>NC_141359.1:4317500-4947500 GCF_057382095.1 Aulonocara sp. 'chitande type north' Nkhata Bay | reverse complement strand
ATAGCTGTTGCATCATCTCCTGAGGATTCGTCTCCTCCTTCTTACACTAATCATTGCTGTCAGAGGTTTTTCTTGTGACACAGATGGGCGAGTGTGCAACTGTTCTTCGGAAACATGCCAGAAATATGCGATGCTCAGCTCTAAACACTGTAGGTGAGGAAAAAGCTCAGCGAAAAACTGATCAGTGCAGCTAATCTTAGTGTGATTCATCTTAATATTTTCCTCCAAAAACCTTGGCTGTGACAGGGCCAGACAAAGAGCAATCCTGGAGGCTTGATTTATTGCACTGTGTACCCTGCCCGGGACAGGGTCACCAGGTCCCTACCCTGGAGCTTGGCCCGGCGTAGAGGCTCCAGAGTGAGGGTCTGGTGACTGAGCCTTAATCCGTATGGCCTGACCAGGCTCTGTGTCCATTCTCCTATGGGTCCACTACCACAGGAGTCTATAGGGGTTTGATAGTCTTTGGATTGGGTGGCAGTCAGAGGCAGAGGTCCTGGCATTCTGATGCCCAGCTTCCAAAACTGGCCTGTGGCACAGGGAACGTCACCTCTCTGGTGGGGAAGGAGCCTGAGCTGGTGTGTGAGGTCGGGAGATACCGACTATATATAGCTGGGCTCATCTCAGCGCATAATTCTGGCTGTGGAACAAGGTTTCTGGAGAGGGATGGGACTTATTTCCACTGAAGATCCCCTATGTGAAAGGTGGTGGGCTCCTCAGGATTCGCTGCATGCATATTGGGGTTTTCCCTGGTGGACAAGTGGGTAGCTTCCCTGCACCTCAGAGTCAGGGAGTGGGTCCTCATGTTGTTTTTTCCTCTGTGCCAAATGATGGTTCACTGTACCCAGGCTTCTTAGAGTGGCTTTGTTATGTGAAGGACTCTAATCCACGGACTCCGCTGTTCTGCTGGGGGTCTGCAGGGTCACCAACATGGGAAGTGATAGTGTGATCTGGGGGGAGTGTGACTGAGAGAAACGGCCTATCTGATCTGCGATGACTCACTTATGACTGGGGGGGAGGTCACTGACATTGAATGTCCTTCACTGACATGCTTGAAGGAGATTCAAAGCTCTTCTTTGCATGTTTCTGCCTTTTGCTCCATTCTCTCTAAACATGATCGCACTTCAATAATGTTGAGGTCTGCGCTCCGGGGAGGCTAAACCCTGACTGATATTTTTTCATTGTGTGTTTGTGTTGGCAGTGTGTTTGAGATCATTGTCATGCTAAAATATGAACTTGCTGCCAATCAGACTCTTTCTACAAGGAAACAGATGGTGGATCAAAATCTGACAGTACTATGTTCATAATTCCCTAAATTTTGACAAGATCCCCAACAACCCCAGTCTGAAATGAACCAACCACGGCACAGCGTCCACTATCTTTTACAGATGACTCTTACTGTTGTGCCTCTTTCCTGATCTCTTGGGATTCATCACTCCATAAAACCCACATTTATCTTTAGTAGTTTTCAAAATGTTCATGTTCAAACTCAGCCTCAGATTTCAATTTGCAAAAAAAGGAAAAGAAAAAATAGCATGAAAGTGTGAAAACCTTTTAAAAAGTATATCTTAAAAACTATAAGATTCTAAAATGAAAAACAATCATTATAACAAACTTTAAACATTTTATTCAGATCAGAGATGGTGCAGCAGAAAATATTCTAAAAATCTGAGACTGAAGGTCTTGAAATTGAAAAACACGCAAACATTTAACAAAATTATTCTCTGATTTATAAAAGTCCACGATCTTGTTCCATCTACTTGTATTTTTGTTTTTGCCATACAACGCGTCATATTTGCTCAGTCAGCATGAAAATGAAATAAAAGTGTCATGTTCTTCATTTTGTATCCAAGAATTTCATATTAAATGCTTTTCAGCGATGTACCATTCAGAAATGGTCACTATAGTGGTGCAGAGCTTGAATCCATAATCTATTTACATTAAACACTTTTTATCTATGACACAAACACAGTAGATAAAAACTGGGGAAAAGCCATGATTGGTGGATAACTTGCTCTACTTCCTGAGGCACAGCAGTGATCACAGGATCAACAGTTGATGCTGTGAAGTAGTAAACTCATTTTTCAGTATCACCCACTTGCATTAATTGAAGAACTTGAAGAAAAAAGTGGCACAGCATTATCTGAATGTGTCTGTCCCCACATGTTAAATGTTAATGTCTTGTCTTGTTAAACGTCTCACGTTACCAAGTCACAACATAGCATGTGCCCTCTCTCTCTCTCTTTGTTAAGACAAAAACAGAAAGTACCGTATAGATGTGACAGTGAAAACTGTCTTCATTTGAGAACAGAACTGCATCCCTAATAAAGATGAGTACGGCTCGGAAGATGAAGGAGAGGAAGAGCTGGACATGGATAAAGTTGCGTGTGCAGTGGAGCCTCCTGAGGATTGTGGGACACAGACATGGATCAAATGTTATAATCGTTCATGTTATTTGATAACATGTATATCATAGATAATGTAAATGTGTATATACATGCATATATTTGGTGGTGATAATATATACATGTTAAATTATAAATTATGTATTGAGAATAGATTATTTAACCCTCTAAGGTCATCGTCACTGGTAAACCTTACCATAACAAAAAAGTTACATTTTTGTTTGTAACCTTTTGGGCTCTACTTCTACTCCAATGAAAAGAAAAAAAAACAGTAATTATTGACAATTATTAACTGACACTTATCGAGTATTTACATTTTTCCACAAACGTTCTTTGCTTTTCTGCAACAGATATCAAAAGTTTAGGGTTTGGAGCTCAGACGGTTAATGTGACAACTGAAGTCTTCATGATTTAAGAGTGATTAAACGTGCTAATTTCTTCTTCTTAGTGAAGTCATCAGTTCATAGATCAAATATATTGTAATAAAAATATATTGTGAGGAATTCCCTATGTTGCATTCATTTCTCCAACAACAAAATTTCTTTATTTCTTCATCGTATTTGTGGCATTTCAGATAAAGTGGAGATTCAGATGCAGCACTGTGTTATTTTGCAACGCTGCAAATGTTTGACTCACAGTAATGACGATTTGTAGTTGGACCTTTAATTACATGTTTTATTATTAAAAGAAAATTATTGTTAAGAAAATAATTATATTGAGTTTTACTAAAAGGGCAAAAATCAGTCATCAACACTTGGGCCATATATGCTTACAGTACATAACCATTTGTAAAGTATAGATAACTTAAGGATTATAAATCTACCCTCTGGATCTATAACTGTGATCTGTAATGATTGTGCTAAGCTAAAAGGTTTGTTGAAGCCTGCAGACTCGAATACTGTACTACTCAGCCAACTCTTCCCTCTTTTTCTACAAACGCTTCACAAATCTACCTTTGCCTGAAGCATTTACCAGTGAGTTGCATAAAAGGTGAGATGCATTCATCAGAGTATAAATGTGTGTGAATGTTGGATAAGAAGCACTTAAGCATAGGAAAAGTGCTTGTGTGAATGGGTAAATGAGGCATGTTGTATAAAGCACTTTGCTCTGGGAGAGTAGAAAAGCACTATATAAGAATCAGTCCATATACCAGACATGCTAAAATTGTTTTCATGGTTCAGCTCTTATCATTTAAAGCTTTAACCTCCTAAGACCTGAACTCTTCCACGGCATGCCATTTGATATTTGGGCTGATTGGGACCCGATCAATGTAAAAACAAAGAAACACCAGATTTTTTTTTTTTACCCAATTTTTGTTCCTAAGAAAAATGAGAGCCACGTATGAGGACATTCGTTTTAAAATTTGATGGAACAATGGTAGTATAATGTCCTCGTAAGTGGATATCAGGCCCTTGTAGAGCAAAATTGAGTATTTTGGTCTAGACAACCCAAAATGTGATGCCCACATATGTGGACGCCGGGTCCTAGGAGGTTGAAGTGGGCACAGGTGGTGTTGAAAGTTAGAAAAAAAAATCAGCCACAGATACAGGTTCTCTTTTTTTTCTATAGACTTTTAGATTTTGGCTGGACAAATGGGATGAGAGCAGAGGAACCTCCAGGATGCTGTGTTCATAGTTTAAATGATGAATTAAGACCAGAGTTAGCTGCTAAGGATCTCCATAAATCACTTGATGCTCTTGTTTTCAAAACTTTTTTCAAAAAAAGTGCTAACAAATCAGTATACTTACATCATTGACAAATAGCATAAGTCATTTTATGAGTTAAAAATACTTACACTGTACTTAAATTACTTACACTGTACTTAAATTTCTTGCAGTGCTATTTGTGTCCTGAAAAATACCTCAAAGTTATACAGCCTGCACCCCAGTACAGCATACTTACAGTGTAAGATGGGGAAGTATTGTTTGTTTTTCCAGAAATTACCATGAAATTATGAAGTAATCAACACGCACTTAAAAATACATAGGATGTTTTAAAATTACTTACAAATTACTTACAATATAAGGTGTTTTTTAAAATTCATGTAAATTCAAATGATATTACATTTAGTTACAGGGTAGTTAGTCATGGGCCTAATAGCTCTTATAATGTAAATGTCTTATAATAAATCAAATAACTACTTTCTAATAACATCTGTAATAATTGTGCCTCACACACAGTTGGTAAAGTAACAGACAGTGTTGTACGCAGATATTGTTGTTTGTTAATTCTCTCATCACTGACCTCAGAAGGGAGAGAATAGCAACAGCTGTGATGAGGAAGACAAGGGAAACACTGTAACCCACAGAGTACATGATTCTCACAAACAGGAAGTACCTCTGGGAGCTGTGCACCTGGGAAAAACATGAATATATCCAGTGAGTTCAGCAGCAGCAGATTTTTGCATGACTATGTATCTATTTATCTCATTGGACGAAAGGCAAGAATATTTTTGGTATCATAACTTTCAACACTGCCACAACACTGCCATGTAAACAGGATTAATTCAAACTGAACTGGCAGCCCTCACCCTGCATCTGCAGGGTTCCTGCACGTTCCTTCTATGTGCGGAGAGTGTGAGAAGAGGCAGAGGAAGACAGAAGACTAAGGCTACGTTCACACGTACACGCAGATTTTTCTATGCGTTTGCACCTTTTGTCCCCTCGTAAACGGCGTTTTCGGTCACTGAAAACGGAAAATCTCCATTTTCAAAAAAACAGAATAACGAGGGGATGGGAAACAAAAGGAAAACACAGCTGGAACTAATCTGACACAACGAGAAAGGGAGGAAGCAAATCTGAACACTTTGAACACAGGACAAGGGATTATCAAAAAAATAGGAAACATGAGACACACACTAAGAAGCGGGCTTGACACAAGGACTGGGAGGAAACAGACATGGGGACATAACCGAGTGGGGAGACAGCTTTTGTTACCGCCCCCCGTTCAGTTAGTTCGATGGGTGACTGAGTGCTACAGCATGAAAGGAAGAAGGAAGAGGCTTACTTCTAGAGGAAGGCTTTCATTAAAGCCATACTCGCATGCTATATCATGTGGAGGGTAGGGATCAGTCCAGCCAAGCTCTGTGCAGTTCCTGAAAACTTGCCCTACAGAAATGGAACACATACATACAATGTGTTTTATTGTTAACACATAAAAAACAATAGCAGAAATTTAGGGGTTTTTTTGTAATATATAGGATAAAGGTTAATCTAGTTCAACCCCCTGGAGACAATGAGTGTGTGAATCTAATTATACCACAATCCAAGAGGTTCACTCCAGCTCACCACGGACATCAAGGTAAGACCTACAGTATCTAACATCCCTGTGTTGTTGTTTCTTTGTTGTCAGGAGTGTTGGTCCAGGATCAACATTGCAACTGAACAATCATGTCTTTGTGATGCCATTACTGTGCAATGTGGGGGAAAATGTACTTGTTTATAGAAAACTCTTTTCTGGTAGAAATAGTAAGCATTTCAAGTGTTTTCTTTATTAATTTATACAATATATTAATATATTTATGATACATATAATAAATATATTGTGAACTTGGTTGTGCTGTTATATTAAACTTATGTTAGTTTGTTCATGTTTGCTTTTAATAACATTAGCTTGTTTCTTGGTTAATGCTAACTGAATGCTCAGACAGCATCACTGGTAAATTGTGATACTGATTCTAGACTTACATTATTATTATGATGTAGAAACTACAGCAACACAGGGATATCAAATCATGTGACTAACATAGCCAAGCTATGAGTTTAAAAATATGCACTACTGTATGGCCCTACTACTAACCAGTGGTGTGTAGAAATCCAGGACATGGCTGAGACACAACATCTCCAACTGCAGCATGGGGCCAACAGTTAACATGGTCCCACCATCCCCTGCATTCTGTCAAAAAAAGAAAATCAAATTTTCAAAGAAAATCAAATTTCACTTTGTTCACAGCTCAGGTGATTGCTAAAGCACAGCGTGGGTGTGGGAGGAGTTTGGTGAGGCCATGGAAACAGACTTTTGGCTTGAGGCAATTCTGGTGCAGGTGGAGTGCTGCTGACTTCAACTAGCTGGATGGTGGAGGGAATACTTTGATGACCTCCTTAATCCCACTGACACATTTTCTGTAGAAGAACTCAAACATCACTGGGGTCAAGGTCACTGAGGTAGTTTGATGGCTGGGCCCCTGGATGAGGTTTTCCCGGAGTTCCTTAACACTCTGGCTGTGGTAGAACTGTCTTGTTGACACACCTCTGCAATGTTGCATGGCGATCTGGGGTGGTGCCTGTGAAATGAGAGACTTGAGTGATAGTTTCTATATTTAAGAAGGGGGACTGAAAGGGTGTGCTCCAACTAGAGGGAGACGGCTCTCCTCGGCCTCCCTGGGAATGTTTGTGCTAGGGTAAAGGAAAAGAAAGTTTGTCCATTAGTCGCACTTCAAATCCAGGAAGAACAATTTGGTTTTCATGCTGGACCAGCTCTTTATTGAACTCACACATTTTCAAGTGTTTATGGGAGTTTGGCCATCCAGTCTACATGAGTTTTGTAAACTTGGGGGTGGCATTCAACAGCATCCCTTGGGGTATACTTAGGTGGTGCTTAAGGACTATGGGGCCCGTTACAAGCTACAACCGTGTACAATTGTGACAAGAGCTTGTCTGAAATGCCAACAATAAGAGGGATTCATTTCTGGTGAGGTGCCCTTTTTAGTGAATTTCTAGGTGAAGCCAAGTGACTGAAGGCTTGCGCGTTGGTGGCCTCATCGTCTCATCTGTCCCTTTTTTGTAGATGATGTGGTCCTGTTGGTTTCATCAGGTAGTGTGAGCATCGAGCTCACACTGGAGCGATTTGCAGTCTATTGTGAGAGAATGGGAATGAGAATCAGGTCTGAGTTCATAGCGGTCAGCCAGAAAAGGCTGGAGTAGCCACTTCGTGTAAGAGAAGAGTTTCTTCTCCAAGTGGAGGAGTTTAGGTATCTCATTTGATCATGAGTGAGAGATCCTGACAGATGGATTGGATAGTGACCGAAAAACAAGTCGGGGAGATTAATTTTCCTCAAAGTTTTTGCTGGGCTTTCCTCTAGAACAGAAAGAAAAGTGAATAGTTCAGTGTGGCTCATTCAAGACAGGCTCAGAGTAGAGCCACTGCTCCTCCACATCGCAAGGTAGTGATGTGCGGATCGATCCTGAAATATCGATTCCTCCGATACCAATCATTTATGTTCTAGAATCATTTCTCACATTAAAATATCGATATTTTAGTAATTTAGGGTTAATTTGTAGTTTATCATTAACAGGAACACAGTGGAAAGAAACTATAACATTCGGATTTTCTAGATTCAAAGGAACTACTTCCTCTTCCGCCTTTCATAGTCATGTGCGAAATACGGCTGTATAAATGTCTCGCAGCCCCTTGGCGTGCGCACTCACAACAATGGCTGAGCATAATTGTGCGGATGTATTTTACCTCCACAAACAGCTGAGCCGTGGTTTGCAATAAATGTGGCAAAAAAGTGAGGTGTTGTGGCTATACTTGCCAACCTTGAGGCCTCAGAATTAGGGAGACATTCAAAAGGGCTGTTTGGGGGGATAAATATATTTTACAGTGTTTATTTATCGGATAAAATACGTTAAATGTCACCGTTATTATTGGCCGGCCCGGAAACAGCGGGGGTGTCCAAATTCAGAGGCTGCTTCCACCTGAGGACCCGGCACGAGCTCCCTCGGTGGAGTGAAACTCTGCCGTCTGTTCCTTGCTCTCTAAAATATAACCGGGCGCTGACGTAAACTCTCGACCGTCTCTCACTTCTGTTTAATCATTTTCTGTTTGACGTTTATTCAGCTGTGTGAAAACCCAGGAGGAACCCTCCCGAGGGATTAATAAAGTTTAATTTAATTTAATCTAATAACTTTAATCTCAGCCAAACCGATTTACTCACGAACAAATAAAACACTGAAAAAGCCAAACAAGAACATTTTTAAGTTATCAAAGTGACTTGTACATCATGTTTAACCCGAGTGGTGAAAGCCCGTGGGGGTTTGAAGACGATGTGTCGGTCGGCTCAGATATTTGAAGTTTACACAGCTACATTCTCACCTGAAAATATGTTAAAAGGTTTTTTGCGACCCAGAAAGAGAAATAAGAGTAATATTAAAACTAAGACGCTGCCGCCATTGTTGGAAACTGGAATTGGCTGGCCGCGCTATGAATTCTGCAATATGGTTTTTCAACTTTGTTGTCTGGGTGGAAAATCTGGAGAAAGGTGGTATTCTCCCGGAAAAATTGGGAGGGTTGGCATGTATGGTTGTGGCAACATCACTAACCTCGTCAAACACCTCAGAGTAAATCATATCACAGAATATGACGAGCGTATGTTGAGACTGAAGAGGAGGAGAGGGACAGGTGCTGCTGGGGTGAGAGTCTCTCACGGAGTCCTTTAGTGCTGCAGGCAGGCAACGTGTTCAAATAGCACAACTTCAGTTTTTTATTTCTATATGATGAACTCTGCATTATTAAGTGATAAGAACAAGTAATCTGATGTCCTGTAATCATTATGATGCTATAATTTGAGATACAATAAATAAAATCTGTTTTTGTACAAAGTATCGGTATCGGATCAGTATCGTCGATACCACCCTGAATATTACTTGGTATCGGATCGGAAAGGAAATCAGTGGTATCGCACATCACGATCGCAAGGTAACAGTTGCGGTAGTTCAGCCTTCCAACTAGGTCGGCTCCTGGAAACCTCCCGTGTGAGGCATTCCAAACGTGTCCTTCTGGGAGGAGGCCCCAGGGTAAACCTAAGGTACAATGGAGATATTGTATCTCTTTGATGGCCTGATATATCTCAGTGCTCCGGGGGATACGTTTGATAAGGGGCCTAGGGAGAATGAGGTTTGAGCTTCTCTGCTCAGGCTGCTGCTGCCACCAAATCACAATAACAGGTGCCTTTGGCGTTGTAAAAATAAAATAAAATTGAATTGAATTGCCCCCACAAGGCACCATTGGAGAGATGGAAAAAAGTATTTGGATGGATGGAGGGATAGATAATAATAATAGTCAGGAAAATGTGTAATATGTACAGTACAGACACCTGTTAATTAAAATTGTTCCTTATCTGAACATCTTCCAGGTTTTTGTGTCAAAGAATGTGCAAAAAATAAATCCACTGGTACTTACTGTCTATAGCTAAACTGAGAAAACATAAGGACCTTTTACTACAATCTATTCATGCAACACTTTTATACTATGCCTCTAAAACACTTTCTTACAGGTTCTTAAGGCATAAACTATCATGCACGGTATGTGCATGATAGTTGGTATAATGGATGCATCAAGAGCTGTCAAAGAGACTGAGCTCCCACACCAGAAATGCCATACCAGGTCGTCATGCAGCCGGACAGAATACTCTCAATATCATCCATATACAGGGAGTGCAGAATTATTAGGCAAGTTGTATTTTTGAGGAATAATGTTATTATTGAACAACAACCATGTTCTCAATGAACCCAAAAAACTCATTAATATCAAAGCTGAATGTTTTTGGAAGTAGTTTTTAGTTTGTTTTTAGTTTTAGCTATTTTAGGGGGATATCTGTGTGTGCAGGTGACTATTACTGTGCATAATTATTAGGCAACTTAACAAAAAACAAATATATACCCATTTCAATTATTTCTTTTTACCAGTGAAACCAATATAACATCTCCACATTCACAAATATACATTTCTGACATTCAAAAACAAAACAAAAACAAATCAGCGACCAATATAGCCACCTTTCTTTGCAAGGACACTCAAAAGCCTGCCATCCATGGATTCTGTCAGTGTTTTGATCTGTTCACCATCAACATTGCGTGCAGCAGCAACCACAGCCTCCCAGACACTGTTCAGAGAGGTGTACTGTTTTCCCTCCTTGTAAAGCTCACATTTGATGATGGACCACAGGTTCTCAATGGGGTTCAGATCAGGTGAACAAGGAGGCCATGTCATTAGTTTTTCTTCTTTTATACCCTTTCTTGCCAGCCACGCTGTGGAGTACTTGGACGCGTGTGATGGAGCATTGTCCTGCATGGAAATCATGTTTTTCTTGAAGGATGCAGACTTCTTCCTGTACCACTGCTTGAAGAAGGTGTCTTCCAGAAACTGGCAGTAGGACTGAGAGTTGAGCTTGACTCCATCCTCAACCCGAAAAGGCCCCACAAGCTCATCTTTGATGATACCAGCCCAAACCAGTACTCCACCTCCACCTTGCTGGCGTCTGAGTGGGACTGGAGCTCTCTGCCCTTTACCAATCCAGCCACGGGCCCATCCATCTGGCCCATCAAGACTCACTCTCATTTCATCAGTCCATAAAACCTTAGAAAAACCAGTCTTGAGATATTTCTTGGCCCAGTCTTGACGTTTCAGCTTGTGCGTCTTGTTCAGTGGTGGTCGTCTTTCAGCCTTTCTTACCTTGGCCATGTCTCTGAGTATTGCACACCTTGTGCTTTTGGGCACTCCAGTGATGTTGCAGCTCTGAAATATGGCCAAACTGGTGGCAAGTGGCATCTTGGCAGCTGCACGCTTGACTTTTCTCAGTTCATGGGCAGTTATTTTGCGCCTTGGTTTTTCCACACGCTTCTTGCGACCCTGTTGACTATTTTGAATGAAACGCTTGATTGTTCGATGATCACGCTTCAGAAGCTTTGCAATTTTGAGACTGCTGCATCCCTCTGCAAGATATCTCACTATTTTTGACTTTTCTGAGCCTGTCAAGTCCTTCTTTTGACCCATTTTGCCAAAGGAAAGGACGTTGCCTAATAATTATGCACACCTGATATAGGGTGTTGATGTCATTAGACCACACCCCTTCTCATTACAGAGATGCACATCACCTAATATGCTTAATTTCGAGCCTATACAGCTTGGAGTAAGACAACATGCATGAAGAGGATGATGTGGACAAAATACTCATTTGCCTAATAATTCTGCACTCCCTGTACAGGTGAAAATAGAGCAACAGGACCGCTAGTCTTTGATTTTATTTATTTTCTGCTGTGTTTTACTTGCATTTATTTGAAAGACTGAGTGTAAACACAAAATTTTTTTTATTTTATGTGCTGGAATGTGCAGAAAATAGGTTTAAATATTAAACAAATTTCTTCCAGTCAGAGAATGCTGCATATAATTACATTTTTGCTTGATGCATAAAGTTAAAAGGTTAAAACTGATAAAACAAGTTTTAAAAAGAGACTTTTCCATTTGATTACATTTTGTATGATGAATTATGCAGAAAAAGTAGAATTGGGCTGAAAGATCTATCGCTTTATCACCTATTCAGGTTGTAAATCATGTTTTTAAAAAGTAACTAAGCAACTAAGTAATTAATTACTTTTGAAAATAAGTAATCACTAAAGTAACGGGATTACTTTTTGGGGGAAGTAATCAGTAATTAGTTACTGATTACTTTTTTCAAGTAACTTGACCAACACTGAAAGGGACAAGTTACCTAGGGTTTTATTGTGCATGTTTTGCTGTGTTTTACTATTTTAATATTTTAATATTGACGTCGACATCTGGTTATAGGCAGGTCAAGACATTGTGCTCTGGATGAAGCTCAGGAAGTAGAGATGGTCATCTACTAATCAGAAGGTTGGCGATTTGATCCCTGCATGCTAAATATCCCTGGATAGTAACAAGATAGGAACCCCAGTTTGCTCTTGCTTGCATCCATCACAGTACTAATGTGTGTACAATGGGATTGTATGAATGGGGGAATGAGGCAAGTTGTATAAACTGCTTTGAGAGCTCAGGTAGAGTAGAAAAGTGCTATATAAAAAATCCATATAGGGGAATACCCCTTGGAATCAAAGACTTGGACCCTTTAAATAGCGAGCTGATCCAAACTTCCTGTATTGGAGCAATGGGCCAATCCGAAGCACAATCTTGGGTTAACAACTCAGTTAGGAATATAATATAATGCCCTTCTATTCCTCTTATTTTTGTAACATATATTCTGGTCAGTGTTTATTTTTCAAAAACACAGTTGTTAGTAAATGAAAAAGCATTGCACATTGTTGGAGCTATTTGTTCTGTTGGATGTTTGGTTGGCCAAATGAAAGGAATCACAACTACACACATAAACATCTTTTTCACTTACTAACAACTGTGTGCCCTTAGACCGCCTTTGCAGATGTGCACAAATTTAAGGAAAGTGTGCATAAAGGGCTTCAAATGTCTTCTAAATAGTCCTCAGATGCTGGGTGGTGGTCTAAGCCCTCACAGGCTTTGTTGAGACTGGAGGTGGAAGTCTGTGTGCCTTTTCTCAGTATTTGTCAGTTTTCATCTTGTGTTCTGCCTGTTCGACTGAGGACATTTTCTAAACACAAGCTAAACCAAACAAAAGATGACAGCTTGACTACTAAATAGTGCCTTTACTGTTAGACTGCTTTCCTCTCCATCAACCTCAAACTTTTTCTCACCAGTGCAGAAGGAGTTACTCTACTCCTTCTCTAGCAATATATACTTCAGAAAATAGACATTTTTCCCTAATTAAATTCTATCTAAGACTTTCTCTAACCTCTAGCTGAATACACAGTCAGAATAAATTAAGACAATTTTATTAAATATATAAAAAAGCTGCTGTTCAGTCAAATGATTTAATAACTAAATATTAATTATTATTTTTATTCATAATAAATTGGTGTCATTCCCCATTAAATTACTAATATAAATATAAAATATAAATATATGCAGCACTTTTTTGGACATTGCAAAATCAGAACTGCAATATTATTGCAATATTATTACTAGTGTTGTTGTATGTTGTACTGTGTATGTGACGAATTTAATTAAATATCTCACTTTTATATAATTCAGCTAATTGTTTTGTCAAACACTATCACCGGCACTACATTTTGTATATGTCAGTTATTATGCAACACCAGATTTAATTAAAAAACTTTTAGGGCGATACAGAGATGGCTCATTAAACATATCTTGTTCGACCTCAGTGATATACAATGTAGGTTTGGTAGGTTTTTCCCCTAAATAATAAACACCTAGAAACGCCACTTTGAGTTTACTTGTCATTTCTGATACTTAGATTAGTTTGATGATATGAAACATATACGTGTGCCAAACATACAAAAAAATAGGAAATCAGGAAGGTGACAAACATCTATGTTTTCTGTAACATAGTTGCAGTGAATGAGAAGTAGATTTCTTCTCTATATATTCATATCCACCCGAAAAGCCAAAGGAAACTTTCACATTAGCTGTAAATGCTGTTGAATTGTGAATTAATTTATATGAGTAAAAAGAAAAAACAACAACAATGTATTTGCTCCTATCACGACACTAGCAGTGAGCTCCACTCTCCTCACACTTTTCCTGACTTTTCCAACTCAGATTCCATCCACATTTCATCTTGGACATGATGAGCCTTGTGGGTGTTTTCAATTTTACATCAAGTGAAGTGCTAACATAGTTGTGTGGATATCCCCGTCTCAATAAACATATTCACCAATGATTCCTCTCACTTGGGATGTGACTAACCAGTATCGGATCGCTGTTGAAAGTACTACAAAATGTTTTTTGTGAGGTTGTCTTGGGATGTATCATGCTTCCTTGCCTGAGGTTAGCTTCTGTTTCTGGGGATGAGGGTAGGGCATGCTCTCTTATCTTCTCCAGGTAAGCCAGGTTAGGCTTTTTGTGCAAGCTTTTCAGGTGGACTTTAAGGGTCATGGGATTTTTCTGCCTTTAGAAATGTCCCACATATTTGATCTTGTTCCACTACATGACACTTTTATCTGAAACATAGTCAATGGACTGGTTCTTATATAGCACTTTTCTACTCTGAGCACTCAAAGCGGTTATACAAAACTCGTTCATTTACCAAATCACACCCATTCGCACAAGCACTTTTTCTAAGCTTCCAATCTAACATTCACACACACATTCATACTCCAATGGATGCATCGGAGAGCAACATGGGGTTACTATCTTGTCCAAGGATATTTGGCATGAGGACTGGGGCAGACTGGGAATAGTCACATTCAGTGTGGACAGATCGGCAACACAGACGACGTGACTTTCCATCTGCTGGCATAAAGTAGCACAGCAAGAAAACAAACCAGAAACTGGACTTCATATTCGCCCTAGATTAACATATGATCTCCCCACCCGCCCCCGCAAAAAAAAGACAAACGAACAAAAAACCCACACATTTTCTCTATAAATTCAGTTGACTTTAGTCAGTTTTGTGAATGCTCAATATAGTTTCAGTAAAAAAAAAATTCTGTGAAGGCTAATTGTTTTTTTCAGTTATTCAAATGTTTTTTACTTCTAGTTTTACTTATTTTGTTCGTTTCGAACGATAATAACCATGCCTGCAGTTTTTATGACGCTGTCTACCCATCACAGTCACAAACATCTTTATGTTTTTCATTAAGATGTTTGCTGTGGTAAACAGGTAAATGGTAAAACAGACTATTACTCATTGCCTTGTTTACACATTCATGCATGTGCTAAAAACTCTGAAAATATCAAAGGCAACTCAGGATTCAGTACCTTGCCCACCATTAAGAAGGCACAATAGCTGCCTTTCTGTTGCAAAATACAAATGTATTCAGTAATAACATAAAGTAGATGTTTTAATCAAGCTTAGTGGTTTGTTCATATTTGTTTTTTTAAAACCACATTACAACAGATATGTTTGGGGCAGGTCATGGTGAAATCTTCATTACAATATAAAATACAAGTTCTTTTATTTATTTTTAGTCTTTCTTTCTTATTACGAGATAAAAATGTGGTACTCGCCTTGTTGTTGTCCTTGGCTGATGAAAGTCTTGTTGAGCAGCTCCAAACAGGACACTTCATCTTGGAGCAAAATGTAGTTTGGGTCGCATTCAGGACGAACAGCTTCAACCTGTAAACACACTGAAAGACCTATAACGCTGGATATGCCCTAAGGCAGAGACGAAAACTGCCATTACTGCTATTTTGTGTTTAAAAACCCTACTAAAAGGTGTGTGTGTGTGTGGGGGGGGGTTAAATATCTGCTCACATGGGGACAGCGCTGCAGAAGAAGTGCAATAACTGTAATTTCTGTCGAGATTCCCATCGAGAGTGCCCTGATGAGCCACCTGATAACAGAAATAAAAATAATAATAATACAAAAATGTTAAAGGAGGAATTGACCGGTTTTACGCGGCGTTTCTAAAAGCAAACACATCTATGTCTCGTTTAAAGGAAGGATACAAATCGGACGTCCTCTTCGCAAACACAGCACAAAGTGTTTCAGTCACCTCCCCAAAGCGTCTGACTGCGTCTGTGTTGATGCGGGTGGTTCACATGATACACTTCACGGCTCACTCTCCGCGTCTGCCTTTTTCTCTCCTCCTTCCTCGGGAAAGACGATCACACATTAACGTTCCGGTGTGGAAATATTGTTTTAATTTGTTTTAATCAAAAACAGTCTTGCGCCTCTCCTGTAGGCGAAGGCGTGGGGTACAAATACATTTACTAATGTGCTAACTAGTTCTAAAGTGAGCTGCAACAGTTGTATTCTGTTTCTCTAACCTATATCGTACAAGATTGCACTTCCACAGCAATTAACATCAACACACAGGAATTACTTGGGAAAATATCACCCTACTGTTTGCAAAATGAAATGGAGCATTCCAGTTTTTGAGGAACAAGAGCAGCCTCCATTAGACTGCTCCACCACTGAACCATAATTTCCCCTTCACATCATCCCTGAATTCAAAAAGATATCTGGGGCTGAGCTCTAGATCTAGATCCTGGCCTAGTTTGGTGATTAAAGTTGAAATATTTTCGTGACAACATTAATTAATATGGTATTTCCCAATATTTGTCATTTGAATGTGTAATATGCAGTTCTGTATTTCTCAGAATTTCAATCTGACACATTCTTCACTCGTACTGATAATCTCTTAACTTCCTGAAAGTTTATCTTCACCCGCGGTTATTTTTCCTGTGATCGCTTCAAGACTTCAGAATGCTTTTAAAAGAAAACATTATGTTTCCACATGATAATTGCAATTATTTACAGCATACGACTTCACGATGGTTCCATGTAAATATCAAGTCAGTCTGATTTTACCTTCCAAAATAAAAGCCCTTTGAAATTGCCCATATATAACCTACTCTTTTAGTGACTTAGGAATGCTGGTGAAAGGAAGATTCCTGTTTCCACAGGCTAATTGCAGTGCATATCAACACCACACAACCTCAGTGGTATCCTGTTAATATCAAGTCTGTCTGATTTTGCATTTCAGAGTAAAAGCCCTTTCACTTTGTCTATATGAGCTACTTTTTCTATTACTTCCAAATGGCATTAAAAGGAAAACTCTTCGTAACTCTTCCACGGCAGCATTTTTAATTTCTCTTTGATATTTGGTCACATTGGGGCCCGATGAATGTAAAAACAAAGAATTGCCAGATTTTTTTTTTATCTTATTTTTGTTTTTAAGAAAAATAAGAGCCACATATGAGGATATTCCTTTAAAATTTCGATAGAACAGTAGCAGTATAATGTCCTCATAAGTGGATATCAGGCCCTTGTAGACCACAATTGAGTATTTTGGTCTAAATAACCCAAAATGTGATGTCCACATATGTGGATGCCAGGTCCTAGGAGGTTAAGGGAGTTATTTACAGTCAAAGGCTTGGATTTAAACACTACCCTTTTTTGCCCTAGCATTAATTAACATGCTATCCACGATATACTTTGCACCTCCTGTTTAGTTTCAATATTATAGGGCTTCGCGGTTTGATTTGATTTATTCAGTTGTGCTACTTTTGAGAATACGACACAATCTGCTTGGTAGAGAAGCTCACTAAGATTATTAAATTCCTCCTTTAGTAATTCAATTGTCATAAAGCCCTTCTTAGATTGTCAGGGGACAGTTCTAACCAACCTGCATAGAGGTGTGTTCAGGTAGCTAAGTGCCAGAATGACTGCTCTCCTCATATTACATTGACTTGTTATGCTGCTGCTGCTGGTGACGGGTCCTGTTTATGACTGTTCGACTGGTCACTGAGTCACGGACCATAAACTTTATGTTTTCTTTTTGGGGCTCATAGCCCACCTGAGGGTGACTAGTGTTCTTGGTCACCTCAGACGTATTTGTTTAAATGTTTATCGGCTGTTATTTTTATTTACTTCCATAACCCCCTATTGTACTTACAGCCAGCCTTCCAAATATTGTCCACTCGGTATTGAACTCCTGGTTTTAATAATAAGTTACTCCACTGTTATATGTCTGATACATACTGCATGATGGCGAATAAGTACCAAAGGGCCCTTATTCGCCATCATGGATAATTAAGACCAACTCATGGATAATTAAGGCCCTTTACATTCCAGGTCATTAAGGCAAGTACCAAAGGGCCCTTACCTTAATGACCTGGAATGTAAAGGGCCTTAATTATCCAGTTAAAAAGAAGAAGATCATGACATTTATCAAATCAAAAAAAGTTGACATTGTCTTTCTTCAAGAGACTCACTTGTCTCCCCAAGAGTCAGAAATACTTTGCTGTGATTGGGTGGGTCAGGTATTTTTTTTGTGTGGCAGCAGTCAGAGTAGGGGTGTAACAATTTTGATTCATAAGCAGCTACAGTTTAAATGCATCCGGATGGTTAAGGACGAAGATGGGCGGACATTCAATCAGTCTTTATTTATAAAGCACTTTTCATACAAAAATGTAGCACAAAGTGTTTTACATGGTTACAAGCAGCCCACCCCATCCCGCCCTCCAACTCACTCCCCACACTCTCATTAACATAAACGATCATGGATACGTCCGTCGGGGGGACGGACGTATCCCCCCCCACACACACACACACAAGAGTAAAATTGGGCAGGGCACACATGAGCCAGGTGAGGAAACACTATCACAGGAAGCCGTCTGCACGTGGAGTCGGTCACAGACCGCAGCCTCCAGGCTGGGCACACAGCAGGAGGGAGGCAAAGAAGCCCCCCCCCCCCCCCCCACATTGCTACTCTTGGCTGAGATTCAAGGCCATAGGATGATTTTAAGCAACATCTATGCACCTAACATTGACGACCCCCCCTTTTTTGGAAACTTGGAATGCAAAATTAGTGATATTGGCGACTACCCAATCCTGATAGTGTCATGGTTCTGGGTCGGTTCGACCCAGCATTTTGAGTTCCTTATGTTTTGGTTTATTTTTGAATGATGGATTGTTCTTTATGTTTCTCTGGTGCTTTGATTTTTATTACCGTACTTTCTGGACAATAGAGCGCACCTGTATATAAGCCGCATCCGCTCTATTTTTAAAAATTTAAAAAAAAAAAAGATATACATGCCGCACCCGGCTATAAGCCGCAGATATCTATGATGAAAAAATAGATATTTACTGCATGTACAGAACAATCTTGTACTGCAAATGTACAAGTATGTACCTGAACAGATTCTTTCCGAACAATGCCTTTTAACATGGCAGCAACTTTGCTGATTAAAACGTAACAGAACCAAGAGAAAATAACCACTATTTATTTACCTCCACTTTTCCTGTATTTGAAACCACAAGTCACTTTAATCATCTTCGCTGAAACCCATGAAGTCGTCTTCTTCAGTGCTACTCTTGGCTGAGATTCAAGGCCATAGGATGATTTTAAGCAACATCTATGCACCTAACATTGACGACCCCCCCTTTTTTGGAAACTTGGAGTGTTGAACAGGCTCAGAAGAGCTTCATCACATCTGCCTCCATCAGTCTCGCTCTCCGTGTCACTGTCATCCTCCGGTGAAGTTGGCTCTGAAGGTGCGCCGCTCTCTTCGCGCAGCAGTCCAGCCTTTTGGAACCCATTGGTGATGGTGGATTCTTTCACAGCACTCCACGCTGTTAGGATCCACAGACAGACATCAGAAAAGGATGCTTTTCGCATCGTCTGGTCCGATGGAGTTTTCTTGTATCTTTTTTTCAACGAATTTGTGGAAGTTTTCAACTTTTTCCTGATAGTCAGGGGGGAGTTGCTGACAGAGAGTGGTCCGTGCCCTGATGGACAGGTTTTTACGTTTCATAAATCTGAAACACCATGACGGCCCACCTTTGAAATCTTTAATATTCATTTCGCGGGTGATTGTTTTGGCTTTCAGTCGGATCTGTACAGTGGATACACCTTGGCCACCTGCTCTCTGTGTGTACACCCATTCCTCCAGGACATTTTCAAGTTCAGGCCACTTGCTTTTATGTCCTCTGAAAGCTTTTCTCGACTTTTGGCATTGCATGAGCTCTTCCCGCTGCCGCCTCCAACGTCTCCCCATAGACTCATTGACGCTAAGCTTGCGTGCAGCAGCGCGGTTTCCCTCCTGGATAGCAAGATCGATGGCCTTCAACTTAAAACTTGCATCATACGAACTTCTTAGTGTGGTTTCCATGATGAAGGGGCGAGGATTTGAAAATAATTACCAGTTGGTAATTTGTTGTGCGTGTTCTATCTGCTAAAGAAAAAGTAGTGTATTCTTCTTTGCATTGATTTTTCATCTATCTTGTTTTTTATTCTAATTCTGGTTAGAGTCCCCCTAGTGGTGGAAGAAAAATCCACAGAATAGCCGCACCTTTGTATAAGCCTCATGGCTCAAAACCTAGGGAAAAAGTAGCGGCTTATAGTCCAGAAAGTACGGTATTATGAATCTGTGTTTCTGTATTAGGATCAATGTTCGGGTTGTATTTGGTTGTTATTGCAGGTTTAGCTCAGTGTCTTGTCTGCCTCACTCTGTCGAGTCCGTGTCCTAGTAAAGTGTGTCTTGTTTCCTGCTTTACTTTGGAGGTTCATGTTCCTGTCTTATGTCTGTGTGTCTAGCTTTGCTCCCCGTGTCTCGTTAAGTGTAATTTCTCTCGGCTGTGTTCCCACCTGTTCCTCGTTCCCTCTTATTCCTGCGTCAGTATTTATAGTGCGTGTCCTCCAGTGTTCAGCGTCGCATTGTTAATGTCTTCTTCCCTCACGCCCTCTGTGTGTTCTGTTTGCCAGCCTGCCAACCTGTCTAGTTATTCGGTACTCCCAGTTTAGTTAGTGTTTTTCTGTTCTGCTTCATCCCAGCAATAAAGCTGTGTATTTTGAGTTTTGGGTCCTCTCTTCCTCCCTACCTACACGCAGCCATGACAGAACGACGTGACCACAAAATGGATCCAGCAGACTCAGTGAGGAGGCACCGCTCGGCTTTTGATGGGACCCGGCTGGTTCTTGGGGGTCCTCCGTGTAGCCGGTCGCCTTCATTTGCCACTAACCCCTCTACTCACTCTTCCGTTTCCTCCCCACTGTCGACGCCTGCAACCCGGACTCGAGGAAAGCGCCCGAGGCAGCACCGGGAGGAATACTATGAACCTGCGAGCAGCCGGCTCACACCAGCACAGGCGTTTTATAAGATGCTGGGGATTATCATTGTTCCCCCCAGTGTATCCAACATTTCCACACCGCAGCAGAGTTTGTCCACGCCACCGCAGCAGCCGGGTTTTTTCACATCACCTTCAGCCTGCCCTGCTCCCTCTTCAACAGGGAAGCGGCAGACACCCCGCCAGCGTTCACAGCTCCAGCGGGAGCCTGGATTTCTTTCTGTACAGCCGGCTAGGGTGAGTGGTGGAGCTACTCTTTTGGCTCCTGCTGAAATAAAAACTGTTAATTCCGGGCTGGCTTGTTGTGTAAGCGGCACTGGAGATGAAAGGACTGCTTGTTATCCCGACTCATTGAGCCATACAAACTGTGTCACTCCTGCTCCTTTTGAGCCTATCAATGAAACCAGGAAGATGGGTGTCTCTGTGCTCAATAACTCCAAAGATCCAAAGACTGTTTTTGTATCAGATGATTGTGAGCTACTAACTGAAACGAAGGGTCCTGAGGGTTCTGTTAAAAATGAACTGTGTTCCCCAGCCCTCAGCTCAGTCAGCAACCCAGTTAGCTACTCAGCCACCTTCAGCCCAGTTAGCCGCCCAGCCTGAAGCCCAGTCGCCACCTCCACCACATTCAGCCTCACTTCCCATAGCTCAGTCACTACCACAGCCAGACTTACTACAAACTTTGTTACAGTCCATGGCCCAGGCAGTACCTCAGTTGGTAGAAGAATCATTAACTTTATCATCAGTTCAGCCTCCAGTGTCCTCATTACCTGTAGCTCAATCATCTTCTCCACCACCAGTTTCATTCTCACTTCAACTGCCACCTCAGTCTTTAGCAGCTCCGTCTCTTGTTGAGCCGCCCCCTTTTCTCACTCATGTTAAACAGGAAGACGCACTCATAAAGACTGCTACCCTCTCCAGGGCCTCCCCAGAGGCTGAGCTCCAACCCTTAGCTGACTCTGGACCCCTGGAAACCAGGAAGCTGGCAAATCTCATGTTACCTGAAAACTCTGAGACCTCTCAGCCATCATTCTCTGCTGAGAGCCTGGGAGAGTTAATCCTGCCAGAGGTCTGTGCACCTGCTGGTTCTGTTCTGTCCCTGCCAGGGGCCCCCGTGCCTGCTGGTTCAGCCCTGTGTGTGCCAGGGGCCCTGGTGCCCACTGGTTCTGTGACTGTTTTCGCTGGGGGTCCCGAGGAGCCCGTCCAGCAACCTTCCTCGTCAGCTGGGGGGCCCGAGGAGCCCGTCCAGCCACCAGCTGCTCCACCACCTGCATCACCCACGCCGCCTGCAGCAGCAGCTTCATCCACGCCGCCTGCAGCAGCTTCTGCATCGGCTTCAGCTTCGCCTGGTCCAGCCTCTGTCGCCGCTGTTGCCGTCTGCACGGTCGGCCCCCAGAACTGTTTGCCCGTCACCGCCGTTGCCGTCCGCACGGTCGGCCCCCTGAACTGTTTCCACGCCGCTGCCGTTGCCGACCGTGCGGTCGGCCTCCGGAACTGAACTGTTTTGGCCCCGTGCTGTAAACCTTCGGGTTGACCCCCCGAACTTTTTCGTGGACTCATGGTTTGGCCCAGTCTAGTTTTGTTTTGTATATCTGGACTTGTGCTCCTGGTGTTTTGTTTTGTTTCGCCAGCCTGCCAACCTGTCTAGTTATTCGGTACTCCCGGTTTAGTTAGTGTTTTTCTGTTCTGCTTCATCCCAGCTAAAAAGCTGTGTATTGAGTTTCTTCCACCTCCTTGAGTACTGCATTTTGGGTCCTTGATTCCTGCCTACCTACACACAGCCATGACAGCTATCATGGTCAGGTTAAGAAACAATTATATCTTGCCATGTCTCCATGTTTGCTTTCGTTCACAAGTCTCTGCTGGTGTGGGCAGGCCACGAGTCGCTGGAACTGGTTTGCTGACAATCCGCGATGGCTGGAGAAACTGCCCAAAAGGTTTACAAACCTTCTCCCTGCTTTTCTTACATACAAAAAGGCCATCTCCAAGTCTGTTATGAATGAGCTCAGGAGGACTGGCAAATCTCAGCAGACATGGCAAACCAAATAAATGAACTCATGCACCTCAAGTACGAGCGAGCTCCCCTGGCGTACCTCCATGCCACAGAATCAGTCTGGGATTCTGAGGCAGGAGCCCATGGACAGAGGACCATTGGGAAGTTCCTGAGGAAGGAAAATAAGCCACCGGATTTCAGGTCTTAGGAAGACCCACATGCCTGGTGTGGCATCTCTGTGTCCAGCCATTACTTGACTGACTGCCTGCTCGACGAATTCCGGCGTCAACATCCAGCCATATCCAAACTCCTCCAAGGCACTTTTGGACACATCCACAGGTCTGACCACACCAGGAAGGTGGCACGAAAAGTCATGCTGGCATCTGGGGTCATGTCCAGATTTTCCATAATGAATGGCCTGCATTTGTATAGCGCTTTTTCTAGTCCCTAAGGACCCCAAAGGGACTCACACTACATTCAGTCATTCACCCATTCACACACTGGTGATGGCAGCTACATTGTAGCCACAGCTGCCCTGGGGCGCACTGACAGAGGCGAGGCTGCCGGACACTGGCGCCACAGGGCCCTCTGACCACCACCAGTAGGCAAACATGGGGTTAGTATCTTGCCCAAGGATATTTGGCATGCAGCCAGGAGGCAGCCTGGGATCGAACCACCGACCTTCTGATTAGTGGCTGACCTGCTCTGCCACCTGAGCTACAGCCACCCGCAATGAAAACTGGCTGATTGTTTCATGGGTCATGGTTCAGTCTGAGACGGAAAGGTCCTTGGAGCCCATGTACCAGGGAATGGCCAAGAGGTACAGTGATGCAGGAGTGGAAAAGGTCAGCTACATGTAGGTATGTATGTGCGTGTATGTTTGTATGGGTGTATCGCTGATTGGTTATGTCACAGACACAAACTGAAAATGGCAATCGCTCAAAAGACATATCACACACACGCCCTGAGATACCTGATTCGTCATGTCACACACACACCCTGCGATTCGTGTCTTTTGATCGGTGATCACTCATATGTCACATTAAACCCACGCCCTGCTATCGCTAATACGTCACGTCAAACCCACGCCCAGCGATCGGTGATCGCTGATAAGTTACGTCACAGAAACGCCTTGCAATCAGCGATCACTCATAAGCCATGTCACACACACATCCTGAGATCGGTGATATGTCCCGTCAAACACTTACCCTGCAATGAAACTGACCAATAAGACAAAAAAGGTTCACAAGAAAGGTTCTGCAGATGATCTGTTAGCCGTTTGACAACTACTCTTTCAAGGATGTTTGATATGAAAGGAAGGTTGGAGATTGGCCTATAATTAGCTAAGACTGCTGGGTCTAGAGATGCTTTTTAAGTGACAGTTTATCTACAGCCAGCTTGAAGGCCTGTGGATCATTAGAGAGGGTTTGATCATATTTAAGATTGAAGCATTAATTAATGGCAGGACTTCTTTGAGCAGTTTTGTAGGAATGGGGTCTAAAAGACACGTTGATGGTTTGGAGGAAGTAATTATTGAAGTTAACTCAGAAAGATCAATTGGAGAAAGATCTCTAAATGAATATCAATGAATGAAAGTGGCTGTAGATAATGTTACATCTGTTACATGATTATGAGTGTTTTTTTCCTCTAATGGTTAAAATTGTATTTGTGAGGAATTTCATAAAGTCATTACTATCCATCTCTCCTTTTCATGGTCGCGGGCGGTGTTGGAGCCTATCCCAGGTGTCATAAGGCAAGAGGTAGGGTACACCCTGGACAGGTCACCTGTCTGTCACAGGGCCAACACACAGGGACAGACAACCATTTGCACTCACATTCACACCTATGGGCAATTTAGATTTTTCAATTAACCTTTCCCCACAAAGTGCATGTCTTTGGACTGTGGGAGGAAGCCGGAGTACCCAGGGAGAACCCACGCAAACACGGGGAGAACATGCAAACCCTGGCCTGATGGTGGAATTGAACTCTGGCCCTTCTTGCTGGAAGACAACAATGCTAACCACCGTGCTGCCCGGTCTACTTAACGTTAAAGGAATGGTTGGCTGTGCTGAAGTGCAGTGTAGTGCTGAAGAGAAACCTAGGGTTGTTCTCATTTTCTTCAGTCAGTAATGAATAGTAAGATGTTCGAGCTGTACGGTTCGCTTTCTAAATCTGTGATCCTCAATTTCCTCTCCAGCTTACGAGTTATCTGCTTTAAGCTACATGTTTGAGAGTTATACCAGGGAGTTAAGTACTTCTGTTTTGAAGCTCTCTTTTTCACAGGAGCTACAGTATCCAGTGTCATATGTAGTAAGGAGGTAAAATTATAAACAAGTTAATCGACCTCTGGTGGAGTAGCGTTCGGGTAGCTGCTCTGCTCTTTGTTGGTACAAAGCATTGAAGATGATAACAGTGGGTGAATTATATTCTTAAACTCAGTTACAGCACTTTCAGAAAGACATATGAAGACATTCACTGTGATGAAATCTCCCCACTGCTGTGTAATCATTTATTGTATATTAAACTGTTATTAGAAAATGATCAGATAAGAGAGGGTTTTCAGGAAAGACTTTTAAATGTTCAGCTTGCATTAAGACTTATGGCACAAAGTGAAAAGATTTTCTCTTAGAGGTTAGCTTCGAATGTCTATTCAGTTTAACTTGATGGTGAACTGTGGCTGGGCTGTTGCATAATGGCTAAAACTGTTCTCCAGTGGTGTTAGTGTCAGTCATTATGGAAATGTACTGTTGTATAAGTTTGATTAAACCTGCAGTCAGCTGAGGTTGAAGACGTCACTCGGATGAGCGATAAAACGTTTCTCCCACTGAAAACCCTACATCCAGATGCACAGAGCCAACTTTTTGGGATTCCTTTGGTTTAGTGTAGCAGGCCACGTATGTCAGTTTAGGACACATAATATAGAAGATGTTCACACTCAGTCTCATTAACTGTTTTCAGTAATACAGATGGAGGTTTATCAGAGGAGGAGACTTGATTATTCTACACTCACACTGGCCAGGGCTCCTAAGCTTGTTAAATAAAAAAGTGTAAAATTAAATTTCAATAAACTAACCATAATGCCAGCTCATATGCTCTTAACGCTGCATGTTTAACTCTTTTACAGGATTTGCAGTCTTCTGATTCCTGATGAGTTCAGTAAGTGACAAACTTACTGACTGTGTTTACTCTTCTGTGTATTAGGTATTAGGAGTAGGTATGGGTGCAGGGGAAGGCTGTGTCCTGGCTGACTCTATTCATGAAAAATATAATCTGTCTTACAACAAGATTGAAATTGAGACTCAGCATTGTTTCCCAATTTTCCAAACCCATATGAACTGTAACCTCAGCTTTCTGTGCTTAGCTGACAGGAGGGATAGCAGAACAGATGTGTTATAACATTTTGAGCAATGTCCTTGTACAATATTTAAGCTGCTTGTAAAGTGAAGAAAGTAGACACTTTAATCAGCCCACTCCTACAACCTGAAATGTGTGAAAGTCTAAATATTTATCAGAGGGGCTCACTAAAGATGATTTCAACAGGACAAAACTGCTTAAACTACTTCAATCTCCCACTGTGACCACTGGTGCAGGGCAGGATGAGGGTTTGAAGGTCAGTTCCTGCTATTGCAGCATCACTGAGTGTCTATCTTAAGATAAACATCATTTAGAGGGAAGCGAGCCGGCGCACTCGTGCGTTTGAGGAGACGCGGACTGCGAACTGCTCTTCCTGGGATCTTCCTTTCTAATGTACGCTCACTCGGCAATAAGATTGACGAACTGGCCCTGATGAGAAGCATGAACAGAGACTTTGCCTCCTCCTGTGTCTTATGTTTTACGGAGTCGTGGCTCAGTGAGAACATCCCAGACTGCGCGCTCAAGCTGGAGGGCTTCCATCTGCTGCGCGCGGACCGGCAGGCCGCTCTCTCCGGTAAGTCCAAAGGTGGAGGTCTCTGCTTCTACATCAATAGTGGCTGGTGCACAGATGTGACAGTGATTGCTCAGCACTGCTCTTCCTCTCTGGAATATCTTTTTATCCACTGCAAACCGTTTTATTCTCCGCGGGAGTTTGCTTCATTCATCCTGGCCGCTGTTTACATCCCGCCAGACGCAGATGCGCAGGCAGCTCAGTGCGCACTCGCGGAGCAGATTCTCCACACGGAGCGGACATTCCCGGACTCTCTCATCATTGCTCTTGGGGACTTTAACAAAGCCAATCTGAGCCATGAGCTTCCAAAATATAAGCAGTATATTAAATGCCCGACCAGAGAGGAGAGGACATTAGACCACTGTTACAGCACGATCAGCGGGGCCTATCGCGCGGTGCCCCGCGCTTCTCTCGGACTTTCTGACCACGTCATGATCCACCTAATCCCCGCGTACAGACAGAGGCTGAAGCTCTCCAAACCTGTCGTGAGGACTAAAAAACTGTGGAGCAACGAGGCTGTGGAGGAGCTTCGCACGTGTTTGGAGTCTACAGACTGGGACACATTGAAGGCTGCTTCTAACAGCTTGGACGAGTTTACGGACACTGTCACCTCCTATATCCACTTCTGTGAGGACAGCATTGTGCCATCACGCACCAGGGTGAGTTATAACAATGACAAACCCTGGTTTACTCCTAAACTCAAAAAGCTGTGGCTGGAAAAGAGAAAGGCGTTCAGAAGCGGAGACAGGGACTGCTACAGAGAGGCCAAGTACAGGTTCACTAAAGAAGTGGACATTGCTAAACATCAGCACTCTGAGAAGATGCAGCAGCAGATCTCAGAGAATGACTCGGCCCCTGTGTGGAAAGGTTTTAGGAATGTTACAAACTACAAGCCTAAAACCCCCCACTCCACTGATGACTTGCTCTTAGCCAACACCCTTAACGACTTCTACTGCCGTTTTGACGAGCCATCAGGCAGCCTTCACACCTCCAACGGCCCCAACAATAGAGGCACTTTGGACACTAATTCCCCCACCTCTCCCCCCTCCATAGAGCCATCACCACCTTCAAACCGTTCACCTACAACACCCCCCTCCTCACCCCACACAAAAGAGGATTTCACACCACCTCCTCCCACCACAACTCTTCATATTCATGAAGCAGATGTGAGGAAGCAGTTTAGGAGTCTGAATGCTCGGAAAGCTCCCGGCCCAGACGGTGTGTCTCCTGCCACCCTCAGACACTGTGCAAACGAGCTGGCCCCAGTGTTTTCTGGCATTTTCAACTCCTCACTGCAGGCATGTCATGTGCCTGCCTGCTTCAAGTCCTCCACCATAATCCCTGTCCCCAAGAAACCTAGGATCACTGGACTAAATGACTACAGACCCGTGGCTCTGACATCTGTGGTCATGAAGTCATTTGAGCGCCTAGTTCTCTCCCATCTCAAGACCCTCACGGCCCCCCTCCTGGACCCCCTGCAGTTTGCATATAGAGCCAACAGGTCTGTAGACGACGCCATCAACATGGCCCTACACTTCATCCTGCAGCATCTGGACTCCCCAGGAACCTACGCCAGGATCCTGTTTGTGGACTTCAGCTCTGCCTTCAACACCATCCTTCCAGACCGAGGCAAGCTTTCCCAGATGAATGTGCCTGATCCCATCTGCCGGTGGATCACTGACTTCCTGACGGACAGGAAGCAGCATGTGAGGCTGGGAAAGAATGTCTCGGACTCCCGGACCATCAGCACCGGCTCCCCTCAGGGCTGTGTTCTTTCTCCTCTGCTCTTCTCCCTGTACACCAACTGCTGCACCTCCACCCACCAGTCTGTCAAGCTAATCAAGTTCGCAGATGACACCACCGTCATTGGGCTCATCTCTGACGGGGACGAGTCTGCCTACAGGAGGGAGGTTGAACGTCTGGTGTCCTGGTGCAGCCACAACAACCTGGTGCTGAATGCCCAGAAGACAGTGGAGATTATTGTGGACTTCAGGAAGCACACAGCTCCACTCCCCCCCATCATCCTGACTGACACCCCCATCACCTCTGTGGACTCATTCCGCTTCCTGGGTACCACCATCACCCAGGACCTGAAGTGGGAGCCCACCATCACCTCCGTCATCAAGAAAGCCCAGCAGAGGATGTACTTCCTGAGGCAGCTGAAGAAATTCAACCTGCCAACACGGACGATGATGCAGTTCTACACTGCAATCATCGAGTCCATCCTCACCTCCTCCATCACCGTGTGGTACGCTGGAGCCACTATCAGGGACAAACAGAGACTGCAGCGTGTTGTGCGCTCTGCTGAGAAGGTGATTGGCTGCAGACTCCCATCTCTGCAGGACCTGTACACCTCCAGGACACTGCGGCGTGCAGCTCGGATCTCAGCTGACCCTTCTCACCCTGGACACAGTCTGTTTGACCTGCTCCCCTCAGGCAGGAGGCTCCGGTCCATTCGCACCAGAACCTCTCGCCATAAGAACAGTTTCTTCCCCTCTGCTGTTGGACACATGAACAATAACCATATGACTGTACCCGCCACTAACACATGACCCTACGCTGTGTCACTGCATCATTTCATGTTTGGCACTGATCACCACCTGCACTCATGTATATATCTTTCAACGTAGCACTCTTAATTCTTATTCTCATGTATATATCTCATGTATATCTCATGCACATATCTTTCCACGTAGCACTTTTAATTCTTATCCCTACTTTTATTTTTTTCCATGTCTATTTAAGTGCTATTTATGACAGCATGTTTGCACTGAAGCACCGCAGCAATTTCCTAATGTTGTAAACCTGCTCAACATTTGGCAATAAACCCCTTTCTGATTCTGATTCTGATTATTTTTGAGGTCGGTTTTGATCAAGAACATAAGTATAGCCTGCATGAAACAACCAGAGCAGGAGGTTCAATCAAGAACACATATGACATATGACACATATCTGCTTGACACGAAAGCAGTGCACACTGAACTCAGGTAACATTTGTTATTAGAGGAGGTCAAAAAGTGTGTCAGTGAGAAATATCCATCAAAAGCATGATTTACACTAGCTGCAGCTCACAGTCAGCAACTCATCAGTTTTGTTGTTCAAACCAAACAAGAATTTTTCACATCACGTTGTCCTGCAGGAACTCACCGGATCACCTCTCCAGCACTTTGATCCCAAGACAGGAATACAATATGCAGAGTTAGTTTAATTGATTGGAATTCAGCTGTCATCTTCAGAGTGTTTCATTTGATAAAGTTAAGAACGAGAAATCAAGTGGTCAGAGCTATCATGGTGATATTCAGGGTCAGATTCTGTGCTAGTGCAAAACCTTCTTTTGGCCTGAAAAAGCTGCTGTGGGGTTTACAACAGAGGAGCAATTGAAAGCCTGCAGGTCAAATTAGCGTCAGGATGCATTTGCAAAAATGTTTCGTGTGAGTAGAAAGTTCTCTGGGTGATCCAACCGTGCGTTAGTTGATATACAAACATGCAATGAGAACATTTCAGTAATTAGCTGTTAAGTGTCACCCAAACATGAGGAGGCCAGTGAAGGAGCCAGTGACGGTTTAACAAAAAGAATACAGTGTGAGTGCAGGTTTACATGTTTCTCTCTGAGAAAAAGAGACGTCGATGTGTTTCTATTAGTGTGAAATCCTTTTTAGAAATTAGGCACTGTGTGAGGTCATTTAGTAAGAGTCAGTGAATCTTTCACAGTTGTAAAACACATAAAAAGAAACAACATAAGTAACGTATGTTTTTTCCCGAGGGTGGTGGGGTAGGACTTCATCGACTATCTCGATTCACCACACTCCTTGCCGTTAGCTGATGCCCTCAGGCGTCGGTGTGTTGGTGGTTCTGGTGTCCGGGGCTGGGCGCTCAGGTATGTACCGGCTCACTCCCAGTGACTGCTTGGCGAGGTCTGGCACCCGTGGCTCCGTCAGGCCACTTCCGGGGGGTGGGGGGCTCTCAGTCCTCTGGCCTCTGGGCCTGTGGCTCAGGTCACTCTGGCACAGCTGTCTGCCGGCAGAGCCCACGGCCACATCACGGGCCCCCTGTGCTTCTGCTCCGTGGCTGCTGGGTGACCTCTAATCTGGGGCTCTCCTCAGCGTTTCCCAGGAGGGTGGCATGGCTGCAACTCCAATGGTCCTCCTTGGGCTCTCACATTCTGGGGGCCTCTGGGTGTCTGGGGCCTGGATCTCCTCCATGCCTGCTACATGCACTGGGGGACAGACTATGGCTTCCTGTTAAATCCGGAATTGAATTCAAAATCCTGCTCCTCACATACAAGGTCTTAAATAATCAGGCCCCATCTTATCTTAATGACCTTGTAGTACCATATCACCCTATTAGAGCACTTCGCTCTCACACTGCAGGCTTACTTGTTGTTCCTAGAGTATTTAAAAGTAGAATGGGAGGCAGAGCCTTCAGTTTTATCTTTTGTCCTGTCTTCCTCTGCTCATCCCAACAGGTTGTGGCAGATGGCTGTCCCTTCCTCAGCCTGGTGCTACTGGAGGATTCTTTCTTTTAAAATGGAGTTTTTCCTTCCCACTGTTGCCAAAGCGCATGCTCATCAGAAATCATATGATTATTGGGTTTTTTCTGTATTTTTCTCTCATCCACATCAAAAGGAGCAGGTTAAAGTGGTTCTGGCATCTGACAAGGACAGTTACGGAACCTTCAAGTAACTGCCAGAGGTTTCCTTACTACAGTTCGGGGCCGCGGATCTGGCGTGGTAACACCGGCTTCTGCGAGTGTGACGCTTATTTTGAGCGATGAAAAAATAATAGAATATAACTTAATTTTTATATTTCAATATCACAATAATCTTCCAATGTAGAACTACAAGTTAAAAAATAACTAACATAAATAAAATACGCTTCAGCTAAATACTTCTCATTTATTTTCCCAAACCACGCGGAGCCGCAGTATAAGGACTAAAGAGCCGCATATGGCTCCGGAGCCGCAGGTTGCCGACCCCTGGTCTATGCTCTGTGTCAGGCGCTTCAGTAGATTACTCGTGCTATTAACAGCAGCCGATAGTTTTTTCTCCCCAGGACATAGCTTACATATTACTGTAATGTTCTTGTCTGCTTGTTTCAGAAAAGTGAAGAGACGGGAATATGTCCATGTCATAAAACAGCCACTCGCTTTAGAATACGACTGTGCAGCAAACTGCTGCGAAATGACGTACAGCTGCACTACAACGATTTTTTACAGTGGAATACAAAAAAGGCAGGTTTAACACTATGCCTTGACTATGTCTTTCTAGAGCTTATATGGATGAGTCACAGCCCTGTGCTATGGTACTCTGTTCCAAAAAAAACCAAAACACTACCCTTCTGAAAATCACTGCTGAGGACATTTAGAAAACTCACCAGGAATATTTTTGTTGTCCAAAATCTATATGACAAAATTGTGGAAATGAAAGAAAATTCTACCTCAAAAATCATTCTTGTGGAAGATAAGGTTTACAACGTAGTTCAGCTACCCCATAAAACCCTATATCAAGTCCATGTTCCAGCTTTCCTCCATCAACAAGTATTTAATTACTTACTTACTACAATAATCTGGTACAGTCCCAATCAAAAGTTTGAGACCACTTGAAAAATGGCATGAAAATCATATTTTGCATGGTTGGTTCTTAACAAGGTTTGAACTAGAGCTTCAACATGCAACAAGAAGAAATGTTAGTGATACAAAACATATTTTTTCAGCACTCAATTTATTGAAAACATCGCTTAAACTGAAACAGGCTGATAATGGAAAAATGGATGGCTGGAAGTAGGTTTCCTTAACCTTATAGCCAGTTTCAGTCATTTGCATAATGACCGAAACTGACACCACTGACTAGCAATGGCCTGTGAGGTCATGATGCTTATGACTATGAGTACCATACACAGAGAGTTGGGGGATGGCTGCAATCAGAGCACTGTAAGATGGTACCCTCTTACCCTCTCTGAACAGAGGAGACCCACTCTTCATGTTTCAGAGTAGATTTGCCAGTTCATAAAACATGTGGCTTGGAATCCAGCTCCTTTATTGAAATTAAGCGCAAATAACACTTCAGCTCCTGTTTCTATGTAAAGTGCAACAAGAAATAAATTAGATAATAAAGAGATCGTCATCTGCTAAACATGTAATGTAACATATATTTGGACATGAACTTATTTTCCTGCTGCTAATTTCTTAAACCTAATACAGAGAAATAAGTACTTAAAATAAACATAATCTAAAACAACCATGAGGCCTCAATACCTTACTGCTTGCTATACATATACACAGTGCATCCACTGAAATGTGAATGCCTTCGTTTCCTCCATGCTGATATTGGAGAAGGTACATATTAGCGTACATCTTTCCCAATCTTACACTGCTGTGATTGTAGTCATTCCCCACCTCTCTGTGAATGGTACTCATAACCACAGGTGGGAAAAGTGCAGACATTCTGTATTTAAGTAGAAGTACAGGTACCTGTGTTAAAAAAATACTGCAGTATTAGTTGAATTACTGAATTAACTTCTTTATGCAAGTAAAAGTGACAAAGTACCTAAACAGGAAAATGGGTACAGTCAGGGGTTAAAGTGAGATCTGCCATGTGGGGGAAACTGTAGTCTTGTCACAACTAACCATAATTTCTAATGTGAGCTCTAGTAGATTTTCTTTGTGTACATGCTGTAATCCGCTGACCTACTGCTCTTTGTGGATTTACACAACTGAATTTGCCACCATGTACAGTTTCAAGAGCCAGCTTGGCTGAGTTCCATTTTCTGCACTAACAGTAAACTTGATAATGTCTTTACACAAGACTATAGTTGGTAAAAAAGGGGGATTCACATTTATTTTCACTGCTGTAAAAATAAAACAGCGTGATTCTAGCTTTGTTTGTTAGTGTGTAAAACAAATCTGACGACAACTCCCAGAAAGCTCAAACTAAGGTGACCCAGCCCCCAAACAACTACAAACCTTTGTGGTTATCACAACAAGCAGTGTTTTGTGCTTAATTACTAAGCAATTTAAACAACCTAATATATGTTAACAGGGTGAAAATAGTGTTTGCTGAAGGATGTACGTCTTAAGGCAGCTGCAAACACGCTGACAAAGCGCAGAATAAACAGAGAAATGTAAATATTAGTGATGTGCGGATCGATCCTGAAATATCGATTCCTCCGATACCAATCATTTATGTTCTAGAATCGATTCTCACATTAAAATATCGATATTTTAGTAATTTAGGGTAAATTTGTAGTTTATCATTAACAGGAACACAGTGGAAAGAAACTATAACATTCGGATTTTCTACATTCAAAGGAACTACTTCCCCTTCCGCCTTTCATAGTTATGGGCGAAATACGGCTGTATAAATGTCTTGCAGCGCTGGCGTGCGCACTCACAACAATGGCTGAGTGTAATTGGAGTCATGTGTGGACATATTTTACCTCCACAAACAGCTGAGACGTGGTTTGCGATACATGTGGCAAAAAAGTGCTCCAAGAGTGAGGTGTTGTGGCCATACTTGCCAACCTTGAGACCTCAGAATTATGGAGATATTCAAAAGGGCTGTCACCGTTATTATTGACCGGCCTGGAAACAGCAGGAGTGTCCAAATTCAGAGGTTGCTTCCACCTGAGGACTCGGCCTTCGTGGTCTAAAGAAAGCCGGGGTACGTCATGCGCTTCCTCGGTGGAGTGAAACTCTGCCATCTGCTCCTTGCTCTCTAATATAACCGGGCGCTGACGTAAACTCTCCACCGTCTCTCACTTCTGTTTAATCATTTTCAGTTTGACGTTTATTCAGCTGTGTGGAATAATAAAGTTACAATTAATTTAATCTAATCTAATAACTTTAATCTCAGCCAAACCGATTTACTCACGAACAAATAAAACACTGAAAAAGCCAAACAAGAACATTTTTAAGTTATCAAAGTGACTTGTACATCATGTTTAACCCGAGTGGTGAAAGACTGCGGGGGTTTGAAGACGATGTGTCGGTCGGCTCAGATGTTTGAAGTTCACACAGCTACATCCTCACCTGAAAAGTTTTTTTGCGACCCAGGAAGAGAAATAAGAGTGATATTAAAACTAAGTAGCTGCCGCCATTGTTGGAAACTGGAATTGGCTGGGCCGCGCTATGAATTCTGCGATATGGTTTTTCAATTCTGTTGTCCGGGTGGAAAATCAAGAGAAATTCGGGAGAATGGTGGCTCCGGGAGATTTTCAGGAGGGGCACTGAAATTCGGGATTCTCCCGGAAAAATCGGGAGGGTTGGCATGTATGGTTGTGGCAACATCACTAACCTTGTCAAACACCTCAGAGTAAATCATATCACAGAATATGAAGAGCGTATGTTGAGACTGAAGAGGAGGACATGGACAGGTGCTGCTGGGGCGAGACAGACGTCTCTCACAGAGTCCTTCAGTGCTGCAGGCAGGCAACGTGTTCAAATAGGCACAACTTCAGTTTTTTATTTCTATATGATGAACTCTGCATTATTAAGTGATAAGAACAAGTAATCTGATGTCCTGTGATCATGATGACGCTATAATTTGAGATACAATAAATAAAATAAGTTTTTGTATAAAGTATCGGTATCGGATCAGTATCGTCGACACCATCCTGAATACTACTTGGTATCGGATCGGAAAGGAAATCAGTGGTATCATCACTAGTAAATATTTCCTGCCAGCAGGTGTCGCTCAAAGCGGAAGTTTCCGTTTCGGTGGGATCACATGACTGTCTATGTCCGGGTGAGAGGTGAGGTTCTTGGTTTGAATACGCTGACAACACCAGTTTGTGTTTACACTCTTAATGTTTTATTTCTGACATTTTCTGAACGAGGCAACAGTTTAAGGTACGAACGAATGAATGTATGTTTCCTGGTGTTAGCATGCTGGCAGAAGAAGTGTGCTCCCCGTAGTCAGAGGACGAAACGGATTGTTGGAGCCATATTAGTCAGACTCTGGGATTATATCCGAGCAGCTACCTGCAGAGGGGAAAACTGCGCTTCCACGTTAACGAACATCCTGCTCAACAGTCAGGTAGTTAGTAGCTAGCTCATATGATGAGGAGGAAATCACGCCAGACCTGCAGAGAGACCAACCTCTGTTATAAAACGTCCTCCGCTTTATTTTGCTCTGGAAATAACGCTGCATAAGTATAAAACCTGCTTAAAACGATTAAACGCCTCAAAAGTCCTTCATAACCTTTAAAACACGGTGACCGTTAAGCGACGTACGTTGATCGTGACACCCAGTGTCAATAACGTAATGTACACATACGTCTCCATCCGGTCAGCTGCTCCGCCAAATATGGATGTGAGCGTTAATGCTTCCCAAAAGCTACGTGGATGTTGCTAATCCTGGTACCCCAGGCAGGTTATTTACATTCAGCACAAATGTAAAGAAATTTGTGTTTTCTCAGTTATTTCTTTATTGTAACAATAATTGACGGCCAAGCATTTCAATAAAACAGAGGCAGTCAGAAGAAAACCGTTTCCTCACCCTGTCAGCAGCAGTTAGGAAGTGCAGCAAGGTTTGCAGGACGATGTGGCCGAAAGCTCTCGACCCAGACCGAACAGACTGCACGCAGCCAGACGGCAGTGCCGGTGTTTGCAACATGTGCACGGAAACCTGAATATGTGAAGGCACAAGTTCAGCGAATGGTCCAAATTCAGAGTTAGGGTTGTTACCGCACCAGCACTGACTACCAGTTAACTTCTAGTGACAATAGCAACGATTAGTTGACTGGTTGTGCACATCCCTAATCTAAAGTTGTTATGGTTGTGTGGAACTTTTAAATGCCCTATTTGCATCAGCCAAGTCAGCGCTGTGTGTTTATAATTTACCTTGATTGTGTTTCATTTCAGTTCAAGGTTGGACACAAACGCCAAACAGTCGTGTGACATTAGTATGTAGTTTTGGAGGCATCTCAGCTTTGAGGGCTGTACCATGAAGTAAGTTCAGCATAGCTAGTTTGGATCAGCTGGCTCGTCAACACCTGAAATCGCAGGTGGGTCTTACAACAGCGGTTTTCATATTTCCTGCTTCAGTCTCTGCGTGCACTTGCATAAAATCTGTGTGAGACATGTAAGTTTAGTTCTGCACAGAATGAACTGATTGTGTCCCTCCAGCTATGTCAGAGACATGAGGAGTGGGTGATGGAGATCTGTGAAGACCATACAAAATACAGCACAAAAGATTTGCTGCCTTTTCTCCTTTGCCCCATTGCACGCACGCACGCACACACACACACACACACACACACACGGTCGAATAAGAAAGCACCTTTTTTTTTGCCAAAAAAAATTTATTGTTTATTTGTGTGTCCCCCCCCCCCCAAAAAAAAAATGTCATTAATTCACTCATTTGCTAAAGTCATGTGTGTCTCCTGGTGCACTGCAGACAGGTGGACTTCCAAACATGGAAGAAGAGTTGTTGATAGGCTGGCAGGAAGAGAAGCTGCATCTTAATCAGGAGGTGTGTCGGCTGCAGGAGGAGCTGGCAGAGAGTCATGCTGAAAAAGATGAGCTGGAATCCAGGAACAGAGCTCTGAAGGACAGGGTGAGAAGGGGCAGGGGAGTTTTGCTGATCATTAGACGAAGTTAAGCCTTTACATCTTTCTCTCTCCATCCTCCCACCAGCTGTGGCGGTCGTTGTCTCCCTCACTTGCTCTCTCTCTGCAACTAGAGGGTGAGCAGAGGGAATGGAAGAAGAAGGTAAGGGAGGGGAGAGAGAGGGAGGCCAGGCAGGCCCTGCTGATCCACAGGCTCCAGAACAAGGTGAGGCCAAACAGTAGTGCTGTACTCATAATTGGAGTAGATGCAGTGGGAGATGGAAAATATACTGATTGTGGTTTTATTGTAGGTGTTGGAATACAGAGAACGATGTCAGCATTTGGAGCTTCGGCTGCAGGATAATCATACACAGATGCTCAGCACCGAGGTCAGACTCAAGTAATAGTATTTGCAGTACCACTAACACACTGTCTGCTACGATACAGTAAAACTACCACAGTGAGTGTCGGCATACAGCTGTTGTGTGTTTGCTTTAACAGAGAATCATAGATGACTCTCTGGAAAGCGCCGTTCTCAGACTGGAGGAGGAACAACAGAGGTAAGTGGAGATGTCTGTCTGTGCTGGGTTAGACCTGCTGTGACCACATGAATTTAGACCCTCAAGTTCTGGTGACACGCCTGTGTTTGGAAATCAAAGCATGTAGAACTTAGAAACTATGATTCCCACAGTGTGCTGTGCATTGTCAGTATGTAGAAAGTACTGTGTAGTTTGTCTAATGAGCCTGGAAAGAAAAGCGTCTGGACTTCTTTAAGCTGCAGGTGTGTGCTGGCTCAGAAAAAGTCAGACATGCGAGTTACACCTTACAGCAGGTCTCCAGGGGAAGAAATAATCACCTGTGACAATCTCTGCTTCATACCAGCAAACGGTGGGAACAGTACAGAGGAATAAGCCCGAACTTGCCCCGCCCTCGTTCGTCTTCGGGATCATTTTAAATACCACAGGTGTCATCATTTGCTGCCGTTTAAAAACAGCATCCTCACTAACCTGTGGCATATATCCATCTGTGCTGATCTGACTCTGATCGTCAACTATAATCAGAATCATTTATGATTTTATTCATTTTTGCTCAAAAGTAAGTTAATGTAAAAGAGGTCGCATTGGCCTTACATGTAAAATGGACTAAAGAAATGGTGTGATGGGGTGAACTTTGACCCCAGAGTGTGATTATGTGCTTATTCAAAAACAGCATTCTGACTAAGGTTCAGCATACACCACTCTGTGCTAAGTCAAAGTATTTCCTGTTATTTTCAGTCAAAAACAGGGTGTCTGTGTAGAAGGTCTGCAGGCCCCAAACTGCAAAACGAGAAGAACATGAAACACAGCATTAACAATTTATACTGTATAGTTTAAATAACTGGGATCATTTTGACCCCAGAGGATAAAAGCAGGGCAGCATCAACAACTATTTATTGTTCTTGCTTTTAAGATGTTTCAGAAGTTCTCATCATTTCAAAATTGTGCAAACGTTTTCATGCAGCTGTGCACCAAAAGTGAAACTCTGCAAAGTTATCAGTGCTAATTACTGTCAAATCATTTTGCTGCTTCCTCCATGCCAGCCTCAGGCATTGTACATTTATGTGTTCATCAGTGTTCATGTTGGTCTGAATACTGAATTTTACAGAACACAACAAGCGATGTCAAAGTACAGAGAAGCTGAGGAACAAAGCTGTCAGGACCAGCCTGATGTTAGTTCACATTTATTATATAGTTCAGTGTAGTTTTTATACACGTCTGTGTGGTTAGAATGAAAAAAGTTCATGTGGTAAATTCAGCTCTTGATAGGAGGCTGAATCAGCGTTTGAGAGTTAATGCAATGATTTTATTTCTTAGGGTAATTAAAACACCTACAGTACAGTACATATACTAAACAGTCACAAAAATATTACAATATTTAAATGTAGCTTTTTGCTATTTTACATAAACGTGTATTGTTACTCACTCTAAGGAAACATTTGTTTAATCCTCTTGCTACATGCATAAGGACACTAAGAGAGTCTCGTGTCTGTCAGTCTGCTCCTCGGTCACTGGAGGAGCTTCTCCTCCTGAAACATGAATGAAATTCCACTTTCATGCGTCTGTTTATTTGAAAAGCAAACACAGGAACCATTTGTATTGAAGTTCTCCAAAGCTTTGTCCGAGTAAAGGTGCATCCATCCACTGAAGCTTGCAGTCCTTCATCTTTGTTACAGGTTTTCTTCTAGTGGCCAAAAGTCATAACATCATTTTATTGTATTTAAAAAGGCTTTTATCAAACCCAGAGCCAGAATTACTGCTATAGCTGTTTCATTTAATGAAGTTCACTTATAATCGTGATTGTTCTACACAAATATTGTCAGTTTTTTCATGACAGTTTAAAAAAGAAGTTTGTGGTTTTATTTGAAGCTGCTGATTTAATAAATTATTGTCTCCCTCCTCAGGTCAGTCAGTTTAGGTGACACCAATAGTCTCCTTTGCAAGCAACTTGTCCAATCAGAGCAGGCCAACCACGCCCTGAAGGAGGACCTCCAGAAGCTGACGAATGATTGGATGACAGCTGTGGAAGAGGCAGAGCAGCGAGAGGCTGATTTGCAGAAAGAGCGAGAGGTCTGCAGTTTAATTGATTTTAAAAGTGACCATTCAGATGGCAGTTATTGTGTTTCTATATTTGTGTGTGTGTGTGCGTGTGTGTGTAGCGTCGGCTGTGTCTTGTGGGGGAGCAGCAGGCTTGGCTGCTGTCTATCTGGAGATCTGTGGCTGCTCTGAGACGGGACTGCCACGCTATGAAAACGGCTGCTGACAGGTACGTCTGAGGCGAGGCTGCTTCACTCAGAGCACCGTCTCTACAGTTGGTCCAGTTATTAGCACCACCAATCAGCATTCGGACGAATTCAAAGACCCTAAAGAAGAGAGAACTTTAGAAGAGGACAGGGTTCAGACCGTTTTCAAAATGACCAACCTGAGCTTGTAAACATGCTGACCCACCTGTCTGTGTCTGCAGGGACCTGTGGCAGCTGAAGGCCGAGTTTTCTCGCCTCTCATCCGTTCTCCTCTCCAGCTGTGACTCTGTCTCCTCCTCTCTGAGGCTCAGCACACTTTACATTAATCCTCTCTCCTTCTCCGCTTCTCCCCTTCTTCTCGCTTCCCACTTTCCTCCCTTTTCATTCTATTCTCCTCCTCCGTCCTCCGATCTGGCCCTTTTTCCTCCGAACTCTTCTGCACCTCCTCTCCTCTCATCCACAATGCGAATCTTTTCTTTGGGAGAGTTGGAACTCAAAGAGGAGAAGGATGAGGAAAGGAGGGACGAGGACGAGCAAGGCACTTCAGAGGTGAAGTCTGTTCAGGAGACTCAAGTTTTACAGCTGCAGCAGAGGTAAATTAGCTTCTACCAGACGTTCAAACACATCCTGCACCTCCCTCTGTTCTCCTCTCGATCATTCTCCTTTCTTTGCCAGGATTGAGGCGCTCACTGGCTCACTGCAGACCGAGGTCAGTCTGAGGGAGGAGAGCGAGAGGGAGGCCGAGAGACATAGAGTAATACAGAGAAGCCTGCAGTCTGTGAGCCATGCTGTGATCAAACTGGTGAGTGTGTTATGTTGGTGAGATGTCCAAGGACAGCGTTTCTATTGTCCTGTTTAACGAAGTCAAATAGAAACTGGATCACTGCTGTTGTTACATGAGTACAGTTATTATTGAACACGTCACCAGTTTTATCAGTCAGTCTATTTCTGAAAGGGGTGTTGGCCAGTAACAACCAGTAACAGCCCATCCAATATTCAAAGACATCAAACCATAGATGTTCATACATTAATCTGTAATAATGAGAAATGACACAGGGGGAAATATTAAATACTGAAATGTATTTAATGCTTTGTTGGTGACGACAGCTTCAAGACACCTTTTGTATGGAGAAATTGCTCAGGTGGGATTTTTGACGCGTTCTACAAGCAGCTTTTTAAATCCTGAAGGTTGTAAAAAGAACTCAAGTGCAGAGATTTTCATTTGTATTCAGGTCAGCTGATTGGCCGGCCAGCTGTAACATCATCTCTGAAACCAACTCACCGTCCTCAGCTGTTTGTTTTGCTAAAACAATTTACTATTTATTATATATTCGTCTCTATGAAGCATGCCAGTGCTGTATGCTGAAAAACAGCCCACAAACAGGATGTTCCCACCTCTAGACTTCACTGTGGGTTTGGGGTTTTGGGGCTGATATGCGGTGCCCCTTGACATCCAAACATGGTGGATTACGGCATCTACAGAGTTCATTTTTGGTCTTGTCTGACCAAACTAAAGTTTACACTCACCATTTATAGGCATAGAGACTTCCAGAGACCTTACACGTGGAAATCTTGCCACCACACTGGGAGAGCACCATGAGGTTGTCCTCAGGGTGCTGTATCACTTCGCTCCCACACTGCAGGCTTACTTGTGGTTCCTGGGATGTTCAAAAGTAGAATGGGAGGCAGAGCCTTGAACTTTCAGGTCCCTCTTCTGCGGAAGAAACTCGCAGCTTGGATTCAGGAGACAGACCCCATCTGTACTTTTAAGATTAGGCCTTTTTGACAAAGCTTGAAGTTGGGGCTGGATCAGGTGACCCAGCTTTATTTAAATCCCTGAAAGTGATGACGTCTCTCCCAGAGCTCTAGTTCAGGGACATCTACCTGTATCTTGTAGAGAAACGCTCCCCTTATATTGATGCCAGGATTAAAGCTTTCAAAGTGTGGACAGCTGTGTGTTTTCGACCTAGATGGGTAAACAATGCCACTGTGTAGGAGACGAAGAACAAGAGGTTGTTCACTGTTGAAGCACAGGTTAGCGCTACATAGCTAGCTTCAATGAACTCGCACTCGTCTTACGTTTAGTTGACTTTGATATTTACTGTGTAGGGTTAGAAAAGTTGTGTCATAACAGTGAAGTTGACAGAGTATTTTTCCGACGTCAGTAAATCATTCCTGCAGTTTGAATGAGCCACCACAGGGTTGCTGTGGAGAAACAGGGATCGGTGCGATTTGGCCCGTAAGGCGGGGTTAGGAGAGCTGTGTTCACATACGGGTGCCATACTCTGTGTTCCCTCTGGCAGCTGTAAACGAGCGTCAGTTAGTGCATCCACCAGCTCAGCAGCTGTCTGTCACTTTTGCTATTTTAAACTAAAAGATGTTTGAAGGATCCCTGGAGGGCAAAGGATGCAATACCGTTTTGCCCTCCAGGTGGGCGTGTCCCAGTAGCTCTGATGTCACGTGGAAGCTATGACGAGTCTGCGAGTGTGGGCAGGATTGGACACAAATATTGTGGGAGTGACAAACGGACAGGAGGGTAATGCTCAGAGGTAAAGTAGTCCCATGCATGGCTCTACTTCCCATGATGCAATGAGCATTCTTCTCTCACCATGTGTTTATACACCACTCTGCATTTAACAGAGTTATTTTTAATCTCTGGCTGTTTCTCTCTGTTATTGTAGGGTCTTTACCTTCCAATATACAGTCTATGAGGCGGCTGTTGTTGTGATTTGGCACTATAGCAATATAATTGAATTCTTGCAGTAGTTCGTGTTGATGGCTGGTCTACATGAAGCCCTAAGAGCCTCTGTCAGCAGCAGTAAGTGAAGCATTTGAAATTAGCTTGTGTTCTACTTTGTGTTCAGTCCAGAGTCCTGACCTCAGCCAGCAGTCAGTCGCTGAACATCTCCCCAGAGGGTGTCCTTAGCCTGGATCTGTCCTGCTTGCTTTCCGTCCTGTCTCAGACTGAGAGCGCCCTACAGTGGAGAAATGAGGAATTACAGGTAAACAACACAATATAGTTCTTATATGCAAAGTCACTACTGTTTTTATGATTGTGTCAGTGTAGCCACAATATCTGCCTCCTGATCCCTGATTGTCTACAGGTTTTCACAGTTTCTGTTGGATTGTGTGTCCACAGGTGTTTGTACTTTGCGTCGTAATAAAATGACGGTAAAAGGCGCCGCCTACTTCCTATCCATGTCTTACCATGCAACGACTCTGTGAATGGACTGGAGAAGTGTAGTGGTAGAGTCCTCCGTCAGGAATGAGATATGTGTGTCGACTTTTTATTCTCCCTTAAAATTATTATGCCATAACGCTGCACAGAACAGGTTATGGGCCCAGAGCAGCAGTAAAGAGATCCTGTAACTGCCAAAGGAAGGGCAGCGTTTCCTGAAACCGCAAGTTACCGGCAGGTGTTAAAAGTTTGGCACGATTGAGTGAGTAAGCGTTTTTGTGCATCATGAGCAGACGCACGGCAGAGTCGGGCAGTCGATATTCCCGTTTGCAGTTTGATGGAGATGAAAGGAAATATGAGATATGGGAAACGAAGTTCCTTGGTCATCTCAGACTACAAGGTTTGAAAGATGTCATCTTAAAGGCTGAGGGTGATGAAGAAGCCGATGGCGAAGATGATGACAAAAATGCAGAAGCATATGCAGAGTTGATACAATTTCTGGATGACAAAAGTTTATCGTTAGTTATGAGAGATGCAGTTGATGACGGACGGAAAGCCCTAAAAATTTTGAGAGGTCATTATGCAGGAGTGGGCAAGCCAAGGATCATAAGTCTGTACACCGAACTTGCTTCTCTCACAAATGAAAAGAATGAAAGTGTGACGGACTATATTATCCGAGCAGAAGCAATTATCACAGCGTTAAAAAATGCGGGTGAGTCATTAACTGATGGACTTCTGATCGCAATGATAATGAGAGGTCTACCAGAGACGTTTAAACCCCTGATTGTGCACGTTACACAGAGCGAAGCAAAAATCACATTCTCAGAGTTTAAAGTAAAACTCAGAAGTTATGAAGAAACCGAGAGAATGCGTGCGGCTGTAACTGATGACAACGTAATGAGGACAAAAGTGCAATCAGACCAGGATTCTACTTCATGGCGAGCAGATGACCGAAGATCAAAGAATAATGAGATTGTGTGTTTTAAATGTGGACTAAAGGGACACACTGCAAGAACGTGCCGATCCAGAGTATGGTGCAGTTTTTGCCGGAGTAGTACACACAAAGATGCGACCTGTAGAAGGAAGCTAAGACGGGATGAAGCGAGAGGGGTTGTGGAGAAGGACTACGCGTTCAGGACGGGCTCCGAACCCCAGAGGGTCCCGGACGGCGGCCAAGAGATGCTGAATAACCAGCTACTGGTGGATACGGGAGCGACGTCACATATCTTTACGAAGATCGAGAGTTTTAAGACTTTTGATGACACATTTCGACCCGAGGCTCATTGTGTAGAGTTGGCTGACGGAAGGCGGAGCAGAGGAGCTGCAAAGCGGCGAGGAGATGCTGAGATAAGTATGATTGACAGTAAAGGACGCAGTCACAAGGTCACATTGAAACAAGCACTCTACATTCCATCGTTTCCACAGGACATTTTGTCAGTAAAAGCAGCTACTAGTAACGGAGCCACTGTGGTTTTCAAACACGGGGACAGTTTTCTTAAACATGTTGATGGAACAAAATTCCCTATATATGAACACGAGAGACTGTTCTTTATAAACACTGTGCAAGAGTTTGAAGAGAAATGTAATGGATGTTTTGATATGCAAACGTGGCATGAAATTCTAGGACACTGTAATTATGAGGATGTTCAAAATTTGCAAAATGTCGTCGATGGAATGGAAATTAAGGGTAAAATCAACAAAAATATGCAATGTGAAGCCTGTATACAAGGGAAGTTTATTCAAACTAGGAACCGAGAACCGGATGAAAAGGCCAGGGCAGCATTAGAGTTGGTACATACGGATTTAGCTGGTCCGATTACGCCAAACTCGAAAGAAGGTTTAAGTATGTTTTGTCGTTTGTTGATGATTATTCAGGTGCAACATTTGTATATAATCTGAAACACAAAAGTGATACAACTCAAGCAACTGAAAGATTTATTGCAGAGGTGGCGTCATATGGGAAAATCAAGTGCATTCGTTCTGATAATGGAACTGAATTTACAAGCAGACAGTTCAGAGATTTATTAAGTAGACACGGCATTAGGCAGGAAACTTCGGCGCCATATTCGCCTCATCAAAACCGAACAGCAGAGAGGAACTGGCGTACACTTTTTGACATGGCGAGATGCATGTTAGTTGAGAGCGAATTGCCAAAGTCTTTATGGCCATATGCAGTACAAACCGCGGGAGTGATTCGGAACCGATGTTTTAACAAACGCACAGGTCAGACAGCGTATAAGATGTTAACTGGAAAAAGACCTGATCTTTCTAGAATGAAAAAATTCGGATCATTGTGCTATGCTTATAAACAAAATAGGGGAAAGCTGGATCCAAGATGCGACAAAGGTGTTTTCTTGGGATATGACAAAAATAGTCCAGCATATTTGATCTATTTCCCAAAAACCGGGAAAGTTGAAAAGCACAGATTGATAAAAATACTAAATCCCGCGACAATGGATCAACAAACACAGAGTGATCAGATGTATGAAGATGAGGTTTATGAATCCAGAAAAGATGGTGAACCCAAACAGACGAAGGATGAGGATATTCCAGATGGTAGTGAAAGCAGTCAAACTGAGTCCGAGGTTAAAACTGATGATAAAGTAGATGCTGGAGCTACACGTTATCCATCCAGAATCAGAAAGAGACCTGATTATTTGAGTGATTATATCACGGATGTGAAAGAGTGTGAAAATGAACAGATGCAAACCAGTGTTGATTATTGCTACAGATTGTTGTGTGAAATACCCACATCATTTAGCGAAGCTATTGTGTCAAGTGAGTCAAAAGAATGGGAAAGAGCGATGAGTGAAGAAATTCAATCCCTTAAGGAGAATGACACATTTACTTTAACCACTTTACCAGAGGGTAAGAAAGCAGTGGGGGGTAAATGGGTTTATGCCGTTAAAAAGAACTCAGACGGATCAGACAGATATAAAGCTCGATTTGTGGCTAAAGGTTTTAGTCAAACAAAAGGAGTTGATTATGAGGAGACTTTTTCACCGACTGCTAACTTATCGAGTGTGAGAGTTTTGATGCAGAAAGTGGTTCAGGATGATATGTTGGTTCACCAGATGGATGTAAAAACCGCCTATCTACACGCACCAATAAATGAAGAAATATATATACAACAACCAGAAGGTTTTGAGACAGAATCAAGTGAGACTAATAAACTGGTGTACAGACTAAAGAAATCACTTTATGGGCTGAAGCAATCGGGTCGTAACTGGAACCAAACCTTACATGACTATTTAAGCAGTTGTGGATTTAGACAAAATATTGCTGATCATTGTGTGTATTCAAAAGAAACTGAAAGTGAAAAAGTAATCATCATAGTGTGGGTGGATGATTTACTCATTGCAGCTAACAATGAAAATGTGCTTTCAGGCGTGAAAGAAATGCTCTCTTCTAAATTCCAAATGAAAGATCTGGGGAAGCTTAACCATTTTCTAGGAATAGATTTTATTCAAGAAAAAGAATGTGTCAGAATGTCATAGAAAATATATATTGAGAACATTTTAAAGAGATTTAACATGCAAAACTGTAAGCCAAGGTTAACACCCTGTGAACAGAAATGGACTCATTCTGATAAATTCGAGACATTACCAGATGTGAGGAGATATCGTGAAGCGGTAGGATGTCTTATTTATCTGAGCTATTGTACGCGACCTGATTTAAGCTATGTTGTCAGCAAACTGTCACAACACTTCAATGCGCCAACTGTTGATGATTGGACAGCAGTGAAACATGTTCTGAGGTATCTAAAAGGTAGTCAAGGAAAAGAACTGTGTTTTAGGAAATGTTCAAGTGGAAAACTAGGTCTACAAGCATACAGTGATGCAGATTGGGCATCCGATGTTTCTGATAGACGCAGTATGACAGGTTATTGTGTAAGCCTAAATGAAAATGGTCCTTTGATATCATGGAAAACCAAAAAGCAGACAACTACAGCACTATCAACATGTGAAGCCGAATACATGGCATTAGCAGCAACAATTCAGGAGTGTATGTATTTGACTTATTTGATTCAAGATCTTGATGAGTTTGAGTATGAAATACCTATGATATTGGAGGACAATCAGGGAACAATCGCTTTGTCAAAAAATCCAGTGAACAGACAAAGATGTAAACACATTGATGTGAAATATCATTTTATAAGGTCAGCTGTACATGAAAGGAAAGTGCTCATTGATTACTGAACAACTGAGTCAATGGTAGCAGATATGATGACGAAACCAGTTTCAAAGTCTAAGTTAGAAAAATTCTCTGTATTCGTGTTTGGAATGTAAGATGTTTTTTCCGGAGGATTGTTTTTCCCCAACCTGTGTACAAGTGGGGGTGTTGGATTGTGTGTCCACAGGTGTTTGTACTTTGCGTCGTAATAAAATGACGGTAAAAGGCTCCGCCCACTTCCTATCCATGTCTTACCATGCAACGACTCTGTGAATGGACTGGAGAAGTGTAGTGGTAGAGTCCTCTGTCAGGAATGAGATATGTGTGTCGACTTTTTATTCTCCCTTAAAATTATTATGCCATAACGCTGCACAGAGCAGCTCTGCTAACAGTTTCACACCAGTTTGTTGGAAAGTGTGTATTTGTCATGTGAAATACTTCAAAGTGCAGGTTTTAACACCAAAGTACTGAAGTAGTTAAAATTGTGTATACTGTTCAAAACTTCATGTTACTGAGTGTTGGCTGTGCAAACTGCCAGGATTAGTCCATCATCTTAAGGAGTTGTCTGTTTAGGCCCAGACTCTGCTGTAGTGTGTTACACTGATGTTCATGGTTCCCAGACAAAACAAGTCTGTGTGGACAGCGCTGTGCAGCTGATCCTAAAGTGACATGACAGCGCTTCAAACAAGTACGGACGGCTACATTGTAACTGAAAATGATCATTTTCACACATTTCTGATAAATTCAATTTTCCCTTAATGTTGTATTAAAGCGTAATTTTGTTGTAGGACAGCTCCTTAATTTTAACCAATTTAAATAAATTACATGAAATAAAAAATCATTATCACATTTAAAATATTGCAAATGTATTTTAGATGTCTAAAGTTACTCAGCCTGATGTTCATTATACAGTCAAAAAGCGGCACACGCACGCCTGCAGTCTGAATCAGTATGGTTATGTGTGTGCTAGTCAAAAGCCTTACTGTGTGTGTGTGTGTGTGTGTGTGTGTGTGTGTGTGTGTGTGTGTGTGTGTGTGTGTGTGTGTGTGTGTGTCAGGGGGCACAGCGATCTCTGCAGCAGCTCGGTGAGCAGAGAGCAGCCCTGCACCTGCGACTGAAGCAGCTGGAGGACGACAACCAGCAGCTACACACACACAAACAACAACAGCAGCAGGAGCTCGGCCACATTATGGACGTACTGAGCAGGTTCACACAGAGAAAATCAATTCAGATTTTTTGCTACACTTGTGTCATTCATGCTTGTAAATGAATTAGTGAACGACACTGACAGAGTTGACAGCTCTGTATTTACCGATGTGTGTGACAGAGAGAAGGAGACGGCGTCCTTCCTGCGTCTGCAGGTCGAGGAGCTGCAGAGGAGGGAGGAAGAGCTGAGGAGAGAACATCACAGACTGAGAAAGGAGAAAGACGAACAGGAAGAGAGGAACAGACAGCTGCAGACAGAAATGCGCAGACGGTACTCAGCATAGGTCACCACTGCACTGCACTGTGCTTTACTGGTTCATCAGCAATGCACTGGTTTTGTTTCAGAGTTGAGACTGAGGTGTTGGAGAACGTCCAGCTAACAAAGCGGGAGACTTTGACCCAAGCAGAAATGTATAGTCTGAAGGTAAACAGGCTCAGTCACTCAAGCAGTTTTTATACCTGAACTGAGACGGAGCAGTGATGTGATATTTTACGTGGAGACCAAATATCAGTCAATGAAAAGCATAATAAACTCCTGCGTCACCATTCTGAGAGAACGTTAGCCCAGCAAACGTGGCATAAATCGACAAAAACCATCCAGCATAGAATGACAGACCTGCCAGTCGGACCCCGTTCAGTTACAGACTGATGACTGGCTGTGTGAAAAAGGTGATAAATCACATTAAATGTGATTCAAATACTACGCTTACTGCAAAATGTTAAAAATCACAATCATATATTGTGAAACTATCGTATTGTGGGCGATTTAGCTTTTCTTCCATTTAGCACACAGCAGGAAATGGTCCTCTTCAGAAACTGTTGTCACTAAAATAAGTAGTGCATCATTTAAAACAGCTGAACATCTTGTGGTGTCGTCGTCGTCTTTTCTCGCAGGGAGCACTAGAGAGGGAGCAGCTGGACAAGCAGCGAGCCGAGGAAGACGCTTCTGATATGAGAGATGCCTTACAGAAGGTACAGACATGACACCGAGAACGTGTCTGTCCTCAGAGGAAGACTCGTAGCTTGGTCATTTGCATAGAATGACGCTCTGGCTGCCATCTTTGTCTCATCAGTCCAGGGAGTGCGTGTCGCGTCTGTCGTTGCAAGAGAGTGCGTTAAGACGGGAGGTGGAGGAGGGACGGGATGCGCTAGACAAGCTGTCCACCCTGAACTCTTCTTTGGCCTCAGACAAGAGAGAGCTGCACAAACAGCTGCTGCAGGTACTCCTCCCTACATGCCCCTCTCTGTGGCTTCCAGCTTTAGTGTACATCATGTAAGTCAGTTCACGTGTCTGTTACCAGCTGGAGTCTGAGCTGTCAGAGGGCCAATCACAGCTGCAGGCTCAAAGGTCACGAGTCAGTTCCCTGGAGAGGGAAGTCAAGACCCTAAACATGGATTTCAGCAAGCTCAGGTGAGGTCAGTTTGCACCCAAGTCGTCAGGCCAGAACAGTAAAGTTAATTTGATTTCAATCCTGAATAATTAGTGTGAATTGTGCTGTGTCTGTTAGAGTACAGAGAGAGGCTGAGGAAGATGCTGTTCAGCAGCTGAGAGGACGAGAGCCAGAGGAAGACGGGAGCTTTCCCTCTGTGGGTGAACAGCAGGTGGATGACCGGTCCTTTCAGCATGCCGCAATGTGTGAGGAGCTGAAGGAGGTGCAGGACCGGCTGGGGCACGCAATGCAGGAGGTGAAAAATGGGAGCATACAACAGCAGGAGCAGCTCAGAGAGAGTAGGCGGCTACAAGAGGAGCTGGATAGTCTGCAGAAGCACAAGGAGCAGCTCGAAGTTGATCTGCAGGAGATCCGGTGCTGAGCACGCGAAATAAACTCAGGGTTTGTTTGTACGGGTCGCATCATACTGACATCCTGTTTCTCTCTGCCTGCAGGTCTCTGTCGCTGTCTGCCCACCAGCAGCTCAGTGAGCAGCAGAAGCGTCTCTCACAGTCAGAGGTGGAAAAATGTCAGCTGAACACACACATCCACACTCTGAAGCAGGCCAAAGACACCTTACATGGTCAGTGACAGTACGCCTAAAGTCATAATATCAAACCTTTAAGAATAATGAAAACACATAAATGTGGCACTTCAAACCAAATTCCAAAAAAGTGATGAAGATATAAAAACAGAATGCAGATCTCATAAACCAACATTTTATTCACAACATTAAACATGTTTGAACTGAGAAATGGGCCTGTTTTAAGACCACTATTAGTCGGTAACACATCTCAACAAAGGTGGCATCAAAAGGCTGAAAAATAAACAGCACCAGAGATTTTAGCTTAATTGGCAACATGATTGAGTATTAAAAGACATCTTAGAGAGGCTCTCTCCCAGGGTGACCGAGCTCTGACTTGCCTCTCTTCAACCAGCTTCTCAGATGTTCGATGGCTTTATTGCTTCACAGGACTCGTTGTAGTGACTGGGCCCCAGAGCCCCTACACCCCACCTCCACAGGTTTGCAGCATGGCTTTAACCCCTGCCTCCAACAGTTGGCTACCACGTCTGCTTATTTCCCCTCTTTCTTTCCTGAGCCTCCTCTAAGCAGCTTTCCCACGGGACAAGCAACATGACAGGTTTAGACTCCTCAGACAGCAGCAGGCTTGAGTGTGCTGATCACAGTCCTGTCTCCCTCCAGTCTCCCACTGTTCCCAGCAGCCTGTCTCGAGACCACAGCTGCTCTCCTCCTCGGACAGAGTTGTGAGGATTGACTCGATAGCTCTGAGGACAACATGTCTCAAACTTTCTAACGTCCACACACACTCTGATTAAATGCAGTGTGAATGAAGTCATCCCAGTGAACACACTCAAGTGAAACATATCAGTTGTGCTGACATTAATAGGAACAACAGTGATTTTCATGTACTTTAGTTGTATTTAAAACTTTTTTTGTCTTTTTAAAGGGGAGATCCAGTGTCTGAGAGGCGAGCTGGAGGAGATGATGTCCAGGGCAGAAGATGAGAAGAAGAGGAGAGAGATGAGTGAGGAGGAGAGGAAGGCACTGCAAGAGGACATGGAGAGGATGACAGAGGAGATAGAGAAGCTGAGGAGGAGGGAGGAAATGGAGAGGAAGGATGAGACGGAGACCGAACAGGAAGAAAGGAGTTTCTTTAGTGAGAACTCGGGGAGAAGAGAAGGAGCTGAGGTGCTGAGGATTTGCATTGAGGGATTAACTGAGGAGGTGGAGGAGAGGCAAAGAGAAGAGGAGAAAATGAGGAAGGAGGTAATAGAGATGAAGACTCGAATCAACCTCATGATAGAAAGAGTACAGCGATTAGAGGGAGAGAAGGAGGAACTGGAAGAGGAGGTAAAGAGGACAGAGGAAAGGCTGAGAGAGGAGAAGGAGTTTTGGGAGGAGAGGAGAAGAGAGGAGACGAAGCAGAGGGACAGAGAAGTGGAAGCCCTCTGTGAGCGGATGGAGAGATTGAAAAGGGAGGAGGAAAGGGAGAAGAAGGTGGACCAGCTGAGGACAGAAGCTGAGAGGGACAGATGGAGGGTGAGAGTGGAAGAACAAGAGGAGGAGATTAACAGACTGAAAAAAGAAATCTCAACATCACAAGAGGATGAAAGGAGAAAGAAAGACAAACTGCTCGAGGAGAAGGAGGAGGTGGTTGCAAAGCTGCTCGAGAAGCTAAAGGAGAAAGCGGCGGAGGCAGAGCTGATGAGGCAAAGGCTGAATGTGGCCAATGAGAAGTTTAATGAATTTAAGGCAGAGGCGAAATGTAAGGAGCAGAGCCTGGAATTACAGGTGAGGGAGAGAGAAGAAGTAGGGGAGGAACATCGGGAACATCTGAAGGAGGGGGAGGAGGAAGGAGAGAGGGACCATCGAGAGGTGAATGCCAGACTAAAGCAAAAGGAGGTGAGAGGAAGTAGGAAAGGTATGGAAAAAGATGACACGATCTCCTCCCAGGTTAGGGAGCTACAGGAGGGACGGACAAAGAGCGAGGGAGCAAGGAAAAGAGTAAGAGAAATGGAGGAAGCCCGTGACAGGCTGCAGGTGGAGATAAAGGAGTGGCAGGAGAGGGCAGAACACAGCGAGAGTGAGGCTACAAAGCTTAACCATATCTGTGTGGAGCAAGAGGAGGAGGTGCAGCGGTTAAGAGCTATACTGGAGGAGAAGGACGAGGAGAGAAGAGAATGGGAGGCACTAAGTAGAACCGAGAAAGAAAACACGAGGAGACTGCAAAGTAAGCTGATGGAGGTCGGGGAGGAGAAGAAGAGATTAGAGGAGAAAGTTAGGGAGGCCGAGGAAGAGAGGGAAGCACTTAGGAGAGCTGGGGAGGAGACAAAGAGGCTGGAGGAACAACTGTCTGAAGTAGAAAGTGACATGAAGGACCAAAGAGAGGTGCTGAGGAAGACGGTGGAGGAGAAGAGGAGACTGGAGAACACGCTAAAGGAAGTTCAGGAGACGACGAAAGGAGAAATGGATGAGCTGATGATACTGAGGGAAGAGAAGAAACGTCTGCAGGATAAATCGATAGAGATGGGAAAAGAAGCTGATGGACCAATGAGAGCCAAAGAGCAGCAAGCAAGGCTGTTGGACACCGAGGAGGAGGAGGCGTGGACTCTTAGGAGGGAAGTGCAGAAGGAGATGGAGAGAAGCAATCTAGAGATGTCGGTGCTTAGGGAGGCGGTACAAAAGGAGAAAAGAAGGAAGGAGGAGGCACAAGATGAGCTGTTAAAATGGAGAGAAGAAGCACAATATCTCAGAGAGGTGTGGGGAGAGGAGACGCAGGAAGAGCTGAGGACGACTAAGATGGAGTTACTGGTTATTAAAAAAGAGCTGCAAAAAGAACAAAATGAGAAGGAGCAGATAAAGGAGAAGCTACGGAGGACGGAGGAAGAGGTGACAGCTCTCAAGGAGGAAGTGCAGGAGATGGAAAACAACAAGCTGACAGAGACGAAAGATGACTTTCCTCAGGAGGAGTTGAGAGGAGTGAAGCAGAGCGTGGAGGTGATGGTGCGAAACTCCCTGCAGGTACTTCAGTCTGTCAGTCACACAAACACTGTAGAAACACAGTCATCCTGACAGTGATACTGCTTGAACTGAAGAAACCAGCCTGAGGTCAAACTGCTTGAACCCTCTGTAGCAGGGGTGTCAAACATACGGCCCGCGGGCCAGTATTCTGTCAGCTCCAGCAGTAACACGAACCATATATCAGTAAGAAGAACAACGTGCTGTCGTTAAAGTAAACCTCGTGTACTCACTGTTTGTCGTCTGTACGCTGAACTGAACGCTGGAGTTATTGTGACTAAAGCATTCTGCATGACTGAACACAGGATGTACAATCACATCCAGCCTGAGAGACGACACGTCAGCGAGCCTGATCGTCATCACTGCTGAGAATCCATGCAGGCAGGGGTGGGACTTTATTTTGATAGGCTCACCATGTGGCCAATCAGATGCACAGGCAAACTGGGATCATACCATTACCAGTCTTATGGAATCTCAAATGGTTTGACTTTCCAAAAGACACCAAGTGTAGGTGTACAGGACAGGTACGTAGAAAGACGGGAGAGCAAGCGTGTCGGGAAATAGTGAAGGAAGGCGTGAAAACGTGCAATGAGCAAACATCTGGCTGCATTTCAGTGACACTGGGTGTCTGGATGAGTCTGTGTGCTTGAAGCCATTTGATAATTCTTAACTTGTTTGATTTCTCACCACAAACAAGCACGAGCAGAAATTTTGAACTTTAACTGTTTGTTTTTCACTTTCTGCTGTAGAACGACTGCAGTTAAAAACCAAAGGACTGTCTGGGCAGTAGGCTGCCAGGACTTTGTCTGTAATTTTGCACATTTCTCAGCCCGTGAAAGTTTATCCATTAGTCAGACCTCAGATTCAGGAGGAACAATGTGGTTTTCACTGTTGTCTCAGAACACCTGACCAACTCTTTATCCTCTCAGGATATTTGAGGTGCAGGAGAGTTTGCACACGTGTGGGTTTTGGCTTGGAGAACTTGGGCAGTTTCTTGGGCAGTGTCCTATTGGGAGTATGAAATGTCTGGCCTGTTGTTACGGGCCACTCTGTCCCTGTACAACCATAGCGAGGGCTTGGTTCATATTGCCGGCAGTAAGACGGTTTCATTTTTGGTGGGTGTTTGACTCTGTCAGGCTCCCTTTTGTCATGATTGTGTTCATAATATTTATGCACAGAATATGTAGCTATAGCCAGGTGGTGGAGGGTCTCCCCCTCGGTGGCCTCAGGATTTCGTCTTTGCTTTTGTGGACGATGTGGTTCTGTCGCCTTGGCGACCTCCAGCTTGTGCTGAAGCGGTTCACAGGCTGGGATCCCATGTTTTACAGTTTTGGGTCGTCGATCTGTAGTTTATAGCACTCTCCCGTGTCCCTGTCTTCTGTCACAGCAACAAACACCAGTGACACAGTGCCAGTGAAAACCACATGCCCACCCATCATGATTCCAGCTGTCCACCCAGAGATTATCCAGATATTGTTTTTTGCAACCTGGAATGATCTCAAGACTCTTTACAAGAAGTAACAAAGAAACAGGTTATACCTGTTAATGAGTGAATTCTCTAACTGAAGCCTAAAACGTGTGTAAGTCCTCGTATAGTGTTTGTTCAATGCCTGAACTCTGCTATCAGATCAAACTGTGAATAATAGCACTGCCCCACTACACTGATCATTCAAACTTGTGTTATCAAGGATTTTATTGAAGTTGATCACAGGGTGTTAAATGCTTCTGAGCTGAAAACGTGCTACATAAGTTCACAAAGATCTGGGGTTGAGCTTAAGCATTATTATAAATAACGTCATCTTGTATATGGGTTGCATGTAATCGCTATGACGCTGTTCTGTGAATTTGACATTGTAATGTAACTGTTTTTATTGCTGATGTGCAGGTGGACACTCCGAGTCAGAGCACAGAGGAGATGGAGGAGGACCGGGATGGAATCGGATTAGCTGGATCACAGCAAACAGATGCAGCTTTGGTGGGCTATAAAAGGAGATCTGATACAGAGGTCAGTTTGTGGTCATGCTGTCAGTGCAGCTGTACTCAAAGTGCATCGACAGGAAACGGGTTGTAAAGTGGAGCTGTGTGGGGAAAATGTGTCTGCAGGGTTTGAAGGAGAGACTGACGGTCCTGCAGAGTCTGGTGGCTGAACTGGAACTGGATCAGAAACGACTGAACAAGAAAAACTTTCATCTGGAAAATCAGAAAGACAAACTGAAAAGAGCGACACACACACTGAGAGAGACGCTGCAACAGGTATACACAACAATGAGACAGGTACACGTGCACGCACCCAGAGAGACGCCGTGTACACTTCTACATTAAGCCACAGGTACACAGCAGGATGCAGTTTGTCTTAAGTGACCTGAGTTGATTGCAACCACATCCCAGCAGATGTGCCGCGGAGCTTTAAAGAAACGTTGCCGTGTCTTTGCTCCACGTCACGTAAAATAGTGTTGGATCTATTTTTAACACAAGAAGTGTCGAGTTGCACACAGCAAGGTAAAGAACTAGGACCCAGGAGCAGCACAGAGGATCTGGTCAAACTATGTTCTGATATAGGATATAATCTGGTCACCATATTTGCTCCTGGTGTAAACAAAGGGCAAAAGAAGTCTGAGTCACAGACCCAGTGTGAGCCTAGGACGAGACAGATTTCAATATGCAGAGACACCACCTTGGCATACTGAGGCACACAACACTAAGAAAGGTATCCAGATACACAGCAGACACACTGACGTGAGTACACATTATTGTGTATTTCAGGTGGAGGAAGAGCGCTCGAGGCTCAGACAGCAGCTGAGTGAGAGCATCCAGGTGAGACACACAGTTCCCTTATTACAGTAATAATTACAGGTTGTGTTAGTGTAAGTGCATTTGTCCAGACTATGAGGTGTGTGTTTGTGACAAATGTCAATAGAGGCACGTGTGGTTGCAAACCTATTGTGTGTTTTAGGGGTCTTTAACCACCACAGAAGAGCAGCAACTGAGGAGCAAAGTGAGGGAGCTGCAGGACCAGGTGAGTGCAAAGCACCAAAAAGACTTCCTGGTGTTCTGATGTCAGGTGGGTGCTGATGATGTCTCTCCTCTCCTCCAGGTGAAGCAGCTCCAGTTTGCACTGGCTGTCGGTCAGCAACAAAGGGCAGAGTTCATTCAGCAGTCCTCCCGAAACAGCCAGTCAGTGCTCTCTCTGAGACTTGACCTCAGTGATTCACTAGCAACTATCACACAACATCCAATCCCATCCATCCTAGAGTCTGAGACACAGCGATTGGATCGTAGCATGAGGGAGGAGGAGCTCAGAATGTCCTTCAGCCAGCTGTGAAAATTCAGGACCAAATGTTCTTAATTACTTTACACTCATTAAATTGAGAGGTAGAGCCGTCTTGAACATTCAGGTCTCTTCTCTGTGAGCTCTTTACCTCATGTTTATTTATTTAACCTTTATTTATACAGGCAGTCCCACTGAGACCTGCTGTCTCATTTACAATAGAAAGTATAGGCTCTGCCTCGTACTCATCCAAATAGAGCTCTTCCTGTCAGAGGATTCAAAGCAACTAATTAAAACCAGCCAATCAGAATACAAAGGGAAATAATGCACATACACCTGCTTTTCTTGCTATTAAAGCCAAAACAACCTTTCCTGCATTGTTAGAATTACACAGAATTAACACGATTTAATAACAGTTCTGGTGATTATTGCTGCATCGTAGACATTACTTTGGTCTTCTTCTGTGACCTCATGGTTTCTTTTCTCTGCATCACACAAAGCAAAGAAATTCTTATTTTTCAAATTATTGTCAGTGTTTCTGCATATTTATTCTTCTGTTTTTGTTCTGTGGTTATACTGGTCATGTTTCACATGCTGCCACTTTAATACTTTTGTCTCATTTTAGTACCATTATTTCTGTATACAGTCATGTAATAACAACAGCACTTTTTACAGCCACGAAGCTTAAAAAGCTGATAAACGTTTACAGTCCAACAATGCCGCTTATTTATATTTGTTTGTTTTAATGCGCAGCTCTTCCTCGAGCATAAACCCAGACTCACCTGAGTCAGTGGCTCAGGTGAGTCTGGGCCATCATGTTGTCTTTTCTAGATCCAAAAGAGACAATTTTTTAACACTACCTTATTAAGGTGGCCACCCTGATTACCAAGATGTATTTATGAATTGCACAGGTGTAAGGTGTACCCATTTATACTGAGTACTAATATTAATAAAATAATTGTCACTCTGCAAAACTGAAGGATCATGGATGCAATGTTCACAGCAGCTGTGATGCTTGGACACTGATTAATGCAGAACAAGTGTCACAATTGGCCAGTCTGAGGGGAAGTGCCACTAAATGTTTGCTCCAACCCTGAAATACATTGCAGTGCCTTCCCACAGTCCTCCAGTCTGAGCTTACACAGGCTCATGTTGAAGTCAAAGGTCAACTCGTGGTGTGTATTTGTGTGTAAATATGTGCGGCCAGCTCGAGGAAGCGTCCCGGGGGGGAAGGAAGCTGGTTTAGACAGCACCCTGAAATCTGAGAGCTGCACCTGAATCAGCTGACGCGCCCTCCAGTTCATTTCCTGTTTCATCAAATCACTGTCAGTGCGTAGAGCAGCGAATTAACTTGTACAAGTTTACATTTTTACAAACACTGAAATCCCAGATTTATGATAGTTTGCTGTTTTTATAGTTATTCATTTGTCAACATAAGAGCGGAGACGGTGATTACATCACATATTCATCATCATCTCGTCTCATTTTCTGTTACACATTAATCTTGAGTGATTTGTCTTATAAGCTGACTGATGGAAAATTGTCACAGTTGCATCTTAGATGTAAACATGAGGCTAAAATGACTTTAACACTGAACGTGTGTGAAGTAAGGTTTAAAATGCAGCTGCAGACACTTTGTTCTGAACATTAGTTTGAGGTTCAGGTGTGATGCACAGCCCGGACAGCTTTAGTTTGAACTTAACAGCTACTTTTAAAAGTTATTTACTTGTATTTTATAATAAAATTATTCTAAAGTTGTCAAACATTTTATGCTGTCTGATTGTTGAATTCACAGAATGATACTGAAATAAATCATAAATGCTATTTGGATTTTTCTTTGTTACCTTTTTACAAAAATATATTTTAAGCAGCAGAAAAAACAAAAGCTTGTAAATGTTTCCAAAGTGGACGCGGTGGCAGATACCAGTGTGAGAAAATCAGAATAAATGAACATGTTAATAGTGTTTGTTTGTTTTTCGTGGAAACCGGGTCCAAATGGCTCTTTGGGGCTCAAAGGTTGCTGATCCCCTGGCTTAGGAAGACAGAGCCGGAGCCCAGTACGGGACACCTGCCTCTACATGCTTCACCTCTCGCTATCTGTCGCTGGGACTGTAAACAGTGTGGATGTAGATTCAGCACCTGACCGGACCTGCAGTGCAGTACTGAAACAGTTTAACGTGGAGCGCAAGAGGGTGGACCGAGATGCTGATGTCAAGCTGGGCGAAACAGCAGCGCTGTCCCTGTGATCACCATTAAAACCTTTACTGGGAAAAAGCGCGCAGGAGTCCTTCATCAAAGCACCTGATCAACAAACGACGTGAAGTTGTATTAAAATACTCTGGTGAACTGTTAACTTTGATACCATGTTTCAATTATAAGGGTTTCTAAAAGCTGAAGCGAACAGGGCTGAGTCTAAAGGGGGGCACGAGGTGTACTAGACCGTATTTACTTCAAGGTTTTCAAACCTTTTTCAAGTGAAATGATTTAAATTGCCGTCTCAATTAAATAGAATCAATGTTTAAAGTATAAAAATAAAGCTTTTTTCACAAGCCAATAAAAGTGTACAGGACTGGTAAAACACTGAGCCTCTGACCTGAGTGGTTTATTATTAATATTAATTAAAGTCTACACCATCATAACATCTTGTTTTCAGCAGCACAGAAACGTTGCACAGGGCAAACTCCAGGATGCTGATATGCTCCCTTCTCTTCACTGCAGCCTCCACATTCTCCTTTAAAGGCTTACACACACAAACTCACTTAAACACACAGAAACACATGTAGAAAAACTCAAAGCCTTCCAATGAGAAACCTTAGATTTCATATTTTTCTTATTTTATTTGACTTTGACTGTACTTGAGAGTATTTGTATATATCTGGATCTAAGAAAATGTTTTCTTAAAAAATAAATTGTAATATGGCACGCACATACGAAGGGTTTGTTTTTGTTCTTGACAGATGTAAGCAGTTAAACTTTAAAATGTGATTTATGAAATGGAAACCAATGAGCAGTTCATTCTGAAAGGCCTGTTTCATTGACGGTGAACAATCATGCCAATTTTCTTGTTCTACAATAATCCATCTCAGAGATATGACGAGAAAAAAAAGTTTAAAATCTGAGAGGACGACAGAAAAAGAGTCATAAAAAGCTTAATACTTTAACAAGTATAGAACTTATAAATACCAAAAGATATAGAGGGAAGGAGCAGAATGTTTTAAAATTTGAACAGCAAAAATAGCCCAGAGTTTGTGGAAGTCGTTTCATGGCAAAAAACATACGGAAGCAATAAGGACAGATGATTAGAAAGAATGAACATGATATATTTACTTTTTTGTCTGATGATTGGCAGAAAGTTTACAGCGGTTTTCTTCTGAGAGATGCTGCTGAGGCTGAAATTAAGCCAAGAGGAAAAAAGACGTATACATAAAACTCTTGCTGATTGAAACACAGGCAAGGACATACTCAAAAGTTTAGCTCCTCTGGATGTTTCCATGGAAAAGAGTTTTATCACTCATCCAGGTGACTTCTCCAGTGTCACGCTTGAGTGATGAATCTTTCTCCCACTGAAAACCAGTGTGTCCAGTTAAATTCAATCGATTTTTTAAAGGAAAGTTGTTCGATGCTGTGTTCATGAGGACACTGGGTTTAACTTGCAGCACAACACAAAGCTGCCATATTTTGTCCAAGTTTAAAACACTTAATTGAGCAGAATCAAGATGCAGAAAAGCTGAAATGTAACGTCCTCGTATGATGACGCATCACACATGACGCAGCACGGGGTCATGTGTGATGCGTAACTGCCCTCTGCTAAGACTGGAGATAATACAAGGAATGAGACAACTGACAGCTGTTATTTTAATCAGCCTGTTTCAGTTCTGTTAAACTAAGTACCACAAAGTAATGTGGTAACATCTGGACTGACGAGTTTACTGTCAGCATTTTAATCAGCTAGTTTAAAGGCTGTAGGCTGCAGCCGTTGCTCTAACACTGTATAAATGTAACAGGGCTCAGTTCTAACAGTCTAAGCTGCTTCCAGCTTTATTTGTGAAGAGCGCAGCAGCTTCCAAAACACGCAGCGAGCTCGTACAGCTGGGAGGTAATATTTTCATAATCAGCTCCCATCTCTCCTGTGGACTCCTTAATGTCTCCAGTCTGAGATCAGCACAGCCCTGCCCTCCAGCACCACCAGCAGCAGCAGCAGCAACATTGTACCCATCAGGTAAAACATCGGCTTCGTTTGCTTCACACTGTCCCCACATGATGATGATGATATAGTATGATGTGATCTGATTATTAGATTCTTGATGAATGTGGGTTGTTGTGTTTCAGCCTGGTTCTGTTTGCCCCTTTTTAACTCTGAGCCCTGCCCCTTCAAACAATGTCAGCACGGCTTAATCATATGATTCCTACAGAAAAGCATCAATTTAATGTTTAAAAGGTGAACACTTCAAGAAATCTGTTCCTCAACAGACACATTGTTTGAATAATTCTTTTAAATAACACTAAGTAAAATATAGCAATATACACTTCTTAAGCAACAACCTCCGCCTTCATTTCCTCTGTTACATGCTGTGCTTTTTTTAACCCGTCCATTTGTTCACCTAATGGGTGACACTGTTTCATTGGGGTTTACTCTTTCAGCTGTCCTCAGCTGACGGATTAGTCATTGGACACTGCTGTTCCTCTTGTGAGATGCTGACATGTCTGGCTGCTGTTAAAGCCTCCGACTCTAAAAATAATCTCACCAAAACTATATTCAGTTACACTAACACCAGGCTGGTTAAAACCCCAAGAAAGCAGTTATAACCAAAGCCCAGCAGTTATAACACAAAATGTGATAAACAATATACTGGATTAAAAAACAGCCCCAGGGCAGCTGTTTCTCACTAACCTTATTCACAATCTCTTGGATAGAATTTCGTGGGACAGTCAAAGGGGTGAACGCTTCAGTTATTTAAGCATCATATTTGCTTTTCATGTAATATGTGCTGCTGGTTTCATTGATGTCCTCCAAATTTCCATCCACAGCTTTGAGCCAGAGAATGTCAGAGACCCCAGTCCAAGTTGGACAGAAACTTTCAGCTCAAAGTGGGAGTTCATCAGTTTTTCCTTCTATGTTCCCGACCTCACCGTATCCACAAACTGTGGGTAGCAACAAAGCAATGAGATTTAGAAAAAGAGGGACAGAACTTCTGAAAGCCGGCTCAACGTATCATGAGTTTGGTAAGAGTTTGGTCATGTGGGAGACGCTCAGTGTGCAGCTGCTACTTCCCCACGTTGGCTGGTGGTGACCACTGAATAGCAGACAGCTGCCTCCTAACACACAGTCATCCATAATAATACTGGCTGACTGCAATATTGTCTAAATCTTTATCTTTAATAAAAGTGTGTGATTTGCATTCTCACCCTTCAGAAGCTCATTTTTAGCCAGGAAATCCCTGATTACTGTAATCCACAATCATGTTAATGCATTCAATCATGATATTAACTTCAGCCTTAACGTTGGTGGTCAGTTATGATTCATAAATACTCGAATCTGGTGACAGTGGTACGGAAAGCCAGCGCAGGATTCAGGATGTTTCTATCTGATAATAAGTTTATTGAACACATCAGATGATTTTTTAGCTGAATCTTTGCTGTGACTCGTCTGGGAAACTTGATAGATTACACTGGCTTCTTTTTTTTTTAGTATTTCTTGCTGATGAAAAATACACTGCAGTAGTATTATTATATGTTTATGTATATACAGTGGGAAAAATAAGTATTAAGTACCGATCATCAATTTATGATCGTGTTCATGTTTAAAAAATAAAAATAAGATTAAGAAAACACTTAAAAGCTTTTCTGTGTCCTTTTGCCTGTTAAATAAATGTCAAAGTGCATCACCGACTGCAGATTTGAGTTTTTATTGTGGACTTAGAAACACCTGCATTATATATATATATATATATATATATATATATATATATATATATATATATATATATATATATATATATATATATATATATATATATATATATATATATATATATATATATATATATATATAATATATAAGAGCTAAGATACTGCGCAGGACCCTCAAGCTCCCAGGCCTCTGGTAGAGGACCCGAGCTTGAAGGATAAACCGCCTGCAGGGGCGTGCTGGGTGTTTATATATTTACATGCGGCTATAGTCGCTGCATTACCTACTAACTACATGAGATGCTGCACAGATAACAGAGCATCAACTGCTGTGCACCTTTTCCAGAGTGCTGATCTCTTTGGCCTCCCACAACGTGTCAGGGGTGATGAGTGAGAATATTGATATTGCACGGTTTATGATTGAACATCGAGGGCCAAACAAAGGAAGCTTTATGGTTGGATGAAGTGTGCATAATCAAAGAATTGAAAGATTGTGGGGTGAACTAAACAGAGTTGTGTCAGCATACTTTAAAAACCTTTTCCTCTTTATGGAAAATGTTGGGATTTTAGATAGCACTGACCCATTTCATATTAGGGCTCTTCACCATGTATATCTTCCAAGAATGAACAGATCTGTGGATGAATTTGTAAATGAGTGGAACCATCACAGCTTAAGGACAATGGAAAATCACTCCCCGCTGCAGCTGTGGACTGTTGGAATGTTGCAACTTCCTCAGCATCACAGAGTCTCAGTCAAGTGCACTTCAAACATCCTTCTTACCATCACCAGCAGTTGACGGCTGACTAGAGGCAGCTCGACCCCTTGAGTGACGATGGAAATCATGGGATAGAAGTTTTTTGACAGCATGCCGCATGCTTCAGTTAAGTTATTAGTAAATTTGTTTGTGTTAATTAAAAAATGTATTTGAGTGCCAGACACTAAAAATTGTGAAATATCACGATACTGAAAAGGGTCCAAGACTATTATTTAGGTAAAAGTAAGGTAAAAAGACTGGTTTTATCTTCATATTCACTTGTGCCATTTAAATCATAAAAGTAGACAAATAAAGTGTTTAGACTACACTTTTCTTTCATGACAAACCATAATTGTCACAATACAAAATGTTACAGTATATGTTACATATGATTGTATGATGTACTAATTTATCTGTTAATAAACAGGAATTATGATTCATTCATTAAATAAAATATGTTACACATTTTAAACTCTTTTTTTTAAAGACACAAATTACATAAAAAGTAGGAACACAGAACCCTTCATTTGTGTATTTCTAGTACCCAGAGGAAGGAAATAATATTCTGCAGTAATAGGGCTGGTCTTAAAAAAACACAAATGAAAGAGGGGAAAAAAACCAAACAATCTACAATGAGCCTGTGTTATCAAGTAGTATAGTAAAATATGCAAACAAAATCCTTAAAACACTCCCTGCAAACCAGGTTATGTTTATTATCATTATCATTATTATTATTGTTTATAATACTTTGACAACATATAATAATTTGATAAGATTGTAATGTCATATAGTGTGATATAATGTTCACATTTCAACCTGTAACATAACCAGGTTTGACCAAACCAATGTCTGTCACATTTATAGACAACTTTGCTGCCAGCGTTGGAGATACTGTCTTTCCACCCAGTGTTGCCAACTCCTCAGTAAGGAAAATCGCTATTGGCTGTCCTAAAAGTCGCTAGAAGTCGCCAAATGACGTCATCGCCTAATTTGCATAATTGGTCATGCTAATGTAATTGTAACCTACGCTGTTGGAGAGAGAAATAGCATCGTGGTAGAGACATAAGGTGAGTAAAAATCGTCCTAAATGCCGTTTGAATTTATTTAGAACTACATATCAGAGACAAAACATGCCATATAAGCAGGAAAACTAATTAACTACAATCACAAAACAAAAAATGCCTCACATGTATAAACTGAAACAAAATTATTCCATCCATTCTCTTCGGCTTATCAAATCCATGTCTGATTTGAAAGTAGTGTACACTGCATGAACTGGTATTTAAGCTGTAATTTGAAAGACACACATGAAGCTTATTTAGGCTATACAGTCCTACTGCTGTCCAGGGTGTACTCTGATGCGGGTTAACAACATTAACAAAAAAAGGAAAATAAAAAATGCATATGCAAAATAGAAAAAAAAACCCAAATCCTCATCATGTCAACAATCCTTAAGAAAACACATCATGCTCTTCCAAATCCTGGTGAATTCCGTATTGCAAAATCCATGTCTGATTTGAAAGTAGTGTACACTGCATGAACTGGTATACGAAGGATATTTTCACAAGTATTGGCCACTGGAAATCTGCAGTTAGTGACGAACTCAAGGCTTGGCTTTGGAGAGAAACCCAGGGCTGGTATGCTGTCACATCCAGTGCAGAAAACAAGAATATCTTCCAAAGAGACATCACTTTCAACTATAAGATAGAAAAATACAAAATGATAATGAGATTCTGACTAAGATGTTGATGTACAGATACATTAAATTACCAAAAGATTAAATCAAAAGTGAAACATGTATATTTTTTTAAAATTAAACTGTAATTTGAAAGACACACATGAAGCTTATTTAGGCTATACAGTAAAACCACAATGTCAAAAAAAGAAGTTAGTGAAGACCACAACATTAAATGTACGTGGATGCAGAAATAGCCTATTATTAGTACTCAGTACACAGGATTGGTAATAATTTATTTATTTAGTTATCCTCCTATTTATCCTGTTATTTATTTATCCTGTTAATAGACTGAAGTCAAACTGAAATCACATTTGGATACAATGTTGTAAACCCAGCACTTGCATCGGTACCATCTATCTACCTTTTTTGTTATGGCGTCTATGTCTGTGATTTCATGATGCTGCTGCACAAAAGTGAGAATTTTGATTTATGGTCAAACAATGTGCCAAATAGTAAACTCACATTCTGCCTCCTGAAGATAGTCTTGCCAGAAAGCCAGAGTCCGGCACTCGTAGTGCATTACTCCCTCGATCGGAGTGAATGATCTGGAATAGATTCTCCCTATCAGTTGCTCTCAGAGCCATTCCAGCTTTCACGAAAAGACACTTCATCTGAAGAGGGTATGTCTGTAGAGCATCTAGGAGAGCTACAGACCTCAAGCCATCTCTGAACCTAGCCAAAATAAAACAAAATCAAATTGTATTTTATATTATTATTATATTTGTATTTGATGGGATTTGGAACCTGTATCATAACAAGAGGTTTTGAGGTTTTATTAAGAGAAATTTCTGAACTAATTACATTTTGCTTCCCTGTGGACTGCTGTATCAGAGGTGAAGAACATTTTCCCCCTTACAGGGCCAGACTGTCTCAGATACAGATAAAGAATGCCTATACATGGAGCAACTGAGCTGAAACATGACACACAGGGACCTGTCATGAACTGGAGTAAAAGTGACACATTGCTTTCAAATACATCTGGTCTCTTGTTCCATTGGCATACATTGGCATTTTTATTTTTATTTTTATTCCTATTTATTCTATTTATCCCCTTCGTATATTTTATTTATATTTGTCTCTGTATTTATATATGTGTGTGTGTGTGTGTGTGTGTATATATATAATATTCTGTAACTCTGTAACTTCTGTCGGTGCTGTGCTTTTTGGAAACCGAATTTCCCAGAGGAACCCACCCGAGGGATTAATAAAGTTTTATCTTATCTTATCTTATCTTATCTTATCTTATACCTTTTCCGTCAGTCTGCAGTCAACCCAAATGCTACTCAGTTTGAATCTATTTTTATTTACATATTTAAACACATGCCTACATCGGCACAGATACAACGTTTTATGTGAATTTTAATCTCATGAATGAAAGATATCTGTTTTGTTATGAACTGTACTAGAATGGAGCGCTACAGACCTGTACCACCCAAACAGGCTAATACCATTGTTTCACAACACAATGACTTTAGTTTGACAGGCTTAATTTTTTACCATGACAGTATGTGTTTAGACATGCCTTTCAAAAGGTGCACGGGTCCGTTGAAGGACATACCAGTGAGCAGTTTCTTGTTTGTTTTGAAGTGTTATGCAAACATTGTGACCAGCAAGACTGATCAAGCTGGCTGCCTGTGCAACTGCATCTTGCAGCTGTAGATCATTCTCGGCCTGTACGATCTAAAAACAATATGAGGAAATTAAAAAATGAATTATCTGACTCTACTATTTAGTAGAACATACAAAACTAATAGCTCCAGTGATTTACATTACATTAACCCTATGAAACCCCATAACCGATCAGGAGGCTGAGGTATAAGTTATTAAGCTGGAAAACAAGTCCAATCATTAAATTCTGAAAACTGAAACTTGGAGTTTCTTGGGCAGTAACCAACAGAACCACAACCTGCCACACACATTTTTATTTCTTCCTTCTTGTAGCCATTAAAATGTTTGATCTTTTACTAGAAAAATAAAAAATAAATAAAGACTGATAGAAAGGTGCAGGACTCGGGCAAGAAAAATTAGGGAAGTGTTAGTAAAAATGTTGGACAAGCAAAAAAAGACCTACAATGAAATTGAAAGAACCAAAGGAAAATATGCTCACAGACTGCACTTGTGACCTCGTGACCCTTTGGTGAATGACTTGCAGAAAACCTGCAGCAGGTAATTCAGTATGATTTCATCATGATGCAAGAAAAACACAGAAATGTTTAAACAATGCTGAGTTGGTACCTAAGTATACAGGGAGTGCAGAATTATTAGGCAAGTTGTATTTTTGAGGAATAATTTTATTATTAAACAACAACCATGTTCTCAATGAACCCAAAAAACTCATTAATATCAAAGCTGAATGTTTCTGGAAGTAGTTTTTAGTTTGTTTTTAGTTTCAGCTATTTTAGGGGGATATCTGTGTGTGCAGGTGACTATTACTGTGCATAATTATTAGGCAACTTAACAAAAAACAAATATATACCCATTTCAATGATTTATTTTTACCAGTGAAACCAATATAACATCTCCACATTCACAAATATACATTTCTGACATTCAAAAACAAAACAAAAACAAATCAGCGACCAATATAGCCACCTTTCTTTGCAAGGACACTCAAAAGCCTGCCATCCATGGATTCTGTCAGTGTTTTGATCTGTTCACCATCAACATTGCGTGCAGCAGCAACCACAGCCTCCCAGACACTGTTCAGAGAGGTGTACTGTTTTCCCTCCTTGTAAATCTCACATTTGATGATGGACCACAGGTTCTCAATGGGGTTCAGATCAGGTGAACAAGGAGGCCATGTCATTAGTTTTTCTTCTTTTATACCCTTTCTTGCAGCCACACTGTGGAGTACTTGGACGTGTGTGATGGAGCATTGTCCTGCATGAAAATCATGTTTTTCTTGAAGGATGCAGACTTCTTCCTGTACCACTGCTTGAAGAAGGTGTCTTCCAGAAACTGGCAGTAGGACTGGGAGTTGAGCTTGACTCCATCCTCAACCCGAAAAGGCCCCACAAGCTCATCTTTGATGATACCAGCCCAAACCAGTACTCCACCTCCACCTTGCTGGCGTCTGAGTCGGACTGGAGCTCTCTGCCCTTTACCAATCCAGCCACGGGCCCATCCATCTGGCCCATCAAGACTCACTCTCATTTCATCAGTCCATAAAACCTTAGAAAAACCAGTCTTGAGATATTTCTTGGCCCAGTCTTGACGTTTCAGCTTGTGTGTCTTGTTCAGTGGTGGTCGTCTTTCAGCCTTTCTTACCTTGGCCATGTCTCTGAGTATTGCACACCTTGTGCTTTTGGGCACTCCAGTGATGTTGCAGCTCTGAAATATGGCCAAACTGGTGGCAAGTGGCATCTTGGCAGCTGCACGCTTGACTTTTCTCAGGTCATGGGCAGTTATTTTGCGCCTTGGTTTTTCCACACGCTTCTTGCGACCCTGTTGACTATTTTGAATGAAACGCTTGATTGTTCGATGATCACGCTTCAGAAGCTTTGCAATTTTGAGACTGCTGCATCCCTCTGCAAGATATCTCACTATTTTTGACTTTTCTGAGCCTGTCAAGTCCTTCTTTTGACCCATTTTGCCAAAGGAAAGGACGTTGCCTAATAATTATGCACACCTGATATAGGGTGTTGATGTCATTAGACCACACCCCTTCTCATTACAGAGATGCACATCAAATTCAAATTCAAATTTTATTTGTCACACACACACAACCATACACAGTATGACATGGGGGTGAAATGCTTGTAGCTGTACAATGCCCGACCATTAAATGACAGAAGAAAAGTTTTACAATATTTACAATTTACTACAAAAGTTTACAAATTAACTTAGGAATTTACAGTAAAGAATGTGCAAATAGCAGAAGAGATTATAAAGATAAGGATTATAAATTATAGGAATTATAGGATTATAGGAAATGTGTGGTGGTGCGTGTGGTGACGTGTGTGAGAGTCCAGTCTTATAGTGACGTGTTTGGGAGAGTCCAGTCCTACACCTGGTTCAGGGCCCGAATAGCCTGGGGGAAGAAGCTCCTCCTCATTCTCTCTGTTTTGGCCTTAAGGGAGCGGAAGCGCTTCCCAGACCTCAACAGTGAGAAGAGTCCATTGTTGGGATGGGAGAGGTCCATCATAATCTTCCTAGCTTTGGACTTGCACCGCTTGGTGTAGATGGACAGCAGGTCAGGGAGCTCTGATTGAATGATGCGTTCTGCCGAGCGCACCACCCTTTGCAGATCTCGTCTGTCCTGCTTGGTGCTGTTCCCAAACCAGGTGCAGATGTTTGCCCTCAGGACGCTCTCGATGGTGCAGGAGTAGAAGTTCTTGAGCACCTTCAGTGGCAGATGGAAGTCTCTAAGTCTTCTGAGGAAGAAGAGACGCTGATGGGCTTTCTTAACCAGGGTGTTGATGTGACAGGACCATGACAGGTCCTGAGTGATGTGGACACCCAGGTATCGGAAACTGTCCACTCTCTCCACTGGCGTGCCACTGATGATGAGGGGTTTGTAATTCCTCGCCTGCTTTGTAGTGAAGTCCACGATCAGCTCCTTAGTCTTGCTGACGTTTAGGAGGAGGTTATTCTCCTGGCACCAGGTCTCCAGGTTCCTAATCTCCTCCAGGTAGGCCGTCTCGATGTTGTCGGAGATCAGGCCCACAACAGCAGTGTCGTCAGCAAACTTGACAATGGAGGTGGTGTCGGATGTGGCTACACAGTCATAAGTGTACAGTGAGTACAGCAGGGGGCTTAAAACACAGCCCTGAGGCACTCCAGTGCTGAGTGAGATGGAGGGGGAGACTTGTTTTCCTACCCTCACTGATTGGGGTCTGTCTGTGAGGAAGTTGAGGATCCACTGACACAGTGATGAGCTGAGTCCTAGATCCGTCAACTTGGTGAAAAGCTTAGAGGGAATTATTGTGTTGAATGCTGAACTGTAGTCCACGAACAGCATCCTAACATAATTCCCTCTGCCAGTGTCCAGGTGACTCAGGGATGTGTGGAGCAGGTGAGATATGGCATCGTCTGTGGAACGATTAGTCCGGTAAGCAAACTGAAGTGAGTCGATGGTGGGAGGAAGTGAAGAAGTGATGTGATCTCTCATCAGTCTTTCAAAACACTTCATCACAATTGAAGTCAGTGCTACTGGACGGTAGTCATTGTGGCAAGCGGGCTGTTGTTTCTTTGGAACAGGGACAATAATGGACTGTTTGAAGCACGTGGGAACCACAGCTTGGGCCAGGGAGAGGTTGAAGATCTCCGTGAACACCGGTGCTAGTTGATCAGCGCAGGCTCTAAGGACCCGGCCAGGGATTGCATCTGGTCCTGCTGCCTTCCTGGTGTTCACCCTCCTGAAGGTGTTCCTCACGGCATGCTCTGTGATGACGAATGCATTTTCTTCACTGGTGCACTCCGAGCGCGCGTAGCCGTTTGTTGTTTTAATTGCTGCAGCGTCGAAGCGAGCATAAAACGTGTTCAGCTCATCAGCCAGTGAAGCATCTGCATTCATCATTGAAGAAGCTGGTCGTTTATAGTCCGTTATAGTCCGCAGTCCCTTCCACAGGCTCCTAGAGTCGCACTGTCATAGCTGTGACTCTAGTTTTTCCCCGTAGCTCCGCTTTGCCTTTCGGACCGCGCTGCGCACGTTGTAGGACGCAGCCTTGTATAGGTCCATATTACCGGAGACAAGCCCTTCATTGTAGGCATCGGTGCGTGATCTCAGAGCGTCGCGGATGTTTTTATCCACCCACGGCTTCTGGTTGGGAAACGTTCGGATGATAGTTCTTTCTGCTGTGTCGTCCGCTAGTTTCCCAATAAATCCCACAACCGCTTCCGTAAACATGTTGATGTCATCAGAGCTGCGCCGAAACATGTCCCAGTCTGCGTCATCCAGTGCGTCCTGCAGCGCGGCCACCGATTGGTCCGTCCAGCGAGCGACCTCCCTCCTGATTGGTGGTTGCTGCTTTAGCCTTTGTTTGTAAGCAGGTATGAGGAAGATGGCGGAATGGTCCGATTTTCCAAATGCCGGCAGGGGTTGAGCCTTGTAACAGTTCTTGAACGGGGTGTAGCAGTGGTCTAATGTCCTCGTGCCCCGGGTGGGGCAGTTGATGTGCTGGTGAAGGTTGTGAAATGTCCGTTTGAGATTCACTCTGTTAAAATCTCCCATAACAATGAGTGCGGCATCTCGGTGAAGTGTTTGTTGATGTGTGAGAGCCTCATGTAGCTCACATAAGGCAGTGTCCGAGTCCGCGTGAGGCGGAATGTAAACAGTGCAGGCAATGACCGCAGTGAATTCCCGAGGGAGATAGAAAGGGCGACACTTAACGATCAAAAGCTCCAGATTGGGCGAGCAAGAGCGTGTGAGTGGGGAGATGTTTGTGCTGTCGCACCATCTGTTGTTCACCATCAAACACACTCCACCACCTCTTTTCTTCCCCGACTCCATTGTCCTGTCCATGCGGTAAACCGAAAAGAACCCCGTCGGCTGCACGGCGTGGTCTGGTATCGCTGGGTTCAGCCAAGTCTCAGTGAAGCAGAGGAGGTTGCAGTCCCGAATGTCTCTCTGGAACTTGATTCTGGCTTTGAGGTCATCAAGCTTGTTCTCGATGGATTGAACATTGGCTAGCAGGATACTGGGCATGGGTGCGCGGTGTGCGCGAGCCCGTAGCCTGTTCCTCTTTTACCGCGTCCTTTGTTCTCTCTCAGGATCTCCTTTGGCCAGTTTGGGTCCGGAGTTAAACATGGTGAAATGTTCGTGTACTGCAGACCAATAGAAACCAAAGTGTCTCTACTGTAGCGGATTTGTGTGTTTTGCATGATGCCCATGCAAGATTATCGCAGATATAGCAAAAAGTGACGAAAAACTGCAAAAAGTGGAGAAGTTAGGGCAGAGCATCCAGCACGGCAGCCGACCTCACCGGCGCCATTTTGTATCATCACCTAATATGCTTAATTGGTAGCAGGCTTTCGAGCCTATACAGCTTGGAGTAAGACAACATGCATGAAGAGGATGATGTGGACAAAATACTCATTTGCCTAATAATTCTGCACTCCCTGTATATAAAGTGGTGAGCTATAGAGAAATGTAACAAGAACTTGCCGTGTAGTGATAGAATGTCAAGAGTGTGTTTGATACTGGATGAAAATTGCACAGTACTAAATAAAAGATACAAAACAGTGTTACAACTTGTCAACAGTATTTTGATTCTAACTCTTGTTTCTTACTTGCAGAACTTTCAGTAAAATGTTGGACGTAGTCCGAAGCTCTACCAGATTCAACAAAGGAGGCTCTGGATCCACATTAAAAATGACAATAAATCAGTTATTTACTCTAGACCTAAGAGTGGATAGGACTGACTTTGTGGTTTGCATGTTTGCTATTTTTTACAAATGACTTATTTTTTTGTTTGAGGTTTTTTTAGAGGAGGAATCATCTACATCAGCGAGAGTTGAGGCTCGGGTGTGAAATGTATGGTTTTCAGGGTTTTTATCGGTTTTTAGTGTTATTTTGTTATCGTTTTTATCGTTAACTCGGTTTTCCTGGGTCTTTTCACGTGTGTTATGAATAAATCTACTTTTTTCGGTACCGGTACTAGTTTTATTTTGTTGTATTTATCCGTCGTGCAAAAAATATCGTCGGGCATAAACCGGTCCGTGGTGCAAAAAAGGTTGGGGCCCGCTGATCTACATGTACTAAATATTATTTTCAGACAGCTAACAATCAATACACAAGTCTCAACAATCGCCAATATTGCCAATAGTAACCTGGCAAGTTTACTTGTACAACTAACTTACTTAAGTCAGTTTTTTCTTAGTTTGTAAAGTCGTCTGTCCCTTCAGCCTAATCTGCATCTTCGCACTCGGACCATTTTCACTTTCACTTATGAGAAACAAAAAAGAAGAAATTCACTCTGTGATCCTAGTCGTTAGCAGGTTTTAGACTCAGTTTTAACACCAGGTTAATAACTCTATTAGGCAGGTGGAGATTCTTAACATCAAAGATAAAATCAATACAATACATTTGAAAAGCCTCTTCAACTGATTGTGGAGTACATTAATGCATTCACATAGTGATAAGAAAAATCAACATCCAGGTGTTTGTTAGCGAGAGATAAAAGAGCAAACGTTGTATTATACTACTGAGTCACCATCAGATGAGCCCCCACCCTATCTGCAGAGAAACGTGGAAGGTTGGCATTGATCAGATGATCAGATTGAGTTTATCGATGACTTTGGTAACACCTCAAACAAATCTCCTGATTCTTTGAAGCACATACAGTGAGGAAGAGGCTGCCTTGAGTAAAGCAGCTGACAGGTGTGACGAGTTGCACAAAATGTCTGCCTTTCCTCCCACAATCCCCTGCATTGCTGTACAGAGCTGACCAATGTCATGTGGTGCCCTGTGTGATGTCACAGCAGTATAAAGGCCTCACTCGGCCGACCAGCTGCCCTGAGCAGAGTCAGCGTTCCCAGCCTGGACGCCTCGGCTGGAGGGACTGCTGTTACGAGGAAAACTACAAAACTACACGGCGGCGTAGGCCTGTAGTTTTGTTTTTTTCTTTGGGGTTCCTTTGAGGCTCAACTGTTCCCCTTTTGGATTTTCTGACTCCGTTTTCTGGATAAAGATTTTAGATTTCCTGCTGAGCGCCCAAATCTGGGCTTCCCAGGCATCCTTGTCCAGACAAGTAAGTGTCTTTAAAGTTTTTTAAACTGTTGTGAATAATGAGCTCCAACGGAGAACCAGACAAAGTGATCTTTTTATATTTTTTTAGCTGAAGGTTAGAGCAGGGCATCCCAGAATAGCCGCTGAGAACATCAGATTGGATCCCAGCTGAGTGGCTGATGGCTTTTTAAGGGAATCAGCAGCAGGGCTATCAGTTGCCCCTCCAGATATGTGCCACATGGTGCCTGTCAATCAAACTGAGATGTGTTGGGTTGGAGGTGGTGATATTTTTAGTCGTTGGCTTTAGCGCCCAACCCCCGGGCACGGGGTGGTGGTGACTGACTGCAGCAACACTTCAAGGAAGCTTTTATTTTAGATTTGAGAATAGTCAACAGCTGAGCCGAGTTTGTATTTTAGTTTTATTAAATGTATTTACAATAAATTTAATATCATTTAGTTAATATAATGTTTTGAGCTTGTGTTTTATTTTTCAAGTGGAGGTTCTTGCATTTGGCTCATTTACGCTGTCATTGCTTTTAAGATGTTTCCAGACGTGTCCTATAACGAAACAGCCCAAGAACATTGATTTGCAATCTTAAAAAGTACATAAAATCTGAGTTAAGTGTTTTGTTGTTGCATTAAATATATTTACTTTGGAAAGTAATTTATTTTAACTGTTTATAAAAAGCATATAATATGAATACAAATGAATAAAGTTAAATAGAAAGCAGGACTCAGGTTTCACAGAAAACGTAATAATCCTAAGAATTATTAGCAAGTCATCTTATTTCTGCTTCTAAAGCTGAAATGATTGCAAAATAATAATAATTCATTGTTTACATTATTATTGCTTTTATGCTTATTATAATTGAGCAGCAAACGAACGTTTCAGTCCAAACAGTCTGAACTCTGGAGGGGTGAGAGTGTAACTAATGTGTTATAAACGCTCCCCTTGCTTTGCCTCGGGCTCAGTTTCTGAACTGTGACATCATGTGCATCATGTGCATGTTCAGTGTTTCATTTCATCTGTTTAGCTATATCATGCTGTTATTGTTCAGTAGGTCCCACATCATAACTGTTATGATATTATTACTCCACATGATATAAAGATGAGAACATGTTTCTTAAGAGGTTTAAAAATGTTGAAAAACTCATGTTAATCATTTAAAAGTAAAAAATATATGTCTTTATGTTTTTATTCACATAATGTTTTTAGGGGCTTATGATAGTCCTTTTTGTTATTTATTACACAATGATTAATATAAATTGTTAATTATTTACTAATTTTAAATAAAAAAATAAAAAAAATAAAATATATATATTGTTTTATGATTATGACATATATGATTTTATATATAATATTATTAATGTGGTTATTAAAATAATAAATATTAACATTGTGATTCTCTGGATGGAGAGTAAATTTTATGGTATTCAAAAGATCAGATTAATTAGAATGAACTGTCAGATATTCGAATGTTCATCTTTAGCGTGAAGGAAACAAATGAAACTTTACAATTGGAAATGAAATTAAATAAAAAATAAATAGATAAACATTTAAAAATTAATTCTATTAATGGCCCATTCTCCTTACAAAGTGAGATTAAGAATTTTAGCTCCATGGTTACGGCAATAAGATAATTCCACACATCATAACATCTCAAATAAAATTATTGATGTCTTTATGTTGAAATTATTCTTTATTTTCTGATTTGAAGCTCACCATTTTTTGTTTTCTTGAGATTTTCGACTAGTTAGAATAGAATAGAATAGAATAGAATAGAATAGAATAATCCTTTAATTTTCCCACAAGGGGAAATTTGGGTGTAACAGCAGCCAGAAAGACACATATACAACAAACAGTACACAGGACACAGGACAGAAACATACACAGTTTTTCTTACATATTTACATCGAGGACAGTGGTTACCAAAAACAGATTGCTGTACCGTTATTAAATTAAATAAAATTAAATACAGATAAGAGGCAAACCAGGTTATAATGTGAACCGGTTGATAAGATAGTGCAGTTACAGCGCTGACGTAAACATCTGTGTTTGTTGGGAGCAGTTCTGATCGTGCAGTCTGACAGCTGCAGGGAGGAAGGACCTGCAGAAACGCTCCTTCATGCATCGAGGATGCAGCAGTCTGTCACTGAAGCAGCTCTGCAGTTCAGCAACTGTTGAAGTTGCTAAGTTGAAGCTGAATTACCTTAATAACCAGAGTGGGAGTTATTTCATGCCTCCAACAGCAACAGCTGTCAGTCTTTGTGCATTGTAAAGTTGACAAAACTCTCAGGTGGCCTGGACCAGATCCAGGAGGACTCCAGTGCCAGTCAAGACCAGTCAGAGCCAGTTTCACCAAAAAGGGCCAGTAAGACGCCCGGCAGAGCTTAGCAGTGCCAGTGAATGCTGCTGATAACGAATGAAACACTGATAAAGACAAACAAAATCCATAAGTTTTCCCTTCAGGCAGTGGGACAAATTCCTGTGTGACGGGAATGTCGCTGATCAATCAAACTAGGTCAAGTTTCACTGCCCTCGCTGACTCCAGTCTACTGATTTATTGACAGTTCATTAAATAGTGTGAACAGTTTCTAAATAATATAAAGCACATCGTTGACGTTCATCTTCTGATGTTGCCTGAAACAGAATTAATTATAATTAATGTGAAGAAAATTAAGCTCAAATAGGAAATGTAGTTCATTTCCAATGCAGGCATCAGCAACAGTATTCGTTTGGTGACTACCAGCAGCTGTTTTGCTTCCACTCTCCCACCACTCGTGAATGAGAATCCAAGACGAAGCAATGCTAAGTGAGCTAGCCACCCTTACAAACATGAACTCAGACATAATGCCTGTGACTGTGGGCTGGAAGATGCCTTTATTAATCTGAAAGTGGCACTAAGAAACTTCTCATTTCAAACTTCCTGTTAATGCAAGTGGCTGATAGCAATGGCTAGAGTCACATTTGTAAAATACAGCCTTTACTGCTATTAAAGGGTCTTTGCCTCACACTATATAACACCTTGAAGCGACTGCTGTGGCTTTCCTTTAAGAATATGTAAAGTAAACATGTAAAATTTTACAATTTCATTTTTTACAAAAAAGTTCAATTATTAGATAAAAACCCTGAGGAAAAGCAAACTATCATAAAATCACAGCCCAGTCTACTGAACGAACTGAAACCTGAGAGCAGTTTCCCAGTTTTAAGCTGGTGTTCTGATCTGCCTGATCAGCTAGTGGTTTATCAGCCAGACTCTGAGGAGCCTGGACTACATCTGGGGATGTCGCTCCTAAAATAAACTCAGCAGAGTTCCTGTCAGCACACTAACCATCAAAGAGAAGCTGTGGACACAACATCTACAGAGCCTCAGATGCAGCTGTTTGTGTTTTTACATATGTTTTATTTACTGGAGTGAGCAGCAGTGGGATATTTGATGCAGTTTAATGAAGACAAAGATAGTGTAGTTTCATAGAGTGCTGAAAGATATTTGTTGTGGTCACATCTGAATATTTAAAAACTGATGCTGTGTATCTGTGTACTGTCTGATGGGCAAACTCTGTATGACATTCTGAGTGGAGATGATCTAATTCATCTGTGGTCGTTACCTAAACACAAGAAGATGTCTTCATTTTTGCAGATAAGAAATATAAAGACATGTATTTGGTACAGAATATGCAAAGGTTCATCCTGAAATATATTTTTCACTCAGATTATAGACCAGTGGTTCTTAACCTTGTTGGAGGTAACGAACCCCACCAGTTTCATGTGCGCATTCACTGAACCCCTCTTTAGTGAAAAATAAAATGTGATTTTTTTCAAATTCAAGACATAGATATATTTTTTATTGGTGCACAAAATGAGCCGTGCATGTCACGGTGGAGGCTCTGCCGAACCCCTGGGATCGACTCACCGAACCCCTAGGGTTCGATCGACCCCGGGTTGAGAACCACTGTTATAGACGAACGTAATGCTTGTAACGTTGTTCTGCACATCCAAATGTGTCTTTCTTCATATCACCTATATTACCCACAATGCACCTTAAACTCATAGGACTCATATGTGAAGGTTACAGTATTACTCCTGTCACTGCATTATTGGGTAAAACTCTGCTGCAGTGGTGATTCCCTTTGAGATGTCCAAACTGAAGTAAAAGCCATCTTACTAACTTTGGAAGAGACAGCTTGTCTGAAGTCGTGCTGGTTTGACTGACAGCATGAAAAAACCCAAAGTCATCTCCCTTTGTTGCTGTTTCCAATGTAAAGGTAAAGTTAGCTTTAGATTTGTGCTTTACAGCCCTGTCTCTGTGGACAATTCAATAAAAAGGTAAAAACCATGAATTATGTCTATAAACAAAAATAGTTAGAGCCCATTTCTAAAAATCATCTGGACTCGTGAGTTAAACTAAGAAAATCTCAAGTCTTAACCCTATAATGAGTTTCTGAGACCTCGATCTCATCAGCATGATCAATACTTGCCATAATTTCAAAATGTTACGGACAAAACTCTTTTTTTTGTCTAACATTGTTGTTACCAAAAAGTTGCCAAAAACACCCAATATATGACATGCGATAAAAATATATAATAAATATAGAACAAAATATATCATACACAACATGATTTGGCAAAAAATAAATACACTTGTGGATTTTGTTTATGAGGGTTAATAAACATGGCTGGCTATTTTTTGATGGGTTGGGTCTTACAGGGTTAAAGACGACTCCTTAATTTTCTCCCAAACTGTAAAAAGCTAAAAACAAAGGTCTCACAACAATAGTTAGAACTGGAGCAGTCTTATAGAGTAGACCTTATTATCTCTCTGGACTGACTCCTGATGTCCACTTCCGAGCATGATGTGGAGTGATACTGATATGTGCTGCCGGGTAATGCCAACAATTCTTTGAAAGGACGTTTCATTTTATGCTGCACTAATTTGTTGATGTTGTTTGACGTGTCCACTGACTGTGTCTTTGTCTTATTTGTGTGTAGGGTGCCAGCCAACATGTCAACACAAGCACCGACATTCACACAGCCGCTACAGAGCGTCGTGGCACTTGAGGGTAGTGCCGCGACGTTTGAGGCTCAAATTAGTGGTAAGACAGCTTCCAGACTGAACCGACTCACATGTTGAACCCGACCATTTGTGACTGTTCTGTCGTCCACAGGTTCTCCAGTTCCCGAGGTGAGCTGGTTCCGCGATGGCCAGGTTCTTTCCACCACCACTCTGCCAGGTATACAGATCTTGTTCAGCGATGGCCGCGCTGTTCTGAGGATTCCTGCTGTGACGGCTGCACACAGCGGAAGGTTTTCTGTTAGAGCCACGAACGGAGCTGGACAAGCCACAAGCACCGCTGAACTCCTCGTTACAGGTGAGAGCAGGGAGGCTGGGACACCGGTGACCTGGGAAAACACAGGAAAAATACACTGAAGTATTTTCCCATTCAAATCACTGAATTCAGGCGTTCCAATCACTTACATAGTCACTGGCTCCTATAGCATTCAGGCTGCTTCTACAAACATTCGTGAAAGAATGGTTTGCTCTCAGACCTCAACCTCAAGGTCCGACAGGCCAAGTTTTCTAAAACCGTGGAAATGCAAAAGCCCAAGAACAACGTGATTTAAGTCATTCATTTCTTATACGTTACCTTTCTAGTACAAATCTCCATCATCTCCATTATCAGTTTGCAGTTTGCCTGCTTGCTCGTTGCTGTATCAGCATGGCAGTATTATAAAGGAATACCATCAAAAGCAACAGAGGCACAAATACATCCAAAAACAAATCATTAATGTTGCTATACGCTACAGTAAAGTGAATCTTAGATGAGATCCTCAAACTCTCTGTGGGTTAGTGCCAGTCTAAATGTATCCTGCTGGTCTTTAACAGGGGGGGGGGTCGTGTAACTTAATCCAGTGATAAACTCAGCATAGATGCAGCTGTTGCAGCACATCATTGCATAAAGTTATTAACAAACTTAAACCCACTGAGGTCTGAATCGTTGATTTTAATTTATTAACGATAATATAAAAGACATCAGGACTCATTTTATTATGTACACAGAGACACTTCTGGTACCAGGCTGGTTCAATTTCTTTCCATTTTTCAGTTTTTCATGAGATAGCAGGTGTTTTTGGTCCACACTGACACGACAGCATCACGTCGTTATAGCAGATTTGTTATCTGCACAGAAATGGATGTAAACTGCAGTTACCAGATTAGAACTCTTCCTTTTTGTTTATTAGTCTTTGGTGCTTTTAGTTAGGTTACTGCTTGGTAAGGGCAGGTCAGCATTAAAATCAAGCTAATCTTCTATCTCTGCAGTGGAGACGGCGCCTCCAAATTTCCTTCAAAGACTTCAGAGTTTAACAGTGAGACAAGGCAGCCAGGTGAGGCTGGATGTGCGAGTGACAGGAATCCCAACACCAGCTGTGAAGTTCTACAGAGAAGGGGCCGAGATTCAGAGCTCGGCCGACTTCAGGATCCTCCAAGATGGAGACCTGTATACTTTGTTGATCGCTGAAGCCTTCCCAGAGGACTCTGGGACATATTCTGTGACTGCCACCAACAACAGCGGACGGGCCACCTCCACTGCCGAATTGCTAGTTCAGGGTAAGCACCACAGTTTAATTAATTCTTCAAATATGTCAAGTTTGGTCAAAATATTTTATGTGGACACGCATAATCCTCATAATAATTGAATACTCCAGTTTTTAATATGTGTTAAATGATAATTTACCATAATTAATCAACCTAAACTTTCATTTTTATTGTTGTTGCAGGTGAGGAAGCTGTGCCAGCTAAGAAACTGAAGACTGTTTCCACATCCCAAATATCGGCTTCCCAGAGCAGAGTACAGAGGGTGAGATAACCAAGTGTTCTAGGGAACAATTATCTGAGTTTAAGTTGATTAAAGTAGAAAGCATAGTTCTTAAATAGTAAATATGTCTTTTCCCAGTATTATTCAGGTACTTCTGCCTGATTGTCATGTTATGGTGACAGTACTGCTAAAAAAAATGCATGAAAAAGAAACAGAGTGTGGAATTAATGTTTAAAGGTCATGTTCATATCTCATTTCTTAGTAAATATAAAATGTTCCCCTTTTGAAGGTGGAGACTAGTTTCCAGGCCTCCACTAAGAGGGAGATCCATGTAGGAGAAGGAATGATCACTCAGCATTTGGCTCACAAAACCCCCCCACGGGTTCCTCCAAAGCCGACCTCCAAGTCCCCGCCGTCCTATGTTTCCAAGGTGACGGCAGGACGTCAGCAGTCCCCTTCGCCTGTCAGACATGTGAAAGGGCCAACACCGACACCTGTCAGGTATGCAAATGTGATCTCAGTGAAGGCAGGTGGTCATCTAAATTGACTACATGAACTGACTGATCTACGTGTTGTCGTCTACAGACCAGTGTCTCCATCCACCAAACTGTCTGTTTCTCCCATCCGACCAGTCAAGTCTCCCATCATGACCAGGAAACAGGTCAGAGCATCTATCTGGAGTCCACTTTCACTGTCAAGATGCTGTAACAGTGACTTAGTGTACATGCCTCGGTTTGTTTGGCTTTTCAGTTTGCTCATCAGCAAATACCAAAAAAAACATGAAACGCTGCATATTCCATGTATTTAACTGTATTAGTGCCATCTTCAGGTGTGGGGTAGCAACACAATTAGTGACTCTGATTTTGAATACCAGCTAGTTTTTGTACAAATATTATTGATCACTGATGGAACAGTCCTGTTTTCTCTGGTATTGTTGTTCTTGTCTTCCTGCAGAGATGCAGGGTGTAAGTTACTGTTAGAAAGTATATATGTATATATGATGTAACTGAAATTACAGCATTTGGCAATAGTAATAACAATTTTTAGAGGCAACATGAAAATCTGCAGGAGATCACATGTAACATCAGGATACAGAGGAAAAATAAAACACAATGAATAAAGTTTGAAAACTGGTTCATAAAGTGGCTTTGATCTGTCTCTCGAAGCACACACACAACAACTGCTGTTAAAATCTGCAGACCTTCATTTTTTGAACGTGTGTTAGATAAAGCGTAACCTCAATCGACTACTTGCAGGTATCTACCTCTGCAGAGGTTCTGCCGCCCTGGAAACAGGGAGACTACGCGACTGAGGCGAGCTATACCAGCATGGCAAGCATGACCGCTGTCAGCAGCACCACTCAGCTTCACATGGAGAAGCACTGGGAGCAGCAGGTGGCTGCCACCAGAGAGGTGAGAGTGGTACAGCCTGCATGCTGGTTAACTCAACTCAATCAGTACATCCAACCTGACATGTTAGTGCGTTTTGTTTGTGACTGCAGAATGAACACGGACAAATACTCTGTTTTTAATTTTGCTTTTTAAACTGACATCACTAACTTTTATGTTGTGAACATGTTGGCCCAGCTGTGCCGATGTATTGGATGCAAAGTGAACATGCATTTATTTTCTGTTCTTTCTGTCTTCTTCTTTTCTTTTCTTTTAATGCAACGTTGTCCTTTCTTGGTTATTAGCTGTGGCTTCTAATGTGATTATCCTGTTTGCCAGAGTGTGACTCTTTGTCATTTTGACCCAGTCTTCCTTCAGGACATTGTTACTGTTTTGAATTCACTCATAACCTTAAAATCATATTTATCGAATTGAACTCATCATAGAGATAATATCAGTAACAATCAAGCTCTGGGCAGCAAAAGGGTCAGTTTTGAAAAATGTATGTTCAATCCAAAGAAAAAACAAAGCTCTTTTTAAGAAGGTGTGGCTGAAAAATTCTAAATCAGTTTGCAAACAAGACGTTTCTGTGAGATCTTTTTGTAGGCATAAATGGTAAATGGCCTGTATTTGTGTAGCGCTTTACTTAGTCCCTAAGGACCCCAAAGTGCTTTACACCACATTCAGTCATCCACACATTCACACACATATATACTGCACTAGTGCGCTGCACTAGTCAGCAATGATAAGAGAAAAAAGGAAGGTCCCATTTTAACCATACACAGCAGGTTTATTGACATTCTAGTAAATAAGAAAAGTTTATTTATAGAGCACTTTTTACAGGCAAAAAAATCACAAAGTGCTGTACAAATCACAATTATTAAAATAGCCAGCACTGCATCATTTAGATAAGAAGTTTTTGGCTCAGGATAAAGAGAGAGTGTTTGGTCACATTGTTGAGAAAATGACCCACATACTGAGGGCTCGAGTTCCTGGGTTTGTGTCTTCCCACAGCCACCTTATGCATTTAATTCATCAGGTGACTGCAGATCAGGATGGTAGAGCAGCTCATCTAATAACTGGAAGGATGATGAGTTGATCCATGGCTGCTCCGATCTGCATGCCAAGTATCCTTGGACAAGATACTGAACCTCAAGTTGTGAATCTTGGATAGAAGACTGCGTGATATTTCACTTCTGTGTTGCGTGACTTTATGGATGCTTTATTTGTCGTGTTTTTTTTCAGTCCTTAAGGCTTTTGGTGGAGCATTGTCTTCTCTGAGATGTGTGTGCTGCTTGTTGTGTCTTCAGGATGAGGGAGAAAAAAAGGCTGAGGCAGTGGCTACAGTGGTGGCCGCTGTTGACCTTGCTCGTGTCCTCAAGCCTGTGCATGGGGAGGGTGTTCGGAAAGAGGAAGAGGAGGATGTGGAGTTGAGGATAAAGCAACAGGCGGCAGCAACTGCAGAGAAACAAGTTATTGCAACAAAAACACTTCCTACTGAGCCTGCTGTGTCTGCAGAGCAGCACAGAGTCCAGGTCTCTCAGGTTGGACGAGTTTCCTGAATTCAGTTACTTACGTCTCATTTTAATGATATGGAGCATCAACTATCCTAACACACTCTGTTGATTACTCCAGATTCAGAGAACAACAGAAATCTTCTCCTGTGTGGACACTGGTGTCGTCCAGCCCCCAGTTCCACATTTCACAGTTTCTAAAGTTTCTGTTCCTAAACATGAACCTAGACATGAGGTAAGAAGAACAGCTTGAGGCCATCGTCGTCCCAAAACCTTCATTTGAATGTGAACATCTTAACATACAGTTTTCCTTCAGTCTAATCCCCGTTGATCCCGTCCTCACAGTATCCTACCACAGCATTTGTTTCTTTTGAGGACTACCCCATCATAACATCCACTAGCTATAGTTTGTGGTTATTATATAACAGCAATAGTAACACTGTTTTTTTTTCTTAGATATGACTTTGTGTTTTGGTTCAGAGTAGTAGTCTGTAGAATAGATGAAGCAGTCACCTCGTGGAAAAACCATCTAAATCAGCTATCATCAGATAATCCCACCTCACGGATTAAATCAGTCACAGCAAAGAAACAGTTGCTGTTTCTCAACCTGTTTCAGTTTTAGTCCGTTTTTAGCTGGTTTAGATTTCCTGTTTAGCTTCAGTGTCTCTTGCTCACTAATCCCCAGCAGAATTTGGACTCACTATCTGTGTGTGATGGTTAATGCTGTTCTCATTGGCTGATCAGGTGTCCCTTGCTGGCTCTGCCATCGCTACACTGCACAAAGAGCTATCCTCCCCTTCAACCCCCAGAAAGATCATCAAGCCAGTCAAATCTCCCAGTCCGTCTCGACAGGCGGCGGTGGAGGTTCATGTGATACCTGAGCCCTTCCCACCACCGTTCAGAGATGTGCGATATAAGACTCAACTTGACAGCAGAGGCGCTTATGCGTTTAGTGAGGAAGAATTTGAGGAATGGGAGCCTCAGGTTGGTCTGATGTCCTCACTGCTATCATTCCTATCGTTCCTCAACTTAATCCTGTGTGGATGTTCACCTGAGTTCTTCTACCTATCTTAACGCAGCAGCAACTGATATGCTGCCTTTCACCTGCCTCATGAAGAATCCTCCTCCTCTTATTCCTGTCTTTGCTGCTTCACCTTCATCCCTCTGTCCTCTTTATATGGTTTTTTGTCTACTCTAACCTGTTTTCTCCCTTTATTCTAACAGAACCCCATACTTTGTTTTTTGGGGGACAATTTTTTAAGTTGTCTTGTTGGTTTCTGCAGGAGGTGGCTGCAGTGCCCACAAGATCCCAGGAGCCTGTTGTTCCACCCACTCTTATTGCTGTGAGTACTTTTCCTATCTGCTTCCTGTTTCCAATTAAATTCAGCTTATTTATAAAGAGCTAGTTGGCAAGAATGTACCTTAAATATCAGAGAGAAAACCTGATCCAGCCCTAAACATACACTTTATCAAAAGGAAAGACCCAATGAATGTAAGGTAACATGTTTTGTAGTGAAAACTTTAAAAGATAACTGATCCTTTCACAAAGTGCTGCATCTGACTTCATAACAGCCACTGAAGGTAGCAACATTTAAAGCTCTTCCTGTCATCAGTTTTCATAATAATACTACATAATTACAGTTTGTGATTCAAATGTATCTATTTTACATTCAATGTAAGGAATAATATATTTTTACATTTTTTGCTAAGTGAACCCAATAATGTACGAGAACATGAAAACAATTCACAACATAATATTATAGAAATATGATCGTTCTTTCTCTCCCTTAGTACTCTCGCTACAGCATGTAGGATCGATTTTTAACCATTTAACAGAGCTTATACAACAGCCTGATAAGGAATTACATTAGTCTGGCCAAGAAGTAACAAATGCATGAACTAGTTTCCAGCATGTGTTTAATTTTGACAATATTACAAGACGAGGACATTTTAACGTGTGAGTTAAAGAGCGTATTCTGATCACTATTTACTCCTAGTAGGCCTTTTTGTCTTCAGAATATAAATGTGATGTAAAATTGCCGTACATCCTATAAACTTCTTTATGACTATTTCAGGGACTGAAGAACCTGACTGTGACCGAAGGTGAGTCAGTGACCTTGGAGTGCAAAATCAGCAGTCACCCTTCCCCGGTCATAATCTGGTTCAGGGAGGACTACAAGATCGAGAGCTCCATTGACTTCCAGATCAGCTACGAGCACGGATTTGCCAGGCTGATTATTCGTGAGGCATTTGCTGAAGACAGTGGCCGGTTTACCTGCACTGCCACCAATGAAGCAGGAACTGTGAGCACCTCCTGCTACCTGCTTGTGAAAGGTATCTATACTGGAATGATAAGCCAAAGTAAAGCTGACAAGCTTGTATGGAAATGAATTTACTGTAGAGGAGAAAAACAACTGGATTTTTGCACGAGCCTGCGGTCACCTGGTACACTTGAAAATTGATGAACACAACAGAGTCAAATGTCCAAGTTGTGGACATGCTAAAACATGTTAAACTACAGATCATCAAGTTTTATACAAACTAATTTGACTTTCACTTTCTCTTGTAGTTTCAGAAGAAATCGAAAGCAGAGAGGAAACAGCTGTCACAGAAATTGCAATCACACAAGAAAAAACGTGAGTTGTAAAAGTCAGATTCATTCTTTGCAGATTTATTGTCATGTAAGAATCCAAAGCTGCAGAATTGATAAAGCTATTGCTCCTCTTCAGTGTTGCAGCTGAAACAAAGCTGCAGACAGTGACAGAGTTGAGCGCAGGAGAACCTGCAGCTCCGTTCTTCATCAAGAAACCCACTGTGCAGAAGCTAGTGGAGGGAGGAAGTGTTGTGTTTGAATGCCAGGTTGGAGGAAATCCAAGACCTCACATTATCTGGAAGAAGAATGGCGTGCTGCTTACCACTGGATACAGGTGATACAGATTATAAAATACATACAGGAAAAAATGGATCCCCTGCTGAATATCTGAGTTTGCTGACTTGCAAAGAAATGAACAGAGACAGATATCAACCAGAAATCTATTGATTTGCATGTCACTGAGTGAAATAAGTATTTGATCTCTTTGATTTCATCTCCTATCTGTGGAACAAACAGGAACAGTTATAGTCCTGCTCCGTTATGAGTCAGCTGTTTTGTAATGTTTGCAATATTTTTAATGTTTTAGATCAGACCTTAAAAATTACCACAACTGCGATAATGATCTTTATTAACATGTAGGTAACTTACGTGTGTTTAGCAGTTCAGATATTTTCTTTATGAGGTCCTTTTAACAGTGGTCCTCTGATGACCATGTCATTGCAAAGCAGGTTAGTGTCTTTGAAAAGACATATTTACATCACCGGCCAATGTTTTTTGTGGATTTGCTTAACTGGAGCTAGCTATCGTTGTCTTTTGTACGTTGTACACTCTCTAACATATCGTTTTTTTATTTTTTTAAATAAAAATCCACTTTACTTTGTAAGTAATGGCAGTGACAAACCAAATATTAAGGTAGAACAATTTGTTATTGAGCCTTGAAATCATGCTGTGACGATGAAGCACTAGCTTGTTTTGGTTTTCTTATCAGATACAAAGTTGCCTACAAGGAAACTGGAGAATGTAAACTGGAGATCTCGATGACCTTTGCTGACGATGCCGGAGAATACTCCATCTTTGCTAAAAATCCCCACGGAGAAGCTTCAGCTTCCACCAGCCTGTTGGAGGAAGGTACTAGCATCCTTTTTTTGTTTTTTGCAGTTTTAAACTTTCTTTAAAAATCACTTTGAAAAGATGTGTCTGGCTTTATCTGCGTATCCGTATCTGTGTTTACAGAGGAATATGAAGCACATATGAAGCAGCACGATGTAACATATAAAACTGAAGTGACTACGTCAGTGGTTCAGGAACCCTCCGTGGTCGTGAGTCAGTATGAATTGGAACAGAGGAGGACAATAACCCCGATGAGCTTTGTCTCAGAAACGGTACTTGTGCTATAAACATTTGCAGTGCTGTGATAACAGATCTCAATCTACGGTTCATAATTAATGTCCATCATTTTTGCAGGAATTCCTCATTTCAGCCTTTGAGGAGAGGATAATACAGAAGATCGAACTGTGTATCATGACAATTACTTACAGAGAGCTTGTGGCAGAGGACGGAGAGCTGGTAGTGACTATAGCAGATGAGGAGGCAGTGCAGCCAGCCTTTGACACACCAGTGAAAAACTACAGGATCATGGAGGGAGTGGGAGTCACTTTCCACTGCAAGATGGTTGGAAAACCACTGCCAAAGGTATTGAGACACATTCATATAGTGAAACAACTTTCACTCATCCAACCAAAGTTGGGTATATCAGAGTGATGCTTTATAATAAATAATTTGGTTTGCCAAGAAATATAGGTTTTTGGCCTTTATTTATTATTTTGTAAATACCATTCCAGCGTTGCTGTAAAGAGAAACATTTAAATCTGACAGTACAACAAACAGCTATGTTTCACGCTTTCTGTCGAGTCATCGCACTCTCACAGTTTTATAGCGTTTAGCCAGCTTTGTTGATCTACTGTCATCTTGTGCCAGATTGCCTGGTACAAAGATGGCCAGCGCATCAGGCCCAGTGCGCGTTACCAAATTGAAGTTCTTCAAGATGGGCGAGCCAGTCTTCGTCTGCCTGTGGTGCTGCCAGAGGATGAAGGCGTGTACACTGCTTTTGCCACAAACATGAAGGGAAATGCAGTCAGCTCTGGAAAGCTTTATGTGGAGCCATCCGAAGCTGTAACGCCGCAGAGATACACACCACAGCCAGCAGTACAGAGGATAAGGTAATCTAATGATGGCACAATTAAAAAAGAAATTAAGAAAATCACATATCGCCATGAGAACTGGACGTTGGATGTTTTGGCTTATAGCTTAGCTTTTAAAAAAGGCAGACAATATTGGTGACTAGCAGAATAATAGTGGTGCTTTAATAATACACTAATAATACACACACTTTTAATAAGCACACAATATCAGGTTGAAAGCTTTCAAAGCTTCTATCCACTGCATGTTTTACATTAAAATTTGTTTTGTTTAACTGCAGCCATGTCAAATGACGACACTGCTTTTTTCTCAGATCGACATCTCCTCGTTCTCTGAGCCGCTCCCCAGGGCGTTCTTCCAGCCGATCTCCTCGCCAGTCTCCTGCCCGTCGATTTGACGAAACAGATGAGGCTCAGCTTGAAAGACTATACAAACCTGTATTTGTCATGAAGCCCTCCTCAATAAAATGTTCTGAGGGGCAAACTGCCCGATTTGATTTGAAAGTTGTTGGCAGGCCAATGCCTGACACATACTGGTTCCACAATGGTAAGAACAGAAAAGGTAGCAGAGAAAAATTTCTTGATGTCTACCTTTGTTTTCTGATTCAGCCTCTCAGTCAACTCATTTTGCCCTTCTTTTCCCAGGACAACAAGTGATCAATGATAACACACACAAGATAGTGATTAAAGAGGATGGTACTCAGTCCCTGATCATTGTCCCAGCCCTACCACAAGACTCTGGAGAGTGGACGGTTGTTGCTCAGAATAGAGCTGGACGGGCATCTCTCAATGTAACTCTTACTGTTGATGGTGAGTGATATATAGCACTCTTGAACTTTTTAGTTAACCAAAAGATCATATTGTTAGACATTGTGTTGTTTTTTGCTATCTATAGCTCAAGAAACCCTGGCACGTCCTCAATTTGTTGAAAAGCTGAAAAACATCACTGTAAAGCAGGGCACTCTGGTTGAGTTGGCTGTCAAAGCCATTGGAAACCCCCTGCCAGACATTGTGTGGCTGAAAAACAGTGACATCATCACCCCACACAAGCATCCACAGATAAAGTATGTAATATCTAGTATTTTATATTTTGTTTTCAGTGCAGTATAAAAGTGCTTTCTTCAGTATATGTGACCTTTTACTTTTTCAGGATTGATGGCACCAAAGGAGAAGCCAAATTCCAGATTCCATCTGCTTCAGGCTCAGACAGCGCCTGGTACACTGCTACAGCCATCAACAAGGCTGGTAGAGACACCACTCGTTGCAGAGTCAATGTTGAGGTGGACTTTGCTGCCCCTCAAACCGAGAGGAAGCTCATTATTCCTAGAGGAACCTACAAAGCTAAAGAGATTGCAGCACCCGAGTTGGAGCCGCTTCATTTGCGATACGGCCAAGAGCAGTGGGAGGAGGGTGATCTTTATGACAAGGAGAAGCAACAGAAACCACAATTCAAGAAGAAGTTGACATCTATCAGAATGAAGTGTTTTGGACCAGCCCATTTTGAGTGTAGACTCACTCCTATTGGTGACCCCAATATGGTAGTGGAGTGGCTGCATGATGGCAAACCTCTGGCTGCTGCTAATAGGTTGCATATGGTCAATGAATTTGGATACTGCAGCCTTGATTATGAAGTTGCTTATGCTAGGGACAGTGGTGTTATTACTTGCAGAGCCACAAACAAATGTGGAGTTGACCAGACCTCAGCCACCCTGATTGTCAAGGATGAGAAGGGACTTGTTGAGGAAACACAACTTCCTGAAGGCAGGAAGGGAGCATATAGGATGGATGAGATTGAGCGCATGGCTCATGAGGGAGGACCTGCAGGAGTCGGCGCTGATGAAGAATCTGAAAAGACAAAACCTGATATTGTCTTGCTTCCTGAACCAGCAAGAGTGCTGGAAGGCAACATTGCACGATTCCGCTGCAGAGTAACTGGTTATCCAGCACCAAAGGTTAATTGGTACCTCAACGGACAACTTATCCGCAAAAGCAAGAGATATAGACTCCGTTATGATGGTATTTACTATTTAGAGATTGTTGACATCAAGTCCTATGACTCAGGAGAGGTTAGGGTGGTTGCTGACAATCCTTTAGGAACAGCTGAGCACACAGTAAAGCTAGAGATCCAGCAGAGGGAAGACTTTAGAACTGTCCTGCGTCGTGCACCAGAACCAAAACTTGCAGAGGCTACACACGAGCCTGGCAAGATTGGATTTGATATTGTGAAGATGGACCGACCTAGTGAGGCTTCACAAGACAGGGAAGTGGTTAAGCTGCGTAAGACACAGAGAATTCTTCATGAGAAAACTTCAGAGGAGTCTGAAGAACTGAAGAGCAAGTTCAAGCGCAGAACAGAGGAGGGTTTCTATGAGTCTATCTCGGCTGTAGAGCTTAAGTCTCGCAAGAGGGATGACTCTTATGAAGACCTATTGAAGAAGACTAAAGAGGAGCTGCTCCATCATATGAAAGAGAAAGAAGAAGCTGAAAGGAAGAGGATGGAGGAAGAGGGTAAACTCACTATCCCCACAATAAAACCTGAACGGGTCCTGCTCTCTCCCAGCATGGAAGCACCCAAGATCCTGGAACGCATTGCAAGCAAGACTGTTGCTCCAATGGATGAGGTTCGTTTCAGAGTCAGAGTAGTTGGTAGACCAGAACCTGAGTGTCAGTGGTTCAAGAATGGCATTCAGCTGGAAAAGTCTGACCGTATTTACTGGTACTGGCCTGAGGACAATGTATGTGAATTGGTCATAAGAGATGTCGAAACACAAGATTCTGCTAGCATCATGGTTAAGGCCATTAATATTGCTGGGGAGTCCTCAAGTCATGCCTTCCTGCTTGTACAAGGTAAAGCAAGTTCATCTAAAATCATTTCTGCGCCATGCTAAATTTTCTTTGTCTTGATTTGTTTTTGTCTTCTTCATTTCGCTGTTGCAGCCAAGACAGCAGTTAGCTTTACCCAAAACTTGGAGGATACGAGTGCCAAGGAGAAGGATACCATGGTGACCTTTGAGTGTGAAACCAATGAACCCTTCGTCAGAGTCAAATGGTTTAAGAACAACACGGAGATCTTCTCAGGAGACAAATACAGAATGCACTCTGACAGAAAAGTCCACTTCCTATCTGTGCTAATGATTGAAATGAGGGATGACGCAGAATACACCTGTGTGATTGCAGATGATGAGAACATAAGAACGAGTGCAAGGCTTCACGTGGAAGGTAATTTATCTAGAATATCCACCGGAACGGTCCTGTTCCTGTAAATTACATAAAAATGGTTCGGTATGTTGTTCTGTATCCAGGTGCTGCTCTCGAGCTCATCAAACAAATGGAGAACATTGAGGTACCAGAATCCTATGCTGGCGAGTTTGAGGTCGAGTTATCTCGTGAAGATGCTGAGGGCAGCTGGCTCTTTGGAGACAAAGTTCTCTCACCCAGCAATAAATACATCATATCGTCACGTCGAGGAAGACACACTTTGTCTGTCAAGGATGTCAGGAAAGAGGACCAGGGAAAATACACCTTTGTATGCGGTGATCTGAAGACCAGTGCCTCACTAAAAATGAAATGTAAGCTTAAAATGTGAAGTGCATGTTACTGCTGCTGGCAAACAAGAGAATTTTCATCAGTGTATTTCAACAGCGTTCTGTTGTTTCACAACTTTAACCTGTTGAAAAACATTGTGGGTAATTGTCTGATTGCATGTTTTTACCTCTGCCTTCAGTGCGTCCAGTGACACTGATGCAGCCCCTGACTGACCTGATAGTCTGTGAGGGTGATATTGCTCAGCTGGAGGTCAGGTTTTCCCAAGAGAATGTTGAGGGAACCTGGATGAAGAACGGCCAGGCCATTTCTGCCTCGGAACGTATCCACATTGTCATTGACAAGATGGTTCACAAGCTGCTGGTGGAGAATATCAGCACAGAAGATGCTGCCTTGTACTCTTTTGTGGTTCCTGCCCATGACATCTCCACCTCAGGCAAACTCAGTGTTCAAAGTAAGAGTTAGAATTGGGTTTGAATATAAACTTAAAAATATTTTGTTAAAAAAAATTGTGACTTTTGACTGTCATCTTGTTGCTCTTTCTTACAGCTATTGACATTGTAGTGCCACTGAAGGATGTATCCTCTATTGAAGGCACAAAGGCTGTCCTGGAGGCTAAGATCTCTGCCCAGGACATCAGCTCTGTCAAATGGTACCATAATGACAAACTGTTGACACCCAGTGACCGAATCCAAATGGTGGCAAAGGGAGCAAAGCAGCGGCTGGTCTTCACCAGAACCTTTGCATCTGATCAGGGTCACTATAAACTAGTTGTTGGCAAGGTTGACACCAGCTGTAGCCTGACGGTTGAAGGTAAGAAAGATTTTTAGTGCAGTGAAAAAGTATATGTCACCTTCTGGATTTTGTTTTTCATATATCTCATATTTAAATATTTCAGATCATTAAACACATTTTAATATTATAACCCGAGTAAAGGCAAAAATTTTTAAAGTTTTTAAATGACGATTTTATCTGTTAAGGCAAAAAGCTATCCAAACCTTTCTGGCCTATCCTAACCAAATAACTGGTAAGGCCACTCTTGGCAGGAAGAACTGCAATGAAACATTGAATCTTCCACATCACTGTGTATGAATGTTGTCTGCCGTCTTTGTAGAATTGTTTTAACTCTGCCACATTGGAGGGTTTTTGAACATAAACGGTCTGTTTAAAGTCACGCCAAAGCATCACAACAGGATCCCAGTCCAGATTTTAACTGGATTTGACTGACTCCTGAACCTTTATTTTGTTTTTTGACCAGTTTAAAGGTGGATATGCTAAAGTGCTTCAGATCACCGTGTGGGTGTATAATCATTGTAATGTTTTTTGCCTTTTGGTCAACTGTGTCTTTTGTAGTCAACGTCTCCCTTGGATGCCATATTTGCACTTATGTTTCTTATTGTTAAATCATGAACACTGACTTTAACTGTGGCTGTAAAAGGTTGAAGTTCTTTAGAGGTTGTTTTGGGTTCTTTTGTGACCTCCTGGAAGAGTAATCAGTGCCTTTTTGGAGTCTGTAAACAGTAGGGATGGGTATCGTTTAGGTTTTATACGATACCAGTACCAAACCGGTACTTTTGAAACGGTGCTTGAACCGGTGCTTAAAGAATGGAGAACACACACTTTGTCCAAAAACCTCTCATGTTTAGCAAGCTATCAAATACGGCGCATTTCTCGGCTTTTAACAAAATGCTATACGTCGCCAGGTTCGTCGTCAGATTCGAGGAGTTACCTCCTTTGACAGTATCACAGTATCAGCTTAAAGCACTTGTTGCTGCTGAGTTTGCATCTTTTGCTGTGAAGTACAGCCAGACTTTTGACCGCTTCGCCTTGGGCATTTTTAATCTGTAGCTCTGCTCTAAAAGAACGTACGTACCTGGACCCGCCTACTACGCTCACAAAGGTAAAATGATTGGCTAGAATCTAAAGTGTATCACAGCTCAGGAAAAAAAAGCACCGAAATAAAGCACCGAAATGTGCGCTTTTCGGTCTGGTTACTACCGTTTATGTCAGAACCGATACCGGTACCCATCCCTAGTCAACAGGTCTGTTGGTAATTAGCTCTGGGTGTGACTATTGAACTCGGCTTTCCAAAATATGTGGCTAATCAGTTAATTAATGATTTAACAAGCGGGGCAATTACTTTTTCACATAAAGCCATGTAAGTTCAGGCACCTTTTTTCCTTAAAGAATTAAATTATCATTTGATCTAAACTTAGTGTAAACTTTGCTGACTGAAAGTATTAGTGTGAGAAAAATATATACAAAAAAATCATGGAGGGGGCAAATACTTTTTCACAGCATTGTACTTTCAGCGTGATACTGTTTTTAGGTTCCAGTCTCACTTTCATACTCTAACCATTTCATTTTTACAGAGGTACACATTGTGAAACACATGGAGGACAAAGTGTGTTCAGAGTCCCAGAATGTGACGTTTAATGTTGAAGTCTCTCACCCTGGAATTGACTCAGTCTGGACATTCAGGAACCAGCAAATCAAACCTGGACCCAAATCCAAGATTGAGTCAAAGGGAAAGGCTCACTCTATGACAGTCATTGACGCCATGAAAGATGAGGAGGGCCAGTACATGTTTCATGCTGGTGAAAAGACATCTAGTGCCAAGCTTACTGTCTCTGGTATGTCTAACTTTTAAGATATTATGGATATTGTGTGTTTTACTCAGATGAAATCATTTACACAATCACTGATTTTAAAAAAGACTCACTGGCACATTGGGGTGGTAGTGCCCATCTTCAAGAAAGATCGCACTCCTCAGCCTCCCTGGGAGGATCTATGCCAGATTACTGGAGAAGGGAATACATCAGTTAGTTGAACCTCAGATTGAAGATGAACAACGTGGTTGTATTCCTCAACGTAAAGAGCTGGACAAGTTTTCTATCCTCTCAAGAATATTCAAGCATATTCTACAAGTGTTTTGTGGATTAGGAGAAGGCATTCGAGAACATGGGGTATCCATTGCTTGCTTGCTTCTGGGCCAGAGATGAGTTTTTGTGGAGGAATTTAAGAATCCTGGGCTTGTTCAGAGTGAGAGGAGAGGGAAGTAGGGGATTGATGGATTAGTGCAGCGACTACAGCGATTTGGACACTGTAACCCTCCATTGTGATGAAGAGAGAGGTGGGTGTAAAAGCAAAGATGTTGATAAACTGGTTGATCTACGTCCCTACTCTGTTCTATGGTCACACGCTCTGGGTAATGATCAAAAGAATGAGATCTTAACAACAAGGCACAGAAATTTGTTTTCTCTGAAGGATCGCTGTGCTCAGGCTTAGATATAGGAGCTCAGTTATCTGAGAGGGATTCATTCCACATAGAATGGAGCCAGGTAAGGTGGTTCGTGCATCTGATGTTTCCTGGGTGAGGAAGGGTAGACACGAGACATGCTGGAGGGATTATGTCTCTTGGCTGGCCTGGGAATTACTTGGTGCAACCTTGGATGGAGGAAGTGGGTGGGAAGAAGAAGGTTTGGTCTCTTCTCAGACTGCTGCTCCTTGACCTGCCACTTCAGATAAGGGAAATCCACACACTAGATGATAATTTGTTACTTAATTGTTGGTACACATTTCACATTTTGCTGACATTTATACCTACCCATACCCATCTTTGACAAAAACGTGGATTATTTTAAAGCAGCTGTTTTTTATTATGACAGAAGATTGTGTGTGTTGGCATTTGCTGTTTCTGTGATTAGGACATGTGGTCAGAAGTGAGACAGAAATGTTACTTTCTGCTGCCATTAGGTGGAGCCATTACACGGCCCCTGCAGGATGTGACAGTGGCGGAGTCTCAGACTGCTGAGCTTGAGTGTGAAGTTGCAAATGCCAATGCTGAGGGCAAGTGGCTTAAGGAGGGCCAGCCCATTGACTTCAATGAGAATGTGGTGAGTGAGGTGAACGGAGCCATCAGGCGCCTCATCATCAACATTACCAGGCCACAGGATGTCGGAGAGTATACCTACCAGGTGGCCAACTCCAAAACTACAGCTAATCTCAGGGTGGAGGGTAAGTACTAGCTTCCCACTACCACACACACACATAGTGTTCACATAACCAAGATAAATAAAACAGGACATTTACCGGGAACATACTGAGGTAAATTAAATACGACAATCAAAATAAAAGTAGTTATTGAAAGAAAATTTAAAAATTAACATTTTGTGGGAAAAATGCAAAGTGAGTGCTGAAAACTGAAAGATTTTGTCTGTTATATACAGCTCTAAAGGTTATCTGGGAATGTCCTGTTCATTTGTCGCAAAAAATAATGACTTGGTAAATGTTTGTTTAAACTTTTATGATAGTTTCAGACAGACTCACTATCACAATATTTGCAGTAGTTATTATACATATTATAGCTCTAGTAACTATAATAAGTGTTATATTTGTACGGTCGATCCATGGGACCAGTACTCCAATACTGGAAGTCGGGATTAATCCTAATCTCTGATCCTATGAGTTTTACCCAGAAGGCGGAGCAGATCTTAGATGGAACGTATGGGTGAGGGGATTCATCCAGTACTAACTATCCCTCTATAAGTACTAACTACCATGGCTCCTCTCATTTAAAACAAACAAACAAAAAAAAAATGGGAGCCCTCAGTAACTTAGCAGCTTGTAAATCTAAGAATAATAGGAGCTATTTATACTAATATGGATTCATCCTCAGGTTTTTACATTTACTGTTTCACGAAAGTTTAAAAAGGTTCACAAATGAAACTTTTTGAATACAACGTATTTTATTAAAGCAAAAGCCAAAGTAAATTAGAATAATTATTACAGAATCAAATTACTTGAATTATTCTTACCTAATTAACTGATTCTGAGTTAATGCTGATTTTATTAGAATCTTTGAGAGGAGATGGTCTGAGGAGAGAATGGCCACAGACACACTCATCTCTGTGTGGATATTGTCCAATAGAAATAGAGCCAAGTTCATGGAAGTTGCATCCCATTCAGAAACAATGGAAATCTCAATCCTCTTGGATTTATAATCTCAAACGGCAAAAATAAGTAGAGAAAAAGTCAAAAATCCTAAATCCAATTAGTGAGCCCACAGTGTCGGCATTGGTTGTTCCTCTGGTGTTACTTGCTATAATTTCACCTCAATAACAGTGGCTGTGACATCCATCCACCATTACTGCCACCTCATCTGTCCTAACACATTCATTTTCTCACTTTTTCTCTTCATAACTCTGTTCATTTGTCCCATTATACTCAATATGATTTCTTTTATTAAATCCTGCACATTAAAATCAGACGTTCTTTTAGATTAGTGGCTTCTCCGGCTCGCTCACTTCCCCCTCCCATCCTCCACACCCACACACACCCACAGCCTCTGAGGTCATCTCCACACACACACTCAGTGAGAGGCCTGCACCTAGAATCATTATTATAGATTATATTTTCTTATTTGTATGTTGGTTAAATTTATACCTGATTATATTCTGATCACTATTAGGAAGCGAAACACGATTAACCACCAGCAAAATCCCCTCATGTTAATCTGTGTTTAACACTTGCAACATACTTCATGTATCATACAATCATGTGTGACACCAATGTGCCAAGGATGAAGCTGGATAATATCTGCACATTAGAATAAGTTTCATTCCTCATATTAATTAGACTTATATCTCTATTGTATGTTTGATTAAAAAAAAGATGATTTATGAGTAAAAGCACCTACAGATAGACTCCATTTAGCGCTCTGCATCACTTTTAACATAAGAGGCTGGATGTTAAGAACTTGTACTCTCAGATGTGATGAGAGGTAAGCCGGGGGGACTTCAGTCTCTGTCTGTCCCACCTCTCCTGACAGAACTAAAATGCTTCCAAAACTAACGAATCACCTCCGTGTGTATACATTAAAGTTAGCAGAGCTTTATATTTATATGCAGGAGTGAAGATCAAGAAAACTCTGAGGAACCAGACCGTGACGGAGACCCAGGAAGCAGTGTTCACACTGGAGCTCACACACCCCGATGTGAAAGGATCCCAGTGGATTAAGAACGGGGTGGAACTGCAAAACAGCGAAAAGTACGAGATCGTCTCCAGTGGCATGGTCCAAACACTGAAGGTCAAGGACTGCAACATACAGGACGAGTCTGTTTACTCCTTCAAACTTGGAAAACTTTCTGCCAATGCCAGACTCAACGTAGAGAGTAAGTGTCAGATTTTATCAGCATAACCAAGAATTGTGCACAATGTTGTCAGGTATCATCATATCACATGAGTGGTTTATCTGCTACTTTTTTCCTGCAGAAATCAAAATTGTGAAGAAGATAAAAGATGCGACGTCTCTGTTGGATGGCACAGCCTCCTTTGAGATGAGCCTCTCACATGACAACATCCCTGTTAGGTGGATGTTTAAAGGTTTGGAGCTGAAGTCAAGTGAGAAGTGCAAGATTCTGTCTGAGAGGAAAGCACACAAACTGATCCTGAAGAATCTGGACAGCAGCGATGCAGGAGAGTACGTGGCTGTGGTTGGACACTTGCAGTGCAGTGCTGTACTCACCGTGGAGGGTATGTAGCACTATAAGACAAACTGCATGTGAAGTCTTGCATTTAGATCGCAAGATAGTAACTCCAAGCTGCTCTCTGACACATCCATCAGAGTATGAATGTTAGATCAAAAACACTTAAGCACAGATTGCAGGTAGAGTGAAAAGCAGTCCATCCACTTACTGAAGAATATAAAGAATGTTTATGGTGTTTGAGACGAGAAGAATATTTGTCTAATCTTTTGTTATCCATGTCTTGTGACCTGATTTACTACATGCAGCTCTGCTGGTCACTAAACCCATGAAAAGTGTGGAGGTACCAGAGACTCAAGTGGCCACATTCGAGTGTGAAGTCTCCCACTTCAATGTGCCGTCCACCTGGCTGAAGAACGGAGTGGAGATTGAGATGAGTGACAAGTTCAGGATTGTGGTTCAGGGAAAACTCCATCAGCTGAAGATCATGAACACCAGCAGGGACGACTCTGCAGAGTACACCTTCATTTGTGGCAACGACCAAGTGTCTGCAACACTCACCGTCAACCGTAAGAATTCTGACCTCCCACAACGTGATATGAAAATACTGTATCAGAATGAGACTCAAGAGGGGGGTTAAAATAATTTCTAAATTATATAATCACCTAATTTAACATATTTTAAGCTTTAAAGTTTCAGAATTCTCGCTATATATTTGAGCTGCATATCTGAATAACTGCATACAGTAATAGCTGAAATTCTTCAAAAGCAAACACAGTGAATGTGTCTTTTTGTATTTCCCTCAAATTTCGTCCTCCAGCGGTTCTGATCACCTCCATGCTGAAGGACCTGAATGCCCAAGAGAGAGACACTATCACCTTTGAGGTCACCGTCAACTATGAAGGCATCACGTACAAATGGCTGAAGAACGGCGTGGAAATGAAGTCGTCGGACAGGTGCCAGGTCCGCAGTCGGCAGCTTACGCACTCCCTCACCATCCGAAACGTTCACTTTGGAGACGGAGGAGAGTACAAGTTTGTGGCCGGCTCTGCTGCCACCACTGCTAATCTCTTTGTCGAAGGTAACCTGGTGCTGAGCACGTTTACAGTCTGTAGAGGTGAGAAATGCTACGAAACGTCTCTGAAAATGTTGTTCTTTCAGCTCGTGTGATTGAATTCACCAAGAAGATCAAGGACATAAAGATCACAGAGAAGAAGAAGGCGATTTTTGAGTGTGAGGTTTCTGAGCCAAACATCCAGGTGATGTGGATGAAGGACGGTCAGGAGATGGACATGTCTGAGGAAAGGTCTGTCAGTGCTCGTCAAAGTTTGGCCACACTTAATCTGAAAATCACTATTCCCAGCGTCTCCTTTGGACAATGAAAGCTTTTAGAGGTTAATTGTGAGTTGGATATCTTCTGCCTTGAATCCAAAGGTATATTGTGACAGCAGAGAAGTATGTTCACCGCCTCATGATCCAGACGGTTCGAATGTCTGATGCTGGGGAATATTCAGTGGTAGCTGGATCAAGCGTCTCCAAGGCCCGGCTCACAGTGGAGGGTCGCGACATTCGGATCTCGGAACCTCCTGAGCGGGAAATTACGGTGAAGTGGTTTTAAAGTTCATTTACTGATGTTTCAGAATAAAACTTCTGTCTTTCAGGTAATCACAGTTTGAGGATTAAAGGTGATTCGCTGTTTTTTAAGACTGTTCATTTATTTAATTGCAATGAGTTTCATCTTATTTTAATCCTAAGTTAACTTTTGCAACCAAAGCTGCTCTGTTTCACAACCACAGGCGTTACGCAGAGAAGTTAGTGTCAGTTTGGTGCATCTATATGTTTTAGCTTGGAAAGACACGGGCGAAGTTTACAGATACTGAACCTGACATTAACATTTTTATTTCTCTTTTATTTCTTATTTAGAAATATTCCTTAAAGTAATAAGGCATAAAGATACACTAGAAACAGTGTGTAAATATTTAGATATTATTCTGTTCTCTCTGTGGAAGCAGTGACGATTGGCCATAAAAATAAAAAATAACTATTAATGTTTATGAAGGAAATTGCCGTCCCGGGTTTCCTCCGTGGCGTGAGCGATAAGCAGAGTTCTGTCCTTTCCTTCTAAGATTCCTAATTATTTAAAGTAACACTCAGGTATGCCATTCAGCTGGGTTAGTTACGACGTCGGGAGCAGCTTGGGAGAACAAGGAAACACAGACTGCTTCAGGTTGTCTTCCCAAATCGACTCAAAGGTTTATTTGATACACAGCAGTTTATATAGAGGAAAAAAGGTTCGTGTGTCAGCTTTCCCAGTTCAAACCGGTACAGACTAAATAAGGAAACGTCTTCCTGCCTTCTGAGCAAAGTATCCCTTGTGTAGTTTATCAGTTCAGCTATAATTTATGATCATCCCAGCAAAATACACTCCTAGACATAAAATACAGAGTTCTTTCATTAGTGAATTCTGAAACAAACCACCTAGCCTTTAACGAGCCTTTTCCAGGAGATAAAGAAAAAGGGAGGATGGGAGTAAGGAAGTGGTCTCATCTCTGTGGTGTTTTCGACCTTGGGGTACCAGCTTGTGAGTCTTACACATTAATTCTTGGGTCACAGAGAAAGAGAAAAACAACTAGTAGATGGGCCTTATTGAGTAACAGTTTTCCTGTATAAAACAATATCCTGTAAATGCTAACCGTGGTATCAAAATATCATAACAGTTTACATATGACCCGCTCAGGTTTGTCAGTCCCCCACAGCATGTTTTACTGCACTCACATTTTAAAAAGCAACTTAAATAGTAGAATTTTGGGTGCTTGGTGATTGTATTTACTGACATTTTCAACAGAAAATAGGGCCTTAACTCTATTATTGTAGGGTCTACCTTACAATATAAAGCACCTTGAGGCGACAGTTGTTGTGATTTGGCGCTATATAAATAAAACTGAATTGAATTGAACAGAGATAGAAATGTAAATATTTCACTATCCCCTCCTAGGTTCTGGAGAAACACCGTGCAACCTTTGAGTTTGAAGTGAATGAAGAAGATGTGGAGGGTCACTGGCTGAAGAACGGTGTGGAGATCCAGTTCTCGATGGAAGAACGATTTAACTACGTGACCATCAGGAAGCTGCATCGCCTCACCATCTCAGAGACCTACAGGAGTGATGCTGGGGAGTACACCTTCATCGCTGGCAAAAATAGAAGCACCATGCAGCTTCGAATAAACAGTAAGTCCAGCGTGACGTCACACAGAAAGAATGATGTACAGTATGAACACATAAAAACTGGTTGTTTCTTGTTTGTTTCTAAAAAGGCCATTTATTTCAAACTTTCTCATCAGTGATACAATTGTGCTTTGAAGGTTACATACACTCATCATTCTCACCATTTTGGCTTTATAATTATTTCTTTGAGCTGCTATTTTTAAGGGTAAAATGTCTGTTCAGCATATATCTTTAATGATTTAAATAAAATTAGAACTGGGTTTGAATTTTTTTAGGACTTTTCTCTAATCACAGGGTTAAACGTATATGTACAAGCTCAAGTATATACAGCGCTCCCTCGCTATAACGTGGTTCGCCTTTCGCGGTTTCGCAGATTTTTTTTGGTGCAATTTAGTTTTTTGGGTTTTTTACAGCGCATTGTCAATTAATCTCGTGCTGTGTCTCCTGTACAGTACAGAATGCGTTCAGCTTGTCAAATTTACATAAATCTTCGATTGCTAGCAGCGTGACTCTGACGTGAAGTTTTCTCCCCAACAAACACAACAACGCTGAAAACGTCGTCACCTGCAGGTCCCTTTGGTTTCATTCTGTAATACTGGACTTATTTTTCTACAAGGCCTGAACTTTGAGAATATTTAAATAAGAGAGAAAAGTGTATTAAGTGTGTAGTGAGGGGTTTGACAGCCTTAAAACATCTATGTTAATTGTAAAAAATAAAGTTGGCTACTTTCGCCTATCGCAGGTTATTTTTAGAACGTAACTCCCGCGATAAACGAGGGACCGCTGTACATGCAGCTGAAGGTTCTAGCAGGCCTAAATGCAGACACGGAAGGATGGACACAAGAAAGCAATTCATATTACATCACAAAAGGTCCAGGAAACAAAACATGAAGCACAAAAGGGAAAATTAAATCCACCCACAGAGAACAGCAATCAGGAAAGTGGAGATGTGATGAAAGCAAAACACAGCTGAAAAGAAATGGATGATGAGAAAACTAAAAGCAAGGCACAGAGGACAAAGAATCCAAATAACACAGGAAGTGAAATATGGTGACCAAATACATAGACACACATGAACTTAATACAGGGGAAGTGACATGAGAGGATGGAGCAAGAATATCCGTATATTCCAGTTAAACTTTACCTCTAAAATATTCTGCCTCGTTCAGTCCCCGAGCCTCCTCAGATCCTTCGCCACATGGAGCCCCAGTCGGTGGAGGCTGGAAAACCAGCTCGCTTCTCAGTCCAGGTGAGCGGTGTTCCCCAGCCTCAGGTCTTCTGGTACAAAAACTCCCAGGCTCTCTCCGCTGGCTTCAAGTGCAAGTTCCTGCACGATGGCAACGAGCACACACTGCTGCTCATCGAGGTCTTTCCTGAAGACGCTGCTGTCTACACCTGTGAGGCCAAGAACGAGTATGGCACTGCCACAAGCACTGCAACACTCAATGTTGAAGGTGAGACATGGATGTGACTTGATAGTCAGTTTTGTATAAAACAGATTGTTGGTTTCTGCTGAAATCGGCATTTTTTCCTGAGTAGAGTGCATGCTCTCGCCATTAGCCCAACATCACAGTTTTCATGGACACAACTCTCCACCAGAAATAGGTCAGATCGTACCAGAAGGTGGAAATGACTTCTGCATATTTTTAAGTTGCACTTTATTATTAATTCAACGTGATCATTAAGAGGTGATGATAGCTTCAATATAATGCAAATGATGTAGGGCAGCAGAACAACAAGCACTAAAATACGAAAAGAAAAAAGTTTTCCTAAAGTTTTGGAAAAGATAAAGAAGAAGACTATTTGTATAAGAGTGTTCTTACCTGACAGCGTGTGGAGTTTTTGCATCGCTAACCAACCAGCTAATTAGAAAGTGTATGAATATGCAGTGCAAGCCTGCAGGGAGCCTCCACACTGCTCCCCCTGGTGGATACACATGCTTTTACCACTGATTGCTCATTAAGGGCGTTACTACTCATAGTTGTGTCGTCCACGTCACAGGCGGCAATATAGCAACCGTCAAGGAGACCAGTCAAGGATTGGCCGAGGACCCACCATTGCCCTGCCAGGGTCCAGGCAGACATTGTAAGTGGCTGTATCTGTACTGATTCAGGTTCTTGTGTTGCAGTTTCAGAGGTGGTTTCTCCAGACTCCCCCGCCACTGTTGCTCCCCCTGTCATCATCTCACCCATGGCCAGCACTTCAGCCTGCGAGGGCGCACCAGCTTGCTTCCAGTGCAAAGTCCGTGGAGATGGTAAAAAATACAATTTCTTATTGAGTGATGCTGTGATTTTTTTAATACTGAAACAAAGTGATGGTATTGCTCAGTTCCTGGTAGTTACGCTGCACAGAATTTTAAGTTGAAACTTTATTCAAACCTGTGGCCACTTCCTGTGAATGGAATTTCCTACCTACGCATAAGTTTCAGTAGAAGTGTGTCCTTTGGTCTTCTCTTGAAGCCATTGGGACTTCACTGAAACTTGATTATGGCACGCGACTAATTAACCACCTTCTGACTTATTTACTCTTGCTGTTGACCCACAGTGCAAATTTACTGCAGTATATTTACACAAGCCGTGCTTTTTCCTTTGTCAACCATCAAGATGTGAAGATAAGCTGGTTCCACAAGAAAAAGGAAATCAAACAGTCCGAATTCTTCAGGATATCTCAGTTTGATGACAGCTGTCAGCTGGAGATCTCCAGGGTTTATCCAGAGGACGAGGGCGAGTATACCTGCATGGCCACAAACAATGGAGGGACGGTGTCCTGCTCTGCAACTCTTACATTAGACGGTGAGTTTATTACTAAAAAGAAAGGCTGCTTTTCTTACTCTGAGACAATTGAAGTGTCACTAACAGAAGCTCACAGCAGTGCTGGTTTCAGATCAACACACTCTCACTGAATCTGTAGATTATGATTTGGTGTTGTGCTGTCTGGCGATAACAAATCCTGCACATTCAGTTTTCAGAACTTGTTCTTTGAGGTTAGGATTAAGTTATACATTAAAGTGAATCTCAACAGCAACAACAGTGGGCAAAGGAAAAAGGGGAAAAATCTGCCTGTGTAATGATGGCATTCATCCATCCATCGGCTGGAGCCCATCCCAGCTGTCTAAGGAAGGGCACACCCTGGACAGATCGCGAGTCTGTTGCAGGGCTAGCACATAGAGACAGACAACCATCCACACTCACATTCATACCTTTAGAGGTGTTCACAATTTAGAGTTACCAATTAACCTATCACTACTAATTGCATCACTTTGGACTGTGGGAGGAAGCTGGAGTACCCGGAAAGAACCCATCGTACTGCCTATGGTGGCATTGGAGGATCATAAAATGAATAATAATAAAAATGAGAAAAATGTGGGCTTTTGTGTTGGAAGTGTTTATTAACCATGTAGAATTAACTTTGTAAAATTACTCCCATTGCAATGTGTTTTATAGTTATATAGGAATGCAATGAAAGGTGACCAAGGCTCAGGGAACAATCTTTCATAAAAATACAAACAAGTAAATATCATTGTGTATACCTTTTCCTTTTTCACCTGAGTTCTGTGTCAAAGTTTTTATCCACGCTTTCTTTACTGAAATATGACCTCATGAGCCCTCAGTCAGTTTCAGTTTAGTGATTTGAAATGCTAGTGGGGACGCTCAGCCATGATAGTGAGGGATCATTTGCTCTGGTCCAAGTAGTTTTGGTTGTTTTGAGTATTTTTGTAGTTAGTTAGTTTAGTTTGTAGTTTTTGTTATGCTGTGAAAGGACAGAAGATATTCCCTTATTCCCAGCTCCTGACAGATCACACAAATGGTGCTTACTGGGATGTAAATAGAACAAAGTACACTGAGCCAATGAACATGCGTTATTTCAGGGCAAAAGCAAACGTGGGACAGATCAGCCACCACCAACATCACTCACCTAAAGATACCTTCAATTTGCCAAGAGCCAATTTCATCCAACCAATCACAAGCTGTACAGTGCCACATGGGGGGAGGCCCACTTTTATCTGTGTGTAGCTAGCATGCCAAAATCAGAAATAAGCTGGTTCCACAACCAACACTCGGTTTAGCCTAACAAGAATGAAAACACTGTCTGATGAAAACACTCTCGTCGTAGTGGATGATTTGGCCAGTACTCCTGTAAGACTGCTAATACTGCTGAACAGGCCAGGTGCTCAGCCACACTCACCATAAACGAAGAAGGTAACCCGTCCTAATTAGCTCCAAGCAAAACTTGAGAGGATGTCCTGAACTGAGGTGCAACATTCACTGTCACATTAGTTACTAGTGGGTTTGATTCTCTGAAATTATTTTTCAATCAGAAAAATTTAACAAAAAAGCCTCAAAACAGGAACTGACAGAAGTTAGTAACCTGACTCATTTTCAGATACAGAATGTGAATTTGCTTCAAGGCAGCTACAGTAAGACTTACATTTATTTGAGTGTGTTTGAGCGCACTGCAGTATTAAAAACAGAAAAGAAAAAAATAGAAAATTATCCAAACACTCTGAGACCTGCTCAGAATAAAGATATGGAAGCAATACTTTCTGTAGGGAAAGACATTAAGAGGGGTAGAAAACTGTCAGTACACATGTAAATGTACATTATATGTGAAAGAAATGTGTGTCTACATCTGCCCATGTTGGGATCAGTGTGTTGATGAAAAGGGAATAAATGTCATGGCTTTCTTCACAGTGACTCACGTGAGAGAGCAGGCTGAAACCAAGACTGAGCTGGAAGTCAAAGGTAAGGTCATAAAGTTAACTTTTCACCACATATTAGAGCGAGAGCATTGCTCCATCATGGCTGGAGTGGAAAAACTACAGCTGGAGCAGATTTCTCTCAACTGAATTTTGATTTGAAAGTAGTCTGTCACTGGATAACTCCAAGCTGTGGCTCACTGAAGCAGATAAATTGTTTGTGAGAGCAAAGTGATAACCGCTACATGAGTGGATGCTTTGTGTTGGATCGTACTTGTCATGCGTCCATGCTTTTATCATCATTTCTATATTTCAGGATGAACTTTGACCCTCCACAGTTGCATGACATCTTTATATATATATATATATATATATATATATATATATATATATATATATATATATATATATATATATATATATATATATATATATATATGTATAAACACTTTCTAAATTATCTTTCATATTCCATCTGGTCTTACTTTGATAATGTTGTGTGGTTTCCCTCAGGTGAGAATTTGTTGAACTTGAGCAGTTTGCATTCAAAAGTTTATTTATCTTTGGCATGAAAGTTCATCTGATTTTCTTCCCAGAAAAACGCGGGTCTGTATTTTTTAAAGACATGGAGGATTGCCGAATCTGGAACTGATACCTTCCTCCTGCAAAATATTTCTTAGCCTGGCTTGCAGATAGTGGAATGTGATTCCTGTGGTTTGCTTTCTAAATAACCCCAGTAAACCTATATTAGTTCGAATAAACGCCGTCTCACCAAATTCTGCTGCTTCATTGGTTAATTTTGGAATATAATATTTGTTTTTAGAGAGTTCTGCATCTCATACGTGTGCATCTTTCATTCCCTGTTTAAGTTTAAGGATTAGAAAGGGCGTTTATTCTTCTGTCTGCAAGTCAGGTAAGAAATATTCTAGCATAAAACAAGTTTCAAGAACTAAAACACGCAAACGGTAGCAGTCCATCTTGAAAATATGCTTCTTTAATCACAACAAAATAATATATGTTTTGAAGAAATTTCCACAGACGAAGGATCAAAACTTCCTGCAGGTTTCTAATAAAAAGAATCAAGTCTTGCGTTTATTCGAACAAATATGGTGAGTGAATTTTCTTATGGCATTGTGAGTCCTTGCATGCATTTAATATTTCCATTAATGATTCATTCAAGTCCTTTTTTCAGTTTTTACCCCTGGAAGCTGTGTTGGTCTGACAGTTGTCCATTTCTGTTTGCAGAACTGTTCTGTCCTCAAAGAAAAGAAGAAACTGTGCATTGCAGCACAGAACTCACTGCCACTTGGCAGCTTAGAGGAGCCTTCTCCGACACTGAGGATTTCATAGATCATGGCCTGGTGTCAGCCAATCGTTGCTCCAGCAGGACTTCATCCATCAGCTCATGGACAGAAAACATGAAACCATCTTTCACAAAGAAACTTAAGTTTCAGTCCATCTTAGAAGGGGAGGCAGCAGAGTTCAAATGTAAACTGATTGCCTGCCCTCCTCCTACTATCCTCTGGTTTCATAATAACAGATCTATACCTAAAGAGCATAGACGCAGGATCTACACTGACAGCAAAATGCATGTTCACACTACCAGTCTAGTTATTCATGGTGTCAAAGAAAAGGACTCGGGCAGTTATAAGGTAATGGCAATAAACATAGAGGGTTCTGCAGAATCCACAGCATCACTTCTGGTGTCACTGAGGGAAGAGCAGTCTGCTAACTATCTTGGCTTTATTAGACGCACTGCTAAAGCCCACGAGAGCATCGATACCATGGCAGAGCAGAGGAAAGAGAGGAAGTTTAGGGTTGACCTCAGATATGTCGGGTCTCCTTTTGACAAAATGTCCAAGGTCCATCAGGGTAGATCTCGATCTAAGAGTGCTCTTGTGCGTACTGTGTACTTCATGCCTGGTTCCCATTCAGAAGACAAGGAACCAGAAAAGGAGTCTAAGCGGTTAGAAACTGCCTCTGAGCGTGCCCTGTCTCCTACCCCGATGTTTGACAGATCTGAGCGCTTCAACGACAGATTCAGTGACATCTACTGTGACCGACGCACTGGCACCAGGTTCAGTGATAAGTTCAGTGACAGGTGCAGTGACAGATACAGTGAGAGGTTCAGTGACACTGAGAGTCTCCACAATGAGGTAAGAACAAAACTTACTACACTCCAAAAAGCTGTCAAACAGAAAAAGAGGCTTTCTATTTCCACCATGTCTTCCTCTGAGTTTGAGTTAGAATCTGTCGCCAGCGAGTCAAGCTATGCAGATTATGTCGAGAGACTTAGGGTCAAGCCTGCTTCTCTGCCTGATGTTCAGCATTTCAATCGACCCTTTGATTTGGGTGAGACGTACAGGGAGTTTCAAGGTAAAACCTCTAGCAGGGATCCCGCTGAGCCTTGTGTTAGACATTCATTCGAGCCTCAGTCGAGAACCAGGGCCATCCAATTAATGAGAGGTGAGCTGGTCAGTACAAGTGTGTCAGAAACAGAAAAGACATCAGACGACAAACATTCAGAGAAACTAGAGGATAAAAAAGTCAAGGGTTTTGTTGAAATACAAGCAGATGTGGTTGATGACCATAAGGTGCAGGTTACAAATGTTGGGATGACAGCATGCAACCTTGAAGGACCGCTCGGTGAGAAAGCGGTTTACCCAGAAACTACAATGTACACTGAAAGTGGGGAACGTGTTAAAAGTCTGCCTTCTCAAGAAGCAACATTACTCATACAGTCAACCATGCCAAAGTCAGTCACATCTACCAGAGAGAGGTTTCTTAGAGAAGACACAGCAGCAACAGAAACAGCTGATCTGTGTAAAGAAGCATTTGCTGGGGAGGATTTGAGGGCTCGTTACGAGAAGAGCCTGGAAGCTGAACGAATAGCTTGTGAGGAGAAACTCCTTGCCCTGAGGATCAGGAAATGGCAGCAAGGGAGTAGGATGCCAGGAGAGGAGACATATGATCCTGAAACTGATCTGCCCATTGTCCCTGAGGCAAAGTCCACAGAGCCCACAGGGCACATTTACAACCAGCAGGAGAAAAGAGCAACTGTGGAAACTGAGGCCATGCACTCCTCTTTTCATGAATCACTCAAAAAAGAGGCATGGGAAGATAATCCTGAAGGAATGGCTCAATCAACACCCACATCTACAATAAAGATGAGAAGCAGAGAGGTGGAAAGGTCTGCCTCTGTGGGTACAAAAGCTTCCACAGTGACAATTGGGCTAGAAGAAGACACAGCACCACAGACGCTGATGCAAAAGTCCCAAAAGTCACCAAGAACAAGACCAAGGCCAGAGGACAGATTCAGAATTTCAGAGAGATTTATTAGTGAAAAACAAACACCAGACAGCAAAGGGGAAAAACAGGTTGAGCCATGTGATCAGTTTGCAGGCAAGTTTTTTAGAGCTCCGTATGAGAAGAAGCTAGAAACTGGAGGAACTGAATGCGAAGAGAAACGCCTTCCCTTAGGGATCAGGCAGGAAGGCATGAGAATATCAGAAGAGGAGACATTTAACTCAGAAACCGATCTGCCTATTCCAGCAGGCACACAGTACAAGGAGAGTGAGAAGCACATTCACACCCCACAAGAAGTAATGGAGAAAAAGATAGCTCCTGTGCCAATGCCTATGGCACCTAAAGTCAAAGGTGTAGCAGAGCAGCTTGAAACATCTGCCCAGTTGGTCAAAGGACAAATGAAAACAAAAGTAGAAGAACTGGAACATGAGAAACAAAAATTGCAGAGATTTAAAGCTAAAGCAGCAGAAGCTGAATATGAGTCTAGATCTGAAAGAAAAGCTAGAGCAGAGAAGATGCTGTTTGAGAAGACGAGAGCAGAAAAGGAGCTCCAGCTGTCGAGGGAAAACATCTCAGACCTGAAGAGTGAGAGTGAGAAGTTTATTAGTGAAGAGGAGGCTTTGACTCAGCGAATAAGAAAGTGGCAACAGGATGTTTTAATGGAACAAGAGCAGACTGCAGAACTTCAAGGTTACTCACCTTTCCAGGCAGGGAAGACCACTGAGGCAGGAACAAATCTCGCAGAGGCCTCTGCTTTAGAATTGGCAAACACAGTCAGAGAGAAATGTGTTTCTAGTGAGTCTGCTCCTGCTGGTTTCCAAGACCAGGAGGGTGAAACTCTGCAGTGGCCTCTGGCTGGTGAACTGCCAACAGAGGGCCGTGTGACAAGGCTGCAGAGGGACAGTGAGTACTTTGTAAGTGAGGAAGAAGCACTGGCTCAGCGCATATTAAAATGGCAACAGGATGCAGTAGAACAAGAGGATACAGCTGAGCTTGAGTCTGAGTGGCCCCAACTGCCCCTGACTTATTGTGAGCCCCATCATAGTGGCATGTCTCATGAAGCCCACCCCAGTGAACCCCCGCCTCCACATTTATTTTCAACAGAAAAACCGTCAGTTTTTCAGCCCATTGCAAAGTGTGACCTGTCACCTCCTTTTGAGGCTTCTATGGCCAGGCACCCTGCTGCAGATGCTAGTTTGCTACACCATGTGGGTGCACCTGATGCCCCTGTAAGATATCAAAAGGACTCTCAGGCTTCATCAGTCCAGAAATACTCTCCAACCCAGCTCACTGGGCGTCCTTATGAGGAATATGAACTTACCTCTGCCTCTTATGAAAGCCATCATGAGCCTTCCCCAGTCAGGAGAAGCTCCCCATCCCTTAGTCGACAGGATGATTCAGAAAGAGAGGGAGTGGTGAGGTTTAGAAGGGAGAAGCATGCTATGCATGTTGATAAATCCAGCAGGCAACACTTCCAGTCAGAAGTAAGAGAAGAGAGAGCTATGGAAAAGGAGATGGGAACTGCAAGAGAAAACACTGAATGGAAACAACAGAGGGATGAAAGAAGTGGAGATTTGAGAAATCTGAGATCTACACAGGGTAAGGAGATGAGTACTGAAATAGGTGCTATAAAGAAGGAAGAGAGAAGAGTTGAAAATGTGGAGTTAAACATAAAAGATCTTGGAAGTCTGGGAGGCTCACATCCAGTATTTGTTAAAGAAATATCTTCACTTAAAGTAAAAGTTGGCGAGATGTCTGAGTTTATCTGCCAGTTCCAAGGTGATCCTCCACCTACTGTGAACTGGCTCAAAGACGGCCATCCACTCGACCACAATCCTGACTATGATATCATACAGAAATCTAACAACTCAAAGCTCACCATATTCTATCCAACAACAGATCACGAGGGCACATATGACTGTATCATAACCAATAAACATGGCAAATCCATCTGCAGTGCTACTCTTGAAATCTCTAACAAAAAGGTGCCAAAAGTGTCAGGAGTCACACCGGATGTGGTAAAAATACAAGCACCAATGAAGGAGGAAAACCAGGAGAGTCTGATTGAGGAGCAGTTTCAGACCTACACTGATTCAGGAAAGGTAACGTTAAAGGTGCCTCGGATGGAGATCATTAAACGCCGCAGCTCAGACGAATCTTTTAGCACCTCACCCGTGGAAATTCGAATTACAGCTGCCACCCCCATCCCTGAGATGGCTGAGGATATTCGTGTGGACAAACCTCAGGTTTTTACAGAGGGAATGTCATCTGGACCGAGTAGTGAAGCAGCATCCCAGACCGTCAGACACAAATTTACTTTCTCATTTGATGTGGTTGGTGAAGCTCCCTGTGTGGTCACTGAATTAGAGAATATAACCTGTTCCGAGGGTGAAACAGCTGTCTTGAAGTGTGTTATAACTGGTGAACCTGCTCCAGACGTCACATGGTATCATGACCATATTTGCCTTGAAGCCACTGTTGGAAAATATAGTACTGAGATACATGATAAAATGTACATGCTGTATATCAGCAATTTTACATACCCTGATGCTGGACTGTACAAATGTGTTGCTAGAAATAAGTTGGGAGAGGTAACCAGTATCTCTGAAGTCTCCTATCAAGTTGAAAAACCTAAGAAGTTTTCAGGTGTTGATTTCACCCCATCGCAGACAGAGAGGAAGTCTCCTTATGGCTTAACTGAGGATTTCAAGGAACCTGACATCTTCCAAAAAGCTCAGGATAGTGTTGTGCTGCCAAAAGTTAAACCTCCGAGTTCACAAGCTCCAACAGACGTGCCTGTCAAAACTACTGTATCCAGACCCAGTCTCTCTAGAGAGCCTCAGGTTATATCCGGCTGTGGTCTGCAAGGTTCTGCTGCTGTAATTAAAGTTTCTCAGATTAAACAGACTTTCGAATCAACATCACCAATTAGATTAACGGAAAATCTTTCTCTGGAAGAGGAAAGAAAGAAAACACTGTTCCCAGAGGAGTTTATACCGTCTGTTACCATGTCTCTTAACCAGCAGGAAGAGGTAATGCCACATAAACCTGATACTATGCATACAGAGAGCTGTGTTCAGCTTGCTTCACCTACAACCAGAAGTGAAAGTTCTTACAAAGCCTCTCATGCTCCAGTAGAATCCAACAAGCCCGTCTCTTTTGAAACCTCCCAGGTCACTGATGTCAGTAAGGAAGTTATTTCAGGAGTAAGTTGTGGTGCAGTTAAACAGTTTCTTGAGGAAATGCGGGAGTCTCCAGAGGTGGTGAGACCAGGGTCACAGGAACTTGGCCTACTCCCTCAACACACTGAGGCGGGTGAAGCGGAGAGATTTAGATGGGAAACATTTGACAAAACTGGCAGCCACATTGCTTTCGAGTCTGAGAAAGTACCTGCAGGAAGCTGCCTTCCCACACTTTCTTCTCAACCTGAAGGAACTGTTAAGCCCAAACAAATTTCTAAATCTCTAAAACCAGCAAGCCAAAGTGCAGTTCCAAGGGTTTGCTCTGTAGAAAGTGAGGCTAAAATCTCACGTACGGCAAATTATTCTGACCATACTAGTGTTGGGGGGGTTTTAGAAGAAGTAGAAAAACATGTGAAGCGTGATGTGAAAGGATTAGAAGAGGAATTTGATTTAATGTTAGAGTATGTGCATAAGGAGGGTGAACTTTCTGGCGATAAGCTTATTTCCATACAGGAGCCCACTAAGGACAAAGCTCATAATGAGGAGCTGATTTCGTTCCCAGAAGTATCTATTGACAGCGGTGTTTTTGGTAGTATGCTAGAATCCCAGGATGACAAGAGAGAAGTATCAGAAAACACAGTGGCTGATGATCTAATTGAGTCTCCTACACAAATTAAGGGTGAATATGAGAAAATTGAGGTTCGCTTGAAGTCAGAACCAGAAACATTTATTGTCAAGCCTAAAGTACTCACAACAGCAAACCCACTTGGTCGGTCTAGAGCTGCTGCTGACCATGGAAAGGAAGGAGATAGTATGGAAAGAGACTCAGCAGATCAAGCTGGGGGAGCAGCAGCAGCTGGCTCCATAGAGGAAGAGGAGGTCACTTTTGGTGCAGTGTACAACTACTATAGTCCTCCTCCAGACTGGGGGAGGCCGCTGTCCCCTGAGTCTGAGATGTCCATAGAGATTGGCAGCACTGTGAGTGAAGACATAGTTGAGGTAGCTGAGAGGTTCTACACCCCAGGCTCCTCTACTGAAGTCTCACAACCAATTGCACAGTCCTTTCACACTCCGAAGTCTCCGGTGTTCTTTCATACTCCAAGTTCTGATGAATCTGGTGGGTTTAAGACCCCTCAGGAATATCCATTCTCCCCTGTAGAATACAAAAGACCATCAACAGAAGACTCAAGTGAGAGGTTCTTCTCACCTGTTCAATTCCTAACCTCTCCTACTGATGAGGGCATCGAAAAAACTCTATCTGGAATGAATGTGGAAGAAAATCAAATCCTCAGCCAGGCCAGAGGGTCTTTGGGGTTGTCAACCCTGCAGGAGAAAGTGCAGGGGATCCCTCCGGCCTTCCTAAAACCTCTCATGAAGAAAAACGTGTTTGAGAACGACACATTAACATTTTATGCTGAGGTGTTTGGCCTACCTTCCCCCCAGGTGAATTGGTTCCGCAACAAAACCCAGCTGGTAGCGGATGACAGAGTTACTATAGAGCGGGATGGTGACAGCATCTCACTAACAATTCAAAATGTCACTAGAGCTGATCAGGGGGAGTATATTTGCGAAGCTGTGAATTATGTTGGCGAAGCCAGAAGTGTTGCTGTAGTGATCGTTGTATCACAGGAAGTAAGGTTTACACCCGTCCCACCTGCTGTCTCCCATCAGCACGTCATGAAATTTGATGTGGAGGAAGATGACTCTTCTCGTTCACCATCTCCTCAAGAGATTCTGCTTGAAGTAGAGCTGGATGAAAATGAAGTCAAAGAATTTGAGAAACAGGTGAAGATCATCACCATACCTGAATACACAGCTGACAATAAGAGTATGATCATATCTCTGAATGTGTTACCAAGTATTTATGAGGAGGGTGCTGTGGACTTTGTCACCCAGGAGCACGATGACTTGAAAATAGCATTTGAGGTCACCGAGATGCCCCCACGGTTCATCAATCCAATCTGTGACATGGAAAACCCAGAAGGCACCACTGTAATGTTTGAGTGCTCACTTATGGGAATTCCATCTCCCATCGTATCCTGGTTCAAAGGTGATAGAAAAATTCCTCAAAATAACAAAAAATACTTGCACTTTTCTGATAGTGACAATCATTTCCTGAAGATTTGCAAAGTCACAACACAGGATAGTGGCGTGTATACCTGCAGGGCAATCAACATTGTCGGAGAGACTCTATGTAGGGCTTCCCTAGTGGTGTTAAGTGCCAAGGATTTCTCGGGAAAGACCAGGGGCAGGGAGCTGACCGCTGTGTCCCTCGGCAGTGCCAAAGTCCAGCCCCAGAGGTTTGACTTGATGGTTGGCAACACATCATTTGATGGTGAACAGGTGTCAGAAATTGAGCTGGAGTTTGATTTTGAACAAGAAGCTGATGAGTCACAGCGGGCAGTCAGGTTGGTGGCCAACACTGACAATAAAACAAGTGAAGAGGGAGAGAAATATGTCAGCATTGACTTTGATGTATTTGCTGACACAGCAAAAGATGAAAAGATAGAATTTAAAGGTAAGTCCAGTGATATGTGTAGCTTCCAGTTTCAGGTGACTGAGACACCCCCGAAATGTATCATACCATTGACTGATGTAACGGCAGCAGTAGGGACACCTGTCATTCTCCAGTGTCTGGTTAATGGTAAGCCAAACCCCACTGCTGAATGGTACAAAGACGGAGACCGTATCACAGATAGCAGGTATATAATCCAGGTGAAAACTGCAGGCCACTTCAATCTGCTCATTACTAACGTGACCCAGAGTGATGCTGGTGAATACAAGTGCATAATCCAAAACACAGCTGGCTGCATTGAAACTGCAGCACTGCTGAAGGTGTTTTAGGGGTAAAGGTGCTGGGACAGGTCATATATTCATATTTTGTGTTGTATCTAAATTTTGCTTTCACAGTAGAATTAGATTTTGATTTGGGGAGGAAAAAGATGAATGAATGAAAAACAGAGTGTGAAGGAAAAGCTTATATTCAAAGAGACCGTCTGTGCAATTTATCTATACTATATATATATATATATATATATATATATATATATATATATATATATATATATATATATATATATATATATATATATATAGTACATGAGGCGTAAGTTTTCTAGAAGTTTGCAGATAAGACTGGATAGAGGTTGGATGAAGGAGAAACATTATTTTTATAGAGAGCTTTTATAGAGAGCATAAAAATGTCATATTTCTCTGAAAAGAGAATGTTTTCATACTAACTAGTTTCTTAAAATTTTCTTACTGGTTTAGGATTGTGGCTAACAATAATATGGTTACCTGTCGTACATATAGGACATGTCTAAGAACAAAGCTAGCGCTCAAATAACTGAGTATGTATGTAGTAAATGTTTCTTTTAGCGTGTCAGTGACGGTAATGTGATACTTTACACTTTTGTTCAAAAAACATGGCTTTATGTGTTTCTCTATTTTCCGGTAACTCTTTGAAAGCAACATTATTGCCATAATGTCTTTACAATTCAGTGACAAAGTGTTGCATCCAAAATCTAAAAATGTTAGCAGCCTGGTTTTTTTTGTTATTTTGGTGTTAAGAGAAATTTGCACTAATGGAGATGATAGCAACAACACTATTATTTGTATTAGGCAAATTCTTTTTATCAGGCAAATATCACAAATACAAAAACCTGTGTGTTTGCTCAAAGGCAGCACCTATGAATAACTAACAAATAAAACATCATCTTCTAAATATTACTGATGTGCATCGGTGAGTTCGTCCCAGCCCTAACAACGCTAAGACAACACATTTTAAGCAGTGATCTTATCACAAATCAATTTGGAAGCTCTTTAGTTTGGATGAGACAGAAGTTTTTCTAGCAGAGTTTTTCTTTTTGTGGATTTTGTGTGATTCTAAGTTCTTGCTGTTTCTAAATGAAATTTATGGCTTTTTGAAGCATTTTTAAATGTCACAGAAGAGCAACTTGATAACTTATTTTAAAAATAGATAATACTGTGAAAAACCTTTTAAAAACAAAATATAAGTTTGGCATCTTGTAAATATGTGTAATTTTAGGGGTGTATGAATGTTTACCCAGTAAAATGCAAGATTCTGATATTAAGGTTGAAATCTTTCATTTATATGTACAGCTGTCATCTTGGTTTGTCTCAGTTTATATAATAAAATTTCTGATGCAGTCTGAGCTTGCTTTTTTAAACCAGCTTTCAAATGGATGATTTATCACTATGAACATTAAAAGAGAAAATTAAGTCATTAAAAGTGATGTTTTGTAGAAAAGTTTGCTGAAAATTCCTGATTCTGGGAGTCATACCAAACAGTCTTTATTCTGTGCAACATTCCAGAATGAAAGACAAAAATATTCAAGAAAATATAAATGCATGAAATACAGTTGCCTTATATGTCATGAATAAGAATGTAACAGATGATAATTATATACAGACTAATTGTCAATAAAAATCAAAGAAAGTATTTTACTGAATTCAATGCACTGAGTTAATATTTTTATTCCCAAATTCAAGCTGCACACTGGACTTACGTGAGAAATCAGACATTAATCAAGCATTACTGGGGCTTAACTGGTAATCTGAAATATTGGGTATTTTCCCAATGGGCCGTGCACTTTTGAGCCGATGGGTCAATTAAAGGGCCGCTACTAACCAGCCGTACAAGTACTGACTTGACCATTCATTTATTTTCATTACTGATACTGCATTGCCCAATCAAATCTCTTAATGCAACCAGGCCCTCCCCAACCTTCACTGTGTGCACACCATGCAGAGCAGAATTTAGTGTGGAATAAGTGGTTAAAAAACAAAAGCTAAAAGAGAAAAAGAATATCAATTATCAAAGAAAATAAAATATATACGGAATATACGTAGAAGAAATTTTAGACATAAAACAAATTTCAGAATTATAAAAAATTGATACTAGTTCTGCTAATTAAGGGCAGCTGTGACACAATTCTTGCACTAGGTGGTGATCTGATAAATTAACACTGTAAATGGGTCGGAAGTCAAAAACAAACCAGAATGGTCAGAGCGTTTGTGTTTCATGTAATTGTTAATAGTTAATGTGCTTATTGTAGTTTTGTCACATGTCCTAGGATTGTCCTCATAATTACTTCAGCAGCTAAAGCAAAATTTTAATGTTTTTAAACTGAGACATTATTATAAGACTTTTCATTATTGTAATTTAAATATAAAGATATGTTTGCTTTCACTTTTACAAAGCAAAATACGGATTGAACTCAACAACTGACTGCAAAAGTCCTCTCTGCTGAGATTTGTTTTACATGAGGACAGTCCTAATATCTGATTTTGTGAATGAAGTGCTAAAACCATAGCTGCTGTCTTTGGATATTATTATCCAATGTCCTGCTCAATATTTCCTGACAGAGGAAACCACCATCACCACTGTGGAAGAACAAGAGGAAACCTACTACACTGGTGTCCAGTTACCACAAAAAGCTAAAACACTTGAACTCAAGCCAGATTCTAAACTTTACTCTTCCACTTTAGAGAAAAAAAAAGAAAAGCCCGTTTTCCTTACTCAGCTCTCCGGAGCAGCTGTAAACACGGGGGAAACCGCCAGGTTTACAGTTAGAGTATCTGGCTTTCCAAAGCCAACTGTGCAATGGTCTCACAATGGAAAGGTTGTAAAGAGCTCTTCTGTATACAAGCTGATAGAGGAGAAGGATGAGTACACACTGGTTATCACCCAAGTCACGTCTGAATATGAGGGCAAGTACTCGTGCACTGCCACGAATAGATTTGGCCAGACGACATGCACCACATACCTGGAGGTGAAAAAGCCTGAAGCCAGCCAGGCAGAGAAATGGGTTGAGAAGATGTTTAAGCTCACAGGTCAGCCTGCTAGTTTCACACTTCAGATACAACCCGTGAGGTGCTCAGAAGGAACAGAGGCTTCTTTTAATTACAAAGTCAGTGGTGATCCGGTCCCTGATATAAAGTGGTTCAAGGGGCCTTTCCAGATCCAGCCCAGTAGAAACTGTACCATTAGAACCAATTCAGATGGATCTGGTTTCATCATTATTAAGAATGTCAAACAACAGGACAGTGGCTTATACACATGTAAAGCCTCCAACCAATTTGGTGAGACCGCTTGTAGTGCAGAGCTTGTTGTATTCAAAGAATCAGTCTCTGCTTCTCACAAACAGGAGACAGCCGTTCAGAAGAAAAGTTACAAGGTTTCAGTGACAGAACAAGCAACAGAGTCACGCTTGTACCAGGTCAGCCTCCCAGGCCAGGATAAAGCTAAGTCAGATCAGATGGTTTACACCATCGGCACAGAAGATCGGCAGATCATTCCCAGCGAGCAAGTGAGCTCCCTTAGAGAAGTAGATGTCTCCACTGCCACCGTGTACTGTGAGAGGGTTACCCACCAGGCAGCAATACTTCAGGCACATGAGACAGAGGAACGGGTGTCTGTGGTTCCTACTCACCCAGACCAAGTGTCAGCTGTTCCTGCGAAACAGCTTCACATGGCAGCATTCACATCGTCTGTTGAAGAGAGTCAGGACCTCACAGAGCAGCACTGTGATGACATTCAAAGGCCAGATCTCATTGAGCTTCAGGCAGTCAGTGAAAAAAAGTCAAAACAGAAGTTAGCAGTTGTCGAGGAGCTCACACCACTTTCTGCTGTTAGCACAGAGCCACTGGGTGACAGGAAGTCTGCTACTGTTAAAATCACTTCAGAACCTAAACATCTAGTCAGTGGTCATCAAGTGAAAACACAACTGTCAATCCTGAAGGAGGAGTCTCAAGAGATCCCCAAACCACAGGAAGAGATGGGTTATAAGGTTAAGGAAGGTATTAAGATTTTATATTCGGCCCAGTCCACAGAAAAGCAGGTGCTTGCAGAGGGTCACACAACTGAGTTAGCAACAGCAGAATCTGCTGTTAAGTCTGCAATTAGAAAAGAACATAAGCCACCTGTCACAGCTTTAGTGAACGAGTCTAAGCAAACTCTTTGCAAGGAGTCAGAATTCTCTATTCAGAGGCCTGCTGAGGAAGCAGCCCATACCTGTAAAGATACGATGATGAAAGCAGCTCTAACTGCTGAAGAGACACGAATGCTGCAGGGTGAGTCCACACAGTTGCTTCCTAATCTAGACAGTGCCATGTCCATTAAGTCCCAGATAGAAGGAAAGCAGTTGTTACACCTGCAGGTTATAACAGAACAGGACCTCCTTCCATCTGAGAAAAGACTAACATATGAAAAACCAACACCAGAGCACGCAGGGACCAGAAAGAGTCCCACTTTGCTACATACTGTTAGTCAGGATGAGCAGAGAACAGTAGTTTGTGAGGCTACATCAGAGTTTGACTCCAAGGCAGACACTATAACCATAGAGCACCAGAAAGAGGCCCCTACCCTGCTGCATCTCCAGTCAACCCAGCCTGTGGAGGTCCTACCCAAAGAGGGCATTCTCACAGTTGAGAAGCCTGACCAGCTGGTGGCAATGCAGAAACAAGAAAAGGCAAGAAGCCATGCAGCTCTTTCAGAAGAGAAACCAGAGCTCACAGCTGATTTTTACTCAGAACTGGATTTGTCCTTGTCTGGAGTTCAGTCTCAGTCTCGAACTGAGCCCAAGCCACAAAGTATCCTCCAACTGTGCTACCAGCCTGTGCAGTGGTCAAAAGAGACACCAGTTAGCACAGAGTGCAAGCATCAGCGAGCTCTACTACAGAAGGAGGATCGCTGGAACGTGATGCATGTCACTTCTGTGACAGATGAACAGGCTTTGGAGGAGGGCCACACAGATCATTTAACAGCTATAGACAGATTCACATGTCAGACAACAGTAGAGCCAAAAGTACCCACTGAGCCAATCCAGATTGAGGAGAAAGAGATCTCCACTGAGAGTAGCGTCTTTCTAAAGGCAGCAGAACAGGACTTTGCTGTTCAGATCCAAGAGGGTCAGTCAGTCAGGCAGTCAGTAATGATGGACGAGAAGCGAGTGCTGACAGGTGAATTCTCTCAAGAGATCACCAAGTCTGAGACCACCAAAGTTGCTGTTAATGCACAGCAAAAGTTGTCCCTTTTGGCACCAGAATCTAAAGATATTACAGCTCTGCCTAAAGAGATGACATTTGTGATCCAGATCCCTAAATCATCCACTTCAAATATACAGCGTCAGCTCAGAGATGCTCTTCAGTCTGCTGTAGCCAGTGAACAGCCAGTGTTACTGGCTGAAGTTGTAGGATACCTAAACGCTGTAGAAGTACAGGAAGTCAAGGTTCAAAGAGAGCCCAAGTGGGCCATGTTCACATATCTGATCACAACAACAGGTGCCCCTGTGGAGATCACTCTAGCTTTTGAGGGTGAATACCCTCAGACAGCTGACCTCAGGACTGAGGTTCAGGCAGCATTTCACTCCATGGTGTATCAGGAGGCCCATGTTCTTACTTCAGAACAGCAAGGTACTATGCAACTAGACAAACCTCAGAGGGCACAAGCCACCTCAGCTCGCTCTAGCGAAACAGTGTCATCCATGGTAAAGACTGTGAGCGTGACAGAGAGCACAGCGGATTTTACTGCTGTTAAATCTCATTCTGCATCACTTCAAACTGAGTCTAAAATGGCAGTTGAGCATGCTACATTGGAGGAACAGGTTGTAGTGCAGGAATCCATGGACACAAAGGTAAAACGGTCATCCCATATCAAACTTCAAACTGAAGCTCACATAGCTTCTGAGCAGTCAGAGCAAGTTTCAAGACAGGAGGTGAGGTCAACAATCATTACAAGTCAAGAAAAAGATGTAGAAGTGTCTATCATTACCACTTCTACTACCACTGAGCAGGCAGTGGATGTCAGCATTTCCAAAGAGGGCATCGAAGTATCCAGACCAGAACCGAGAGAATATCCTGTAATTGTTAATTCTCTCAATGACATACTGATAGAAGAAGATAGTAGAGTAACCTTCAGCACTACCATTAAGTACGTCACAAAGGTTAACTGGTTTTTCAATGGGCAATTGGTGCAATCTGGCAAAGAGTTCAAGTGTTCCAAAGACCATGACACGTACACAATGGTTATCAACAAAGTTGTCAAGGAGAGGCATCAAGGAGAATATGTTTGTGAGGCTGAGAATGAAGCCGGCAGGACAACAACATCTTCAAGGCTCACTGTGGTCTCAAGAGGTTTGATAACAGGACAAATCTATGTATCATTCACTCATTCATCCAATTCATTTTCTTTGACAGCAACTAATCATTCAGTGGATCATTCCAAACCTTTGTCTTCACATGAATATATGCATTTGTCACCTTGGTTCCTCTATTCATTTCATAGCTTGGCATGAGCAGTCTAAGCAGGGCACTGGATGGTACTAACTCACTCTCTTCTTTTTTCCACATCATCTTGGTCAGTATTTCCTTAAAGGCCAGAACCATCGCAGTCGTAATGTAATTTTATTTCTGAAGTGCATAAGCTTCTTGCTATAATGTTTGTCATGATCTGGCCATTAGGATGTTTACATTGGCATGCAAGTGGCACCAGACTGCTTTGTTTTAAACGTGTTTTCCCATGATCTGTCGCCATTCTCCACGTCCACAATGTCTCTCTGCATGTTTTAAGGGCTTCAGATTGCCTCATCTTTCACAAACCAAGAAAATCACGTACACTGATATCATCTTCTTTCAGGCTGCTTTTGGTAAAACCATGGGGCTAATGTTCTGGCATTTTTTTGGTTTTGTTTTTCTCCACAGTCACCTTGGCTTGCCATCCACCATTATTGTACATTCCACCATTCCTTTTCCTAATCTTTTGTTTGTTTGTTTTTACCTAAAGAGTAGCAGTAAATTTCATTACTAAAATGTGCTTTTTTTGTCTGTGTCTGCAACAGTGCCCCCTGTCTTTAGGCAGAAAATCACACCTCTGGAGATAAATGTCGGCAGTCACACCAAGTTTGAATGTGAGATTGAAGAAGCTCCGGACGTGGCGTTCAAATGGTACAAATCTGGCACCGAAATCAGACAGAGTGAAAAGTATCGGATCGTCAGCCACCACACTAGTTCCTCTTTAGAGCTCCTGAACCCTGTCAAAGCTGATAGTGGAGAATACACCTGCAAAGCTTCAAATCAACACGGCACAGACAGCTGCACTGCCTCGCTCATTGTCACCGGTAAGATCCCAAAAGGACCTCATTTAAATTATCGCTATGCATATATGTGTTTGAGAGAGAGAGAATTATATACAAACACTGTGTTGTACTGTGAATTATCAAGGTCAAGTGTGGAAGGTATGCTTAGTTTATAGCGCTAAGCTGCTGTATTATTTGGCAGTATATCACTATTAAGAAGCAAAATGTTGCCATGTCATATTGATCACTGAGTTGCACAGGTTTATTTTTAATGGTGGTTTTTTAAACCTGTTGAACTTTTTGTGTGCTCTGCCTGCTCTCCATAGAGATGTACCCACCAGTATTTGTATCAAAACCAGACCCAATGACTTTATATGTGGGAAAACAAGCTGTGTTCCAGTGCTCACTTACTGGATCCTCGCCTATGGAAGTTGTCTGGCACAAGGACAACATAACAATTTCCTCTGAAGGGAACTATGTCATAAAATGTGAAAAGAACAAGTATTCCCTTCACATTAAAAGTCTTGAACTGACTGATCAGGGAGTGTACCTGTGCAAGGCTTCCAACAGTGTTGGTGTAGCTACTTTTGCAGTAGAGCTCAAGGTTATTGACAAGCCCCGGTTTGTTACGGTCATTGAGCCAGTATCTGCAGCTGTTAATGACCCACTGAGGCTGGAGTGCCAAGTGAATGAGGACACTGGTGTGGCTGTCACCTGGACCAGGGATGGCAAAAAAGTCCACCAGAGTATGGAGTGTAAACTGTCCTTTGAGGACAAGGTCGCTGTTCTGGAGATCCCCAAGTCCAAACTAAAGGACTCTGGGAAATATGTGTGCACAGCTGCAAACGAGGCTGGCAGCTCCTCCTGTGAGGCTGTGGTAACAGTTCAAGGTAAGATCGTAACGGTGATCTTTCCATTTGCTGTGATGAAAACCTATGCATTTACCTGAAGTGAGGTCAATGTTGACAAGAGTTTTTAGCTAGCTCCAAGCTGATACTAATACTGTGCTGCTGTCTTATGCCTTTTTTGCATTCTTTTTTGCTTTCTTATGTCTTGGTTGACTTTTTTCTATATTTCACCAATGTATAAAAAGTCTTAGTGTTTTTGAACAAAACACTCTTTCAGAGCCCCCTGCCTTTGTGAAGAAAATGGAATCTAAGCTCACGTGGAAACAGGGCATAGCTGCACGCTTACAGTGCACAATCAAAGGATCGCCTGAACTTCACATCCACTGGTTCTGGAATGAAAGAGAGCTGAATAATGGAGACAAATATAAAATATCTTTCAAGAGTGGAGTTGCTACTGTGGAGATCATGAACCTTCTGGTCACAGACAGTGGCAGATACACCTGTGAGGTGTCAAATAATGCTGGGAGTGAAAGCTGCAGTACTCTTTTAGCTGTTAAAGGTTTGTCCAAGGATTTACTTTACATTTACTTCAGTTCAGACAAAAAACAAACTTTGGCATTAACTGCATTTACTTTACCTATGATGCATAGAGCCACCGTGCATTAGAAAAGACCTACAGACAGTAGAGGCAGTGAAGGGAGCAGCTGCTCACCTGGAGTGCGAGGTCACAGGAACAGCTCCTTTTGAAATCACTTGGGTAAAAAATAAGAAACCCATCACCAGTGATCAGAAATATAAATTGATTTCCCAAGACTCAATAGCAAGGCTGGAGATTCAAACATTTGACACTACAGATATTGGAGATTATCAGTGTGTCATATCAAATGATGTGGGAAAAGTCACCACTAAGGCTATGGCTAAACTTAAAGGTTAGTAAACTCAAGCCCATCACAGCAGTTGCGGAATCAGATTTAATTCTGTCCATTTTTAACTTGTAATGTGTTTCTGTAGATCCACCAACTTTCTCAAAAAGGGTTGAGAGTGTTACAGCAGTCTTGGGAAATACAGTAAAACTACAAGGAATGATTAAAGGTTCAACTCCCATCACTGTGAAATGGATGAAAGACTCCAAGATGCTAAGAGATGATGATCCAAATATCAAGATGGTTTTTGAGAACGGTGTTGTGAGTTTGTCGATAACAACAGTTGCCATCAGCCATGGTGGCAAGTATTCATGCCAAGCGGAGAACGAGGCTGGGCAACAAAAGTGTGAAGCGATCTTGACTGTGCAAGGTCAGATAGCATCTTTGATGCAGCGATGCCTTTACATATTGTAATACAGGTTTTTATGTCTAAACTCTTTGTCTTAAAAACTGTCTTATCCCAGAACCTGCCAGGATTGTAGAACCTGCAGAGTCCATTAGTGTGACGGCAGGGGACTCAGCCGCATTGGAGTGCACGGTCTCTGGAAGCCCAGATCTCAAAGTGAAATGGTTTAAAGATGGGAAGGAGATCATTAGTGGCCGTAAATATAAGATGACTCTGAAGGATAATATTGCCACCCTGAAAATTCTTACTGCAGAAAAAGGAGATACTTCAGAGTATAAAATGGAAGTGGCAAATAAAGTCGGGAAAGACCAGTGCACATGCTCAGTCACTGTCTTAGGTTGGCTGCTGGTTTCAGCTACTTCTGAAATTTCTTAAAACCTTTGTTTTAGCTGTGTGTGTTTACACGGAAAACACATTGTATTCATACATTTTGGGAAATGCATTATGCTATAGCCCTAAAATGTTGTGTGTACAATGTTATTTGCTTTTGGATTTTGCTCAGTGGTTCCTGTCAGTGTGAAACTGCAAATAAATGATTTTTCTTCTTTAACGTCCAGATCGGATAATGCCTCCAGCTTTCACCAAGTCGCTGAAAAGAGTTGACGGTAACATTGATAATCCTGTCTCCATGGATTGCAAGGTGTCTGGGTCACAGCCCATGACCGTGACTTGGTTCAAAGACGACCAGGAGATTGTTTCTGGAGACAAATTCCAGCCTGAATTTAAAGACAGCTCTGCTATACTGAGAATCATGTGGCTAGAAAAGGCTGACTCTGGTGTTTACAAATGCAGAGCCACCAACTCAGCTGGCTTTAAAGAAACCAGTGGCACGCTCTATGTGAAAGGTCACGAAGGCTTGGCTTATCTTATGCATTTGGTTTTTTTACGTGTAATCTCTGAATCATTTCATACTAACGTAAAATGTAAATTTGTGTTATTGGCCTCCAGAACCGCCAGCGTTCACAGTGAAACCACACGACCAGGATGTTATTCCAGGAACTACAGTTTCCTTAAGAACAGCATTCACTGGAACAGCTCCTTTAACTGTGAAGTGGTTCAGGGAAGAAAAAGACATAATTACAGGAGGCACTTATTTCATTAAAAAAGATGCCTCTTCAAGCTCTTTGGAGCTTCACTCTGTAAAGCCCACTGATACCTCGAAATACACGTGCGAAGTATCCAACGATGCTGGGAAGGTAGACTGCACGGTAGTCCTCTTTGTGAAAGGTGCAGTCTTTAGTATCATGTGCAACTTCATAAACCTGACTTCAGATTATGCCACTGATATGATATTAACCATAAATCTCTTCTGTCTCATACTGAATATTAACCTCTTCTATCAGAACCTCCCGTGTTTGTGAGGAAACCCGAGGCAACCAAGCTCATCACCAGTGGTGACTCTGCCAGGCTGGAGTGCAAAGTAACTGGCAGCCCAGTCATCGGTTTCAAATGGTTCAAGGATGAAATGGAGATCAGTGCCAGTACTAAATACACAATGAGCTTGATCGACTTGATGGCAACTCTAGAAATAGCTAATTGTACAGTAGAGGACACTGGAGATTATGTGTGTGTGGCATCAAGTGAGGCTGGAAGTGACCGTTGCACCTGCACAGTTATAGTCAAAGGTTGGTTTAGTGTTAGTTTTAACGATTTTACTTCTTCTTTTCTTGGTGATGTAACTATTTATATTACATGTCTGTTGTTTTGTTGTAGAACCGCCATTGTTTCTGCGTAGCTTGGAGCACAGGGACGTGGTGAAAGGTTCTGAGCTGATGCTAGAGTGCCAAGTCTCTGGTTCTGCTCCTTTTACTGTGTCATTTCATAAAAACTCCAAATTGATTCGGAACGACAAAAGACACAGGATTACTGTGAAAGATGACCTGCTAGCACTTCAGGTTCTGGTAGTAGAAACAGGAGATGTTGGTTTGTACCAGTGTAGTGTTGAGAATGAAGTGGGAAGAGCCTCCTGTGATTGTCACGTAACGCTAAAAGGTTAGTTTAGGTGCTTTTGTTGTTAGCTGCCGTAAGCTCTTCTCCTTACATTTCAAAAGGCTGCATTTTAATCTGTATCATATTTTTGAAATCTTAGCAAGCACAGTTCTCTTTTTGTTCAGAAGGAATTTACTTGAGATTGCTCAGCTTTTTACATTTTTCTTTGCAGAACCACCATCATTTGTTCGAAAGCTGGAGAACCTCAGCTCATTGGCTGGCAGCGAGGTTTCTCTGATTTGCAGTCTGAAAGGTTCTGAGCCCATAACTGTGGCCTGGCTAAAAGACAACCATGAGCTCAAAGAGGCTGAAAACATTCAGATTACATATGAGAACAAGACTGCTCTACTGCAGATCACCAACTTACAGAGCAGTCACTGTGGTAAATACTCTTGCCAGGTGCAGAATCAGGCTGGCAGCCAGACATGCTCTGCTGTGCTGACAGTCAAAGGTTGGTTAAGATATTAAACTCAACTTTGTTTGCACCCTTATTAAAATCTTTGTATGCCTTCACAGGTTGATAAACTTGACTGTTTTCTTGCAGTCCTGTGAAATGGGAAGTGCACCCTCCTTCAATTCTAAGAGTCCACATATTTGGACATAATAAAAATGTAACTGGCCCTTAGTAGGTCTTAAAATTAGGAATTACCATAGGAATTACCGGGGTAAATAGCAGTCAGGAAGGAAGGTATGAATGCATTACAGGGTCCCTAATTGGCAGAAATTATTAATTTAAGCAGCAAATATATATTTAAATGTAAACGTGTTCCTGTGATCATTATGTTGGCTTGCAAAAAATGTCTCCCTCTGCTGGCATGGCAGCTTACTGCAACATATTGCAACTTTTGCAAGAGTGTCCATGTCACACTTTGAATAATATTAATTATTATTATAATGATTATAATGTAATTATTGGTCATCAGTCAGTTTTTTTCAAACACCATAAGACACAAAGTGCTCAGAATTACAATTAGATTAAAAAAAATACATGTAAAGCATATAAAATATTCAAGGTAAGGATGCAGGCTTTTACCTTTTAATCTAAACATATAACAGTATTCCTTATTTTAAATGGTCTTAAATTAAAAATTACTTATATCATCATCTGTGATTTTGCATGTAGACTTTTTGCACAAAGTAGGAACATTTCCATGCACATATTAGTAAATAAGGGTCAGTATTCCCAAGTACACCAGCAAAACTACAACATCATGGCCGAAAAAGAAAATAAAGGTATTGCAAAGGCTTAGTCAAAGTCCAGAAATCAGAAGATAAGAATTTAGTGATATCACTTATCAATCTTCTTCACATTTCAATTTGATTCTCTTCGATTCTTGCTTCGCTCTCATTGGCTCTCGTCACTAAATAGCATATCAGAGACATCACATTACTTAATTACTCACCGGAGAAAGTCATTCGTTACACAACTCTTTCCATTACTTTCTTGTTGCCTCGTAAAATGCCCTGAAATGTCTCATTAATGCCAGTTAAGAATATAAAAATCGGGCTAAAGTTCCACACACCAACACACATTTCTGTCCTAATGAGAGCAAACATACGCTCTTTCCTTCAGAAATGAACACACAACGCTGACAATAAAAGCAAAAAAGAAACTCGGCACACAGAGACTTCAAAGTGATTGTCACACAGATTCTACTGTAAAGCAGAAACAGGAATCTGATATAAATAGTTTGGTGGGACATTAAGAAAGTTATGCATAAACAAATGCTGGCAAACATCAGTAAACTGAGTTAAGCGAGAATGTCCTGATATGTGGAACCTTAGAATGAAGGTGTACTTTTTTTCACATGGCTTTCTAAAATCTGAATATATTAGCAGGAAGTTTCACTCAAGACAATGAGATTTGACTGAAACATTGATGACTTTTATACTCATTCATGCTTGAAATTACATGAATGTGACCTTGTAAGCTGACAAGAACCAAAGTGTAGAATCTTTAGTGTTCTGGAGGCTCAGGTTGAGGTTTGTAATTGATGTGTTGTAATATAGGAAGCTTTAAGATCTTTGCTGACTGTTTTTCTTTTTTTGGGACACCCCAGAACCAGCAAAAATCACAGAAGAGGTAAAGTCTATCAGTGTGACTCAGGGGGATCCGGCTACTCTGGAAGCCAGGTTCTCAGGCACAAAACCCCTGAAGGTCAGATGGCTAAAGGCTGGCAAGGAGCTGACCTCAGGCCAGAGATATAAAGTACAGAGCAAAGATACCAGTTCTGTGTTGAAGATTATTAAAACTCAGAAAAGTGATGGTGGTGAATATGTCTTTGAGGTTTCAAACGATGTTGGACAAAGTTCGTGTGATGCCACACTCACCATTCTCGGTCTGTTCTTAATGTCTGTCACCTTAGTTTTGTTTAATTTAATCTTGCTTTGTTTCTCACTCGCCTTTTTCTTTTGTCCATGTTAGATCAAATAATTCCTCCGTCTTTTACAAGAAAACTGAAACAGACAGAGGGTGTCAAAGGATCATTTGCGCATCTGGAGTGTCTCGTGTCTGGTTCTCTTCCAATAACCATACAGTGGTACAAAGATGAGAAAGAGATCCAGACCGATGACAAACACAAATGCACATTCTTTGAAAATGTTCCGTTTCTAGAAATCTCCAATCTTGACACTAAAGACAGTGGCAATTATACCTGCATTGCTACAAATAAAGCAGGAACGGTCCAGTGCTCTGGAGTCTTATTTGTGAAAGGTCTGAACACATTTTTGTACCATTGAGCAGATGGATGTGTACAAAGAAATATAGTTAGACGCATTTTTACCCAGAATTGCTTTGTCTCTGTCTTTCAGAATCCCCGTGCATTCTTGAAAAACCTGAATCCATAAATGTTTTGCCTGGCTCAAAAGTCCAATTTAGTGTACTGTTCTCTGGCACACCACCACTCACCACCAAATGGTTTAAAAGCAGTAAAGAGATCCTGTCCAGTGCTGACTGGTCAGTGATCAAAGATAACACCTCGAGCACACTGGAACTCTTCTTCGCAAAAACCACAGATTCTGGAGACTATGTCTGCCAAATACAGAACGATGTTGGCTCCGCTTCATGCCAAGCAACACTCTTTGTCAAAGGTTATTAATCTTTATGTGAAACTGAGTTGCCAAGTATGCCTCCAGCCATCTGTTGGAGACATTTTTCTCACATTATATTTGACCTTTTCCCTTTGATTCACATTAAATCTCCACTTTCGACTGATAATTCGTACCTAAATTTTCCAAAACACCCCCCTTGCAAGTTCCCAAAACTTGCTATGAGTTTGCTTAAAATGTTATCAACACTTGGATGGAAACATGCACTTTGTGAATGTGTCCCCCATGTTGTTCATCTGATGGTTTATCAGTCACTCTCTTTTATTCCTTAGTGCCTCCAAAGTTTACACAGATCCCAGCCCGTGTGTCTGTAGTTTGTCCTGGTCAGAGTAAGGTTTTTGAGTGCCAGGTGACCGGCACACCTGAGATTGACATCTACTGGTTCAAAGAAGGCTCTGAAATCAGCCCCACTGATCACTATAAGATGGCCTTTGTCAACTCTGTGGCAACACTGGAAGTCTGTGGGGCTGAAGTTAAACATAGTGGGCTTTACTACTGCGAAGCTCGTAATGAAGCTGGCAGTGAGAGCTGCAGCATGGAGTTGAAGGTCAAAGGTGTGTTGAATCAAAGTACACGATGTTCATTGTGCTAGAATTACAACACCATTGAATTCAAAGCAGTGGTTTCCCTCAAACAAAGAGCTAGACTGATCTGATTTAAGTTAAACATAAAATAAACAACAGGGCTATCCAATATTTTTACCTATATGAACTGTAAACCTCTGGACCAGCAAGTATGGACCTGCTGGAGTAGAATAGGTTCATGACCGTTTGCTCTCCCTCATTTCAGAACCGCCATCATTTATTAGAGAACTGGCTCGAGCTGATGTTGTGAAGGGCTCCACTGCCATGTTAGAGTGTCAAGTTGCTGGGACGGGTCCCTTTGAGATAACATGGCACAAAGATGGAAAGGAGCTCAAACCCAGTGCTAAACATGCCTTCTCTCAGTTAAATGACACTGTGTGTCTTGAAGTGCACAAATGTGATGCTGTAGATATTGGTGAATATCAATGCACTGTTGCTAACGAGGTGGAAAGCTGTACTTGTAAGACTACACTAAGCCTCAAAGGTTGGTCTAAGCAGAAGAATAATTCTGCATATTTTCATTTGAGGTGAGGTCTTTAAACTTTAATATTTCATTCTTTCCTAATAGAACCACCAACATTCATCAAGACAATTGAGAACACTGCTACTGTTCTGGGTAAAATGGCAGAGTTTCAGTGCATTGTGAAAGGCTCTCCCATCACCTCTGTACAGTGGAAAAAAGATGAGAATTGGATATTGGAGGATCCAAAGATTCAGAGAACATTTGAAAGCAATGTGGCTACACTCCGGATCCCTGCCTGTGAGGCGATACACAGTGGCAAATACACCTGCCAGGTGGTAAATGAGGCTGGGCAGGATAAGTGTTTTGCCGCCCTCACAGTGCAAGGTAACTAGTTGCAGCTATAAAATCTTTTTACACTCTGGCTCAGAAACGTTCTGAATTGTTGACTTTGCTTGGGATTTTAGTGCCTCCGCAGATCACAGAGAAACCTGAGGTGGTAAAGGTTACAGTTGGAGATCCAGTCAGTCTGGACTGTAAGGTTACAGGCTCCCCTGAACTCAGGGTGAAATGGATGAAAGATGGCAGGGAGCTCAAGTCCATCAGGCAGCACAAGCTGATCTTTGAGAACAATATCAGCAGCTTAAAGATTCAGGCTGCGCAGACAGAGGATGAAGGAGAGTATGTCTTTGAGGTGGTAAACTACATCAGTAGCTGTACCTGCAAAGTCAAGCTAATTGTATTAGGTTAGTTTCTAAAACACGCCGCTGCTGCTAGACATAATAATATGTTCACAAAGTCTAACTTGTGTCTTGGTGTTCTCTTGGCAACAGAGCAAGTAATTGCCCCAAGCTTCATCAAACCCCTGGTAGACATGCACGAGATATTGGGGTCCTTTGTTCAGATATGTTGCAAAATATCTGGTTCTCTCCCCATCTCTGTGGAATGGAAGAAAGATGGAACCAAAATCTCTAGTGGTCTAAAGCACAAGCTCATTCAGCAGGACAACTCTGTGTCCATTGAAATTGAACAGCTAGAGAGAGCTGACGCAGGGTTATACTCTTGCAAACTGACTAACGCAGCAGGAAGCTGTGAATGCAGTGGGTCCATCGTGGTCAAAGGTCAGACACTGCTTTTTTTTAACATGATTGGTCATATGATCCTAAACCAAAGGTGAGTACATCTTTAACCTTGTTCATCTTGTGTTCAGAACCTCCAAGCTTTGTGACAGTGCCCGAGTCGCAGACAGCTCTGCCCAAAGCCACTGCACGCTTCAAAGGCACTTTTAAGGGAACTCCTCCCTTCACAGTCAAATGGTTTAAGGACGACACAGAGCTTATGACTGGGCCTACTTGTTTAATAGGGCTTGATGGGCTGTCCTGTTTCTTAGAGCTCTATTCAGTGGGCGTCACACAGAGTGGAGTCTACTCTTGCCAAGTCAGCAATGATGCTGGCTCCGTACACTGTAGTGCAAACCTGACAGTAAAAGGTTGGATTTACATGTTTTAAATCAATCCTTGCAGAGATGTATTTATCTCATTTCTTCATCGCTGGCAAAACCCAATCCTTCAGTTACATTTTGTGTAGCTTTGCAGCATTTTGTTTATTATGTACAGCTTTTCCACTGCTGCGTTTTCTATGAAGCAATATATTTAGCATTTGTATGGCATTCACGCAGCCATTTTGCTTTTCCTTCTAACCCGTCATTCTTGGCTTATCTCATCTGCTCACCTCCTGCCCATCTTAACCATGTTAAATGGTGAGTGTTTCCTCAGCTGATAACATATCTGTGTTTTGGCTTTCCAGAACCACCTGAATTTCTACTGAAACTCCCTGCCAATAAGTTTTTGAAGCAGGGTGAGTCACTCCGCCTGGAGTGCAAAGTCAGTGGCACAGTCCCTCTGAAAATTACCTGGTTCAAAAACGACACCAAAGTTACAGACGGTGGCAACTACAGGACGTCGTTTGTTGACTCAGTAGCAGTGCTAGAACTGGTCTCCACTAGTTTTGAGGATGATGGAGTTTACACCTGTGAGGCTCAGAATGATGCTGGCAGTGTGAGCTGCAGCACTACACTTACCATTAAAGGTTAGCATCCCGTGGACTTCTGAAATATATTTTATTATTCTGATCACAGTGGCTGTTCAGTGTATTGGTGGGTTATATAGCTGTGTTCCACTGCTTAAAGCTGGTATCCATAACTGATTGCACTACTTTATTTAACAATCCAGTATGGTCGAGGGTCATCTGAGGCTTTTCCCTTTCTTGTACCGCTGAAAATGTTAATCTGCAAGTCAAAACAGATCATTTCACTTGAGCCAATACATTTTACATAACGCTTCACGCTTACCGAGATGGAACCGTTTAAGTTAACTGTAATGCTCTTTGTTAAAATCCAAGCCATTCTACCTGTAGCTCCAGCAACATATGTTTGAACTTCTACAACGCTAAAGGAATTCACCATCCTGTCTGCAGTACAACAAATAGGTTTTTTTCCACAAACGTGCTGGCTTGTTGTAGTTTCTGATACATTTCTATCATTCCATGATCTTAGCTGCAGTGCAAGATAACATAACATCTCTACACATCTCAATAGTCTTACAACTGTGTCCATTTGTACTTAGAGCAACCGTTTTGGTATAAAAACATATTGAAGGTACATTTCTAAACTCCGACCCCAGTTCCATCAAAGATGAGACACTGTGTAAAATATCAATAAAAACAGAATGCAGTAGTTCGTACAAGCCCTTATTTTAATTAACGATAGAACAAAAATGACACAGTCTCAGATGTATTTGCAGCAGATTGCGCAGCAGCATACCAAATATGTGTTTACAACTCTAACAGCTCATCTGCATCATAGTTCAAATTCACTTTCCCCAAAATTCCACACCAGTTTAGAAAAATTCCAAGTTCCGTAACAAATTTCAACAATTCCAAAATTTTCACTGAACTTAAACCACACTTAAATTACGGATTTGCTGTCACTACAACTTCCAACTTCATTTTCCACATTTCTTAGAGATCTGCTATTCTAATTGCAGTTCCAACAAATTCTAAGACCCCAGCAAAATTCCACATTCCAATTTTGTGTTAGGAACATGACCCAAACTCAGGACTTTCCTGGTAGCGACTGTGAATTTATTTACAGTATTAGAATAAACAGTGAGAAGCAAAAAGTGTTCAAAACAGTGGGATTTCCAAAATTCCCGTGATTACCTGACAAAACAAGACGTAACGATTTAGTAAACGTTTTCACCAGACGATGGCCTGAGACAGCTTTCAGTTTCCGCGAGCCGGGCTTGTGCTAACTTTGCCACTCAGCGATAGAGCGTTGATCGAAGCCCAGCCACACTGTTAAATAGCAGACAGTTGATGAGGACCGCTGGCAGCAGATGGATCCTGATTGAAGAGCAGGTGTGGCTGTTCTTAGCCCGGGAACGCCACCAGCCTGGTGTTGCCCGAGAACCGGCACACTGGCCACACACACAAACGCACACAGAGGGAAACAGGGGACTAAAAACAAACCACTCAAATGACATAACATTAAAAGCAGTTCGACCAGCGAGGACTGACGGACCATGACAAATTGTTCCATAAAATTTCCACATTAAATATACAATCTTTTCTAAGACTTCATGTTCATACAAAAATTCCACCCGTTAATCTCTAGTAACGTTTTCAACACTGCCAGCTTTGAGCTTCATTCAACAGTTATGGATTCCAGTTTTAAGATCTAGACATGAATTGTTTCCCTCGTGTATTCCTCTTTAACGGTTCCATCATCTTTCTATAGACCCCCCATCTTTTGTCAAAATACCCCAGCCTGTTGAAGGGCTGAAGGGTAAGGACGTAAGTTTGTACTGCGAGATCAGTGGTACAGCTCCATTCCAGATCACCTGGTTTAAAGACAGAAAACCTCTCATGGAGAGCAGGAAGTTTAAGCTGGTGAGCGAGGGCAGCTCAGCCACACTGCATGTCATTGGAATAGAGCCCTCAGACGCCGGCGAATACGAGTGCAAAGTGTCAAACAGTGTAGGAAGCGATACCTGCCAGACATCAATTAAACTCAGAGGTCAGTAGAAATCGCGATAGCATTAAATTAAAATAATATAAAATAAAATTAGATTTTCAAATGACTTTGTCACCTTGCTGACTTTGCCTTTGCGCTGTTTTTCTCCTCTCTTCAGAGCCACCATCATTTGTGAAGAGACTGTCAAACATTACAGTGATACTGGGAGGGGAGGTGACCCTTGTGGCCACTGTTAAAGGCTCTGAACCCATTACTGTGTCCTGGGTTCAAGACAAGGATCACATTCTCAGGGACAGTGACAACAGGAAAATCACCTATGAAAACAACCAGGTGGCAGTTAAAATCTTTAACGCTGATGCAACTACGGCAGGCAAATATACCTGCCAACTCAGAAACGATGCTGGGAGTGTGGAGTGTTTCGCTAACTTGACTGTTCTAGGTTTGTAATCATATAATTCTCTCTCTTTCTGTTTTGTTTTTCTACCTGGAGCCTGAATGTGTGATTTTAAGTATTTTCTGCTCCCTCTCTGTTGACTCCAGAGCCTGCTAAAATAGTGGACAAGCCGGATGCTCTGAGTGTGACGGCAGGTGATATGGCTGCCCTGGAGGTCAAAGTGTGTGGAACCCCAGAGCTCATACCCAAGTGGTTCAAAGATGGTGCTGAGCTGGCTTCTGGGAGAAAATACAAAATCTCATTTTCCCGGATGATTTCGAGCCTGAATGTGCTGTCTGCTGAGAAAGTTGACTCTGGAGAATACACATTTGAGATTATGAATGAAGTTGGGAAGGACCTGAGTAAAATCAATCTCACTGTTTTAGGTAGGTAACGTCTTCGTACCATGAGCTGGAATATCCTGATCAGTGTGTTCACTCATTACCCCATTGACATGAGGGAAGAGGATTCATTGAAAGTACTTTTACCCTAGTATCGTATTTTTCGGACTATAAGGCGCACTGTCGATTGCGCCTTATAGTCCAAAAATTACGGTACTTTTCTTGACAAATGGATACTCTTTAACAGCATTGTTTGTTTCCCTCTGAAACAGATAAGACGATTCCTCCAACATTCTCACGGAAACTGAAAGACTGTACCACTGTTGTTGGAAAACCTTTAGAAATAGAGTGCAAAGTGTCAGGCTCATCTCCTTTTACCATTTCATGGTACCACAATGACGAGGAGATAAAGAGTGGGCCAAATTATGAGATTTCATTCAGTGACAACAACTGTACACTAAGGGTGCTCACGCTGAAGCTGGCTGACTCTGGAGCATACAAATGTAAGGCTGTCAACAAGGCGGGAACCACAGAAACTACAGCCTTCCTGGTTGTTCGAGGTCAGTATCCCAATCCCAGTATCCCAGTCAAAGAAGTCTTTATGTTGCTGCTGTCTGTTGAATGTTTCAGCACCCGTTTCTCTGAGCTGCCTCCAATTAATTCAGTGAAAAGCAGTGGCGTGTCTAGAAAATTTTTGTTGGGGGGGCCAAGAAGGGGCACATATTTGGAGAAGGGTGGCAGATGTAATTGGCAGATAATGTTAAAAAAAATGTCTACCAACCATTAACCATAATTCAATAACCCTGTAAACCTAAAAATCCGAATGTGCTTTTAACTCTTATTAGAATGAGATTTTAACCACTACGGTGCAAAGTTTTTAGATACTGCGTTGATAAAGTACAAGAGATACAATCAGTGCTTTGTCAGTGTTTATTCAGCATTCAAGGACATCAATATTTACATAGTATTTTTACTGACATATAGTGCACATATGTTTTGGGCAAAAACATTTTTGAATATTAAAATACGAACATTTTTAACAAACAATTGGCATATTAGCCAATGCAAAACTTTATCTGCTTATTAGAAACAGAAGATAATCTTCTCACAAACTGGTGTTTGATTTTGAAACAGGAAAAAAGTGGGGAAACAAATGAAAAGACTAACATTTGAATAAAACCTGAAAGCAAGTAAATACTTTCTATGCTGCCTTATGGTAAACTTTGGTAATATTGATAAAGAACAACACTGGCTGATGATGAAATACAGTCAGCTGGCATGGTGACACTGCCAGTATTAACCTGCAGGGCTGGACTGGGACAGAAAATCGGGCATTTTGACTAAAGACCGGCCCACCAGGTATTAAAGCCATAAAGCCTTTGAATGAAAACAAACGCTGTGGTGACAGTGATGTAGTCTTGTTGGTATATGTATGATTTCTATACATTTTACGTCAGATAAAAACTTTGTTCACAAGATTCAGATAATTATTTAATAAAAGCTAGACATTTTAAATGAGAATAAGAAAGAAAAGTATTTCTTTGTGCCCCCCTCTCCCTGTTAATGCCCTACCTGCCCCCCTGGCAAAACTTTGCTAGACCCGCCCCTGCACAGTTACCAGCTGTCAGCTGCTTAGAAAAGGATCCTGGTGTTATTTGTCTCTCAGAAACAGTTCATAACTTCCCTTCAACTCATTCCTGTCACCTAAAAGGTAAACCATCACCTGCTCAGCTCTGATGATTCAGTAAGGACATCTCCTGGTTTCACCTTCATGTTTCCCTCTCATTAGGGTGGCTGTGGCTACAATGTAGCTGCCATCACCAGTGTGTGAATGTGTGTGTGAATGGGTGGATGACTGGATGTGCAAAGCGCTTTGGGGTCCTTAGGGACTAGTAAAGTGCTATACAAATACGGACCATTTAGGATATCCAAACCGACATCATGACCAGCAGCTTTTACAGCTGTGGCTCCAGCAAACATCAGCTGATACTAGAAATTAATATTAAACACATTCTAACAACAGCTGATCAAGCTTAAACGTGCTGCTGTTGTTTAGCGCGACATCTGCTGGTTTCCTCTTTCTGGCGCAAAGTGGGCGATAAACAAACAAGAGAGACGATCAGCTGATCATTGATCAGTTTCATGATTGAAGTAGGAACAGGAGAGGGAGGGGGAGAGAATGAGAGAAGAAGAGGCAGCTGTGCAGCGTAAAGACAGAATAACTCCAACTTTGTGTCTTTTTTTCATTATAGCTGAAAAAAACTGTGTCTCTTCTCAGCTCAATACGAAACGCGTAACATTTTCTCTGAATGCGGGACTATTTCATTTTTACGGGACGGTTGGCAACTCTACTAACTAACCTTATGAATAAAGTTCACTATCAGTAACATCATAGCACCCACCCAGCTGTATAAAAAGTTTGTCATGCTAGCTAGCACGCAGTACGAGTTATTGTAACTGACTGTAAAGAGTCAGCACAAGGAAAATAAACTCCACCTAAACTTGGTTGATATCTGACCCAGATAGACTGCAGGTCATAACTTCTTACCTGAAGTTCAGTTCACCTGACACTCGGACCGGGTTCCAGGTTAACTGGTGCTTAGATTAACTGGATTTGGTCGAACAGATGTGTGCCACACTTGCGTTTCAGGAGCTGCTACCGACAAGCCAGCAAAAAAAACGCCAAGTGTGTCACCTGTGAGGTTATCTCCAACACACTTTACCGACAGTCTCGGTCGTTGTGTCCCTGGGCAAGACACTTCACCGTTACCTACGGGTCAGAGGGCCCGGTGGCGCCAGTTTCCGGCAGCCTCGCCTCTGTCAGTGCGCCCCTGGGCAGCTGTGGCTACAATGTAGCTGCCATCACCAGTGTGTGAATGACTGACTGTAAAGCGCTTTGGGGTCCACAGGGACTAAATAAAGCACTATACAAATACAGGCCATTTACCATTTACAATGAAAAACAGTTCTGTGACAAATAAATCCTACAGTCCATGCACAAAACCATCTGTGTCTGTTCTCATCAGAGTATGCACACAGAGCTCTGCAACATCACAAATCAAATCTAAAGTGACAATGTTCTTTGATTACTGTCTTTGTACTTATGACAACTAATCATAAAAAATGTGTTAAAAATAGTGAACTGATAAACTTGTAAAAATCAATATTTATGCAGAATGTATCTGATATATTCTTGGATTTTGACTGTTGTTAGAATGTTAGAAAACGGTTTCAGGCGTAACAGGTGGTGTTTTATATCAAAATTCACAATAACAGAATTCAATAAAATTTTATTTATTCATAAAGCACCAAATTATAACAACAGTTGCCTCAAGGTGCTTTATATTGTAAGGTAAAGACCCTAAAATATAGTGTTCACTACTGGCAGACCCCACTCCCAGTGGCTCTGCAGGTTCAAATGCACTGCAACCTAAGAAAACACCAGCAAATAGACAATTGCAGCAAAAGCACACAAAACAAACGGAAATATAATTACATTAAAAATTATTTAGGCGAGACAAGAGCTGTGGATTGAAAGAAGTGTTGGAGTAATGTGTGTGCTCAACACATGATTCATGCAATCCTGTAGATACACATTTGCTATCAGTCACCTTCTCAGCTGTTCCGTCACATTATTGTCTCCTTTAAATCAATATTGTTTTTGTGAGGTTTTGTTTTATTCCACTGTGAACATTAATTTGCAGTTTTCTACTTGCTGATGTTTTCTTTGGTTGCAAGGTGTTTGACTTGTCTGGACCACTGTACCAACCAGGTTGGGAAAAGATACAAGCACCCCACAGGAGACCACCTGTCCTCTGTGGTGCCCACACATGTGACGGGCCCCACCTCCTGCCCCCCAATACCTTTATTAAACAGTTAAGATAGAAGTAGAATCAGAATCCTTTATTATTCACTGAGGCAAAAATCACAGTTTTTGGCAACAATTCAGATTGTAATGCAGTCATCTTATCGTTTTAGCCCGTTCTGTTATTGCCCTGACAATTCTATGTCTGATAGAAATGTTTGATATTTCTGTTTGGACCCAGAACCTCCAACGTTTGTGGTGCCACCGCAGCCAGTGGAGGCCATGCCAGGCTCTAATGTGACGTTCTCAGCCATGGTGAAAGGCAGCGCCCCTCTCAAACTCAAGTGGTTCAGAGGGACGAAAGAGATCGTAGCTGGACATGGCTACGATTTCTCCCTGGATGATAACAAAGTTCTGTTAGAGCTTTACAACGTGGACAAATCTCATGCTGGAGAGTACACCTGTCAGATCATTAATGACGCAGGAAAAGAAAGCTATCCAGTGAATCTCACTGTCAAAGGTTGGCCAGAAAGAACTTATTTCTTATTTCACTAAAAAATATATATTTTTAAAATGTGGTTAATCCCAGGTAAGGTTTGGGTAACTTTGTTACCTTTGGTTAATATTAAAACACGTACATGTGACAGATATTTTAAGTTCAGGAAAGGGGCAAATATCTTTTCAGTGGCACCACACACCTTTCTGCTAGCAACATTAATTAGTTAAATGCAATCGACTTTAGGTTTTTCTTGTCTATAAATTTCTTCTAACGCAATCATTTTAATAACATATTGTGTTTTTCAGAGCCAGCAACTTTCTCAAAGAAGCTGAAGGACATATCAGTTGAGAAGGGCAAACCATTAACCCTGGAGTGTACATACACGGGCACCCCCATGATCACTGTGAGCTGGTACAAAGATGGCCAGCAGATCTTTGCTTCATACAAATACAACATTACCACAACAGAAAGCTCCTGTATCTTAGAGTGTCTCAGCACTGATGACAAGGAGGCTGCAGGAAAATACTGCTGCCAAGTGTGCAACGATGCTGGGAAAGACACGTGTGAGGCAGTGGTTTCTATCCTCGGTTAGTACAAGATCACTGAACCCACTCTGTTTGGGTTCATTTGTTGATTTGTTCCTGCAAAATATTCTTGGGCAAGCGTCCGATGCATCCACCAGAGTACAAATGTGTGTGAATGTTAGATAGAAAGAGCAACACAAACTGAATAGTTAAAAGAATGAAAAATGCCCCTTATTAGGTAATAATCGAGAGTCAAACTTTATACTCTCTTCAGAGCCGACCACCTCAACAAAGTCTTTCCTTCTGATTAGGCAAATCAGGAGACTCTACTTAGAAGCAGTGTGCAGTGGTTGTAAACCTGCAGTAATAAGTAACAAACTGATATCAGCACATTGCAAAGGTATAAAAATATGGAAACCTCAAACATACAGAAGCCAGAGGTTTTGCATTATGGATGTTACAGTCGCCCACTTTTATTCAGTAAAATTGCATATAAGACTATATGATGAGGAAAAGCCTGATAGGTTAATCTATAAGCAATAATACATACAACCACACTCAAAGCAAGACTTATTATATGTGTAGCTGTCCCAAAGCCTGCAGATCTGATTTAATTTACAGTGTGTCCCTATGTTTTCTGGCGTTTGCACACACAGAGCCACCATATTTTACTGAGTCACTGGAGCCCATGGAGGTGACAGCTGGAGATGCTGTCTGTCTGAAATGTCAGGTTGCAGGCACACCTGAGATCAAGGTGTCCTGGTTCAAGGCTGATGGCAAAGTCAGGTCTAGCCCCACCTGCAAGCTGGAGTACACAAAGGGTGTTGCCTGTTTGAAGCTAAGTAAAGCCACCAAGTCCGATATCGGAGAGTACACCTGCAAGGCAGAGAACAGGATTGGCTCTGCTTCCTCCAGCTGCAGACTCAATGTGCAAGGTAAAACCTAGTTTTCCAGATTACTGAATTTATACCTTTGTAAAAATCACTGGCTTTTCAGACTAATGTCTGCCATGTGTTTATCTTTTACAGAAGCTAAAACGCCACCATCATTCCCAAAGAAGATCACCAGCCTGCAGCAAACTGAGGGCCAGCCAGTGCGCTTTGAGTGCCGCGTGGCTGGCTCATTGCCCATCGAGGTGTCCTGGCTGAAAGACGGCAAACCTCTGAGTCAGGGGGAGGAGTTTTCCATGCTGTACGATGATAACACAGCTGTTCTGCAGATCAACAACAGTGAGATGAGGCACTCTGGGGAGTACACTTGCGTGGCCACCAACAGTGTGGGCTCAGCTTCATGCAGAGCCAAGCTCACTCTGCAAGGTGTGTGACGCATGATTGGATGGTTGATTCATTAATACTGGATGCTTATGAAGCAAACAGTGTAACGTTTAGATATCTCACCGTCACCTACTGATTCTGACTAGACAAAAACGAGTCTTCTATTTATTGTGAAACTGTGTTAGGAGACCTCATGACTTCTGGTCACTGCTCCTCACGTTTCTGAAAATGCCCCACTCTGTTGTACTTAACCACCTTTCTCTTTCACGTTCTAGACGTTCTAAATGTCTTTTGTTTATTATTTTTGACAGCACTTTGGTCAGATGGTGCTGGGCTGTTTAAGGCCCCAAACTGTTTAATCGTGTCCATCTAAAGATTTGTTCTTTTATCTTCCTTTCATTCATTCACCACTCTGCAGAACCCAGATACCCTCCGGTATTTGACAGGAAATTGTCACTACAGGAGGTGACAGTGGGTGACAGCATTGAGCTGGAATGTCACATGACTGGTTCTACCCCCATTAAAGTCACTTGGTCCAAAGACCACAAAGATATTCGCTCTGGGGGGAATTATAAGATTAGCTGTGTGGATAATACACCTCACCTGACCATTCTGAAGGCAGATAAATCAGATACAGGGAGGTACTTCTGCCACGCCTCTAATGACATGGGGAAGGACTCTTGTTCCTCTGATATCACTGTCAAAGGTATTTGAACCTGGGGCACACTCATGCCATCTCGGCTCTCTCTTCTAAAGCATTCACGTCTCTCGAAGGACATTGTTTTGTCTTTGAAAGCTGCTCCCCTTCTCATCATTCTTACTTTCTTGTCTTGATTTCAGAGCGCAAAAATCCTCCAGTGTTCACCAAAAAGCCCTCAGAGCACATCGAGGACATGGAGGGCAAACTGGTGAAGATTGAGGGCCGAGTCTCCGGGTCGCAGCCCATTTCAGTCAGCTGGTTCAAAGATGACATGGAGATACAGAGTTCTGACAAGTATGACATCAGCTTTAAGAGTAATGTGGCAGTGCTGTGCATTAAAAACAGCCAAGTGATTGACAGCGGAAGGTACTCGTGCCAGGCCTCTAATGAAGCTGGGAAAGCCTCCTGTGATGTCACTGTTGGCATCTCAGGTATGTTTGATTTAAAGTCGAAGCATAATTGATGCTCACAGAATGACAGCTAGCAGGAATGATTAAAAAATGACGGAGCTTATTTAGTGGTTTGGTATGTTTATCGAAGTCTCTGGTTTTCTTTATTCCATTGTTATAATCTTTGATGATTTGGACTGTTGGTTAAACATCTTGCTTAAATTGTTAACTAATGAAGGCTTCAAGTCAGACTTTTTCTCCTCATGTATATTTGCTTTTTAACCCTGTTATTCGAATTTACTTTGAAGTCTTTGTTTAAAGGTCTTCAGATGTGTTTATGAATCTGAATCTGAGCACTGACAGCAGTACAGTCAGATAAATCAGACTGGCTTATCTCTCTTTCAGAGGCCAAGAAGCCCCCAGTGTTTGACGTACCTCTCAAACCAGCAACTGTGGATGACGGCGAAAAGCTAATTCTCAGGTGCCATGTCTGTGGATCTTCCCCTCTGAAGATCCAGTGGATGAAGGACAGGAAGGAGTTGACACCATCCAGCAGCACTAGAATCAGCTTTTCTGATGGCACAGCATGTCTGGAGATCAGCACAGTCTCTAAACTCAATGCTGGTGACTACCTCTGCAAGGCTACCAATGAGGCTGGCAGCGAATTCTGCAAAGCCAAAGTCACTGTCAAAGGTAAAAAAAAAAAAAAAAGGTTAAATCCCCTCAGATCTGTACTCTAAGATTTTATTTATTTGTAATTGTTTTTATTTCTCAAAAGTTGAAAAATTCAGATTTTTGTTGCTTTTGAGAATCTTTCATTTGTAGTTTGTCATCTTGCAGAGAAACCTGGAGCAGCTCTGTCTCCTGCTGAAGCTCCAGCAGCTTCTCCATCCAAAAAACTGGACAATCTGTTCTTCATTGAAGAGCCTAAAACTGCACACGTTACCGAGAGTGAGGGTCTCAACATTTGCACAATGCACAATCCAAATGTGTAAAAACGTAGGCATTTCTGATCTAACTCCTCTACCTGTTGCTCACAGAGGGAACCGCCACCTTCATCGCAAAGGTGGGTGGTGACCCCATTCCCAGTGTGAAGTGGATGAAAGGGAAGTGGAGGCAAGTGACCCATGGTGGCCGGATCTCCATTGAACAGAAGGGCCAAGAGGCCAAACTGGAGATCAAAGAAGTGACGAAATCGGACTCTGGTCAGTACAGGTGTGTCGCCTCCAACAAACATGGCGAGATCGAGTGCAGTACTGACATGCACGTAGAGGAAAAGAAGGACGTAGTGATGCTTGAGGGAGACCTCCGCGCTAAACTGAAGAAGTGAGTTTAGAATCTGACAACACAGAATCATTCAGACTGAAATGTCGTTTAAATGTCGTTCAATTTGTCATTGTCATTTTGTTTATCTTTAAAAATGTATGACATCTCCTTGTTCTCAGAACTCCATCAAAGCAAAAGAGCCCACAGGAGGAAAAAGACATTGACATAGTTGAGCTGTTGAGAAACGTGGACCCGAAAGAGTATGAGAAATACGCCCGGATGTACGGTATCACTGACTACCGAGGCCTACTGCATGCAATTGAGCAGCTCAAAAAAGAGAGAGCTGAAGAAAGTGGAAGACAAGTAAGGGTCTCCACAATCACTTGGTCCGATGATTTTGAAGCTGTGGATGTCTAATGCACTTGTTTGTGTTGCTGACAGGAGGTAGACCGTGGAGACAGAGAGTCTGATGAGGACATGGCCAGGCTGGTGGCTGACCTGCAGAAGAGGATGGAACGGACTGAGGTCAGGACATGTGCAAAGTCCGTTTTGAAAACCAAAGCTTTACTGTTAATGCAACTTGAAATTCATCGTTTCATAATGTTTGTAAAGAATTTAGAAATGGATTTCAGAGAGGAAGATGCAGTAAGGTAAATATAACTTTTGTTTGTGCAGGTCATCAGTATAAAAATAAAAATAAAGGAGATTTATTCACCAATAACATCAATTTACAAAATCTTTCTGAAGCTGAATCTTACGGTGGCCCTGAGAGGCCAAACGGACTGAAAGCATCTGCAAAAGCACACACAAAACACAAACAGACAAAAAGACAATAAAGAAAATACAGAAAACAATCAGAAAGAAAACGGAAATGTTTCCGTCAAGTTATTGTGTCCCCTGAAACACTTCTGTTTTCCTTTCTGATTTTGTTTTTGTAGTTTTTGTCATGTTTCTCTCATTCCCGTTGTCTTTTTTCTGTTTCCATTGTGTATTGTGTGCTTTTGCAGCGTTTTCCTATTTGCTGGTGTTTTCTTAAATCCGTTTGCCCTCCTAGGGCCACCGTAATACTCTTAGGCCCACAGTAGAATCCAAAGTTTTACATTTTGTTTTAGTTGAATCACAGTACAATTAATATTTAACTTTATTGAGTAAAGCTTTTACTTGCAACGGTCGGAAAGAGTTGCTTATTTAATCGTGATCGTGAACTGGGTGTCTACAGCTCTCTAAAGTGTTTTCCAGCAGCAATTAGAAATCTCTCACTGATTTCTTTGTTAGTCAGCTAACTTCTTTTTACTCCCCTGAGCCTTTTAGTAGATACACCTATGGTATCGATTTCAAAATCCTACGTTGCCTTGTTCTCAAATGATCACATTTACAAGTTTTTCAGAAAACTTGACTTCTGACCTTTGACCTTGAGGTCAAGGTCACTGAGATTTGATAAATGGTCTGTATTTGTATAGCGCTTTACTTGGTCCTAAGTACCCCAAAGCGCTTTACACTATACACAATCATCCACCCATTCACACACACATTCACACACTGGTGATGGCAGCTACATGTAGCCACAGCCACCCTGGGGCGCACTGACAGAGGCGAGGCTGCCGGACACTGGCGCCACTGGGCCCTCTGACCACCACCAGTAGGCAACGGGTGAAGTGTCTTGCCCAAGGACACAACGACCGAGACTGTCGGAGCCGGGGCTCGAACCGGCAACCTTCCGATTACAAGACGAACGCCCAACTCTTGAGCCACGATCGCCCCATTTGAACTCATCTGATATTTTTAGCATATTCACCAATTTCAAAGGTGACTTCCATCTCAAGTTATTACAGCCACACAATTTTCAGAAAACCTGACCTCTGACGTTCAGGTCAACCAAGACAGCCCTACAACTTCCAGAGCCTTCAAGAACTCATGGTGAACCTCACACACCCTAGAGCAGAGGTCTCCAACCTTTTTTGCGCCTCTGACCGGTTTATGCCTGACAATATTTTCATGGACCGGCCTTTAAGGTGTTGCAGATAAATAGAACAAAATAAAACTAGTACCGGTACCGAAAAAGAGAAGATTTATTCATAACACACGTGAAAAGACCCAGGAAAACCGAGTTAACGATAAAAACGATAACAAAATAACGCTGAAAACCGATAAAAACTCTGAAAACCATACATTTCATACCTGAGCCTCAACTCTCGCGGCCCGGTACCAAACGACTCACGGACCGGTACCGGTCCGAGGCCCGGGGGTTGGGGACCGCTGCCCTAGAGGACCTGCCACCAAGGATTTCTAGGAGTAACCAAGTGGTGGAAGGTTTCCACTTTGATGGTCTCAGAATCTCGTCGCTGTACCAGTCCGTTGTGGTAAAGAGAGAGCTAAGCGTAAAAGCAAAACTCTTAATTTACCGGCCAATGTACACCCTTACCCTTACCAACGGTCATGACCTCTGGGTAGTGGCTGAAATCATGGATACAAGCGACGGAAGGAGTTCAGCCATCCGGGTGAAGTGTTCTAGACAAGTCCCACCAGGAAGAAGCCCCGGGACAGACCCAGGACAAGCTAAGGACATTATATATCTTGGCTGGCTAGGGTGAGGGAGGTCTGGGCTTTTCTGCTTAGGCTGAAGCCCCAGCAACCCAGTCCTAGATAAGCGGAAGAAAATCAATGGACTTCCTTCTAGAATTATCACAAGCACAAGATTTTCAGAAAACTTCACCTATGACCTCAGACCTTGAGGTCAAGGTCACTGAGTTTTGAACTCATCAGCGATAGTAGATACACCTGTGGTATTAATTTGTAAATCCTACGCCTTGTTTTGTTCTCAGGTTTTGCATTGACAAACTTGGGTATCCACGTGACACACCCACATGCCCGGCAGGGTGCGCGGGTGGGGCGACAATACCTTATAAGCCTTTTACAGCTGAAGGCTAAAAATCCTCAAAGCATATTTAAAGGATAATTGGCTTTGTTATTAATGATAAGACCAGTGGTTGATGTGCCGTTGATGTGTTTTTGTCAGTCAACAGTTATAGGATGCATTAGCATTTATATCAGTCCAACTTTATTCTGAAATCGTTGCAATGGTCTTTTTTGCTGAATTAACAAAACTAATGTTGGTACAGGGTCAACATTGCAAGTGATCAATTACGTTGTAGCCATAGACCCAGTTTATTTTCTTTGGTCCTTAACATATGTTGTGCACATAAACATTATTAGAAAAAGCTGTTGAGCCATCAGAGAATCTTTCCTTTACTGCAGTGTACACTTAATAGAAATAATCACAAGGATGAAAAACTGTTTGTCTGGCATGTACTTCATAATGCTCTTTGTCATTATTGCAGCCTGTCACTGTGGTGAAGGACATTTCCAATCAATCTGTCTTCATTAATGAAGAAGCAGTGTTCGAGTGTGAGATCAAGATCAACTACCTAGAGATCACGCTGTCCTGGTACAAAGGCACACAGAAACTTGATACTAGCGACAAGTACAATATCACCATCAGCGGCGACCGCCATCTGCTCAGGATCAAGAACTGCCAGTCATCTGACCAGGGCAACTACAGGGTGGTGTGCGGGCCCCACATATCCAGTGCCAAGCTCAGTGTCATGGGTCAGTACTGACAGCTTTACTGCATCTGTTAAAAAGTATCTGTTGTTTGATAAAGGGTAATTAGCATTTCACCTCGGCAGTTGTCTAGTTTAGCTTAGAGGCTTTAGCTTTTAAGTGGTTGTAAATGTTCTGTCTTCTTGGCTGATTGAGAACAAAGCCTCGATTATCTTAAATAAACTATTTTCTTTTGACTTCATTTTTGTTTTTATGTGTTTTGTCCTTTAGAGGTGGAGGTTGAGAAACATCTACAGGACACAATGGGTAAGGAAGGCCAGTCATGTACTATGTCTTGTCAGATGTCCATCCCTAATGTAGAGGCTCAGTGGTTTAAAAATGGAAAGCAGTTAGAAATGAAGGACAGGTACACATCTGAGGTGAAACACAAGGTTCAGAAGCTACTGATCAGAGACCTGAAGCCTGAAGACCAAGGAAGATACACCTGCAAGTACCAACAGCTGGAGTCTTCAGCAGACCTCTGGGTGGAAGGTTTGTACCTGGAACCCATCCTGCAAACTTATAGACATGTTTTACGTAGTTCCCAGTTACTAACCTCTTTGACTTCCATTATCAAACTCTTAAAATAATGTTGGCAATTTGAAGATTGCCCTCTTTTTTCCTCTTTGATTTTGTCCTTCTCTTTCGTAACTTTCTTCATGATCGTGTTCCAAAAGCATGCCCCATTGTCCCACTTGTTGTATTTTTACATGCATTTTGATAACTGTCCCATAAACGATGATCATCATTTTTAACCATCTAGATGATATTTTGATGAAAAATGACCATTTAGCTATTGTCATACACTCCCAATTGTGATGCCATTTACCCATTCCCGTCTTTATCTTTTTTTTAGCTGAACAAATTCATTTCACCAAACGCATCCACAACATCGAAGTCAATGAGCGACAGTCAGCCACCTTTGAGTGTGAAGTGTCCTTTGACAATGCCATTGTTTCATGGTACAAAGACACCTGGGAACTGAAAGAGAGCCCTAAGTACAACTTCAGAAGCGAGGGCCGAAGACATTTCATGGTCATTCAAAACGTGACCGTTGAAGACGAAGGTGTGTAGTGTGCCATCAAGCTACAAAGGCTCGTCACAAAGTCCTGTAGATTTTTTTCCTCGTTGTTTGTTGAGACCTGAGTGTAAAAGATCTTCATTACTAATTCCTTATAGGCGTGTACTCAGTAATTGTGAGGTTGGAACCCAGGGGAGAGGCTAAGAGCACAGCTGAGCTTTATTTGTCTGGCAAAGGTACAGTTCAGTCAGGCAACACTTTTTATGCTTCTGCTCACCTTTTATCGAAGTGTTTAACACTCTGTTTATTCTATATTTTCTTTTTCTTTTTTTTTTTACAGAAATTGAATTAGCAATGGTCCCCATTGGTAGGTATTTTATTTTCAAGACCCTCGATGACTTTAATCATTCAGGAACATCTTTGGAAAACCTCTTTCTGCCCTCTTTATCACAGTCAGATATGGACACAGTCCACCACTCTAGTTCACCACTGCAGGTTTTTACGAATTCAGACACAATCAAAAATGATCTGACTCTTACCAGGTTCTAAAACTAGGCAAATGCAACCTCAGAGGAATAGCATCACATGACATATTACATCATGTCATAATGTATTTAAAAGATTTAAGGCAAAATTTAGGACCAATGTGTGAAAAAATAAGCCCACACTGTGATTCACTAGCGTGTAGAACCACTTTTTTGAACTATTTTCTCACATTGTTCTGGGTGAATCTCCTGTTGCATGACCCAATTTTAGTCAAATGGCTTTACATTTGACAATATCTGTGTGCAATGCCTGTGTTCATTTGAGCCACCATTAATCATGGAGTCTATGTTAAACTCACATGGCTGCCAGGTGCCCAAGTCCTGTTAGCGCCAAACAATGATCACGGCTTCTGATATGATGTGTTTGGCTTTGATTTGGTAGACCGGGTGTGGTTTGACTAGGAGGAAAAGGCTGCCCAATCTAAAGTGGTGTTCTGTTATTGGACTTCTATGATAATCACAGTGTGTCCATAACGAACACATGTTCAAGTATAAGGGTGTTCCTAGGTGGAAGTGACACCAGGACACGCTAGGTTGCAGGTTGGTGATTAATTTCATATCTGTGTCATGAGTTTAGCTGTCAACTGATCACCACCTGGTAGTGAGTTGGATGAGGTGAGAGCAAAGGATGCTGGCCATGCACGCCCAGATATATGGGGAAGGTGCATTGGGAGCATCTAGCCGAAGCCCTGGTCAATTTCCACTTCTGGCATAACTTTGAATACATTCCGAGAGAGACTGAGGGCATTGAGCCATTGGGGCAAGCATAGCAGATGGTGGACACTGGAGCTAAAGAGAGCTGTTAGAGGGACTCCTAGTGGACTTGGTTAGCCTGTGGCGTCACAAATACTCCTCATAGAGGAAGCAGAGTCTGGGGATGAGGTGGATGATTTGCAATCACTAGAGGTGAGTTTACTGGGATAAGACAGCTTCTTGTAAGTGGTAAGACCCCCAGGGTGGAGATTTGCCTTGTTCCTTAAGGCTTTGGATGTTGTGGGACTACACTGATTGATACGCTTCTGCAACTTTGCATGGCACTGTGGGGTGATGCCTCTAGATTAGAAGACTAGAGCGATGGTTCCCTGAGCAAGGTTCCTTAAACGGACTCAGGCGCAGACCAGGGATTTCTTTGGCAAGAAAACAGTGCGTTTATTTACAGTGAAGGAAACACCAGGTGAATATATACATACAGAGTGCCAGGGGAAAGGAGTCCGGGGCTCCAGGGTCCACAGGGACACAGAGGATGAGTCAAAAACGCTCCTCTCTCTCTCCAGAAAGTCCAACACCTCTCTTTCGCCGCTCCTCTATCTCACTCGTCCAAACACAGTCACAAACGGGTTCAGGGATGATGCCGATAGCCCAACGAACCAAGAATAGCAAAGGTCCGCCATCTTAAGTACTGCTTTAATCCACTGGAATCGGCAGCAGGTGTGATGACAAGTGCAGGTGCGTGGCAGCAGGTGTGATGACAAGTGCAGGTGCAGGGCCTGCAGTGAGCACCACCCCGGCGGAGGGAAGAGGGAGAGAGAGCAAAACAAAAACAAACATGTCCCCTGACACGGAGTCAGCCGGCGAGACACGGGGACCATGACATAAGGTCTGTATTGTCAGTAATGAGTCAGACCTGTCCCCACTGGCTGTTGGACTCTGTTAGTGGTTTTTCAGTGATTTTGTACATAATGTTTGTGGACAAAATTTGTAGACATAGCTAAGAAGCAAATTTTGACTTCAGTGGCCTCAGGGACTCATCTATGTTTCTCTGCATGATGAGATTCTCTTGGCTTCATCACATGGTCGTTTCCAGCCTGCACTGAGCTGTTTTACAGGAGAGTCTGAAGATGTGGGAATGAGAATTACAACCTACAGGTTTTTCTTATCTGGAAAACTGTGAGTTCCTGTCCCAAGTAGAAAGGGTCTGTCTCAGGGTTGTGTTCCTACAGTAACCGAGAAACGAGTGGCGTGGCAGCAGTTATTAGGAGTCATTACCAATTTGTTGTGGTGAACTGAGAGCTGAAGGTGTTGACTAGTAATTTATGTTACTGCCCTCACCTATTGCAGTTCTGAGTAGTGACTTAAATAACGAATGATGGTAATGAGCTTTCTTCAAAGGGTAGCTCGGCCCTTCTTTAGAGACAGGGTGAGGGACTCAAAAGAGCAGCTCTGCTCAGAGAAGCTGTGGCAACTTCTGCACACAGGAACCAGGCGAGGTGGCTCAGGCATGTGAGTAGGATACCTCCTGCCTGCTATATTAGGTCTCCTGGCCATTTACCACAGGAAGGAGACCTTGGCGGAAGACCAAGGACAAATTGCCTGTCTTTAAGACGCCTCAGTCACCCACCCGAAGAGTTGGAGGTGGTGGCTAAGGAGTCTCTGGGCTTGTCTGGGCATGGATGGATCAGTGGGTGGATGTCATTGCCATTTGTCATTTGTCCTTGAGGGGAATTTGATGTCCACTCATGGGATTTTCCACTTGCTTTCCAATTCCACCTCAATGCATCAGATTAGCAAACTGCTAACACTTCTGCTTTTACAGTTGTAGACACACTTGTGTCGATCATCATTTAATCTATTGAATGTGAGCAGCAGCAACTTTCTGTTACTTACATGCTTTATTCCTATAAAGGAAGTAGGGGTATTTCATACTGTGTCTGCCTTTTTGCTCAGTGTTTGTTAAATATGTAATGACACAATGTATATTGTTGTTCATCTGAGGTTGTATTTGACCAAATTTAAGACCTTCTAGGACCAGATGCATTTTTCCATTACCTATAACACTATTATCTATGATTTTATAAAAGTGAAACCAATTAGCTTATTTTTGGGAAGCTGTTAAAATGTTGAACTTAAGCTCCAGGCCTAAAGGGCCGGATATGGAGTTACTAGTTTCAAGTTAGGTGGTTAGGTATGGTACCCACTAGCCTGTGTTACTACAGGACTACGCTAGCTGGTTGTACTTAATTGATGTTATGGTTGAAATGTGCCTATCTATACTTTTTATCTTGTAACTGGCAAATGCTACCAAGCAAGAGGATTTTCCAAAATGTCCTACACTTCTACTTATACAGTGGTTTTGTTTTGTTTTTAATAGTTAACCAATAGTTAACCACTTAACCAAAACAGAACTTTTGGTACCATACTCTGTAGATATGCCAGATTCCTCTGTTCAGAGGCCTGAAGTGCCTACGTCAGTTGCAATTCAAGGTAAGGCATCATAAGCAGCTCACTTTGTTCCATTTATTACATCAGGGAATTTACAGAGCAGTTTCTGTTATAGAAATTTCATAGTAGTTTTGTGGCCCACATAGAATTAAGACAATGTTTACCTGAATTTAACAATGAAATGGAATAAAAATGTTTTTTGTCTTTTAAAGAATCTTATGAATTCTATCATTATGAAGAAGAGATTGAAGGTATTTACTATTTGTTTTTATGCTCCTGCGTTTTGTCTTTTTTCCTGTTAATTTGTATCTGTTCTTCTTTCTTTCTTTGTGCCTAATGTTCTGAATGTGTTTTGTTGTCACTTTGTAACTTTAATCCAGTTTTCCATCTTGATGCCACACTCACTAACTTTTACTTATGTTTTGCCATTTAATGGTAAATGGCCTGTATTTATATAGCGCTTTACTAGTCCCTAAGGACCCCAAAGCGCTTTACATATCCAGTCATCCACCCATTCACACACTGGTGATGGCAGCTACATTGTAGCCACAGCCACCCTGGGGCGCACTGACAGAGGCGAGGCTGCCGGACACTGGCGCCACCGGGCCAGTGTCCGGGCCCTCTGACCAACATTTAACATTAAAAGTGTGTGAGTCTGGTTTTAGGGATGAGATTTATTACATAAAATACGTTGTGTTCAGTTCTGTTCCATTAGGTTTAAGCACACTAAAATACATTTTGCACTCTTGCTTTTACACTTTTTGGATTTTGGCTAGGCTTAGTAAGAAAAGTACAATATTAGGTAAGAGTTCTATCTCCACCAGCTGAACAACAACAAGTATATATGGACCCTCTCCACACACACATTTGTATTAGCTTTTTCTATGCCTGTAAATGGTGTTTGGTGTGTAATGGATCACTAAGAATAGAGCTTTTTAAAAAAGTCGTTCCAGTTTGAAGATTTTAAGAAGTTCAACTTCTGTTTTTAAACGAGGACAAATAAAATGTAGATTTTTGTCCTGCATCTCAAAGATGTGCGGCTTTATCTCTTTTTTTCTTTAACATCAGACTGTACAGGTGTTAGGGTATTGATTGGCCCGGGCTTGAGGCCTTTGACTGGCCAGCAGTTTTGTATGATGTGCTCATCATGCTCTTGTCAGCACAATGTCGAGAGCATGCACAGCAATACCTGTGTGCGTTTGAGCCACATTACTCATGTCTATCTTGACATTTGTCTTTTTTTAAATGTATGTTTTTTCTTATCTTATATATTTGTGCTTGCATACGTCTCTCTTTTTTATCCCTCATTTCACTACCAGCCTTTGTGTGCTTGTTTTTTTAATAACCACTTTTGGTTCAGTAACAGCCTAATATCTGATGATCTGGTTTTGCTTACTGTCGAGCTTCTGAATCTTTTAGTTTCTTATCACAAATACATTGTTCTGCATTATCATTCTGGCTCCTATCAGAGTGCTTTGCACAGTTTAGGTTTGCACTGATCTTTTGACCTCTCTTGTCCCGTCTAAAACACACCACACACTAATGACCAAATGCTTTAGATTGTACTGACTTATGTCCAAATGCTTAAAAAGCTTATCTAGAAATTCTGAGCTTAAAAGAAAAAATAATAATTAAAAGTGTTGGATTCCATGTTTGACTTATGAAGACTTAAGAATGTTTATGTTTTATGACACTTACCTTCGATCTTGGATGTGTTCCTTTGTGCATGTGTTTTTCCAGCAGTTGTAAGAGTTGCCATTGAGGAGACAATGGAGACCAAACAAGTTCAAATGAGAGAGGAAATCCCAACAAAAGGTACAGCAGAGCTGAGCATATTCTGCTTTCCCTCATCCTACAACTGTGTCTTTTTGTTCTTTTATTACATTATCTACTGTAGTGGCGTTTTCAGTTTTTAAAATGGCGCCGTGTATTCTGCTGCACTTCTCTTCTTCACCTAATTGTGTTTTTTTTTAATTTCCCAAAGTTGAGGAAAGGCCTGAAGAGAAACCAACACCAGCATCACCACAGAGAGGTACTGACAAACTGTTGATGTTGACACGTAAATTTATTAATTACATTTCTAGCTTCTTTTGTTTTTACTGTTATCTCAACTATACTTTGTGTTTGTTTGATCTTTTACTTCCTAAACCTCTTTAATGTTGCTTGACCTTCACTTAATTTAACTGCACATTTGAAGAGCCTGAAGCCAGAAAGCAAGTGGAGGAAAAGATTGCTGTGGTTTCAGTCCCAGAAAAGGATGTTCCTGTTCCCAGAGGTAGGGATTCCTACAAATGTCTTTAGAACATCTTTGCTAAGGGCAATCTGTTGTCTCATTTGATTATTATATGTTTGAATATTTCCTTAAAAGAAACAGAGGAAGTTAAAAGGCCGACTGCTTCCCCACCTCCACCTACTGAGAAGCCTGGAGTGCCAAAGAAAGGTACTTCATGTTGCTTAATGTTTCTTTGATGTCTTATCAACTGTGTGCCACACTATACAGTTTCCCACCACGCTGAGTCAGTTTGGCTTCATTGAAACCTTTATCTGTTTTATATGTCATGCTGTTTCTATATACGATTCTGGTGATTTTCTCATTCTCTGAAGCACTTCTTGCAAAATTATAGATTCTCCTGCTGCGTAATCCTAACAAAGAATGTTTTTACCCATTTAAAGATGAACCCAAGCCTCAGGTGCCAGCAGACTCCAAAGTAGTGGCCCCTGAAGCTAAGCCTGAAGCTGAGCCCAAGCCCAAACCCAAAGCAGAACCAGAAGCAAAGCCAGTGCCTACACCCAAAGCGGAACCAGAAGCAAAGCCAGTGCCTACACCCAAAGCAGAACCCAAGGTTAAACCTGAACAAATCCCCGAGCAGGAGCCTGAAGCTAAACCAGTACCAGTAAAGAAAATGGTGACGCCACCATCCAAAGGTATTTCCTGTTTTGTTTGGATGTTTGTGTTGAGTTTGTAGTCTACTGTGTATGCTTCTGTCTTTAGTATTAAGATCTTCAAACTGTTCATTTAGCTTCAAGAGTGGAAGCGAAGTCTTTGTCTTTGTTTATCTAAACAAATCTAAATGTTGCTAGTCCCTGAAGAAGCTGCAAAACCAGATCCATCAAAGACCAGGCGCAAGCCAGCTGAAACCAGGCTAGAACCAGACAAACCTAAACCAGAAGCTCATAAACCCGAGCCTTCTCTAACAAAACCAGAACCAAAAGAACCTGCAGTGGTTCCCAAGCCTGAACCTGTGGTGAAAAAATCAGCAGAAATAACAGCACCAAAGCCTGTGGTGCCAAAACCGGAACCCCCAGTGACCAAACCAGAACCAACTCCTGCACCAAAGGAACCTGCAAAAAAAGGTAAATGGCTGTGGAGTTTTTCTTAATGTGGTGTTTTTTCTTTAATCTTCTTAACTCCACTGTCCAACCTTAACTCATCTGAGGTGTCTTCACATTAGTGTTTTTGATGGTAGTGCGAACAAATCTCGTATTAACCTTTGAGTACCACAGATTCTTTTCAGGGATTTATCTGTGAGTACATTTTGATGTTGATATCTGCCGACTGCATATTTACCTAACTATAATAATAATAATTATTATTATTATAATAATGATAGTAAACGGAATTTTATTTTGAAGCATCAGAAGAACCAGCAAAGAAGGAGGTTTCAGCTCCAATCCAACCACCCCAACCTTCACTTGCACAACCAGAAAAGTTTGAGACAGAGGAACAAGCGCCACAGAAGAAACCTGTGGCAGTTAAAGGTACCTGAAGCTAATTCAGTCATCCGGAAACTTCTAACTAAAACCAAAACTCTCATACTAACCCTAAACTCTTCAGGTTCTGTGGCATATTATTTTATAATGGCTAACCTCTCTCATTTTGTTGCTGCATGTTGTGATTGTTCTTGTCTTGCACTCGATAGAGTGTTTCATTGTTCTCTAATGAAACTCTTCAACTTGAATTTGCTAAAAGACTTTTAATATATGCCAATAATACTCTTTAAAGTTCCTGTGGAGGAAAAAATAACTGAGCTTCCAAAAGCAGCCAAGAAAGCAGAGCCTGCTGTCGTTCCACCAAAGGAAGAACCAACAAGGAAAGAGAAAGGTACATTTCTATTTCACATATGAAGTTTCTTTAATACAGGGGCAGACTTCATTCACTGTCTTTTGAGTCTCTTTAAGTAAAGAAATGCTATGATGATATATACTCATACCCAGCTCAAATTATTCATTTTATATCCAAAATGTACATTTAGAGGTGCCTTTCAATGTCTTTACTCTATGAGATTTCCTTTTTAACACATAGTCATATATTATTCTCCACAGGGTGACCCTTTTGTGTCTAAATGACTTCATGAACTTATAAAGGATTTGTTTCTTGTGTGAAAGCACATTTGTGTTCTTTATTGTCATGTCTTTTGCATGTTCTTGTGTCACACCCTCTTAAAGCTTTGAAGCTCGAACCTAAACCTGTACCTGAAAAAAGCTATCAGAAGGTGTTTGATGAGGTTGCTGTGTTGGAGCCTGAACCTGTGAAGCTTCCTGAGAAAATATCTGAATCAGTACCCGAGAGACGCTTGGAGAAAGTGCTGAAACCCGAGAAAGCCATGAAGGAAATTCCAAAGCTGGAGCCAGAAAAATTACCTGAGAAAGTACCAGAAAAACCACGTGAGGAAAAAGTCCCAGAGGAGGCTCTTCCTAAGAGGAAGCCTGTAAAGGTTCCTCAGAAGGTGGTTGAAGAAGCTTTGATTACTGAGAAGCAGACATCTGTAAGCACTGAGGAAATCAAAGTTGAGCTCATTTCAAAGAAGCAAACAGAGAAGATCTCTGTAGAGAAAACAGTTCACGTAAAGGCCCCTGATGCAATACCTGATATTGTATCTAAGGCCAAGCCTAAACAAGAGGTAGAAGAAATTCTTCCTAAAGGTACAGCAGACTTCAGCTGTTTTTGTCTTTCTTTGTATCTTCATCATGCATGTTTGAGCATGAGGACTGCCAAGATTTGAACTGAAGCCAGAATCTCAACAATCACTTAAATGTTATCAAATGATGCTCTTTTATTTGAGTGTTTAATATTCAAAAACTTTTGATCACGTAAAAAGAAATCTCTTTATTGTTCTTAATTATCACTTAAAGTTTTCAGTGCAAAGAAATTATTTTTTCTTTGTTACATTTCCGTCTTTAATGCAACAAGATAACAAAATGCTATCAGAGCTGAATTCATTTGGCCTCAGTGGTGAGGAGAATCAGTAAATGTGACATCTATCGATGTGTCATCAAATATTGGTGGTAAGAAATTCCAGCTGACTAAATGTGTGCATTGAGTTCAGACTGAACTGCTGCCACAAGGTTTTGTCAACATCTTCCATCTCTTGGCTTGTTTGTGTTATTTGACATGTGTTTGTTGACTGTCTACATTTTTCTCTTTCCAAATTGTTTTCTTCACCACACACCATCTTGGAATCAATTTTGATTCATTGCTTAAAAGAAACCGAAGCTAAGAAGATTGAGAGGATTCTGCACACAGAGATTGAACAGGATATAAAAATTTATGCTACTAAAAAAGGTACTACATGGATCTTAAACACATCTTATTCTTTAATGCTTGAAACAAGTGGATTGTCACCTAAAGCATGTGGTTCTTCATTTCTGTGTTGTCTCCTAACACTGATGATTGTCTTTGTGTTTTGCTGTCAAATCTTGGCGCCGCCACATGACGCCTCTTCTTCTACACCTCTTAAATCATCTCACAGCTGCAAGTTTTGAGAAGACTGAAGAAGAACAATGGGAAAGGAAAGGAGCTCAGGAGATACAGGAAATGTATTATGTGACAGAACAAGTACCTTTTACAGAAGCTGTCTGGGAGCGTGAACAAGTAGTAGAAGAACATGCTGAAGTCTGGTATGAAGATGTGGCTCCACTGGACAGGGCAGTGGTGGTATTGGTAGAAACAGATGTCTTAAGTACAACAGAAACACAGAGCCAACAAGATAACAGGTCTGAAGTGAGAGGTGAGCTATCTGCTACTGATACTTCAAAGAGGAAGGAAAGCAGCGTGGCTAAACAAAGAATCAGCCCGAAAAAACCCCAAGCTGTAGTTTTAGCCCAGGACTCTGAATCGAAGCTCACAATACTACAAGATAAACCTTCAAAAGAAAAAACAGAGTATTTTGTCAAGGCAGTTGAGTCACCAAGCAAAGAAATTACAGATGAAAGGAAAGACAGTGCATCAGTTAGCCACCAACAAGACAAAAAAGCTATCGCCATACACGAAGCCAGCTTTGAACCTAAAAAGAGAGCGACGAGCACTGAAACAGAAAGCAAAGAGAGACGCGCGAAAGAAAAATCCGAGGAGCCTACTTCATTCAAAGAGAAGGAAACACTGAAAGATGTCACGGTGGTGACAAAGGCAGATGAAACCAAACCTTCCTCGGTTGTGATCACCACAGAAGCAAGAAAACTGACTGAAAACCTGGAAGCTGAAACAAAGGCTTTAGCTGAAGTCACCTTTAAGGAAGCAGTTGATCGTGACGTATCAGTGACTCCACATGAAAAACACAGCAATGAAGTTTCAGAGATGACAAGAGCGCTGAGGGAAGACACAGTTAAAGGTAAAGAAGCAACAATCGTTCCCACTGCAGTGAAAATGGAAGAAAAGAGAAAACAGGAAGCACTTGTCACCCCTGAACGTGAGCAAAGTGCACACAAAGTGTTTGAAAAGAAAACGGAGAAAAAGATGAAATCTGAGGAAATGTTTTATGCAGAAACAGAGATTGTTGCAGTAAAACCCTCAGTAACAGATACTGACGTGACAAAAATGATCAAACAGGGGTTGGAATTTGAATCTGTTTCTGCAAAAACTGAACTCAAATACAAGACGACAAAGGAAACAAAAGAATCTTTATCCGAGGATCCTCTTCAGACAGTTCCTTCGGTGCCATTAAAGCCAGACGAGAAAAGGATTCCTTCAAAAAAGTCTTCCAGAGGTACCAAACGTACCGTTCTTATTGCATTGTTAATCTGTACCTGTGTCATTCGACTCCATGTTTGCAGTCTTTGTTCTGGTGTGTGTTCAGACTGAGTCCATCATCAACCTCAGTTTGTAAACCTCTCTTCATGTCACATGTTCATAGTTGGTCTTTTTCATTCCTCTTAAAATCTTTTTTCCTGCCCTCTGTTATTCTACTAAAATCTACTCGTGCCTTCCTTTGAATAAGAACTGATTCTTTTTTAAAGAAACAGAAGACACGATTCTCACTGCTGCTCCTGATGCTTTGTCGCCTGAAACACAAGTTGCAGCTAAAACAGAAAGAATAGAGAGAGGTAAAGTCGCAGCACATTTCACATCTTTTTTCAGCTCCTGATATTCCTTTTTACAGCAGCGTCTGTCTTACTTAACTAAAAATGTTTGTGTCTGTATTTTTTACTGTGATCTCTTTGCACCACTACACTTCACGCCATTTAAATTTCTCAATGTCAATGCGAGAAAACATCTTCTACAAAGAAGAGAAGAGGAAGCAACAAACCACAAAGATAATGACGACACTGTAGGCAAGGATATTGTTTCTGTACGGCAAGAGGAGATTTTAAGAACTATACAAGAACCCAACAAAGTGTCAGGGTAATAAAATAAATGTCATGGTAACATTTCTGTCACTAATGGTTTGAAGACAAATTAAGTTATTCTTAAAACTAAGGAAAAGGTGAAAAATACAAGAAAATTGTCAGTTAATAAAAAGTCCATCTCCAGAAAAGATCACATGACCAAGGAGAGAAAACGTTACAGGCTGGAATTAGTGAAACATCTGCAAAATCTCAATAAACTGAAACAACAGAAGATATTTTTTCTATGTTTTCAATGAAAAACAGGACAGAATTAGAGGAATTAAACTTGAAGAAGACCAGTTCAACAAAGAAACACACTGAGAGAAACCTCATGTTTAGGCCTTTAATGGAAGACGAAGTCTAAGAATGAAGTTCAATACATCTTCAAAGAAACCAGATTCTTTGAAAGACCGAGGACAGCAAAGACATCCAGTCTAAACTGAATGTGAAAAGACAATTTTATCACCATTAATACAAAGCAGCAACAAACGGAAAGAAAGGGTTCAATGATCCCTGCAATGGATCTGCAAAACAATTAACTGCAGAGGAGCACGAGTTTTTATTAGAGCCTCTAGTAAAATATATTTTCCCAGATGATACTGTAAAAGTGAGTTTTATATGAAAGGCAAATCTACAGAAGATGAACAGCAGAAATCTGGTGAAAATGATAAATCAAAGGTAATAATAGGAGAAATTCAGTCAAAGTGAAGAAGACACTGAAAGCAAAGCCGGTGTTGTCTTAGCAATCACATGTAGCAGATGACAGGCCTGAAAAATATGTGAAAATGGAATCACTCAAAGAAAAAGTCATTGCAAACAAGTATGTCAGCTAAAAAAGACGTGAAGAAGATGTAAGCAGAATGTAAGCAGGAAGTCCCGCTTGCTAGACGCATGTCTCCTCATGAACTTCAAGCCATCACCAGAAAGAAGGGAGAAGCTCGAATGATTCACTCCATTACAGACAAATGGATTTGACACTGGAAATAGAAGAGAGAAAAGAAACTCTTCCTTCAGGAAATTTCCAGAGGTATCGAGGCAAAAAGAAACACTCTTGATATGAGAGCCAGTCATTGTTTTGATTCTTAAAAGACTTTGAACTCATAACTCCTCGTCTTCATCATATTAGCCATTTCATCTGGGCACAAACTGCTCGTCATGCTGTTTGCTTTCTTATCACTACAGTTAAATCACAAAAGGTTTCTACTGAATGCTGTTTCAGTTACTTCTAGTTCTGTATTTGAAGTGAATATTTCTTTATCAATAGTTTTGGACGGTGAGGTCAAATGTCCAGCTGTCATATGGAGTTGAAACTCAGTCATCCAGCTTTCTATGCAGTGTCACGTGGTTTTAGTCTTTAAATGGTCTCATGCTTCCCACATCTGTCTTTGTGAGGCGCTAATTGTCTTGTGATTTCATTTTCAAGTACTTGTAAAGGAGAAGGAGTTGGTGCCAGAAATCAAAGAATCACTGGTAAAGCCAGCTGCTCCACAAAAAGGTACCCAGCCACTTCTTTAAAGCTCTTTCTGTGTTTCTGTGGAGGGTTTATTAAGGCATTCAGAAAAGAATGCCACTCTTATGCAGATATAAATCTTTGACTGTGTCTTGAAACAAAATAGACAAAAACAAGGTGTTTATAGAAAAAATGCAACATGAACTTCTGGTTCTCTTTGTGTAGGATGATGTAGATTAGATAGAGCACTGTTGCTGAAATTCCTGTATACTTTTTACTTTAAGTGAGCAAACCACAAGCTGCTGTTAAAGATCAAGAAGCTGCCAAAAAGCCTGAAGTCACTGATAATGCCAAGTTGAAAAAGACAATTACTCCACCAGAAGAAAAGCCAGGTATTCAGACAGTGATTCCAGCTTTGAGAAATATTACGTGCTTTGGTGATTATACATCAATTCTTTCTTTTTTATACTTAAAGTGGTCGTGACAAAGCCCGTTATGGCGGCTGAAGAACCAACTAAGATGATTGCAGAGGAGGAAAAACCACTAACAAAAAAGATATCACCTGGAACAGGTAGAGGACTGAGATGGAAATGTTCTCTTTATTTAAGGTCTTTAGTCTGTTCCAGTTTCTTTTTTTAAACTTCTTGTTTGATAACAGCAATTTTATTTATACTCCACTGTGTATGTGTACTGGTGTTGCTATGAGTCTTTCTTATGTTGGAGGATAGGACCCTTAGCCAAAGTAAAGCCTCTCTGTCTGTTGTTGCAGTGTTTGTGTCTGTTGGTGATTGAATTCAACATAAGCTACTGTGTCCTTGTACTCAGCCTAACTTCATTTCATTCTTTGTGTTTACTTACGGTGTTATTTCTTTTCTGTTGCTCTTCATCTAAATGATAGCACAGTGAATTCTTTGCTCTGCACGTGAGTCACATCTGTGTTTGTGTCTCCTCCACATTAAGTTACAACTTTTTGAACTATGTTTTTATATTAGATGAATCCAAGGGGCCAGTCCAAGCACCAGGAGGAGTCAAGAAAGGTAGGAGTACACTCAGTATAGAGCTACTAGCATGTATGGAGTAAACATGTCTCAAAAGGGTTACAAATGGTGTGATCCACAAGCTTACACTTAAATGTATAAATGTGTACAATTATTTGTGTGTAACTCTTTAGGACTCACAAGCGTGTGCTTCAGTCCACACACGTACAAAACAATTTGAACACACATCAAAAACACAAATTCAAATACACAAGCCTGGATAAATGTAATGATCTGCATGCAGTTTATTAAGTTCAGCTTCATAAATTGGATACGTTTGTCTTTCATAAAGCTCCCACTCGTACAAAACCTTAAGTAGGAGTGCACGAATCACCTGATATGCACAGATCACGCCGCATGCCTATGTGGGCTGCCAGCTTCACATGGATCCACAAACACAAGCGCTGTCAACGTGCTGGTGTAAAACAGGGACATCCTCTATAGTCCTTTTTGTTCTTTTTTTCAAATGGAGTGGTCATTGTTCTTCTAAATAAACAGAACAACTTGTCACCCCTCTGCTAGCAAACATAGATTACAGATAACACAGCGTAGCCTGTAAATATTAATAGTTTAAATAAGCTGCTGCTACATGCTGGACAATCTGCTGGGAAGACTCATTCAGTGCTCAGCTGCAGATGGGGGGACATCATGGTTGTACATCACTGTGGATCATTCTCTGGAGTGAGTATGTGCTAAATAATCTCTGTATATTTTAAATAATCATATAATCCAGGTAATGTGGAATAACACTTTCATGTTAATCCTACCATTCTCTAATAACAGTAGGTTAACATTAATGTTAGCTTAATGACTAATTCTTAACTTTTCAGGATGTAGCAGCAGCTTATTTAAGTGATTACCTTTTATAGGTTACTGCGTTGTGTCTGTAATTAGTGATGAGTTGTTCTGTTTATTTAGAAAAGAAACACCCACTTCAAGTAATACAGAGGAAACCCAGACGTCCCAGTGCAAAACTGGGACGTCTGAACGATCTGTGAGAAGCTGGCAGCCTGAAATTTATCTCAAAACCTCACGTGGGCATGCAACATGATCTTTGCGTATCAGGCGATTCATGCACTCAAATTTAAGGTTTGGTAAGTGCGCAAGTGAGAGGATATGTCTAGTTTTAGATGTTTGTGTGCACAGAGAGCTTTTGAAAGAGAAAATGATCCAATTTGTGAAGCAAAACATAATCACAAGGTAAATGATCAGTATTTATTCAGGTTTGGGTGCAGGCATTTGTAAAATAGTTGGAGGTGTGGTCAAATTGCTTTGTATTTGTGGATTGAAGCATGCTCGCATGAGGTCTCAAAAGTTAGCATTTGTAGCCTTTTTTGAAACCTGTCTCCAAATGCACGTATATAACCATGCATGTATACCTCCTATATCTGTAACTTTTCAGTCATCAGTCCAACACTGTTTTTTTTAATTAAGCTGATCACTAATTTGCAAATTTCCTATTAGCTCTACTAAATGCAACATTAAACTTTCTGTCCTTTGTTGGAGAAACTGGAAATGTCCCTGTCATCTTTTGTTTGTTGTTCTTAAATCATTCAAAGTTATCTTCCTAAAATCCCTGATTACATTTTTATCCCTTGTATATTAATATTTATTTATTTATACTCTTTTTCACGAGTTGCTATTTTCTTTGTTTGTACAAATTGTGATATGAGTTTAGTTTACTGACACTAAACTGTATTATACATACAGCCGATGTTTAACCAAGTAATATGAAACGTTTGATGCCTCAGAAACAGTTCTACACAAAAAAGGTCAAAAGGTCAAATTGGAAGAGGATGTGACGTTTGAGATCCCCACGTTGAGAAAGACAACCAGGGTCATGAGAGAGGTGGAAGAAGAACAAGAGATTATCATATTGAAGAAGATCCCATCAGTTCCACAAAAAGAGCCTGAACAAGAGGAATTACCTCTGGTCACCAAGACCACAGTTGTTAATGTTGAGGAGATGGTACATAAAGAAGAAGCTGCTGAGATTATGTTTGTCACCACGAGATATGAGGAGGAGAAGAAGCTAAAAGAGAAAGCAGATGTGGTGAAAAAGCCAAAAGTTATTCAACCTAAAGAAGCAAAGGAACAAAAAGAGACTCCTAAAGATGCGTGGACCCGGCAGAAGCCTGGCCCAAAAGATGAGAAACCCAAAGATACCATTTCTCTGAAGAAAACTCCCAAGACACCTAAGGAGGAGGAAAGTGCCCCACCCAGTACAGCCCTAAAGAAAGTTAAAAAATTGCCTTTGGATGAAGTGGAACCAGAAGTAGTCAAACTGAAACCCTTCGAGAAGCCTCTTAAACCAGCAGAGGATCCAGAGAAAGACAAGAAGGAGAGGCCAGAGAAGGACACGTCACCTTTTCAGAAGGGGGAAAGGCTTCCCAGACAGGTGGAAACCACAGAACCTCCAAAGCAATCTGAGAAAGAACCTGTTGAAGTAAAAGAGCCACCAGCCAAGGTGCCAAAACCAGGAGACCAAAAGAAATCTCCAGAGAAGGAGCCTGAAGAGGACAAAAGGCCAAAAAAGGTGAAGAAGATTCCAACAGTGGAACCAGAGATAGAAACAGTCAAGTTGAAGCCCTTTGACAGGCTGGCCAAACAGGCTACAGAGCCTGAGAAGAAACCCGCAGAGGAGAAAGAAAGGAGGCCAACTGATGATCTGCCAAAACGTCACACAAGTCCAGCTGAGACCCCTGAAGAACGGAAACAACAGGCTAAACCAAAGAAACCTGAGATCCCAGAAGCTCCAGAGAAGAAGCCGGTGAAACCGGAGAAGGTAGATGTAGCTCCGTTGGAAAAGACCATACTTCCTGTTCCAGCCCCCGCTGAGAAACCTGAAAAGGTTCTCGAGGAGAAAAAACCTCTGCAAGTGAAGAAAAAAGTGTTATCAAAGGAAAAAGAGGAAGTATCTCTAAAACCTGTAGAGCAGCTCAAGAAGGTAGAGCTCAAAAAGACTCCCTCCCCGAAAGTTGAGAAACTTAAAGAAGCAGAGACAGTTGCAGCTGAGAGAAGGCCAAGTCTTGACAAACTCAAAAAGCTTCCTAAAACTGTTTCACCCAAAGAATCTATTGAGGATGTGATTCTAAAAAAAGTCCCAAAGAAGCCTTTGCAAGAGGAAGCCAAGGTTAAGGAACCGGAAAAGCCTGATGAAGGAAAGCTTCCTTTGGTAAAGGAAGTCTCTCCTGGAGCCGTGGAGATGAAGAAGGTTGCCACTCAGGCAGAGGAGGAAGTATTTGAAGAGGAGTTTGAAGCTGAGAATGAGGCTGTGCCAGAGGGAGAGGAGGCATGGGGCTGGGAGCTGGTTCCAGAGGAGAGTTACGAGCTAGAGGACTGGGAAGGTGAAGCAGAGGAAGGTGCTGTGAAGGTTCCAGGGGTGGCCAGGAGAGGTGAGATGGTGGCATCTTCGGTGACAACCAAAAAAGAAAAAACCCTGCCTCCCTGCCATCAATAATATCCACTCATCTTCGCTTCCATAACCTCATTTTCCCTCCATCGTATTTTAAGTGTGATGCGATTTCTTCATCTTTTCCTTAGACTTGTGTAATCATTCCGTGTCCGACTGCCGGTCACGTTTACCGCTTTGTTTCATTTTTGTTATGTCGTTTATGTTTCTGCTATTTGACCATTCTCCATTATGTATTGTCCCCACTCATTGCATTCGTCTTTGTTCTTCCATTTATTTTAATTTTAATGTATCGTCTTCCTCATCGTGTTTTTGTCGACCCCCATGTGAGTGTCAATACTTCATAAACTTACCATCAGAACCATTTCATAATCCCCAGTCCATTCACTACACTGGATTTCCTTACCCTGGCATGTTTAGCATGATAAGTATGTATGATTAGCCTGTGAGCATAAAATAATTTATATTCTTCCTGAACAGAGGGACAACCAACAGAGGAAGCAGGAAGAGGTAGAGGTAGAGGGCTGAAACGTAAGTTTTACCTTGATAAAACAATGGTGTTCCAGCAAAACCAATGTTACCGTTTATCCAGAAAGGATTCACAGCGCTTCATTTGTTCACAATTTGTCACATGACAGCATTATTCAAAAATGGATTAAATTCATTGTTCACTTAAAAATCTGAACCCAGTACACTTTAATGACAAAGCCCAGATGTCCCAGCTTTACACTGGGACATTGAAACACTGCTGGCAGCCTGCAATTTGTCTCAAAACCTCACGTGGACATGCAACGTAATCTGTGTGCATCAGGCTATTCATGCACTCAAAGTTAAGGTTTGGTAAGTGAGCACGTGAGACGTTATGTGTCGTTTTAGACATCTGTATGCACAGCAAACTTTTTGAAAGAGAAATTGATTCAATTCGTGAAGCTAAACTTAATGAGTTGTGCATAAATAATCGGTATTTAGCCCTGCTAAATGCACTGTTACATTTTCAGTGTTTTCTTTGAGAAGAATGTCTTTGTGCTCTTGTTTTGCCTTTGTCAAAATAAATTAAATTAATTTGTTACCTTAAAATTTGACACATAGTACCCAATAGTGACAAAGTAAAAAAGGTTGCTTTGAATTATTCCCATTTGATTCAGATTGAAAAACAAAAACATGTACATAAGTATTCAGAGCCTTTGCCATGGCACTCAGACTTGAGCTTAGGTGCATCCTGACCACCTCCCAGATGTTTCTTACCACTTCCAGAAGAACAACTGGGCCTGCATGGTAGATGGTAGCACATGACAGCCCACCTGGAGTTTGCTAAAAGCCACCTGAAGTGCTGTCAGACCACGAGAAACAAAATTCTCTGGTCTGGTGAACCAGACTTTAAACTATTTGGCCTGAATGCCAAGTGTCATGTCTAGAGGAAGCTAGGTATCCCTCATCACCTGGCCAATGCCATCACTACAGTAAAGCATGGTGGTGGTAGCATCATGCTGGGGGATGTTTTTCAGCAGCAGGAGCCTAGTCAGGAAAGACAGTACAGAGACATCCTTGATGACAGTTTGCTGCAGAGCGCTCCGGACCTCTGCAGCAAAGGTTCATGTTCCAACAGGACAACACACCTGGAGAGATCTGAAAATGGCTGTGAACCACCCAAGTAACCTGAAGAATGGGAGAAACTGCCCAAAAATCGGTGTACCAAGCTTGTAGCATCATACTCAAAAAACCTTGAGCCTGTATTTGCTGTTAAAGGTGCTTCAACAAAGTATTGAGCATAAATACTTTGATGTAAATTGTTGGGGTTTTTTAAGAAACTTGAGAAAAGTTTCTAGCTTTTGTCAGTTTGCCAGTTTTGTGGGTTATTCTGTGTCAAACCTTGAGGTGAAAAAAAAAATGGATCCATTTTGCTGTAACATCACAAAATGTGGGACAAGTAAAGCGCTGTGAATACTTTACTGATGCAGATACAGATATGATGACGTGAGCATGCCATTCTATTTTCAAATGAAATGTGAATTGATGGTCTTCAATTTGTTTATTCAGCTAAGCAGACCCCATCTCCTGGAGAGGGCAGGGGTCGGGGGCTGAGGCCTGGTGGGAAAGGACCACCACCACCAGAGGAACCTTTTGCAGGGTTCAAGCTCAAAGCTGTCCCGCTGAAGTTTATCAAAAAGCTTCAGAACATTGTTCTGCAGGAAGCCGAGTCTATCGGCTCATCTGCTGTCTTTGAATGTGAGGTCTCACCTTCCACTGCTGTTACTTCTTGGATGAAAGATGGTAGCAATCTCCGTGAGAGCCCCAAGCACAAGTTCACTTCGGATGGCAAAGATCGCAAATTGAACATCATTGATGTCCAGCTGTCTGACACTGGGGAATATACGTGCGTGGCCAAGAACGCTGGCAAAGAGATATCTTGCACCGCCAAGCTTATCGTTGAAGGTATAATAATGTTTTGGCAGTCCTGAGATGCACAAAATGTAACCATTGGAATCCCCTCAAATAATGTGTGATGTCTCTGCTATTTTGTCATGTTAAAGAGCTACCTGTGAAATGGATCAAAGAACTGGGAGAGGAGACATCAGCAATCAAGGGTCAGCCTCTGTATATGACCTGCGAGCTGAACAAAGAGAGGGATGTGATATGGAAGAAGAATGGTGAGGTCCTCAAGAAAAAGGAGGGCAAGATTCAGATCAATATCATTGGTATGCAGCACGCGGTGACCATCCAGAACTCCACGGAGGAGGACGCCGGTGTTTTCTCATGTGAAGTGGCTGGACAGGAAGACGTTAAGACTACAACAAACGTCAAAGTGATTGGTAAGCAGAATGAGACGTGCTGCACGCTCCTACATGTCTCAGTACACATTTTTATCAAATTTTGTGGCTTGTTTGTAGTTTGCCTAAACAAACATAAATATCATAACATTATTATGCATCTTTATATCCTATTGAAAAAGATTGCTGCAAAGTGTCCTGCAGCTAAATGTGATTTATTTCCACAGCTTGGACATTAAATAGAGATCTTTGGAATTTTCAAACTGAGTATCGCTTAAAATTTTAACCACGTTAAGACTGAGCTGATTTTGTCATGCAATGTTTTATTTGTGCAAATTCTGAAACATATGATTGTCATTGACTCTCAAAATTCAACAGAAATTGTCAAAGACTGGATAGTGAAACCACTGAGAGATCAGCATGTAAAACCAAAGGCTGCTGCAACATTTAAATGCGAGCTTTTCAAGGAAACTCCCAACTGGAAGTGGCTCAAAGGACAGAATGAAGTCCAGCCATCTGACAAGATTGAGATCAAGAAGGAAGGAAAGGAGCTGACGCTCGTCATTAAGAACTGCCAGCCTGATGACGTAGCAGAATATGCGCTGGAGGTGGAAGGACGCATCTACACTGCCAAGCTAACACTTGGAGGTTCATCCATTTACTTACTTATATCCATAGTAACTGTAATCATTTAAATCATTGCAATAGTTTTCTGTTGCTGATGCATAAGATTTAATATTGAGTACTAATTTCTAATAATGTGTTCACAGAGCGGGAGGCTGAGATCCTAAAGCCTTTGGTCAGCGTCGAGGTGGTTGAGAAGGAAGATGCCATGTTTGAGACTGAGATTTCTGAGGACGACATTCCTGGGGAATGGAAGCTCAAAGGAGAGGTTTTGACCAGATCCCCGGTGAGGCACAAAGGGCTTGTCTTATATTGCTGCACATGTAGTCTTTAATTTGTATGTTCACTCTTTATTCGCGAGTATATTGTAATGTTTTCACTAGACATGCGACATCCAAATGGAGGGTACAGTGCGTAGACTCAAGCTAAAAAACTGCCAGCTGGACCAGGCGGGAGAAGTGACCTACACGGCTCTGAACGCCATAACCAGCGCCATGCTTAATGTCAAAGGTAAGGGGAACTCCTGTAACCAAGAACTGCAAATTCTGTGTGCTGTAAAAGTGTCCTGTAAAAATAAAGGTGTGAGGTCTTAACCGAGGCGTCCTGTGAGAGTGGACCTTACACCTTTACTGAAAAGGATCGACAACTCAACTTGATCATTTGTGCCACTATATCAGTCTGGTGTGGGATCTTAGCTATTTTCACTGGTTGAATTGGTGTGCTGTATCTGTTGTTGTTGTAAAGTCTTGTACTGGAAAATATAAAGTATAAATGTGTCAGATTTTGTCTCCCTCTAAAGTTTATTTGTATCTTTTATGGTTAAATGTTCTATGTTAAATCTGTGGACATGGACAGTTTATTAGTTAGCACATGTTAGTGAATGTGTTACGGGACTCAATTTGAAAGGGACTTGGTTTTAACAACAGCAGTGGAGTTCTGCAACAAATCATTGATTTTCCCTGGCAAACATCTGCTGGAGTGCAGACTTTAAGAAGTGGACAGAAGACACCTCTTATTTGCCTTCTCTGGGAACTATGTTCAGAAGATGTTTTTTCTACCCTGTGGCAAAACTTGAATGTGAATATTTTGAATTCTTGTTACTAACAACATGGTGTTCCTTAATAATAACTTCAATATAGGAGGTCCTTCAACACCTTGTGAGAAAGAGGACTGATGTAGTTCAAGATGGGAAGAACACTGTGAGCTGGCAACAGCACCTTTGTTGTCTTACTGACCATTTTAAGCACTTTGGAGTGATCTTCAGTTTAGTCAATAGCAAGAAGTAACTTAGTGTTTTAATAGTCCCTGATACTACGTGCTTCCTGATTCGGGGTAATTATACAGCTAGAGGGACATTTAAAGAGATACAGAAGGTACAGCGACCTCAGGCTGTAGACTCCAGTCCTGTTGTTGTGTTCTGTTGTTGACATATTGTGCCTATGTCACTTTTTATCTCAGAAGTCGAAATGGACTTTGTTGTCCCGCTGAAGGATGTTTCTGTGCCAGAAAAGAAACAAGCTAAGTTTGAATGCACCATCACAAAAGATGTTTTTAAAGTCATGTGGTATAAAGGGGCTGACATCATCACCCAAGACCAAAAATATGACATCATCGACGACGGAAAGAAGCACATGCTGATTATAAACTGCTGTGAGTTTGATGACGAGGACGAATACATGATTGAAGTTTTAGGCAAAACCTCAAAAGCTAGACTCACAGTGGAGGGTAAGTAATGGTCCACGTTTACTGGAAAAAAGGCCAGAACACGATTGTTTTCACTGCATTCATTGTCTTGGTTACCCCACCATCATATGAGCTAACTCATATGACCCTGTTTTATTAATGTAATTGTAGGTATCAGGCTGAAATTTATCTCACCAATAAAGGATCAAACTGTAAAGGAAGGCAAAACAGCTCGCTTTGAGCTGGAGCTTTCTCACGAGAACATCCCCATCACCTGGTACAAGAACGACAACAAAATTCATCCGAGCAGAACTGTTGTCATTCACGTGGATGGAAAGAAGCACGCACTAGAAATGAGAGAAGTGACTCTAGATGATATCTGCCAAATTAAGGCTGAGGCCAAAGGAATTCTTTCCATGGCCAACCTGACAGTTATAGGTAATCCAAGAATAACGATCTGTCCTTTCTGTCCTCATTGTCAAGTGTGTCGTCCTTCCCACAGCTTTGTGTACACTTTGTCCATTGTTGTGTCTGTCTGGGTCTACAAAAGTACTGTATCCTTGTCTCTGTGATATATACGAAATCATTTTTTGTGGTTTTCATTTGTGTTTCTCGTGTGTCTTCACTGTCGTGTTTTGTGCACTGTATATTTGTGGTGTATTGTGGAATTACCCAAAAATATTCCCATTCTAGAGGGAGATCCGTACTTCACAGTTAAGCTGCAGGACTATACTGCAGTGGAGAAAGATGAGGTGGTTCTAGATTGCGAGCTCAGCAAAGATGTCGATGTCATGTGGTACCACAATGAGGCCGAGATCAAAGCTTCTAAGACGGTGAACATTAAAGCTGAAGGCAAACGCAGAGTCCTCATAATCAAGAGAGTTGGGGACAAAGACAAAGGACAGTACCTATGTGACTGTGGAACAGACAAGACGACAGCGACTCTTCACATTGAAGGTAAAGACCCAGAAATCTCTTGATTTTGATATTCGGTCATTTTGAGGCAGCTTCCTTCCCTTCTTGATACTCGTCTTCACTTGCACAGCCCGTGCATCGCGTCCTATCGCTCACTCTTTTTTGCAATTTTTTACTTGAAGCACTTCACTTTCCAATCAGCGTTTACTGTTTTTTTTTCCGTCTCTCTCCATTAACAGCAGAAACTGGAAGACTAAAAACTAAAAGATTTAAAGTTTCCAAGAAGCTAAACTGTATTCGAATCTATGTGTGGTGTCGTTGTCATGTCGCTGACTTCTGGTTATGAGATTTCCTTTTCAAAACACATCACTTATTGTCTTTTGAAGCACTTTGTCACTTTAGTAATCACACAGTTTCAAACTGGATCAAATCATCACAACATTTTATTACCGGGACCACGAGGCACTGGTTTCTGTATGTGTGTCTGTCTGATGTTGACTTGTTTTTGTGTGTACATTGTGTGTACATGTTTGTATATGTTTATATGTTTATGATTTCTTTGTCCCCTCTTCAAAACGTCAGCTCGTCACATAAAGGTGGTTCGGCCGATGTATGGCGCTGAGGTGTTTGACGGAGAGACAGCTCGATTTGAGGTTGAGCTCAGTGAAGACGATGTCCATGGCCAGTGGAAACTGAATGGGGAACTCCTCAGTCCATCCACTGTATGTCACTGCATCTCAGCAGATATTCATTTATCTGTGGTTTCATTCTTTTACTTAAATCTAGATGTCGATACACTAGTAGAGATAAACCGTAGTTGTGTCCTCATCACGTTTCTTTCACTCTCACAATTTTGCTGAAAACGTTTGTTGGCCATCTGCAGGATGTTGAAATCGTGGAGGACGGTGCCAAACATACTCTGGTCTTGTACAACTGCAGAGTACCTCAGACCGGCGAGGTCATGTTCACTGCTGCTAATGCCAAATGTTCTGCTAACCTGAAAGTGAAGGGTGAGCTTTCCACCTTCCTTTTTTTGAGTCAGCGTGGAAAGTCTCTGCCCACTCAGATATTTTGATTTTTTTATTAACTATCTGTCTGAATCAACAGAGGTCCCAGTGTCATTCATTACACCTCTGGCTGATGTACATGTGTATGAAAAGGATGAAGCGAAATTTGAACTAGAAATTTCCCGGGAGCCCAAAAGCTTCCGTTGGCTGAAGGGATCTCAAGAGTTGTCAACAGATGACAAGTTTGAACTCCACGTGGAAGGAAAGAGACACAGTCTTTTTGTAAAATCTGCCAGATATGAAGATGAAGGTAAATACATGTTCGAAGCTGAAGATAAGAGGACATCCGGAAAGTTGATTATCAAAGGTAAACAAAGTTGGATCTCTTTAGTGTTTTTAGGAGAAGATTTGTTTGGGTACGTGGCTGAATTCTTCTTTTGCGTGCTCGCTAAACTTTGTATGCCAAAAGCCTTTTAACGACAAACACCACATTTCTTGTCAGGTATTCGCCTTGCATTTATCAAGCCAATAAGAGATGTGACCGTAAAGGAACGTGAAACTGCAGAGTTCAGCGTTGAACTCTCTCATGAAAAAATCCCAGTCGTCTGGTACAAAAATGACGTCCGTTTGCACCCCAGCAAAGTGGTGCACATGTCCGAGGAAGGAAAAGTGCACACGCTGGCCTTCAAGGAGGTCACAATTGATGACACGTCTATGATCAAAGTGGAGGCGATGGCCAAGACTTCAGAGGCCATGCTCACCGTTCTCGGTTAGTATCGTCCCGCAGAGGGATGCATCCAGATTTCCATAAAGAATGTACTGAGTGCAGGACTCGTGTACTTGTTGCCATGAAAAAACTGCATCTTCCCCTTACTGTATTAAAATGGAATTAACGTGTGACATTTTTGGGTGAATGTATACGCTGCACTTGCCATGACTTTAGCCAGTGAATGTTTTCAGCTGATATAATCCTGGTGTCTGCCCACAGAGGGCGACCTGTACTTCACAGTGAAGCTCCAGAATTACACCGCTGTTGAGAAAGATGAGGTGATTTTGTCCTGCGAGTTGAGTAAGGCCGCTGCTGAGGTCAAATGGTTCAAAGATGGCGAAGAAATCTTTCCCTCCAAGAACATTTCCTTCAAATCTGATGGCAAGAAACATATGCTGGTCATCAAGAAGGCAGCAAAGAGCAACATGGGCGCTTACAGCTGCGACTGTGGAACTGACAAAACTACCGCTGACCTTAACATCGAAGGTAATACCTGTGGTGATCCAGCCCCTCAGACTCCACCGGGACTGCAGAGACAGGCCCCGCCCACCAGCATTCACCAAACCCCGCCTCCTGTTATCTCCATTTGTCCTGCACTACTGCAGCTTCCACTTTATTTCTAAATGCTTGTAAAAGTTATCATTATAATACTTGAGAATAATTCAACCTTGCACATCTTACAGTGCATGGTATTATGGATCTGTAGATGTGTAGATGTGGATATACTTTGAAATGTTTTATGGGGTTAATTATTCTCAAGCGTTCCTCAACTTCTGTTTTTACACAAATTGTAAGCTTGTCTTCTGATTTTAACTCTCCCGTCTTGTCCTATGTTTAGTTCATCTGTTACACTGTATCTGACAATGGGAAACTCTTTTCACAGATGTCGTCTAATACGTTTCCGTTCGCTTCCCTTCACTTGTAAGTCTCGCTAACATATTTTAACAAACTTTACAGAACGTGACATCAAGGTCGTCCGCCCACTGTACAGCGTGGAAGTTACAGAGACCGAGATGGCAAAGTTTGAGACAGAGATTTCTGAGGAGGACCTTCATGCCACCTGGAAACTGAAGGGCGAGACACTTCATCCGTCTGCTGTAAGATTTTACACCTATAAAATATAATTTCAACACATTTGTTGGAAATTCCATGAAAATGTTTTGAACTGGCACATTCATCTCTTGTTGGTTTGCACATTGTTTGTTCTCAGAATGTGGAGATCAAGGAGGAAGGAACCCGGCACTTATTGATCCTCTATAACTGCAAAATGGACATGGCTGGAAGTGTTGACTTTGCAGCAGCGAATGCCAAATCCTCAGCTCAGCTCAGGGTCAAAGGTGACTGAAACAAGTCTGAAGTCAATCACAGCGATTTTTGAAATGTCTGTGATAACATTTGCTAGTATGAAACTAAGGCTACGTTCACACTGCAGGTCTTGATGCTCAATTCCGATTTTTTTGTCTGCTCGTTCACACTACAAATAAAATGCGACAGCAAACGCGCTCTAGTGTGAACGCTCAAATCGGCCCGCATGCGCAAAAGAAGACGTCACACACAACACGCTCTGTTTAGACCCAGACCAAACTATTGTTTGACTGATGGCCCTTAATATAAAGACTTCAGACTTTATGTTTCCCAATTTTTGCTTTAAGTTATTTTGTTATTTGTTATTTACATAATAATGTAATAATGATCCTTATTGCTGTTTTAGAGGATAGCAGCAGATTTCTGTCAGAATCTGCAGATTATACAGGACAAATAAAATGTTCACGTTGTCTTCCCAACAGTTTCACTGACATCTACACTGGATGGTCAGGAAGTGTTCGCGATGTCTTCTGCGGCGCTGATAATTGGCGTCTGTCTTGTGTCGGTGACGTAAAAGGCGGATTTAATGCGACCTGACCATCAAACAGCAGTCGCTTTCTGAAACATCAGATATGTATCAGATTCAGCACCACATACGAAAGTGACCCAGATCGGATTTGAAAATATCGGATTTGTGCCGTTCACACTGTCACACCATGATCAGATAGATGGTCGCATAGGGTCAGAAAAGTCGGATTTGATGCGCGTTCGCCTGCAGTGTGAACGTAGCCTAAAATTTCCTGAAATTCCTCCTCTTGATTTGAGTTATCAACCCATCCCGTGATCCTCTTCAGTAATAGAATTAACACAAGGAGCACTATTTGATCAGATGATAATTTGTTGTTTTTAATAATTCAATAAATAATTAAAAGTTAGTGATGCAGTTGTTTTAATAATATTTCCCTTCACATGATTCATTTTGATTGATCTTGTTCCAACTTGTCTCTGAACTAGAATTTAATTCAGTGCAATATTTAAATAACTCAGCGACTGATTGAAAGCTCCTATAATGGCGCAGGCTTACAAGTTTCTAGAATTAAAAACTATTTCATATTTTGCTTCTCTCTCACTTTTAGATTTATCAAATCAGTAAATGTTCAGAAATAAAAGAAAGTTCAGCAGTCCAGCTACACAATCATAAACAGTCATTCTTGTTCAGAGTGTAGGGATTTAAATGTGAATTAACTTTAATAGATGAGTCATTTTGATGGTGAGACTGCAAACTCTTCAGACTGACAGCTTTCTGATTGCATGAGCTGTCATGCTGCCAGAGTGCATTTCAACAGGCTGTAAAGGGGCCTTAATTCAGGCATGTGAAGAAGCCTGTTATAAATAATTGATGTGGCTTGTTAATCCACACTGACTTCCTAGAGCTCTGTATGTCCCGTGTTACCAAACTCCCCAGTAGTGTGACGTTGGGTAACTCCTGTGAGGACATTCACATTCTCCTTTTCCTGGGAAATTGCAATCTTGTGATTGACAGGAGCAGACCGGCTTCCCTCAATGGATTTGGCAGATGTGGGCTCTCAGCCTATCAGGCTCCTTAGTTATTTTTGAAGCCACATTCCTTATCTAGAGAAGGGTTGCAGTGATTGGCAGGGGGGAAGGGTAGAACCCCAACTCTCACTGGCTCTGCCTGCCGTTTACATCTGACAGTAGGATTCATGCTAATGAGCTTGGACACCTAATGCCAAGTCTCAGGGCAGCTTGTTTCAGTTGTCCAAGGTCTTGCACCAGCAGCCTTCAGCTCAAAACACCATGAGGAATAGCCACTGAGGATTAGCCATGTCTCTCTGGGCGTTTTTTGGTTTTCATTGACCTGTTTTTCGGTCAGGGGCGCTAACCATGTTTTCTTCCCAATCTAAAGCCCGAGTGATTGGCCTCCAGAGGCCTCTGAAGGATGTCACCGTGACTGCTGGGGAGACTGCCACCTTTGAGTGTGAGCTGTCATACGAAGGCATCGCTGTCGAGTGGTTCCTGGGGGGTACAAAGCTGGAGCCAAGCGATAGAGTAAGTCTCAACACATCTGACTGAGCCCACGCAATGTTTCTTTACTGCGGACAGGATCACTAGGAGATTCGCTTCCTGAAACACAAGACCCATTAACATTCAGTTACAAACCACTACAGAAGTCCAGGCCTCATGATTGTGTCCCACAGCCAGAATTTCCCTTTCCATTTGTACACAATGTTCGTTTTTTGTGTCCAATGAACTGCTCCGGCTTCATATAAGGCTCTGCTGGTGTGGGTTTGGGATTCCTGGTTTTGAGATAACATAGGCAGGAAGGCTTTTCTGCCCCACAAGCGTTTCTGCAGGGTTATTTTTAACAGCTGAAGGAGGCTGAGGTGCAGGGCAAGTGGCAGCAGAGCTATGACAGCTACAGCTACAAAACACATGGACTGCTATAAGTGTTTTGCTTGAGCTGATGCACTTGCTGTTTCCACATTGTAATTCAGAGTTGAACAATGAATAGTCCAGGCCCTGAAATGAAATCGAGTCATATCCAGATCCAAGTGTTTAAAGTTTGAAGTAACCCGAGAACGGCGTGGTCCTTATGAATCGTTCCCTCCTTCTCGGTTGCACTGCATGTTGCATGTTTAGCATAGGTGGAGGTTTCAGCCACAGTAGTAGCTGAAGCACAGAAGAATGTAAAGCTGAATGTTTCCTTGGGCTCAATGAATAGCTTTTCCATCTCAGCGCGTGTTTTTCTTGGGTAATACCAAAAGTGGCTGATTTGTTCAGCAGCGCATTTAAATACAAACAAACAGAAGAGTGTCGTTGGTACATGTGGTAGCAGATTATGAAGAACTGCACTTCCTCGAGTTCAGTTAAGATTCATAAAAGTGTCAGTATGAAGGGCAAACATGTAACTTTCTAAATTAAAACCAAAGGAAGAAACACCCCCAAAAAAATCTAGGTTTAGAGTTGGTCAAAGCAAATGTTACAGTGTTATGGCAGATATAAACTCACAAAGAGTTTAAAGTAAAATTGATAAAAAAAGCAGCAGTTTGTCTTTCTTCTTATAGAAAAGTGCTTCAGGCCTCACATGACAACCCAATTAATCTAATCTTATCTTTTATGTTGAAGAAAAAATATGCAGGTTTTCAGCTGAAGATGTTACAAATAAAGTTTTTTTATAGAGCTAAATAAACTTTATTATCAGTTTGTCTTGTTTTTACTTTTTCTGTCACATTTCTGCTTATCAGCAAAAGTGTTTTTCTGATCAAGCAGCATTTTAACTATGACACTAATAGGCCACTTTATCCTCCACACATGAATGTACTGTCTACTTGTTGACAGCTGATGTGTCTTTTCATGCACACAGCACAGAAAAATATCATTGTACCTTCATCTTAAACGGTTCTGACAAATATCATTGTTAGGAATGAAAAATCGAACCAAGTTCATTTGATGTCACATAAATTTCAGTTGTGCTTATTTTGTTAGTCTGATAAAGAAATGCTGCACGTTTCATTTGTGAGTGTGTTGTGAGGCAGCTCTGTCACATGCAGGACACAGTGGTAAAAGCAGCTGTTGGGTGTTATAGGTCGTGTAGTTTAAATTGGGAAAATGGGGAGGGGTGGAGGGGGAGGGGTGCCTATATTCATTTTGGCCGTCCAGGCTTAACCGAGAAAATCTCTGTGCTTCACATTCTGTAGATGTGGAGAAACAAAGGAACCTCCAAAGAACAAAGACTGTTGATCACATATAAACCTGTCTTACCATTAGCAATTATTGCTTTGCTAACAGGAGGAGGAGGACCAGGGTTTGAACCTCACGGGCAATGTTCAGTGACACTGCAATACCTAATCCTTGCAGCAATGAGGTTTAATGTCATATATTCATTCATAGTCTGGGAAAAAAACAGAAAAATCCAAATTAGATTGGAAATTAGTGAGTTGGTTTAGTGAGATAAGATTTATACAGACAAAAACTGAATCTCTAAACTTGATATAAGATCTTCAGAGAAGTTAAAACCTGTGACATGTTGTGACATTCAGGGCAGGAAAATACTAAATATGAATGAATCTATCAACCTGACAGGAAGTATACAGGACAGATTAAACCCTGTGATTATCGACTCTGTTGCAGGTGGTGTTGAAGGCGGAGGGTAAAGTCCACACCCTGACTCTACGCAATGTCGAGCAAAACGAAGCCGGACAAATCAAACTCGCAGCCAAAGACTTCCAGACTGAGGCCAGTCTTACTGTCAAAGGTAACCCAACAACACTATTTCAGGATTTTTAACTTAATTCCAGACACCCTCTCTACTTTTAAGATTAGGCTTAAAACTTATAGTCAGGACTGGATCAGGTGACCCTGAATCCACCCTGGTTATGCTGCAATAGACTTAGGCTGCTGGTGCCTTCCATTGATGCACTGACTGTTTCTCCTCTCATCCCTTTTGTGTTCATAGGCCACTCCAGATTTAATTATGAGTTATTATTAATCTCTGGCTCACTTACACAGCATGTCTTTTATCTTGTTTCCCTCCCCTCACCTCCAACTGGTGGCAGCAGATGGCCCCGCCCCTCCCTGAGCCTGGTTCTGCTGGTTCCTCGTCGCTAAAAGGGAGGTTTTCCTTCCCACTGTTGCCAAAGCGCTTGCTCACAGGGGTCATATGATTGTTGGGGATTCTCTGTATTATGGTTGGCTCTTTACCTCACAATGTTAAGCCGCTTGAGACGACTGTTGTTGTGATTTGGCGCTATATAAACAAAATGGAATTGAATTAAATTGAATTGATGTCACCAGCTTTTTTAGTGTCCTTCTAGAAGACAACAGCAATGAACACTGCACTTGCCACAGCTGACTGATAGAAAATCTCCAGCATTTTACTCTGCAAGTTGATATATCTTGGTGTCTTTATAAAATCGAGCATGCAGTGGTTGTGTTGGTTGGTCTTCCAGTTCAATTTGTTTGTTTGTCAATGTGGATGGATACTGTTAAATGCACTTAAGATATTCAATTCAATTTAATTCATATAGCGCAAAATCACAACAACAGTCACCTCAAGGTGCTTTATATTGTAGGGTAGACCCTACAATGATATATAGAGAGAAAAACCCAACAATCATATGACCCTATGATCCTACGAGCAAGCAGTTTGGCGACAGTGGGAAGGAAAAACTCCCTTTTAACAGGAAGAAACCTCCGGCAGAACCAGGCTCAGGGAGGGACTTTGTCAGTGCATGGTCCAAGTAGTTTCCACTACAATGGTAAGTTTTCTGTTTCAGATTGTAAACATGACTCAGGATCACAGACAGCTCACTGGCACAGGTCCTTATCATTTGTATTGCTGATTGTTTTACTTAGGTCTGTAATTTGGGTAGGTACATATCTCACAGAAAAAAGAAAACTTTATACTGTGAGATATGAAAAAAAAGGTTATTTAAAAAGGTCATTATGAATGTATAAACTTTACTTGTGGAGGCTGCACAGGTGTATTATCAAATCCCCAAGATTATTTTGCACTTACCCATCTAACGCCAAAAAACACAATTGGCTTGGACCGCAGCTACTCTCTTACTGCAGCTTACTGAGACTTTACATTGTTAACTTACATTTTTCTGTGGGCATTTTAAGACTAGAAGAGGTGAAACGTTGCACTGATAAATCAACCACAATATGTGACTATCACTGCAGCCTTATTTTATTGGCCAGGATGAAATCCCACGAAAAATAAACTGATCTTTAGTGTTCAGTTTCTACTTCACTGAAATTCAAACTGCTGTCTTCTCTGTTTCTTTGTTCATCCAGAACCACCAGTGGAGTTCACTAAGCCTCTGGAGGACCAGACAGTGGAAGAGGAGGCCACGGCCACACTCGAATGTGAAGTTTCCAGGGAAAATGCAGAAGTGCGATGGTTCAGGGATGGACAGGAGATCCGCAAGACAAAGAAATATGAGATGATCGTTGACGGCTGCAAGCGAGCGCTGGTCATCCACGACTGCACTTTGGACGACTCAAAAACATATGCTTGTGATGCTAAAGACTTCAAAACCTCATGCTTCCTCAATGTTGAACGTAAGTATAGTTGTGAAATGGGAAGAAAATTAAGTTAGAAGTTATTAGGCATGAAAAGGAACCCCAATTAGACTGTGACTCACCCCTTATTGGCCTAAAACAACCCTCTCAATGAGAAGGGGTCCCCACGGTAACTAATGGGCCCAAAATGGGACAGAAGTACTGGGCCAGCTGCCGACTGTCTCTATGCCTTCAAGGAACTGTTTCGTCATAAAAACCCATCCTATGACTCTCCAGATCTGTGCTGATATTAATCCTGGCAGAGATTTGGAAAGCCGCAGGTTTTGAGCTGAATGCTCATAAATTTGAATCTCAGCACTGAGCAGCCCCATTCTGTCACTTTATGGCTGAGTTGCAGTGTTTCTTCCACTTTGCAAAAATACCATTTATAGTTTCAGTCAGTGAGAGCCTTTGACTTGAAATCTGTGGGTGCGTCAAAACAACCCATTGTTTCACAAATGTTGGTAAAGGTGGGTCCTTGATTTTATACAGCTGTGGCAATGGGACTGAAAGCACCGGATTTCAAAGATTAAGAGGTGTGGCCCAGTAGTGTTGGTCATTAAGGAAACAGTCTCTGTTTTTGTTAAGGAACCCTTTTTAAGAGATAGATGGCACTCTGAGATTTGTGATTTTAAGCTCCAAATTAAAATCAAATTACTTTTAGCATGCCTGTATACATACTCATTTGTCAAATCACAAATCACAAACTCCCCACAAAAGTTAAAGTGCCTTTTAAAACAGTAAAGAAACTTCCACATGAAGCCCAGAGGATACATTGGCCTTGCTCTTCTATTAAGGTAACCTCCCCTCCAGGAGGTGGTAAACTGAGTGTATTAACGAGTCTCTTCTCTTTGTCTGAATAGCTCCACACATTGAGTTCTCAAAGCCACTCCACGACGTCGAGGTTGTAGAGAAGGAATCAGCCAGGTTTGAATGTGAAGTGTCCAGAGAAGACGTCAAAGTGAGAACACACGCTTTTGCCAGATGAGCTTACAGTAAAGGTTACATTTCATGTTTTCTTTGGACTGATCTTGCTCTCAGTGACCTCTTCCTTCACATCTCACAGGTCCGCTGGTTTAAGGACGGAAATGAAATCAGAAAGGGAAAGAAATACGAAATTATTGCACAAGGTCGCCAGCACATCCTCATCATCCACAAGTCTGTGTTTGACGATGAGGCTGAATACGAATGTGATGCAAAGACCTCAAAGTCCTCTGGCATGCTCACTGTCGTTGGTAAGAATCAAGAAGTTCTTCTTCGATCACAGCCTCTTTCTTCATACACGTATTAATGTGTTTGGTTACTTGATTTTATTATTTAACGTTAGATGTAATTGTTCAGTTCTTCAAAGCTAAAGATAATATTAGACAATTTCTGATGCTCAAAGTAAAGTTTTTCTCAGATATTTGAACCATCACAAGAACAGAAAATTACAATTTTCTTCAGTTTGGTTTAGTTGGATTAAATTAAATAAATCAAGGAAAACAGCACATTTTACATTTGTGTGACCAATAAATGTTTGTGATTTGGAGATCAGTCAGTGAAATTAGAATATGAGTTGGATAAGCAGAAGTGGACAGATTGATTTGATAATTTAACATAATTTTGCTGAAGCTGAATGAGTTTTATGAATTAGATATAAATGATGTGAGCATGATAGCAGTTATGGCAGTTTACTGCTAAAATATATGTTGTTAAAAATGTATTAAAAGGTTTTAAGCAACTAATGGAGGATTCCTTTCATTGCAGAGGAGGAGACAAGGTTCACCAAGAACCTGTTCAATGTGGAGGGAACTGAGACTGACAGTGTAAAACTTATTTGTGAAGTCTCCAAACCCAGCGCAGACGTTATCTGGTACAAAGGAGACACGGAGCTGCCAGAGGGTGGCCGCTATGAGCAAATTGTAGATGGGAAGAGAAGGATACTCCTGATCAAGGATCTGAACATGTCTGATGCTGGAGAGTACAACTGCAGGCTAAGTTCCAGCAACAAAACTTCAGGAAACCTCAAGATTAATGGTACGCAAAAAATGTTAAAGGCACTTGGAACAAAGTAACAGCGAGAGCAGTAACACACACAACAAAGAAAATGCAGAGAAATAAATCTAAAATCAGGATTTATTATTTTAAACCCTTACCTTTCAACATCTATCACTCCATTTGCAACCCATCTTGGGTAAAGGTTAGGTTTTGGTTAATTTCAGGCCATTGTTATAGGATATTTTACAATTTGAAGCACCTAAATACAAACCTTTTCTCAGATAACTTGATTGATTTGACTTGATTTGAAATGTGACAGCCTCTAGGAAATGTTCGTTTTTAGCATGTGGCTAAAAGAAACCCGATTCTAAGCCTTAGTCTCACTGAAATAAACCCATCTCTAAGCTCTGAAATGCTTCCTGTGTTGCAGAATTAGCTGCTGAATTCATCTCAAGGCCACAAAGCCTAGAAGTGGTGGAAGGAGAGAAGGCAGCGTTCACGTGCTCCGTATCCAAGGAGACCTATGAAGTCAAATGGATGAAGGATGACGTGGAGCTCGAGGCCGGAGAGAAATACCAGATAGTCACCGATGGCAAGAAACGAATCCTTGAAATCAAGGACTGTGAACTTAAAGATGAGGGTGGATACATAGTTATGATTGGACCAACTAGAGCCAGCGCCGACCTTACTGTGCTCGGTAAGCCCTGCCCACTTTAAGTTTATCTCAGTTAATGGGAAGAAAACCTGCTCCCGGGAGACCAAATGAAGTTTTAAATTAGTTTGTTTTTCAAGTACACTAAGCATTTTCCCTGAATCTGTATTTAACAATTTACATTCGAGATCAGTCTTGTTCAACATTGGCAGCATGAAGCAAAATATAGGAATTTATTGAAGTAAAATTTCTTTTTCATATTGAATGTATATCTTTTTTTATTAATAATATTTTTGGCAACACATTCTGAAACGTAATATTAGCTAGAAGTACTTGCAGTGCAGGAAGGTGTCATTTTTGGGTTTTGTTTCTTCCCCGGCTCAAGGAGTTCAGCCGTTTGAAATTAAAGTCTTTTGTCCAGATGACCCAGAAATATTCTCATTGGTGTCTGCTCTATTATTTTCTGCAGAGAGACTGAAAATCATCACTCCTCTAAAAGACACAGAGGGCAAAGAAGGTCAGGAGGTCGTCCTGAACTGTGAGGTCAACACAGAGGGAGCAAAGGCCAAGTGGCTGAAGAACGACGACACCATATTTGAGAGCAGCAAGTACGTAATAACCCAGAGAGACAATGTCTTCTCCCTGAGAATCAAAGATGTCCAGAAGGGAGACGAATCCAACTACAGCATCAATTTGACCAATCAGAGAGGAGAGCATGCCAAGAGCAACTGCAGCCTGGCCATCAGGGGTGAGTGGTTCCTGGCAGCAGCATGGCTGCATGTTTTGTTGTGTTTGCAGTCCCACTGTCACATAAAGTGAAACATCACCGAGTATTGTTGCTGAACATGTACATCACTTGATGATTTCTACTTTGAGCACTTAATGTATCACATTATAAGACTCACATCATCTCTAACATGATGATGGGTTCACCAAACAACAGTCCTCAGACTTGGTCCAGTAGATCACCTTTGGCATGAGAAGGAGAATTGTAGGATGTCCAATGTATTATTAGCAAAGTATATAAATGCAAAGTACCAAAGTACCTACAGTATTAATGTCTGAAATATGACTGTACTTTGTGTTTTTCAGAGGAGAGTCTAAGAATAGTGGTTCCCCCGGAGGACATTGACACTCAGGAGAAGAAGACCATCAGCTTCTCTTGTAAGGTCAACAGGCCCAATGCTACTCTGAAGTGGATGAAGGCCGGTGAGGAGATTACCCTCAGCAAACGCATTGTCTACAGAGTTGACAAAGACAAGCATACTCTTACCATCAAAGACTGCACCCTGGCCGATGAGGGTGAATACACAGCTGTAGCTGGAGATGACAAAGCCACAGCAGAGCTCATCATCAGCGAGGCACCGACGGATTTCAACGTGCACCTAAAAGACCAAACAATCACCGAGTTCGAGGACGCAGAATTTACATGCAAGTTGACCAAAGAGAAAGCTGAAGTCAAGTGGTACAGAAATGGCCGAGAGATCAGAGAAGGACCCAGGTGTGTGAAACGTTTCTTTTTCTCTGTGAATGATGTGAACACACTCTGTTCATTTAATTTTAAACTGTGACCAACACAACAAAGACCAAACTGATTTCACTGTTAATATATTTCATTATAGAACCTTATTATATTTATATTATAAGTAAATACAGAGTACTACATATATACTGTACTGTGCAAAGGTCTCGAGCCGCCCCTTATTTCTTCATACTTTGGTTCCAAGGAGCCATACTATGTCCTATTGTTCGAAGTAGTCCTGAGCAATAGATCTCCAGGCCTTCTGAAGGTTTTTTATTGTTTGTGTTTGAGCACTGGCTGCTTTTTTTTACTCACTTTCAGCCCAGTCCATTTTCCATCTGTCCATCTATCCATTTTCTTCTGCTTATCCGGGGCCGGGTAAACCCTGAATAAGTGGAATGTCAAGGAGTTCACAGAGATGTCACCTCTCTGGCGTGTGCTGGGTCTTCACCAGGCCTCGTTCTAGTCGGACATGCCCGAAACACTTCACCCAGGGGGGCATCCTTTACAGCACGTCCCATTTAGTGCTGCAATCATTTCTATTACTTGCACCACACAATAACGGTTTACCACTTTGCAGAGAAAGGCAAAGCACATGCACGCCATCAAGGAGTACTCCTGCATGCCACGGCCAAAGTTTAAGCAAGTTGGACGCTGGTTTAGCTCACTGGGATGAGCAGGCAACCATATGCTGTGTGGCTGGCCCGGGTTTGAGTCCAACCTGCCGCCCTTTACTGTATGTTCCCTCTTTCAATCTGCTTTCCCTTCAGCCTCTCCGTCTAGCCAATAAAAAGGCCAAAAAAACCCAGTTCAAACCAGTTGACCGCTGCACCCTGTGACTTGCCTTTGCTCAGCCAATAGAAATGAAGCCTACAGCTATGCCAGGTTCAACCACACAATGAAGGAAAACGTTCTGTGCAGATCCAAGTTCAGTGAACTTTTAGACATACATATGTAGGGACCTCCAGTCCTTAGGGAAGCTTTTTTCCTCATACTGTAATCCATACATGTGTGCACGTGTTTTAATAAATCACCACACCTGTTTCCCACTGTCATAACAAAAGATAAAGAAATGAGGGGTGGCTGAGTCTTTTGCATGGTACTGTATAAATACAAATTAATCAACAAAAACAAAGGGAGAAGTTGCCCTCAGTAATTTCACTGTTTTTGAACACACGTTCCTGCACAATTACTCTCAGTTAGCAGCCGTAATCGGAGCAGGACAAATTAGCATGGCCAGCTACACTGCACCCCCAAATCACAAACTGCAGTAACTCCCAGACTTAATGACTTTACACATTTACAAAGGAGAAAAAACAAAAGTTTATTTTTGTATCCACACAGAATTCTTCCTGATGAACAGTGTCCTCCGTTTTTACACTTTACTGTTTTGGAATCTGTCTCCTTCTTTACTTTTAAACAATTCACTATTTTGTCTCAGATACATATTTGAACGAGATGGAAAGATTTGCACTTTGCGCATCAAGGAATGCAGACCTGATGATGAATGTGAATATGCCTGTGGTGTGGAGGAGAAGAAATCCAGGGCCAGGCTTTTTGTTGAAGGTGAAATCCTCAGCGTTGCCTCCAAGAGTTTTCAGTAGAATGTAGTTCCTCTTCTGTTCCTGCTTGGTGTGACCGCTTTAAAAATGTTATTTTGTCCTGCAGAGACCCCAGTGGAAATCATCAGACCCCCGCAGAACGTGTTTGAACCTCCAGGCTCGGACGTTGTATTTGAGGTGGAGCTCAACAAAGACAGAGTGGAGGTGAAGTGGTTGAGGAACAATATGACCGTTGTCCAGGGAGACAAATACCAGATGATGAGCGAGGGTAAAGTCCACAGATTGCAGGTCTGTGAGATCAGACCTCGGGACCAGGGAGAGTACAGAGTCATTGCCAAGGATAAAGATGCAAAGGCCAGGCTGGAACTGGCAGGTGAGAGTGCAGACACAAAAAATACAATAACTGTCACTGCAGTCACTGCTACTGCAGTCCAAGTCCAAGGCATTGTCCAGTGAGCCATGGGTTACTTAGAAAAATCAGTGTTGTGTTCAGTAGTTATTGTACCTGCTACATGTGCTACTGATGATATTCCTCACCTCTTGCAGCTGTGCCTCAGATAAAGACCACTGACCAGAACTACGTCACAGATGTTGGAAAGCCTGTTATCATGGTCGTCCCCTACAGTGCCTATCCACAAGCTGAAGCTGACTGGCTGTACAACAACCTGAGTCTGCAAAAAGACAACATCTACACCTCAGCTGAGCACACAGAGTACCGATTAAAGAACCCCAAGAAGGTCGACGAGGGCTCCTACAAGATCATCATCAAAAACAAACATGGAGCGGGAGAAGCTTTCATCAACCTGAATGTCATTGGTAAGGTCTCCTTTGTTATGTAGAAGCAGCTGGTTAACTACAAGTAAACAAAATTATACTAAATTAGTGTTAAGACAGTTTACAATTAAAATTACACTGAACTGCAGCTTCCACAAGGATTTTATAGTAATTACGTGTGATATTAGAGATAAAATAGTTACTAGTACAAGCTAGTTTTTTTAAATAGTCTGACCACTATTGGGATCATTAATGTTAAATGTGAAGCCAAATCTGGACAACACGTCGTCAAAAGCTGTGTTCTGCTATATTAATCTAATTCAGATGATACATAGTGCCTCAGTATTTCTCACCCCATACATAATGAATGTTACTTAAATCTGCAGGTTGTTTCCTTCAAAAGTAGCTGAAGCAGCATGAAAAGGTGCAAAACATTATTTTTAATTGTCAAAAAGAAAAGCATAAAAATTCTCAAATCCCATAATAACGAGTGAACTTTAAAAGCACCAGTCATACTTAAAACAACAAAATAATGGGTGTCGTGTGGTATTTTCACATCTGCTGTTTCTGTGATTAAGAATAAACTTTAGAACGGGTTTCTCTTCATTCAGAGCTGATACTGTAGTGTAGATGTCCATAGGCTGCTTATCTTATCCTATAATGTGATTTTCTTTTCCAGATGTCCCAGGACCTGTGAAGAACCTCCAGGTGACTGACACTGCAGATGGTGAGATCAGCCTCGCATGGGAGGAGCCTGAGAGCGATGGCGGCAGTAAAGTCATCGGCTACATAGTGGAGAGACGTGATGAGAAACGTAAGACCTGGACACTGGCCACCGACCATGCCGAAAGTCCTGAGTACACAGTGACCGGCCTCCAGAAGGAGTCCAAGTACCTATTCAGAGTCTGTGCCCGAAACCGGGTTGGCAGCGGACCCACTGTGGAGACTGACGAAGCTGTGCAAGCTAAGAACAAGTTTGGTGAGATTTACTGTATTTATCTTTTGCACACATTTAAATAATGATGTAAAGTAGTTCTGATGTTAGACAGTAAGCTTCACTTTAAGGTAACAAAAAAGATATAAAACTAAGTTGAAGAGATGTTACTTTTTTAGGTAAAATAAAAACAAACAATAGTTTAACTTTATAAATATAGAGACTTTATATTGCAAAATACTGATAAAAATTTGTAGTGCATGAACTGATATCTTGGTAATGTTAGCTTATTGTTCTCGTAACTGAATTAGACGGAGGCTAAATCAAATTATCTGAATATGGTGAGTATGGTGTTAATATAACAAACATGCCAAATCTTTGAAGTTAAGTTGACCTGTTCTGCTCATATCCTTGTTTCTTTTTTAAAATCTTTACTCTGTTAGAGTTCAAAATAACCCATGATATTTTATTTTAAACTGTTCCTTTACACAGCCACCAACTTTCTCTTAGCTTCTTTATGAGCCACAGGATGTTTCAGATTAAACAGAAGCATTGATATTTTGATGAAAGGAAATTAAACAGTCTAGTTAAGTGGACAAAAGTAGCCCAAACTTCCAAGTTCAAGATCTTTGAGGTGCAAATTTAACTTGATATATACTTTAATACTTGGATGCTTGAACACATGTTCACTAAAATATATTTTGTTTATCTCTGTAGATGTTCCTGAAGCTCCTCTGAATGTGATCGTGGGAAACGTCACCAAGTTTGGCTGCACTCTGTCTTGGGAGCCTCCCACATCAGATGGAGGCTCTCCCATTACCTCTTATATCATTGAGCTCCGCGACAGGACGTCAGTGAAGTGGTCTCCTGTCCTGGTGGCCAAACCTGATGACCTCAGTGCCATCATTAATGATGTCATTGAGAATAAAGAGTACATTTTTAGAGTGAAAGCTGAGAACAGAGCCGGTGTCGGCAAACCCAGTGCTGCCTCACAGCCCGTCAAAATCATGGATCCAATCGGTGAGTTTGGCTCATGGAAAGATGATTGGTTACCCTTTCAAGTAAGAAAATGATTATCTAATGGTTAGATAAGGTTAGTCTGTCCCTCAAAATCAGGGAAAATCAATATTGAACAGAAAGAAGCTAGCACTCCAAAGCAACTTAACTAGTTCAGTGTCAACCTTTCTTGCCTGGTAAAACGTAACACACACACTGGTTTACCCTAGGATACTTCTAACTTAACAGGTTTAAAATTGGTGTTTTCTGATCACCTGCAGAGCGTCCCAGCCCCCCTCTGAACCTGTCCTGGCAGGACCAGAACAAGAGCTCAGTGCAGCTCACCTGGGAGACTCCACTGAAGAACGGAGGCAGCATGATCACCGGATACATCATTGAACGCTGTGAGGACGGTTCTGACAAGTGGCTCCGCTGCAACGCCCGTCTCTGCCCTGACCTCTTCTACAAGGTACAAATCAAAGAAAATCATCTGCAAACCTGAGTAGCTGTTTCGTTGATGTTCAGTGTCTTGTGACCAAAAACAACCTTTGAGTAAAAGCCCTTTATCAGCTGCTTCGGGCTAAAAGCGTGTCATTAGATAATTGACAAAACAAGCCTTCCAGCGAGGGTTTAAAAAAACCTGTCATTTAAAAAAGGCATACCAGTTATTTCAAAGTAAAAACCTCCCAAAACTGTCTTTTAAAGTCTTTTAAATAAAAGGTTTTTTAAAAGTTTGACATTTCTTTGTTGTAATCCCTCACTGACGTTTGCCTCAGGTGTCAGGTCTGAAATATGGGACTAAGTACAACTACAGAGTGTTTGCTGAAAACGCTGCCGGAGTCTCTGAGCCTTCAAACATCATCGGACCTCTGCTAGCTGACGACCCACATGGTGAGATTAATGAATTAGTTCATAGTTATTTTATTCATATGCTATTCCTTCATAGTAAAATCCTTGGCAAAGGCAGGCACGTTAAAACCTCTGTCTCTTCTCCAGTTGGTCCAAGCTTTGACCTGAGTGCTTTTAAAGATGGCCTGGAAGTGATTGTTCCCCAGCCTCTCACCATCAGAGTCCCCATAACTGGATATCCAATACCTGTTGCTAAGTGGACCTTCGGAGAGAAGGAGCTATCCAGCGTGCATGATGAGCGGGTTTTCCTCATGACAAAGTCAACATTTACAGAACTAATGGTCACTCCGAGTGTCCGTCCAGACAAAGGCATCTACACGCTACATCTGGAGAATGATGTCACATCGGTCTCTGGAGAGATTGAAGTCAATGTTATTGGTACACCTTAAAAATCTTCCCTAAAAAAACTGAGCAGAGCCTTGACAAATGTTACATTTTTGTTAAAATTGTGTCATCGGATTTCTGTTTGTGTCTCCAGCTGCACCCAGTGCTCCAAAGGACTTCAAGGTCCTTGAGGTGACTCGGCAGCATGTCCACCTGAGCTGGGAGGCTCCAGAGCATGATGGAGGAAGTCCTCTGATTGGCTACCAGGTGGAGAAACGAGACGTGTCCCGCAAGACCTGGGTCAAGGTACAACAGTGACATCGGCTTTCAGAGTGTGCTGAACCAGCTGATCACTACATAATGTGTCATCTAATATTTAAATTAAAAAAGTGTAATTTTATATTTTAAAACACACACACGTGTAAGAGAGAGAGTGCTCTGTAATTAGCTGGCTCTGGGTATTCATGAACAAGTAACAGCCGAATCGTAACAACACCTGCTGACTGGCACTCGTATAGTGCATTTCCAGTATTATCACCCACTCAATAATATCTCCCCTCATACTATTTCCATGGCCCCAGCCTGTCATGAAGAAATGTTTAGCTGGACTGCACATGGTGATGAAGGACCAGTTAAGCCTGATGTTAATTCTTCTTTCTCTAAGGTGACCACAGGGATCCAGGATCTGGAGTTCACCGTTACTGACGTGGTTGAAGGGAAGGAGTATTTGTTCAGAGTCACCGCCTGCAACAAATGTGGACCGGGAGAGCCAGCGTATATTGACGAGCCAGTTAACGTCTCCTCTCCTGCAAGTGAGTAAAGGCAGTGTTCAATGTGTAACATTGATGTTAATGACAATACTGGCTGTCTCTATTAATCAAAATACTTAAACACATTCTTCGTACACGTAGAGTCAGAACAACACGAGACTTCCTTTCGATTAAACTGCTTCTGAGAAACTTTCTAAGCGCTCCAACTGTTTTTTTTCTCCAGCTGTCCCCGACCCTCCAGAAAACCTGAGGTGGAGGGACAAGTCAGCCAGTGGCATCTTCCTGACCTGGGAGCCGCCAAAGTATGATGGCGGAAGCGGCATCCGGGGCTACAATGTTGAACGCTGTCAGAGAGGAACGGATAAGTGGGAGCCCTGTGGGGACTTGGTACCTGAGCTGAAGTGCCAGGTGACGAATCTTATTGAGGGTCAGTGGTACTCTTACAGAATCAGAGCCCTGAACCGACTTGGAGCCAGCCGGCCCTGCAAAGCCACTGATGAGATCCAGGCTGTTGATCCTAAAGGTACTTGTGATGTAGTCCTCTTAGGACCATGAAATTTCATATGGTGTAATCCAACGTTACAAGTTATTCCCTCGTATAAACTCCGTATAAGCAAGCCATTAGTTTTATGTGGTCACACTGAGCTTGCTGTCCTCTTTACTCTATTGTGACTATGGCATCTCAATGCCCACCTACTGACTGACTTCTTGTCCTTAATTTCTATGCAGAGCCTCCAGAGATCCAGCTGGATGCCAAGCTTCTGGCTGGTCTGACTGCTAAGGCTGGCAGCAAGATTGAACTTCCTGCTGATGTGACAGGTAAGCCTGAGCCACGAGTCAAGTGGACCAAAGCCGACCTGGTCCTCAAACCAGACGACAGGGTGTCCATCGACACCAAGCCAGGACACTCCATGGTTACCATCGCCAAGACAAAGAGAGATGACAGTTCCACTTATATCATCGAAGCCACCAACAGCAGCGGTCGTGCCACTGCCACTGTGGATGTCAACATCCTTGGTAAGATCAATTAACGACCGAGAAAGGTACAGATTCTCCGTTTCTGCTGATTACAATTTTAAATCTGCTCTTCAAAACAGATAAGCCTGGTCCCCCTGCTGCTTTTGACATTTCTGAAATCACCAATGAGTCCTGCTTTCTGGCTTGGAACCCTCCACGTGATGATGGTGGCTCCAAAGTTACCAACTATATTGTTGAACGGCGAGCTGCTGATAGTGAGATCTGGCACAGACTGTCCTCCACTGTGAAGCTGACCACATACAAAGCTACCAGTCTGATCAAGTTCAAAGACTATATCTTCAGAGTATTTGCTGAAAACCAGTTTGGTGTTGGTCCAGCTGCTGAACACCCATCAATCACTGCTAAATACCCCTTTGGTAGGCTACCTTACATCTAATATCTTAGAAACAGAAATTTCCATTTGTAGATGAGTCCATTTCCAGTTTTCTTTTATGTATAGATTCATATACAGTAGTATTTTTTCTGTTTGTTTGGATTGAAATGTCTGATGCAGCATTAACCTCCTAGGACCTGCGTCCACATATGTGGACATCACATTTTGGGTTATTTAGACCATAATACTCAATTTTGCTCTACAAGGGCCTGATATCCACTTACGAGGACATTATCCTGCTACTGTTCTAATGAAATTTTAAACGAATATCCTCATTTGTGGCTCTCATTTTTCTTAGAAACAAAAATCAGGTAAAAAAAATAATCTGGTAATTCTTTGTTTTTACATTCATCAGGTCCCAATCAGCCCAAATATCAAAGAGAAATTAAAAATGCTGCCGTGGAAGAGTTCGGGTCTTAGGAGGTTAAGATGGAAAAACAGCTTAATCGTACAGGTTTTTTTTTATAAGATCCTGTGAGAGATTCTTGTTCTTGTTGATTCTCAGCTAACTGAAGAGTTTAGTGTGGAACATTTATCATAATCAGGCTTTTTTACTTTCAGGTCCCTAGTTGGTCAAGTACATCAAGTCTTCATGACTTGGACTAACCTGATGCATCTGATCTTGTCCTCAGATACTCCCGGGGCTCCTTACAAGCTGGAGGCTTCAGATATTGCAAAGGACTCTCTGAATCTGAACTGGTATGAGCCCGATGAGGATGGAGGAAGCCCAATTACTGGATACTGGGTGGAGAGATACGAAGCTGACCATGACAAGTGGATAAGATGCAACAAGCTGCCAGTCAAAGACACAAACTACAGGTGAGCCTAGCTGTCACATTTCAGAACTGATGTTTACACATTGAGCTTCTTTGGTAGATTAGTGTGCTGATGTACATTTCCAACAGAAAAGTTTAAACTCAGGAATATTAGAAAAAGTACTGGTGCTCCTGATGTTTTCTGTTTTCTCTGATACTTCACTGAAATGAAATGTGTTCTTAACTATAAAAACACAGTACAACTACGTGGGATAGGTGGCTGGTCAAAACAAGTTATAGCATCTAAAAGGTTTTCACTGTTACCAGGTTCACCTTCTATCCAGGACTCTCTGGATCAAATCCATTTTTGGAGATAAGAACTTTAGACTTAATTTATGAGCGACCCCTGTACACGGACAAATGTGTGGTTTAGTAACACCAGACTGAAACTGACTGAACTGATCTGGTTACTTTTGTTGTTTTCACAAAGCACCTGTCCCATAAGTTAACCTATTAGAAAAAAAGTTAATTCAGTGATTTTGATTCCAACAGACAAAGGCTGACTGAAGCAATCAATTCATACAGCCGTCACAGCTGTGCTTCAGTCTCTTACACCGAGCTGAAAAATTGTCTGGCAAATAGATCTGATGAATTAAATCCCTGGATTTTAGCATGTCTCTTTAGCATGCAGTTTAGGGTTCATTTTAAAATTTTAGGTGTAACTTTTAGAGCTCTGCACGGTGAAGCTCCCCAGTATATCTCTGACCTGTTGAAACCTCATGTTTCATCCCGAGCACTTAGGTCTTCAAGTCAGAGGCTACTGGTGGTCCCACGTACTAGGTTTAAAACACGTGGGGATCGGGCTTTTCAGGCACCGAGGCTGTGGAACTCTCTGCCGTTGTCTTTACGCTGTCTAGACTCTACTGACTCCTTTAAAAAGCAGCTGAAGACATTTTTATACAAACGGGCTTTTAATTAATTTAAACTTGTATGTCTGATCTTATTGTAAAGCACTTTGTGATTTTTATCTGTGAAATGTGCTATATAAATAAATTTTACTTACTTACTTAGACAAATGGTGGGGGTCTGGTAAGGAAGTTGGGGGGAAGCAGACAAGCAGACAACTCCACAGGAAGAGTCTTTTGTCTCTTCGAGGACTCTGGGAGGTAGCAAGGGAGTGCGAACCTTAAGCTGTGAAACAGCTGTGTACTGCCTTTAGTTCCTGGAGACGGTATTTAGCTGAGTCTGCCCCACGATCATGCAGGCTCCACCAAGCTTGGTTTTCTGTTCTTTGTTTGTGATTAAAGAATGTTAGCTTTTTTTTTTTTTAAAGAATGTTAGCTACCGCTCACCGCTCGTCTGCAGGCTTTACTTACAGTTTTTTCTGATTGCTTAAGCACATTTTTTGTAACTATTGGCTAATTTTGCAAAACTCTTCACACAAATAAGAAAACCTGTCACCCAATAATCAAAACATTGTAGTTCTCTTGCAAAAGCAAACACAGCTAGATTAACTCTTCACACCTTCGTAAAAATGGTGTTTCCGTATCAAACAGTACACACAAGCCATCATCTACTAAGCACACAATGCGCCAACTGCACACTGATGGTATGAATACAAAACACATCTGGCTTTTGCTTTCTCTGTGCACAAGGTAGGCTATGTCAGTTTGAGCTCATACTTCTGTCATAGATCCATAAGCATAGAGGGATCCAAACTTCAAGTACTGGTGTTTATTCAAACACATCAAAACAAACACAAGTGTTTATTTCCAAGTATAGGATTATTTGCAATCGCCATAATGACTATATGGGTTACTTGGTCTGCAGTGAACATGCTTCCTCTGCCCCAGCATCTGGTCATCTAGCAATTCTGTAAAGTAACAATTTCAGTATTTTTACATCAATGGTATTGGTGTGTTTCTCATTGGCATATGGCAGTGCTACAAATCTTTGTGCGAAGTGACTGTACTAACCGATTCTCATTTCAAGACGTCCTCATGGTGCTTGCTACAGTGTAGCGGCTCGAGTTAGGCTGGACCCGTTGGCCAGCTTCCCTCAGGGTCATTCCACGGTTGATTACATGGTCCACTATTGTAGCTCTGATGTCATCAGCAATTCTATTTCTTACTCTTCCTACCCTTCCTCTCCCCCCTCCTCATCTTCCTCTCCCCCCTTCTCGTCTTCCTCTTGCTCCTCCTTGTCCTTGTCGTCCTCTTCATCCTACTTCTTCACCTCCACGTCCTCTTCCTCGGCCTCCTCTACTTCTCACTCTTTCTGCTCCCTCCATTGTACTCTGCACACACAGCTTACCTGTATTATAGTGCTTAGGCTGATTGCAAAGTGAACTGATTATCTAAAAAAGTTTTCACATGTGAAAGTGTGCCAGACAGTTGGCAAATTAGTGTTAATGATAGCCATACATGTGTATACTTTTGCTAGGAGTGTGTTGGAAATTTGGTAATTGAGTGTTGTGCAGTGAATTGTGCCTACAGTTTTGCAAAGTGTATGTTACAAAATTGCAAACTGAGTGCAAAGCAGTTTTTGTGCTTTTAGTTTTGCAAACTCAGTGAGTGGTTTTGCTATAAGTCTGAATAGTTTTAGAGATCGTGCTACAGGAATCACAGTTAGGGTTTAAGCATTCAGAAAAAACTGTAATGGAAAACTTCCACAACAATCTCCATCGTTCACATTTGCAACACTACAGCAGCAACACAGCAGTGTTGATACTGGCCACTGAGTCTTCATCCGAAATGCACTGCACCTTGTGATGGTTCCCAAAGTTAAAAACAATTGATTTGTGTAAAAGCATATGGGAAACTAAGATTATGCATCATCTCTATTATTCAACATCTGACAATGGAAATGAGGCAACAGTATAAACTGAAAAACAAAACGTTATTGAAGTTTTTTATATTTGCATTAAAATGCAGGTAAAAAGAGAACTTTCATATGCTATAACTTTTTTGACCAGTCAAAGACACAAAAAAGGTTAGCCTAGCTACTCTGCTGTCGAATTTCAAAACTGACTCTTGCATTAAGCTTCTTTGGTAGATTACAGTGTACTTTTCTTCATTAGGGTCAAAGGTCTTCCAACCAGGAAGAAGTATAAGTTCCGAGTCCTTGCTGAGAATCTGGCCGGAACTGGGAAACCCAGCAAGGAGACAGATCCAATCCTTGTTAAAGATCCTATTGGTACTAAATTTCCCTTACTTCTATAAGCACTTTAAATCTGTTTAGAATAGATAAATATGTCACGGTTGTTTTTCCTACCAGACCCTCCATGGCCCCCTGGCAAACCCACAGTGAAGGACGTAGCTAAGACGTCATGCTTCCTAATGTGGACCAAACCAGAGCATGATGGCGGAGCAAAGATTGATAGCTATGTCATTGAGATGCTAAAGACCGGCACCACGGACTGGATCCGTGTGGCAGAGAACATCCCCATGCTGGAATATTTCCTAAAGGGCCTGATGGAGAAGCAGGAGTACTCGTTCAGAGTGCGAGCTGTTAACGTGGCTGGAGAGAGCGAACCCAGTGAACCCAGTGACCCAGTGCTCTGCAAAGAGAGACTCAGTAAGAATAATTCATGATCTAAAAACAGAAAAACATACTGGAGTAAAACATAGATCAATGATCTGTTCTGCACTGACTGCCACATAATACAAGAGGGGTGAGCTTAAAAAAATGTGCAATTTATAACACACACACAAATAAACATAGATATTTAGTGTGTGTGGTTCTATAACACAGGTGCTGTCAGACAATTTAGACAAACATGAAATAAAAACAAATGTCCAGAACACAAACAGTTAACTGTACAATAAGCATACGTGGGGTTCTCTGAGAAAGGTTCCCACATAAGCCTCTCAGAGTGCTAATAAAACTGCCATAAAAATACACAGAGGTGGGTTGATTATTATTTTTTATGTTCAAAATAAGGTTAAAATTTTGCATTTATTCAGGGTGGGTTTAAATCTATGTCCAATCATGAGCATCAGTACAGTGGGATATATCATTGCTTCAGTACCAAAACTGAAAACCAAAACTTAAATGCACGCTTGGATAATTGGTAAAAATGGAACGCCCTCGGGAAAACGTCTATGTGGGGAGTACAAGACAGGAGGGCCGTTCAACAGCTGACCTCTCAGACTGGCAGCTCAGCATTTACTGTTGTAGGACAGCTGATCAGTGTTCAAACTCTGAGTACGTTCACCCTGAATTAAACAGGTTTTTTAGATGAAATGTGTTTTTCATCTGGAAAAGACGAATGATGTGACATGTAAAGCACAGTTTCACATTTTCTTAAATTGAGTTTAATTGTTTAAATTTAGTTTTAATTGTTGGAATATTTGAAGTTTTAAACAGTCAAAACATTTCCCTGTAAGACAAACTGGTAGAGAATAAGCGTGGTACACTATGGTATATGGGCGACACATCCGACAGCTGGTGCTCTGAAGCTGGCCAGGTCACACCGACAGATTAAAACTGTGGTTTGTCTTCCTTTCCCCAGACCCTCCCTCAGCTCCACGCTGGTTAGAGGTTGTCAACATCAGCAGGAACAGTGCTGAGCTGAAATGGGCGGTTCCTGAGCGCAATGGAGGTTCAGCCATCACCAACTACATTGTGGAGAAACGTGATGTGAGGCGTAAAGGTTGGCAGACTGTGGACACCACAGTCAAAGAGCTGAAGTGCGACGTGAAACCGCTCAATGAAGGGTCGCTTTATGTGTTCCGTGTTGCTGCTGAGAACGCTGTGGGTGTCGGACCCTTCTGTGAGATGGAGGACTCTGTGCTGGCAAAAGACACTTTCAGTAAGTTAGAAAGGATGCGCAGTCGCAATGAAAATCCTCACTGCTGATCTGTCAAAGAACGATGATAATGTTTCCTCATTTCCAGGTACTCCTGGCCCACCCTACGCTCTCGCTGTCAGTGCTGTGACCAAAAGATATGTGGACTTGCAGTGGGAGGCACCGAAAAACGATGGTGGAAGACCCATCCTCAGGTTACATTTTACCATTTTATCACATTTTATCTTGTACCCTGTATGTGACATTGCACAACTTAAGTCCCGTGCAACTTAAACATTTCTGCAAAACTGATTTCCTTACGTTTCTCATGCAGGATAGGCACTTAGTAGATCACCATGTAAATGGCACCTGCAGCAGAAGCAGCAGATTTGTTTCCTCGACCTAGTATGTATAAAGGTCTATTTCCCTTGTATTCCATTGGCTGTTCAGGTATTCCATTGAGAAAAAAGAGAAGCTTGGAACTCGCTGGGTGAAATGTGGGAAGACCTCGGGTCCAGACTGTAAGTACAGGGTAACAGACGTCATTGAGGGAACAGAGGTTCAGTTCCAGGTCCGAGCTGAGAACGAGGCTGGCAGTGGACACCCAAGTGAACCCACCGAGATTCTCACCATAGAAGATCCAACAGGTCAGCTCAGGAAATAGATAAAAAAATAAATAAATAAGCTTCATATATTTACAGTAAGTGTATAGTTAAATTATTGTATAGTTTTTATAAAATGCTATAAGCATGTGTGCACTTTTATAGAGCTGTTTCTAATCTCGTTATACTATGTATAATGACAATAAAGGCTTTCAATTCATTAATAATTATATTGTAACAGTAAAAACAATTTAAAGTGCGGAGAGTCTGAGTTTATATTCTCCCCTCCAGGCATCCCATCACCACCCATTGAATTACACGTGACTGGAGCCAGCCGAGACTTCCTGGCAATTGCCTGGAAACCTCCACAAACAGATGGCGGTGCCCCTGTCAGAGGATACCACATTGAGATGTGCGAGGCTGGAACTGAGAAGTGGATGAGGGTGAACTCCCGTCCAGTGAAGGAGCTCAAGTACCGTGTAGAGGAGGGCGTGACCCCTGAAAAGGAGTACATTCTGAGAGTGAGGGCCGTTAATGCTATCGGAGAGAGCGAACCGTCGGACATCTCTGAAAATGTCTTTGCCAAAGACTCTGACTGTAAGAATCTTCATATTTGTTTCTGAGAGTCACCGGTGCCCTTCATTTGTGGCTGAGAAAGATTTTGTTTTTCTGTGTTTTCAGGCAACCCAACTCTGGAATTCCAGACTCTGGATCTAGTTGTTGTGGAAACAGAAAAGCTGCACATCCCAGTTCCCTTTAGAGCAGTCCCCTTACCTAAAATCACCTGGCACAAAGATGGCAAAGAGCTGAAGGCGGATGAACGCCTTGGCTTTAGGTGAGTGTTCTGTGCGAATCCTTTCATCTAGAACTTTTGTCATATCGGTTATTTCATTTCACACCAGCACAGGCCTTACACTCATCCATCTCTGATTTGCATAAAAACTTTATGCTTGCTGTGAAATTTAATCCTAATATAACAAACAAAAAAATAAATAAAAATCTACAATCCACCCACTTTCAAGCCATTTTTCACACATTTAAATGTGAGGAAAAGTTTGAACATGAATATTTGAGTCTAAAATTTTCATTTTTCTTACCATCAAAATGCATCAAGATCCTTAATTTGGGACCGATGTGTAAATGTCTGAGTAGTGGCAAGTTAAGGTAAGAAAAATATAGAAAAAAATTCTAGCGTATCCAGGTATTGCTTTTTGTGATAACTGAAAAATAATGTTGTTAAAACATATTCATAGTTTTCATTTTTGACACTTGCTCTACCCAACAGTTTGAGACTTAATGCATTCAGTCTGATATTTAAAATTAAGTTTAAAATATACTAAGAGGTAGAAGAGTGCTGTCCAAGAAACTGAGCAGGACCCTCAAACTCCCAGCCTCTACTAGCACCCGATCTGGGAATATAAAGAATGGGGAATTTATATGTATTTACATGCCTGATCTCTGCTTACCTGTAGAAGTCATGCCAGGTTTAGGGTTGGGTTAGGGATAGATTAGGGATTTAGGGTCAGAGGGGTTAGTAGGCAATTTTTTTATGTGCGTATCTGTCCCAAATTGATCTATTTCAGCTGTTAGAAAGACCAGTTTTTATTAGTTTTTGACACATATATTTATATTTCAGTTAGCAAAACAATGGTCTGAAAGTGACCATTTAAAAAATATTTCTTTTTTAATTTTAATGTCAAAAACTAAAATGTCATGTTTTAGGGTTGCACAGCGTCAAAGTGTTAGCACGGTTAGCCTGTTAGCGCGTTAGTGCCGTGCAGCCCCTAACATGGGCCAATCCGTGCTAACAGAGATCTGCCGCGTGAATGCGGTTATGACGTTAACGTCATTATAACGAGAGTAACTCTGACAGCACTAATTCTAATGTATAAAACTAAAATTTCACAGCACTCACTATATATGGGTAAACTTTGGACCATAAAACATTTAAGAAAATTGGAGTTGTTTAAGTAGAAATGTTACCAAACATGTAATAAAATAATAATAATAATACATTTTATTTATAGACGCCTTTCAGACCCTCATGGATGTACTGATTTGAGATGGAATGACTGATATAATAGAAGAACATATTCTTTAAAGAATACTATATTGAAATTACTCTTCAAACAAACAGTAGAAAACTGATCTTTTTTTGCTGGGAAAAAGCCCAACATGAGCTCCATTAAAATGGCTTTGTGTCTTTTCTTTCTTGGTTGGTGCTCAACAGGAAGGAGTATACCTCCTGTCACCTGGAGATTGACAGCAGTCTTCATGCCGATGCTGGAGTGTACAAAGTGACACTAGAAAACAAGCTGGGAAGTGCCAGTGCCACCATCAATGTCAAAGTCATCGGTATTTAAACACACATGGCCAGTTTGTACATCACTGGAGAGACACACTGAACCTGGAGCCGATGTTTTTTCATGTCTCTATGTCTTTGTGTTCAGGGCTTCCTGGTCCTTGCAAGGAAATTGTGGCTTCTGAGATCACAAAGAGCTCCTGTAAAGTTTCATGGGATCCACCAGATTATGATGGTGGTAGTCCAATTCTTCACTATGTCTTGCAGGTCTGAGATGGCAGCGTGTTTTTACTGATCACGTTAGAAATCTGACAGTGAAAATAAAATGCTCATGTGTTTTTTCATTTGTTCCTTTTGTGGTGCCGCACAGCGGCGTGAGGCCGGCAGGAGGACATACGTCAACATAATGTCAGGAGAGTGCAAGGTGAGCTGGGTGGTCAAAGATCTCATCCACAATGGAGAGTACTACTTCAGGGTCCAGGCCGTTAACAAGATTGGAGGAGGAGAGTTCATCGAGCTCCGCAACCCAGTCATCGCCGAGGACCAGAAACGTAAGGAAATCGAATCTGGTGATGTCATACAAGGATTATACTTCCTGCTGTGAGAATGCCAGTAGAGAATATGATCACTTGGGATGGAGATGGAGATTAGCTAAAGCATTCACCCTTAACCATTCGAGGGATAGCAGCAGGAGTCAGCACAGATGATACTGTGTGATTTTCCCAGTTTAAGATTGATTATTATTTCTTAAAGTTTTATAGCACTTGTACTCAGTGTTGGGGAGTAACGAAGTACATGTACCAGCGTTACGTATTTAAAATACAAAATATGAGTAACTGTATTCCATTACAGTTACTGTTTAAAAAGGTGGTATTTAGAATACAGTTACTTTGTTGAAGTAAAGGGATTACACAGCGTTTTTTTCCTGTTTCATATGTTAGGCTATGCCCTCTCTATTTTGGTGATTCCACGCCGATGGAAACCCAAACAAAACACGCATTAGGAGGCTCTAATGTCTTTGTCTCAATCTCGCGGCCCATGTCACCCCTAGTTGCATAAAGACATGAAGAAATATTTTTTTAAATTATTACCATCCATCCATCTTCATCCGCTTTATCCGAGGCCGGGTCGCGGGGGCAGCAGACTAAGCAAAGAGGCACAGACCTCCCTCTCCCCAGCCACCTCCTCCAGCTTATCCGGGGGAATACCAAGGCGTTCCCAGGCCAGCCGAGAGATATAATCTCTCCAGCGTGTCCTGGGTCTGCCCTGGGGCCTCCTCCCGATGGGACATGCCTGGAACACCTCACCCAGGAGGCGCCCAGGGGGCATCCTTGTCAGATGCCCGAACCACCTCAGCTGGCTCCTTTTGATGTGGAGCAGCAGCTGCTCTACTCTGAGCCCCTCCCGGATGGCCGAACTTCTCACCCTATCTCTAAGGGAGAGGCCAGCCACCCTTCGGAGGAAGCTCATTTCTGCCGCTTGTATCCACGATCTCGTTCTTTCGGTCACTACCCACAGCTCGTGGCCATAGGTGAGGGTAGGGACATAGATCGACCGGTAAATTGAGAGCTTCGCTTTTACACTCAGCTCCCTCTTCACCACGACGGACCGGTGCAGCGTCTGCATTACTGCAGCTGCAGCCCCAATCCGTCTGTTGATCTCTAGCTCCCTTCTCCCATCACTCGCGAACAAGACCCCGAGATACTTGAACTCCTCCACTTGGGGCAGGAACTCATCCCCGACCCGGAGTGGGCACTCCACCCTTTTCCGGCTGAGAACCATGGCTTCAGATTTGGAGGTGCTGATCCTCACTCCCGCTGCTTCACACTCGGCTGCGAACCGTTCCAGTGCGAGCTGGAGGCCCGCCCCCGATGAAGCCAACAGAACCACATCATCCGCAAAAATCAGAGATGAGATTCTGAGGCCACCAAAGCGAAAGCCCTCCGCCACTTGGCTGCGCCTATAAATCCTGTCAATAAAAATTATGAACAGAACCGGAGACAAAGGGCAGCCCTGGCGGAGCCCATCACCCATCGGGAACGAGTCCGACTTATTGCCGGCAATGCGAACCAAGCTCTTGCAACGGTTGTATAGGGATCGAATGGCCCGTAGCAATGGGCCAGACACCCCATACTCCCGCAACACCTTCCACAGGACACCCCGAGGGACACGGTCGAATGCCTTCTCCAAGTCCACAAAACACATGTAGACTGGTTGGGAAAACTCCCATGCACCCTCAAGTATCCTCGAGAGGATAAAGAGCTGGTCCAGTGTTCCGCGACCAGGACGAAAACCGCATTGTTCCTCCTGTATCCGAGGTTCGACTAGCGGACGAACTCTCCTTTCCAGCACCCTGGCATAGACTTTCCCAGGGAGGCTGAGGAGTGTGATCCCCCTGTAGTTGGAACACACCCTCCGGTCCCCCTTCTTAAAGATGGGGACCACCACCCCAGTCTGCCAGTCCACAGGTACTGCCCCTGATCTCCACGCAACATTGCAGAGGTGTGTCAACCAGGACAGCCCTACAACATCCAGAGCCTTCAGGAACTCGGGGCGGACCTCATCAACACCAGGGGCTCTGCCACCAAGGAGTTGTTTAACTGCCTCAGTGACCTCGCCCCCGGAAATTGGCGGGTTATTCCCCTCATCCCCAGACTCTGCTTCCTCCTCGGAAGACATGTCAGTGGGATTAAGGAGGTCCTCAAAGTATTCCTTCCACCACCTGACAATTTTCTCAGCCGACGTCAGCAGCGCTCCGCCAGCACTATACACAGTGCAGGTAGAGCACCGCTTTCCCCTCCTGAGACGCCTGACGGTTTGCCAGAATCTCTTCGAGACAGTCCGAAAGTCTTTTTCCATGGCCTCTCCGAACTCCTCCCACACCCGAGTTTTTGCTTCAGCCACTGCCCGAGCCGCATTCCGCTTGGCCTGTCGATACCTGTCAGCTGCCTCCGGAGTCCCACAGGCTAACCAAGCCCGATAGGACTCCTTCTTCAGCCTGGTGGCTCCCTTCACCTCAGGTGTCCACCATTTGGTTCGGGGATTACCACCACGGCAGGCACCAACCACCTTGCGGCCGCAGCTCAATGCAGCAGCTTCGGCAATGGAGACGCTGAACATGGTCCATTCGGACTCAATTTCCCCAGTCTCCCTCGGAATGCTGTTGAAGCTCTGCCGGAGGTGTGCGTTGAAGACCTCGTGGACTGGGGCCTCTGCTAGACGTTCCCAGCACACCCTCACTACGCGTTTAGGTGCACCAGGTCTGTCCAGCGTCCTCCCCCGCCACCTGATCCAACTCACCACCAGGTGGTGATCAGTTGACAGCTCAGCCCCTCTCTTTACCCGAGTGTCCAGAACATATGGTCGCAGGTCTGGTGATACGATTACAAAATCGATCATCGACCTACGGCCTAGAGCGTCCTGGTGCCACGTGCACTTATGGACACTCTTATGTTCGAACAGGGTGTTCGTTATGGCCAAACTGTGATTAGCACAGAAGTCCAATAACAAAGCACCGCTCGGGTTCAGATCAGGGAGGCCGTTCCTCCCAATCACGCCCCTCCAGGTCTCGCTGTCGTTACCCACGTGAGCATTGAAGTGTCCCAGCAGGACAACAGAGTCTCCAGATGGAGCACCTTCCAGCACCCCCCCCCCCCCCCCCCCCCCCAGGGACTCTAGGAAGGCTGGGTACTCCGAACTGCCACTCGGCGCATAAGCGCAGATGACAGTCAGGACCCGTTCCCCGACCCTAAGGCGCAGGGAACAAACCCTCTCGTCCACCGGGAAAAACCCCAAAGTACCGGCAGCAAGCCGAGGAGATATTAGAATACCCACCCCAGCCCGCCGCCTCTCACCAGGGGCAACTCCAGACTGAGACAGAGTCCAGCCCCTCTCCAGGAGACTGGTTCCAGAGCCCAAGCCATGTGTAGAGGTGAGCCCGACTATATCTAGCCGGTACCTCTCAACCTCACGCACTAACTCAGGCTCCTTCCCCACCAGAGAGGTGACATTCCATGTCCCTATTGCCAGTCTTGGCAGCCGGAGGTCAGTCCGCCAGGGCCTCCGCTCCTGGCCGCCACCCGGCACACAATGCACCCGACCCCTATGGCGCCTCCTGCGGGTGGTGGGCCTGCGGGAGGATGGGCCCATGTCTCCTCTTCAGCTTGTCACCGAGCAGAAACGGAAGCTGGAAGCATGTAAATATAATAATAATAATAATAATAATAATAATGGATTGCATTTATATAGCGCTTTTTCGAGAACCTCAAAGCGCTTTACAATTCCACTATTCATTCACTCTCACATTCACACACTGGTGGAGGCAAGCTACAGTTGTAGCCACAGCTGCCCTGGGACAGACTGACAGAAGCAAGGCTGCCATATCGCGCCATCGGCCCCTCTGGCCAACACCAGTAGGCAAGTAGGGTAAAGTGTCTTGCCCAAGGACACAACGACCCGGACAGAGAGCCCAGGGATCGAACCGGCGACCTTCCGGTTACAGATGCGATTCCCAACCCCCTGAGCCACGGTCGCCCGTTAATAATAATAATAACCACTGCAGCCTGACGAGCCCAGCTGTAAGTAAGCTATTAAGACTCGACTGTACACCGTGTTCCTGTTTTCCTCTGAAACAATAAGTTCTGTTGGAGCAGCCTTTCAACGCCTCTCTGTCTGAAACTTGACCCAGACAACAAAGTAAAGCTCGTTTTCAGCTACGAGCCCGACACGAACCCGACGTATCAGCCAGAGGTCCCTGTACTACAGTTCGGAGCCACGGACCTGTTTTATATATGCGCAGAATAGTTTTCTATACGAGATCGCTGCAAAAAGTGCAGCCTTACCTAATGTCCACCTACTGTTACTCATTTATATCAAGATTCTAGTTGGTGTTGGTATGAAAATGAATATTTAGTTTTCCTAAGTTTTCAATGTTTGACATTTTGCTTCCAAGAGAAATCTAACTGAATGCAAAATCTTGTTCCAGATGCTCCTGACCCACCAGTGGATGTGGAAACCCACAACCCAACATCCAGTACTGTTACTCTAACCTGGAAGCCTCCCATGTATGATGGTGGCTCCAAAATCATGGGCTACATCCTAGAGAAGCAGCAGAAAGGAGAGGACAAGTGGGAGAGGTGCAATGACTTCCTGGTGCCTGTAGTATCCTACACCGTCAGAGGATTGATTGAAGGAAAGAACTTCACCTTTAGAGTCAGAGCTGAAAATGCTGCTGGGATCAGTGAGCCATCACGCAACACGCCATTTATCAAGGCCGCTGATACCATTGGTATGTATCAGCTGTGTGGTCTCGTTCTCTCTCGATCTATCTCTCACTTTCTTTATTTCTAGGTATGCATTTCGGTTTGTCTGATTTTATTTCTCTCTTAGATCCTCCAAAGGTTTTCCTGAGTGGCAGCTTGCAGTCTGGTCTCGCCGTGAAGCGAGGCTACGAGATCTGCCTGGATGCCAACATTTCAGGATCTCCGTACCCTCAGATCACCTGGTACTGGAACAACCAATCAATTCAGCCTGAGCCACTCCGGAAGAGACCTGAAAAACCCCTGAAGAAGAAGGTGGAAAAGAAGGAAGAGGAAAAGAAGGAGGAAAAGGAGAAAGAAGAGGGGACAGCTGAGAAGAAAGAGGAGAAGGAGGGAGAGGTGAAAGAACCTGAGGAAAAAGAAGGCGAGGTGAAAAAAGAAGGCGAGGTGAAAAAGGAGGAGGAAGTTCCACAACCAGAGGTCGAGGAGCCAGACTACCCCACCATAAATGAACGCCTGGCCATCGACAATAGCCACAAGGGTGTATCCTCTATCGTTATCAGGGACTCGATTCGCCCTGATCATGGTGTCTACATGGTGAAGGTGGAGAACGACCATGGCATTGCCTCGGCAACCTGCGAGGTCAACATACTCGGTGCGAGTTCTTTTGTGTTTTCTATAACCAAAGCTTTATACTTTAAAGCTAATCATGTGTTAAAAAAAGATACAAAAAGTTCAAATCTGAACATTTATTCTGTCTACAGATACTCCCGGGCCTCCCGTAAACTTTAGATTCGAGGAGGTGAGGAAGAACTCTGTGATCTGCAAGTGGGATCCCCCTCTGGATGATGGTGGCAGCGAGATTCTCAACTACACCCTGGAACAGAAAGACAACTCCAAGCTGGAGATTGGTTGGAGCACCGTTACCGCAATATTGAAAGGATGTCGTTACTTGGTGCCCAAACTCATTGAAAAGAAGGAGTACATCTTTAGGGTCGTGGCTGAGAACAAGTATGGTGCAGGCCCACCCTGTGTCTCCAAACCGGTCATTGCCAAGAATCCTTTTGGTATGGGTGCATTTATTATTATTCTGGTCTATGCTGTAAGCTAGTTTTTGGTTTTGTTTTATTTGTTTGTTGTTTTTTTCAGCTTGGTTTGTAAAGTTTTAAAGCACAAAAATGTTTGTAACTGATTAAAGGTCAACTGAAATTAAATATATGTCATTATGTAGATTAATTAACAGATAACTGTGCTATTAATGAACTTAAAGGTATATAAACAATAGTAACATACCACTTATTTTTGTTCTGCTATTTCATCTCGGTATGTCCTTAGAACCTCCCGAAGCACCTGATAAACCACAAGTTGATGACATCACAGCCAATAGCATGCTGGTCACATGGAATGAACCAAATGATAATGGCAGCCCCATCTTGGGATACTGGGTGGAGCGCCGTGAGATCAACAGCTCACACTGGGCACGTGTAAATAGGTGAGAAAACCATACAATGTAACCATTTTCTTTCTTTCTTTTCCAATTTGCAACAAGACACATGAAAGTGCATATTGGCTTGTGTGAGGGTAATAACAAAGCCTTCATGGTACCTTTGGTCTTCAGGAACATCATCCCTGTCCCTGAGCTAAATGTTGAAGGTCTGATCGAGGGGCTGACTTACATCTTTAGAGTTGCTGCCGAAAACCAGGCCGGCCCTGGAAAGTTCAGTGTTCCCTCTGAACCCAAGACTGCCCAGCCAGCAATTTGTACGTAAACTGTTCTAAATCCTTTGTTCGACAGAACTGTGAGTTGTCACTAAATGTTTTATTCTTAGTTATATCCATCTATAACATTTATTTAATATTTGAAAAATGAGCAACTGGCAATTTTTAGAATTTAGAAGTATGAAGAAGAAAAAGTTATGGTAAAATTATTTGCTCCTTTTAAGATTTTCTTTTGGTTTTTTTAAATACTTGTCACATTTATATGTTTCAGATAAAATTTCAAACAAATTTTAATATTAGAAATTGGTAACCTGAGTAAATAGAAAATATTTTTTAAAAGATTATTTCATTCACATTCACATTACAGGGCCTCGAAAGAGTCCTGTATTGTTATTTTTCATCACTACCTCCCTGAGTCGGGAGGGGATCATTGGTGCGTGTGCTGCCTTCCTTGGATGTGGTAGTCGTTTGTCAGGTTCTCTCCGGAATCGAACCCTGATTCCCCATTATCTGTGGTCAAACATGGCAGGCAGATAAAGTGCCATCGAAAGTTAATATGGCAAGCATTCGAATGAGACATCGCCGCCGTGGAGGGAAAGGGTTACAGTTTAACATTTTGAAGAGTCCTGTTGCATCTGGCATAAAATGAGCAAATGAATGGAACCATGAATTCTCTTCTCTACTAGAAAATCCTGAAAGAGAATATTCAGCCATCACTTTGTGCCCTGAAGCTCAAGCGCACCCAGGTTATGGAGCAGTACGATGATACAAAACACACCAGCAAGTTCACGTTTGGATGGCCTAAAAAGCCCAACTGAAGGTTTAGGAGTAGCCAAGAGTAACTCCAGACTTAAAACATATAGAAGTGGATTGACATGACTTCAAACAGGGCAATATGGCTGAATTCAAACATATCTGCAAAGAAGAGTAGACCAAAATTCTTCCACACCAATATAAAAGATTCATTGCCAGTTATTGCAAACACCTGATTGCAGTTCTTGCTGCGAGAGGTGGTAGAACCAGCTGTTAGGTTCACTTTTTCATATAGGGCCAGGTAGGTTTGGATTCTTGTACTAAATGAAATCATCATGAAAAAAACAGCATTTTCTATTTACTTATGTTGTCTTTGTTAAATACAATTTGTTTGATGATCTAAAACATTAGATTAGATGATTTCCAAGTGTTTTTTTGTTTTAGTATAATATTCGAACTGAATTACTTCCTACCTCATCTGGGTATAGTTATTCTCACTGAAATATAGTCAATTGTAGGGTGAGATTCATCTGTGTTTACTTTGACCCTACAGTGCCTCCAGGTCCTCCAGTTGCCCGAGTGGCAGCAACTACTGACCACTCCATCGAAGTTGAGTGGGACCCGCCTGCTGACAATGGAGGTGGGGAAATCCTGGGATATCATGTGGATAAGGTGAAAAAAGTTACTTCTCATAGGTTTTTAACTTTGTTTTTGAGATTCTGTCATGTTAGAAGTTGATTTCAGTCCTGATGGATGTTCTTGTTTGTTTTGTGGTGTTATTCAGGCTATGGCTGGTACCAAGGACTGGTCAAGATCTACGGAACGTCCGTGGAAGACTCGGAACTTCACTGTTTATGGAGTCAGAGAGGGAGCAAAGTACACGGTCAGAGTCATTGCCTGTAATGCTGCTGGAGAGGGAACACCAGGATTCACAGAGTCTGTATTCGTCAGAAATCCTGCAGGTTAGCTGAAAAACTCAGAAATTTTTTTTTAAAAATGTAGAAATTTGAACCAGTGTTCAATTAGATCAAATCTTGTTTAATTTCGTATTGATGTATATCTTCTTCTTCTTGTATTTTATTTGTTTGTTTTTCATTCTTTGCTTCTTTGCTGGTCATCACTAACAGAGATCCCAGTAATTGAATTGGATCTGTCTGTCAAGAATGGCGTCGTGATCAGAGCTGGAGAAAACCTCCTTATACCTGCTACAGTCACAGGTAAACCCTACCCAGCCATCACCTGGACCAAGGATGATGGCAAACCCGACAAAGACCGTGCGGAGATCCTCACTGAGGACAACAACAGCATCTTTTCAGTCAAGAATGTCCAGAGGAAAGACTGCGGAAAATATCAAATCTCCGCTTGCAACCCCAGTGGCATCAAGTCTGCATGGACCAGAGTGGAGGTCATGGGTGAGTCCAGGACGTTAGAATTCAGTCTGAACTTGTAATTAGTTGAACAAATGATCAAACAGGATAATATTGTTTTATTTTCAGATGTCCCGGGACCTGTCACAGACCTGAAGCCTGTTGTTGTCACTCGTAAGATGATCTTTCTGAACTGGGATGACCCTGAAGACGATGGAGGCAGTGACTTGACCGGCTTCCTCGTGGAGCGAAGAGATCCCAAGATGCACACATGGAGGCAACCTGTTGAAACCGCCTCGTCCAAGTGTGAGTGTGTGGGCATTATGGAGGGACAAGAATACCTGTTCCGTGTCATCGCCAAGAACAAATACGGCCTGGGCCCACCTGTTGAGCTAGGACCCATCAAGGCTGTAGACCCACAGGGTGAGTGCTACGTTTATTTTCATTCTATGGATGTTGGGGATTTTGTGTTTAGAAGCAGTGTGAAATGTGGAAGTGTATTTGAAACAAGTTTCTTGTGTGGTTTTGCAGGCCCGCCATCATATCCTGAGAAGTTCCACTACACTGAACGCACAAAGAACTCCATCACGTTCGCCTGGAAACCACCACGTAATGATGGCGGCAGCCCTATCATTGGTTACTTTGTTGAGAAAAAGAGGCAGGACCAGCAGGCCTTTGAGCCCTGCAACACTGAGATCTGTCCCAACATGACTATGACTGTGGAGGGCCTGGATGATGCCTGGATGTACGAGTTCAGAATCAAGTGTGCCAACCTTATTGGAGAGAGTGAGCCATCCATCCCACTGACTGTGGTTATCCAAGATGATGAAGGTAAAGCCTGAAAACTTCTACTTGTTCAAGTAATGGATGGAAGAGTTTTCTCCAGAGAAATGTATATAAAATAAAGAGGTCAACCCTGGTGGACGCTAATAACTTGGCTCATGGCTCATGCATTCTGATTTGGTTGATTTCTGTCTTGCCTTTCTCAGTGTCTCCTGAGATTCACATGCTGAAGCAGTTCAAAGGGGACACCATTACTGTGAAGAAGGGTGAATCCATCGAGATCCCAGCTGATGTCCTGGGACTCCCCATCCCTAAGATTGAGTGGTCTAAGGATGACGTAGTGATCGAGAAGCCTACTGAGACTCTACTGATGGAGACAAATGTGACTGGCAGAATGAATTGCAAGACCATGCTGTCTATCCCAGCAGCCAACAGGAGGGACCGTGGCAGTTACACTGTGGCTGCCTCCAACAACATGGGTTCAGCCACGCACACGGTCTATGTCATGGTGCTTGGTGAGTTGAAATCATGTCACTGTGGTGGTACTTTATAACATAAAATATGGTGTTATGTTATTAGTTATGCTAGTTCTGTTTGTATCAGAGTAACCAGCTGACAGTGTCCTGACTGAACTCATGCTCTTCTCTTCAGACCGACCAACTCCACCAAGGAAAGTGACAGTAACCAATATCAGAGGTGAGTCCTGCTACCTCAACTGGGACGCACCACTTGATAATGGCGGAAGTGAACTGACCAACTACATCATTGAGAAGAAGGAAGTGGTAACAGAGGTGCCTGAGGTGGAAGAGGGACAGGAAGCTCCACCTGAACCGCAGTGGGAGGAGGTTACAAATAGTATAATTGAGAGAAAATATGGGGTATGTCTTTATAATAGTAGCACCAACTACAAGTTATATTAATAATAATAAATGTAGTCCAATTGGTTTCCAATGGTAACATCACCTACATCTTTTGAAGGTCTGGAACCTGGAAGACAAAAAGACCTACCTTTTCCGGGTACGGGCTGAGAACCGCTACGGTAAATCTGATCCCTGCACAACTGAGGAAGTTCAAATTATAGACCCCTTCGGCCTTCCTGGCCCTCCAGAGAAACCAACAATTGCAGAGTACTGCAAGACCTCCATGACTCTAACCTGGGAACCTCCCAGAGATAATGGAGGCTCCACGATTATTGGTTACTGGCTGGAAAAAAGAGAGAAAGGTACTGCTTACTGGGCTAAAGTCAATAAGATGCCCATCACAAAGAGGGGCATGAAAGGCTGGGAGTACCAGGTGAGCTGTGGGGCTTTCTAGTAATTTTAGCATTTATTTTAAGGAAAGCACTGCCTCGGTGTGTACAACTCCTTGTTTAGAAATTGAATACTGTTGCATTATGTGTCTCTCAGGTGACACGTCTGTTTGAAGGAACAGAGTACGAGTTTAGGGTCGCAGCCTGTAATTCAGCAGGAACCGGACCTTTCAGTGGACCATCTGACTCTGCCTTTGCTGTTGACCCTCTCAGTAAGTAAAGGACAATGCATGTCTTTTTAAAACCCACCAGCTTACTTAAGTCTGGTGTTGGCCACCAGATTCAGGGGGATGATGAATGATAGAATTTGGATACTTTTTTCACATTCTGTTGCTTTTCCCTGCAGCTCCTCCAAGCATGCCTGCTGCTCCCGAGGTGGCCGATAAGACAAAACACAATGTCACACTCTCCTGGAAACCACCAGAGAGTGATGGTGGCAGTCCCATCAAGGGCTACATTATCCAGATACAGGATGAGGGGACATCAGAGTGGGTGAGAGTAAATGATCCTGAAACCCTGCACCCCACTACTGAGTTTACAGTGCCAAGCCTCCGCGAGCTGAAGCGCTACCGGTTCAGGATCATTGCTGTCAATGACATTGGAGAGTCTGATCCCAGCCCCCGCACTAGTGAAGTTCTTATTGAGGATGTCCAACGTATGTCTGAATTTAAAGTAATTTTCCCTACAATAAGTAGATACTGTGTATTTCATCCACTGATGTGTTTATCAATTCCTACTCAACAGTTCCACCTTCAATCACACTTGATGTGATGGCAGATGACCTGGTTTCCATCCGTGCTGGAGATCCCATTAGAATCCCCACCACCATCAAAGGCCGGCCCACTCCTAAGGTAACCTGGGACTTTGACGGCAAAGCCAAGTCGCACAAGAAAAACAAACTCCACACACTGCCTGTGGACTCTGAGGTGAGACCTTAATACCACATTTTCAGGAAAAAAAAAATCACCTTTCTGAAGAGTTCTTGCCCTTCTTTCCCTTATTTTTCACTTGTCTGTTACAATTTTATGAAACCATTGCATTATTATGTTTGTGTTTGTATATCTTACAAAATACATAAGACAATTCTTTAAATATTTTTTTGTTTTGCTTGTTCAGGTGGAGTCCACAGACACCACTTCTGTTGTGACTATACCTGTCAGTCTGAGGACTCACTCTGGACGTTACACCATCACAGCCAAGAACAAGTCTGGACAGAAACACCTCAACATCAGGGTCATTGTCCTCGGTATGTTTGTGACTTTTTTTTAAGAGAAGCATACTTATAGATGACTAGCAATGGCAGAGTGGCATCTTTTTCCTGTGTCCTAAATGTTTTACTGTGCTTGTGCCTGCAGATGTTCCCGGACCTCCAAAGGACTTAAAGATTACTGACATCACCCGATCAACCATGAGGCTGATCTGGAAGCTCCCCAATACAGATGGAGGAGAGCGAATCAAGAGTTACTTTATTGAGAAGAAATCTGTGACCGACAAGGCCTGGACCAAGGTAAACATCACCTTGTTGTCAGTTTCTCTATTCTATTTTGCTAAGTTTTAAAAGTAATGTATGGAAATAGTCCCTTTGATTAGATGTTGCAGGAATGGATAGAGACTCCCAGGCTAAATAGTAAGCTGCTTCTATGATTCTAATATGTCCATGACTCAGAAGCACTAGATATAACAGCTAAGTTTAACTTTAAGATTCTGCTGTTTGTGATTGATTAGCTGCGTTTTTTGCTTTGTTATCAGGTTAATGTAGCCTGTGCTAGCCAGGCCTACGTGGTGCCAGGACTGCTAGAGGGTCAGGACTACCTGTTCAGAGTGCGAGCAGAGAACCGATTGGGATTCGGCCCGTTCACTGTCACCACTGAACCTGTCCGGGCCAGAGACCCCATCTGTGAGGACTTGTTTGGAATTTCAGCTCCAGATATGCAGCACATACTTCCAAAGTTTATATGAATTGCCCTAACATTAACCATCCTCTTTCTCAGACCCACCTGACCCCCCCACCAAGCTGAAGGTTAACCTGGTGACAAAGAACACTGTCACCTTGAGCTGGGAGGCTCCCAAAAATAATGGTGGCTCTCCTGTGAAGCATTACATCATTGAACGATTGAGCTGGGACACCACCGGCAAGGAGAAAGAGACCTGGAAACAGTGCAACAAGAGAGATGTGGAAGAGCTCACCTTCGTGGTGGAGGATCTCAAAGAGGTCAGGCTTTCCTCTTCAAAGTATTCCTCCATGTACTGCTTGTTTCCTGTATTAATTAGAATCACATTTATGAATACATGGCTGGAGAAAGGCATATTTTAAATGTCACTTTTTGTCCTAGTTTTAAGATTGATCATTTTCTTTCTGGAAGTTATTTAAGATGATTTCTAGAAAACTCAAACTGATAACTGATGAAAATGTAATGCAATAAAAGTTGATTCTGTTCATCGGGGTGTAGCGTTTTCAGTGGGAGAAATGTTTCGTCACTCATCCAGCTGACGTCTTCAGTCTCAGCTGACTGCAGGTTTCCCACCTTATAAACAGGAAATTTGCCCAATAACTGAAACAAGCACCACCAGTGAAAAATGGTCAGTTTCAAGATCATTAATATGCAAATTCTCATGACCACTGATCAATGGCCATGAGTCCCATTCACAGAGAGTTGGGGAATGGCTGCAATCACAGCATTGTAAGATGGTGACAGATGTACCCTTAGGCCCCTCCTCGATTCAGAGATGGTCTTTCCCTTTTCACGTAAATGGCCTCCTTGACTCCGCCCTCAAACCAGCGTCCCTCCCTGTCCAGGATGTTACATCCTCATCCTTGAAAGAGTGTCCACTGGCCTGTAGGTGTAAATAGACTGCAGAGTCCTGGCCTGACGAGGTGGCTCTTCTGTGTTGTGCCATCCACTTAGCCCAGGGGTGGGCAATTCCAGGCCCCAAGGGCCGGTGTCCTGCAGGTTTTAGATCTCACCTTGGGTCAACACACCTGAATCACATGATTAGTTCGTTACCAGGCCTCTGGAGAACTTCAGGACATGTTGAAGAGCTAATTTAGCCATTTAAATCAGCTGTGTTGGTTCAAGGACACATCTAAAACCTCCAGGGACACCGGCCTGGAATTGCCCACCCCTGTCTTAGCCAGAGGTTGTTTGTTTTCCCTGATGTATAAATCCTGGCATTCCTCCTGGCACGTAACAGCGTACACTATGTTACTCTGTTTGTGTCGGGGGACCCGATCCTTGGGGTGGACCAATTTTTGGCAAAACTCTTCTCCCACTGAAAACGTTACCTCCAGATGAACAGAATCAGCTTTTTGGGATTTCCTTAGCTGGATGATCAAGGATGCATTAAGATATAATGCAATAAAGATTGCTTCTTTTACTTTAAAGTTTTTTAAGATGATTAATATTTAGTGCATAATCTTTAACCCACTCTATCTCTTTGCGATGTTACTGTCATTTTAACTTGTATTTCTCCAACACAAAATTTGAGAATTAAGCCAAAATGTATCCTGCAGAGAGAGTTGCTTCTGAAGGACATCTATATTTTTTACAAAAAAAACTAACAACAAAAAATAACAGGAGAGGATAAAACCTGAGCTTTCAGCCCACTTTCCACAGTGATTTGGGAATTTCTACTGGAATTTTACCCAAACTTTGTGTTGACTGTCTTGTTAATCTACAGGGAGGAGAATATGAGTTCAGAGTAAAAGCTGTAAATGCTGCTGGACCCAGCCGACCCTCTGCCACCATTGGACCCATGGTCATCAAGGATCAGACATGTGAGCAACAGCCTCTTCAGCCAATGACAGGCTACTCATATTCCACTCTATTTGACCAGCACGTTTGTTTTTTCAGTCAAATATTCATAGGGGCTGTTTCACGAACATCTGTGGGTGCCTGAGAATGTTGCATTCAGTTAACTTTATGATGGTGATTAACAAACAGTTTGTTTTGTCGATCATAACAAACGGATCATCTCTCTGCAGGTCCGCCCACTATTGAACTACGTGAGGCTATGGAGGGAGAGGAGGGCTGTGACATCAGCATTGTCGCAAAAGTTAGCGGCTGTCCGTTCCCCAGCCTCGTTTGGCACAAAGCCAGTCTGGACAAACCTGAGGAGAAGTCTGCCATTCAGTATGACCAACACATCAACAAACTAGTAACCCAGGATAAGTGCACCCTTCTAATACAGCAAGCCAGCAGGCATGACAGCTCACTCTACAGCCTGACCGCCACTAATAGTCTGGGCACTGTTTGCAAGGGCATCAAGCTCTCAGTGTTTGGTAAGAAATTCAACCTAAAGATGTTACATGTGTCTTTTCAACTCTTAAAAAATATTTGGATTTTATTTCTCAACAAAGCTGAATCACAGCAAACCATATTTCTCATCAGATAATTTAATTTAAAGGCAACAGCAGTACAAGTTTCATTATCAGACGCTTGGCCTGGCAGAGCGCTGTGTCACCTTCAAATCAACAGCGCTATGCCCGACTCAAAGCCTTTGCAGTATCCAAAGTTCTTTGTCTAAAAAAGTTTGTAATGTTCAATTAAAAACAGCAATCTTCAGAGAGAATGAGAATGTCATTTTGTCCACTTGTATTTTGAAACAGAGACTCAGTTTATTCAAATTGTGTGATGTTCTCAAATCAAGGTTAAAAGTCTCGTAGCAGTTTAATTATCAGGTGATAGCAGGTTTGATCACTGGTTGAAGTGATTTCCAGGTCTCTTCAGATATACATATATGACTCAGCTTCCCTCCCTATGTAGGGCCTCCCGGTCCCCCAGTCGGACCAGTCAAGTTCACGGAGGTGTTTGCAGAAAGAATAGGCCTCGCCTGGAACCCTCCCATCGATGACGGTGGATCTAAGATCACCAACTACGTGGTTGAGAAGCGTGAGGAGAACAGGAAATCGTGGGTCCATGTCTCCAATGATCCCAAAGAGTGTACCTATGTGGTAACCCGGCTGACCGAGAACCATGAGTATGAGTTCAGAGTCATGGCTCAAAACAAGTTTGGAGTAGGCCCACCACTGGTCAGTGATCCAGAGAAGGCCAGAAATCTCTTCAGTGAGTTTAGACCATCACGTCTTCACCCTCATTACACAAATGAGGACAAATAACTTGTATTACACTTTGTTAATATTATCTATTACATGTTAAATTATTTATTTACGGTCCACTTACTGCATAACTTACCGTCATCATTTTCTAATATTAAAAAAACTACTGTCAGTTCTATGGTTTTATATATCAGGATATATTAAAAAAAGAAATTGGCCTTTAACAGGCCAAACATAGACAATATTACATATTACACTGTGTCACTAACACCCACAGCTCTAGAGGATTCTGATCTGTCTGTCTGGTAATTCATAGACAAATGATGTATTGATTATGGGTGGATCGTGGATAACAGCCCTGTCCTCTTGCAGCTGTCCCCGGTCAGTGTGAGAAGCCCACTGTGACCGAAGTCTGTCTGGAGTCAATGACTGTCAACTGGGAAGAACCCAAGTACGATGGCGGGTCCCCCGTCACTGGCTACATCATCGAGAAGAAGGAGACCACTGCCAAGCGCTGGATCCGTGTCAACCGTGAGCCCATTAGGGCACTGCCACTGGGCAACAACTGGGATGTCACTGGGCTACTGGAAGGGGCGCTATACCAGTTCAGGGTCATTGCTGTCAATGCTGCTGGCTGTGGACTGCCCAGTATACCTTCTGACCCCATACTCTGCAGAGACCCCATCAGTAAGACAGAAGTTATTATTGTGTTAAAGCATGTTAGCAGCAACATTGCAACAGAGATTAGATCCTGTTAAATAATTCTCGAGCAAAACTAAAATAAATGATCCCAAATGAAATGTCAAACTCCAGACAGCAAATTGTGTTGGTGCTGAAACATGTTTTACCATTGTGTATGCTTCTAATCACATTTGTGATTTAGCAGAAACTGGAGCTTTACAGTATTTCAATTTGTGCATGCAGAGCCTCCTGGACCGCCCACTCCAAAGGTAACAGACTGGACAAAGTCTACAGTTGAGCTCGAGTGGATACCGCCTCTGGTGGACGGAGGGTCAAAAGTCACAGGCTACATTGTGGAGTTCAAGGAGGTGAACAAGGAGGAAGAGGAGAAGAAAGCTCAGAGGAGGCTACTCCTGAGTGTAGCTGAAGAGGAGAAGGAAACAGAAACTGAAGAGGCCTGGGAGAAGGTAAAAAGAGAAACAGATTGTGACCAGGTGTTCGGCGGGGTTATAAAAGAAATCGAAAAATGACAACGCCACCTAGGGGAATTTCACCCCCAGGAAATATACATTTAAGAAAAATAGATAAAAGGAATAAAAAGAGGCCGCACAGATTCGAGGATGCACACCGAGGCAGGTTGGCTCCAATATTAATACAGTTTTATTTACGGTTAAAATAAATAAAATATTAGAAAGCAAAAGGTAGCGTCGTTGTTGACAGTGTCCTCAAGTTAAAAATAAAACAATCATGGAACTTGGACTTACCAGCAGCCGTGGACCCAAAAGAAAATCACACAAAAAGAAAATCACTACAGCCCACCCGGTGCTGTGCAAAAGAAAGTGTGAAAACGACCCCCCACCTGAGGTCCCAGGGCCACTGGCACGTCCTCCGTCCACTGAAATACAACACAGAGCAATACGTTAAAAGAATAAAAGGACACTGAGCGTCAGGCTCGCTACAGATCATAAAAACTAAAACCAACTGTGATTACTTTAATAAAAGACACACACACACACACACCAAACTGGAAGGCTTGCGCCCCACGAGTCAAACTACAACTCGTGCTGGTGGTAATTGTCCAGGTTCAAAATAAAATGGGCAGCAAAACACAGCTGATTTCCCACTTACTACTACTTACTTCCGAAAAGAAAACCTAATTTCTGCCATTCAATAGGCTTCTGAACAAATGTAAACTTTTTAACATTATGCAAAATTGCAAAACGCTCAGCTGTGTCTCTAATAAAACCTCTGTAATTTGCTCTGCTTCAGTTCAGCAGCATCAGGTAATGTTCATTTATTGATTAATAGTTTTCTTCCTTCTTTTTTGATCTACTGCAGAATATTTTTGTAAAATCGTTTTTCTGTTTTAGCCTCAGCTACGTTGACACAAAGGCATCTGCTGTGATGCTCACACCTTAGATAAAGTCTCGAAAGTGTCAGCTTCCTTTTTATGGTTATAAAATTATGTAAATGTACTGATCTATGATCTGAATTATACTATTGACTGAGTGTCTGAGGCTAACAGTTACACAGTCATACCAAGACTCTGTCCTGATAGTTTCCACTTTCTCTTTTGTATCAGAGATACTGAGACAATATTCAGGATAAATAACCATGAAAACAATTTATTCAGTTTAGAGGTTTACACATCACATCATTATAATCACAGAGCCCGTTTCACTTGAATCGTCCACTTGATGGCGCAGTAGAGCAAATGAAGCATCACAATGCTTCGAACCATGAGTCGACCGGTTGGATGGAAGCTTCAGTTCATCTCACCATCACTACCTGTAGCTGTCATATGATCTACTCGCTTGCTGATCAATCCGTCGCGGTGTGCCAGCATTTACTGCTGCTTTGCGCCAAACGCACGGGAGGAACGATCCAGAAAAACACCGGCTTAGCTTTATACGGGCTGACGGCACCCTGCAATCAATATGCAGGAGGGTTCCCAATTAACCTAGTTGCGCAGGAGAGAGCGAGGGCGGTAGAGCGAGAGAGAAAGAGGAAAAGACTAACATAACACACCAATGCATTGAATCTATGAAGAGATAGAGCACTATGGTTGTAATGATGCAGTAAAATAATGTAATCTGTGTATATATGTAAATGGCCTGCATTTGTATAGCGCTTTTCTAGTCCATAGGACCCCAAAGCGCTTTACACTACATTCAGTCATTCACACACACATTCACACACTGGTGATGGCAGCTACATGTAGCCACAGCTGCCCTGGGGCGCACTGACAGAGGCGAGGCTGCCGGACACAGGCGCCACCGGGCCCTCTGACCACCACCAGTAGGCAAACACGGGGTTAGTATCTTGCCCAAGGATATTTGGCATGCAGCCAGGATGCAGCCTGGGATCGAACCACCGACCTTCTGATTAGTGGCTGACCTGCTCTGCCACCTGAGCTACAGCCACCCACATCTTTACTTTACAGAGTGACATCAGTTGCTCTGAACTCATCTTTAATGTTGTAATGTTGACTTCAGGATTTGAGACATCTCCACAAAGCCAATGAAGATCCAGTATGTAGTGTTTTTAACATGATTAAATGAACGTTAATTTGCATTTCGCCTCTGCCCAGGCAAAGGACACTGAGATCAGAGGAACTAAATTTGTGGTGGCTGGCCTTAAGGAAGGTGGTCTGTACCGCTTCAGAGTCCGAGCTGTGAATGCTGCTGGAGTAGGAGACCCTGGATTAGTGTCTGAGCTAATTGAGGTCAAAGACAGAACAAGTAAGATACAGATCCAACTTTAACATCTGGCAAAGCAATATTTTTTGTTAATAACACAAACGTAAAAATTGTCCCCGTCTCGTGCAGTTCCTCCTGAGATGGATCTTGACGCCTCAGTGAAGGAGAAAATCGTAGTCCATGCCGGTGGCACCATCCGCATTATCGCCTACGTGTCCGGCAAACCTGCCCCACAGATCACTTGGTGCCGAGATGACAGTGAGGTGCCCAAAGAGGCCGTGGTGGAGACGACAGGCATCTCTAATTCACTGGTCATTAAGAACTGCAGACGCCAACACCAGGGCATTTATACACTAAGTGCAAAGAACGAGGGCGGAGAGAGGAAGAAGGCGGTCATTGTTGAGGTCCTGGGTGGGTAATCACATTCACCTCAAACAATTTGAACATGCTGATGCATAAAGAGCTGTCCCATCCACTTTCTTAACCGCGTATCCAAGTAGAATATGGAAGCTTTATGTGCAGAGTCTGACTCCGTCCTTATCTCTACAGACGTTCCTGGACCAGTTGGTCTTCCCTTCGCTGGAGAGAACCTGACCAATGACTCCTGCAAGCTGACCTGGTACTCCCCTGAGGATGATGGCGGCTCAGCCATTACCAACTATATTATTGAGAAGAGAGAGTCAGACCGCATGGGTTGGACCTCTGTATCTTACACAGTGACAAGAAACAATGCTGTAGTACAAGGACTCATCGATGGCAAGGGCTACTTCTTCAGGATTGCAGCTGAGAACATCATAGGCATGGGACCTTTCGTCGAGACCGACAAGATGGTTCTCATCAAAGATCCCATCTGTAAGTCCAACATGTAGTAACCTGAAAGGAAAAGAGTCCCTTATTTAACATTTTAGTTGTAACTTCTTTACAATTTTAAGGGTAATCACCAAACTAGAAAAAACATAATAGGAGTTATTACTGAATTGTTATATACAAAGTTTTTTCTTAAATCCTCATTTCAAAGTTGCAACTATTAGGCATGAAATCTAGAAGACGCTGATTTTATGTCGTTTTAAAAATTAATTAATTCATCAATTAATTATTACAAATTTGTTTTAAATCTATGGAAGCGCAAAAATAGTTTTTCAATTATATACTTTCAATAATTTGAATGTTAATTATAACCTGGAAGTAAATCTTTTTTACAAGTCAACTCCTCACAATTTGTGCAGAATATCTACAGGAAAACAACAACAACCGCTCGTGAGGCACGAAACCCTTTGACAGTCATTTGGGTAGAACAAAAAAAAACTGCTGTCACTCTGTGTTTGTATCTTCTGCAGCTGTCCCAGAGCGTCCTGAGGATCTAATCATCACAGCTATTACCAAAGACTCCATCTCCGTCACCTGGAGACCACCCAAATATGATGGTGGTGCAGATGTGACCAGCTATGTCCTTGAGTCCCGAATGATAGGCCATGACAGCTTTGTGAGAGTAGGCGGAGAGGACAAGCTGATGGACAGACGGTTCACACTAACTGGGCTGAAGGAAGGCTCAAGCCATGAGTTCAGAGTCTCAGCTGTCAACCAGGTGGGACAAGGCAAACCATCTTTTGCCACCAAACCTGTGCAGTGCAAGGATGAACTTGGTAAGTGACACAACATGACAACATTAATTTTATCATAAAAACTAGTGACTCACCAATGTGAAAACCAAGGATGGTAACTATGATTCAACATTGCTTATGAGGTATAACAGTTGTTTCAGCAAGTTGGTTTTGGGATGTAATTCGAGGTTTGTCAGTGTTTTGCCATGTAATGGCATAAAGAGATGTTTTAATGCTTCAGTTGTCAGCAAAGGCCAGAGCTTGTATGTTTTTATTCAGCCGTTCTATTCTGATAATGGAGATAACTTGAGTTTTCCTGGTCTCACGGATAAACTGATTAGATTCTGATTGTCAAAGATCACGGTTACCTTAATCTCACTAAACATACTTTTGGCCAATATGTTATTTGCTAATTATGAGAAAATTTAATACAAATATCTAAATGGCAGAGTCTCACCGTAGTGTGTGTGGAAGTCTTGTGTTAACCCTGCTTCTCCAAATAATGTGAAAAGACAAAATTATGACATTTTATATTCAAAAGGTCATATTCATGTGTAAAAATACATTTTTAGGTCAGGTTCTTCTAGGTCGTATTTGAGCAAATGAAGGGAAGTCCAAATATGGTTAGATACTGAACTGATGACATTCACTCATTTTTGAACCCCACCTTCATGTGTACAGATTGTGGGGTTTAAGCTACAGTATGTGTGAACATTCCTGTTGCCTATGTTTGTTCATACAGAATAACTGTAAATATATTTTTATTTTAAGTTATTTTTAAAGGCTTCAATGCATCTGTTGTATGATTTTCAACACACATGGACTGGAACTTGATCTTCGTGGTTGTTGTGGAAATACAATAAACAGGATTAAATAATTTGATATGAAGTAAGAAAATGTGACAAAATGTGCCATTATAACTGTTGTAGGTGTGGAAATGGTCTTTTAAATCAGAGAAAATGATCTAGGGGAAGATTTTCAGCTGATATAATAACTAGCTTAACTGTTACCCCTGCAGAGCCACCGACTCTGGACCTGGACTTCAGGGAAAAGCTCATGGTAAAGGTGGGAGACACCTGCATGCTGTCGGGACGCTACAGTGGCAAACCGGCCCCTGCTATCACCTGGGCAAAGAATGATGAGGACCTGAAGGCAGATGAGGAAATCAGCCTCCACAGCACCACCCACCACCTCAGCCTCAACATCAGCAAGGCCAAGAGAGAACACAGCGGCCGCTATTGTGTCAGCGTGGAGAATGCTGCTGGCACTCGCTCGGGAATCTGCACCATCACTGTGGTCGGTGAGTCGCAGCAAAGAGCTAATGACCTGACCAGCTGTGGAACTAACACAACACAAAAGTAGCATTGATCCGAACCAACACCTAACACCAGAAATGAAGGATATGTTAATGGATGTATCGAGATGAGTGATCAGCTGCTTGTACATGACTCAAAATCAAATCAGAGGTTTAAAAACTAAAATTCAGAAAAGGCACTTAAAACAGTGCCTCTGTCTGTCTGAGCAACCCGTTCTCACTCCCAAAGCGTAACATTTTACGCTAGGTGACAAATCGTCACCATATTACGTTTTCGGCTACCCACCACGTTCCTAAATGACGACCTCGGAAAAAGAGGAAATATGAGAACCGTCTGGACTGAACCTACACATGTTCGCTCTTTTTCTTCAAATCGCTTAGAAACACGCTATTTAACATCATTAAAGTCCTGGTTAAGGTCAGGAATAAGGTTATGGTCAGGGCTAGGGATAAGGTTAGGTTTAGGGCTGGAATACAGGGCTGGAACGTCTACTACCGCGGGAGCGTCATTGCACTGGATTCCAGCCATAACCCGCCGCGTACCATAAGAACGCCGAAGGTCTCCTTTCGCGTTCCTCAGGAACGCCCCGGGACGTGACAAAACGTCGACATGTTACGCCTCGGGAGTGAGAACGCTCTGGTCTGAGCATTTAAGACCGAATGGCCACGTGTAGTCTGGAAAAAGTCAAGATTTTTTAGACTACTTGGATACACAACACATCAAAATCAGACAGAAAATTAGAGTAGTAAGTATACTGGAGCTGCAATATGGACCATAAGAGAGATTTATGGTATATTATCAGGAAAAATGAGTGACAGATCCACATATGAGGGGCCTGAAAGGCTCTCTCTTTTTAAATACTATAGGAAACAAAAATAAGCAATCTGAGGGTGACGTACTGTTTGGGCAATGTGCAACATATTCAAGATAAGAAGAGGCCTGGTTTTTTCGAGAACTTGTATATAAGGAGGAAAGTTTTTTATTTGATTCTGGGGTTAACAGGGAGCCACTGATGAGAAGCTAATATGAGAACATTATAGCCTCTTTTTCTAGTTTTCTTTTCTCGTTTCTTTTGCTGCATTATTTTGGATCAAGCGAAGGCTTTTGGGGGAACTTAGAACAACCTGATAACTACAGTAACTGAGCCTAGAAGTAAAAAAGGCTTGAACTTGTTTTTTAGAATTACTCTGAAACAGAATGTTTCTATACTGCAGAAATACTAATGCTTTAGACTTTAGATATTTTCCTTTACTTAGCATGTTGAACAAGTAACTGTTTAAATGTGTAATAAATGTTACATTTGAGTATCCCAGTATTATAACCTTTTATAAGCCAAGGCGTGAAAATAAATGAAGATTTTCATGTTGCTGATCGCTGTAAATTATTTTCCTGTCAGACCGTCCTCAGCCACCAGAGGGACCCGTAGAGTTCAACGAAGTCTACAGGAATTACATGGTAATCACCTGGAAGCCGCCTCTGGATGACGGAGGCTGTGCTGTCTCCAACTACATCATTGAGAAGAGAGATACCAACAGAGACCTATGGATGCCTGTCACCTCATCCTGTACCAGAACCACCTGCAGAGTGAGTAGAGATATTTTAAGCACAGAAAATGTTGGAAACAGTGACGAGAAGTGCAAATCTGGGCCAGACTTTTAGTATGCACCTTATATGTAAGAAGATCCTGTGAAAATCTTTGATAAAAAAGTTTGTTTGAAATGCCTGAATTTTTACCATTCTGTTTTTTTATTCTTTTGTTATCAAGACAATAGTACAAAGGCTTTGATTACTAATATCCTTTCAGGTGCCAAAGCTAATCGAGGGCCGGGAGTACATCATTCGTATAATGGCTCAAAACATCTATGGCATCAGTGACCCTCTTCTGTCTACAGAGACTAAAGCTAGAGACATTTTCAGTAAGTGATATTCACAGAGAACGACACACAAAGCCAGCAAGCAATCCGCTTTTGTGTTTATAAAGTAAAAACAGCATGTAATTGCATTTCATTGTGTCTATTACAGAGACACCAGATGCTCCCAAGCAGCCTCTGGTGAAGGAAGTTTACCATGACTCTGCCCTAATCAGCTGGGAGCCACCTGCTGATGGAGGGAAACCAATCACAGGCTACATTGTGGAGAGGAAGGAGACCATGGCCAACAGGTTCATAAATACATATAACACTAATAATTTAGGGCCCAGGCAATGTTTGTAGGCTTTTCTTCTAATTGCTTTTTCGTGTACTTACACAGCCATGACTGGCATGTCAAAGTACACAATCCAGACTTGTAACACGCTTATGAATTATTAACAGCACATTTCAGCTAGTTGTTAAAGTTATTTGTTTTAGTTGCTGATAATGTAACTACTGCTCTGTGAGTGTGTAATGTTTTACCACTGGTCTTGTGTGGTGGGCACCAGTCTGTGGGAGCTATGTCAAACTCTTTCTTCCAGTGTGTGTGTGGCCTCACAAACTCTGATGCCACAGTCAGCCCAATGCCTAATAAATCAAACTTTTTTAGAAAACTGAGATTAAACCTGTTGCAACACAGCAGTGTGGTAGTTAGCTCTGTCACCCCAGAGCAAGAAGGACCCAGGTTTGAGTTTATTTGCCTGCCTTGTCTTTCTATGTGGAGTTTGCATGTTCTCATGCAAACCATGTGTTGTTGTTTTTTTCTGAGTACTCTGGCTTCCTTTATTCCTCAAGTTAAAAAAATTTATGTTATTTATATTTATATAAATGCATTCTTACAAACAAATTGTTAGACTTCATCTGAATTTTCATTTCATTCCATTCGATTTCAGCGTTTTCAGTGGGAGAAACTCATCCAAGAAGTCACGTTGATGAGCAAGGAAATATTTCTCCAACTGAAAACGCATCGTCAAGATGAACAAAATCAACTTTCTGGAATTTACTTAGCTGACATGCATCAAGACATCAGCCTTTATGTTTCTCTTCTCAGGTGGGTTCGCTGCAACACAGAAAGAATCCATCCTAAGGTGGAGTATTGGGTGACCGACCTCCTGAAAGGCTGCGAGTATGAGTTCAGGGTCAGTGCTGAGAATGAAGTGGGAGCTGGAGACCCAAGCCCACCATCTAAACCGGTCTTTGCCAAAGATCCCATTGGTGAGTTGTTCTCTTACAATTACACTCCATGTTATTATTAGTGGATGTAAATGCAGCACAAGAATATTCCTTCTTCTTTTCCCTAGTGAAACCTAGTCCGCCAGTGAATCTAAAGGCTATCGACTTTACCAAAGAGTCAGTTACCCTGTCATGGGAGCCACCCACCGACACTGGCAGAGGAAAAATCTTTGGATACTTGCTGGAGTTCCAGGCAGCTGGAAAGGAGGAATGGCTCAAGGTGAGGAAGTTACCTTGAGCCATTGAGGCGAGAGATATAACATGTAGACCACCCCTACAACTACATTTAACCTTTTAATTTCTTCATTTCAATTCTAATGTTCTTTCTTTCTTTCTTTTTTATTTCACTGAATTTTGTCAATTTGGACAACAGGTGAACCAGACTCCAGACTCCTGCAAAGAAACCAAGTTTAAGGTTATCAACTTGGAAGATGGTGTTTTGTACCACTTCAGAGTCATGGCTGTCAACGCTGCTGGGGAGTCCAACCCAGCCAACCTTACTGAGCCGATTAGAGTACAGGACAGACTTGGTGAGTTGTTATTTCAGTATCATAGAATGCTACATAATGCTACATATGTGTGTTGAGGTACTATAGTGTTTGTAGTCATTAATTCTCTCACTTCCTTCTTCTACATCTTTCAGAGCCTCCAGAGTTGATTCTGGATGCCGGAATGACCCGAGAAATTAAAGCCATGGCTGGCACTCATATTGCTCTGATAGCCGGCATCAAAGGTGTCCCATTTCCCACTGTCACCTGGAAGAAGAATGACGCAGAAGTTCCCCCTCGGGCAGATATCGAAACCAACCAGACAGGCACCAAGCTGGAGATGAGGTTCTGCCATCGTGGTGACTGTGGAGATTACACCCTAACTGTGGAGAATCCAGTAGGAACCAAGACTGTCACCTGCACTGTGCTAGTTCTTGGTAAGTACGGAATTATTTGTAGAATTGGATTATTAACTAAAATTCAGTGGTGGTTTGAAGGGACACATCTGGAGCTGAATCGTCTGTGTGGTTTTTAATTTTGAAAAAGTGGCTGTGATTAAGCACATTTTATTTTTGTGAGCCATCACCCCTGTGATACAAAGTCAGTTTCATTTTTGTGTCTTCCCCTAATGAAGGATCAGACTTTAGTGATGTTCTTTGTATGTTTCTTCAGACAAACCTGGTCCTGTACAGCACCTCCGTGTGTCTGATGTCAGGAGTGACTCTGCCTACCTGTCCTGGAAAGATCCAGAGGATAATGGTGGTACTCGCATCACTAACTTTGTGGTAGAGAAGAAAGACACAGCTTCCACTCAGTGGGTCCCTGTCTGCTCTACATCAAAGAAACGCAGTATGATGTTGAAGCACCTGATGGAGGGCACGTCCTACTCGTTTAGAGTTGCCGCTGAAAACCAGTTCGGCCGCAGCGAATATGTCGAGACACCAAAGGCCATCAAGGCAATGAACCCACTCTGTGAGTAACAACACAGTGACTATTTATCCTTCAAATTCATCTATATTATTTTGGTGTTGGAAAATTCCACAGATGCTTGTTTAATCATCCAAAATCTTACCTGGCGTAGGGTTTTCTGGCGATGCTATTCCCAGATTATGAACAGAATCAACTTTCTGGGATACTAAAAATAAATTTCCTTAAGCACCAAAGAAAACTGTGTTGCACAAAGAGTGAGTAGTTGAAGCCTGAATCGCTCTCATTTTGCTTTCATCCCTCCAGTCCCTCCTGGTCCTCCCAAAGACCTGCATCATGTTGATGTGGACAAGACTGAGGTATGGTTAGCATGGAACTGGCCTGATCGCAATGGAGGAAGTGAAATCATAGGCTTTCTGGTTGAGTACCAGGAAGAGGGAGAGAAAGAGTGGTATGAATGGAAAACTGTCAGCATCCCTGAGAGTCATGTGACTGGTCTGGAGGAAGGAAAAACCTACCGCTTCAGAGTGAGGGCTGAGAATGCCATTGGCCTCAGCAGACCTGATACCACAGTGCCTATCCTCTGCCAGGAGAAACTAGGTAGGGCAGAAGACAGTATTTGCATGACCCCTATTGGATTTCACATATAACTAATAGCATGAAATTAGTGTTCCAGTTGTTTGTTTTCACCTGAAATTAGATATTTACTTAATAGTGTAGGAATTGTGGTGCAGATGTGTGTTCCATGATAGTGTCTCGAGTGAGTACTTAGAATTAGAGGAGGCAGATGATCTTAATGAAAAAAAGAAACTGTTGATAAGGCTGGTAAACTGGTAAAGTTTGAATAATTTAACTTTGTTTCATATTTGTTTCATATGAGTCTAGTAATGTGAGGTGACCTCTTTTTGCACAGTGCCCCCAATTGTTGAAGTTGATGTTAAACTCACTGAAGGCATCATTGTGAAGGCCGGGACTACCATCAGACTGCCAGCTATAATGAGAGGAATCCCTGTCCCAACTGCCAAGTGGTCCATCGAAGGAGAGGAGATCACCAGCCAGGGCAACATTAAGATTGACACTGATAATTTCTCCACTATTCTCAGCATTAATGAGTGCACCAGAAACCACACTGGAACCTACCTGCTCACTGTGTCCAACCCAGCAGGAACCAAGACGGTGGCCTTAAATGTCACTGTACTCGATGTTCCAGCTGCTCCGATTGGACCTGTCAACATATTGGAGGTCATGCCAGATTCCATGACAATTGAATGGCGTCCTCCTAAAGATGATGGTGGGAGCCCTATAACCAATTACATTGTGGAGAAAAGAGAGTCCAACAAAGAGACATGGGGAGGTGTGAGTTCTGGTAGTCTTGCAACGCAGCTCCGGATCGCTCGCCTTCAGAAAGGAGTAGAATATGTAGTCCGCATTCGTGCTGAGAACAAGATGGGCATTGGTGCTCCTCTGGAGAGCAAGCCCACTGTTGCTGAGCACTCATTCATGCCCCCTAGTGCACCTGGTAAGCCACAATCCTATGATACCTCAGAGGATGCTGTTACACTTGGCTGGACTATGCCCCTAACTGATGGTGGCAGTCAGATCACTGGCTACATCATTGAGCGCAGACACAAGGGAGGAAAGTGGATCCGTGTCAACAAGACACCTTGCAAGGACCTGAGGTACCGAGTCCTGGGCCTCTACGAGGGCAGCGAGTATGAGTTCAGAGTGTTTGCTGAAAATATTGCTGGATTTAGTGGCCCCTCCCCAGTCTCCGACCCCTGCAAGCCCTGCAGGCCCATCACTGTCCCGAGTCCCCCTGTCAATCCTAAAGTTAAAGATTACAGCAGGGCCACTGCTGACCTGGTGTGGACCAAACCTACCAAAGATGGAGGCAGCCCAATCCTTGGTTACACTGTGGAGATGAAGAAAGCTAGCGCTGAAGAATGGAAAAAAGTCAACCTGGATGACTTGATCAAGCAGTGTGCCTACAGGGTGAAGGGTCTGGAAGAGGGTGTGACCTATAGATTCAGAGTCTTTGCTTCAAACATGATTGGAGACGGGGAGCCAAGAGAAATCCCAGAATCAGTCACTGCTCAGGATATTCTTATACCTCCAGAGATTGAGATGGAGGCCACTTGTCGAGATTGTGTTACTGTGCGTGTTGGACACAACATCAACATCATTGGTTACATCAAGGCTCGCCCTGATCCTGAAGTTTTTTGGTCAAAAGAAGAGACTATTCTAGAGAACAGCAAACGTGTTACCATCCTGCAGAATCTTCCTTTAGTCCACCTAAAGATCAAGGAAGCTACAAGGAATGACCATGGCAAATATATTCTGAAAGCTTCAAATGAAGGTGGTGAGGCTTCCCGCACAATCACAGTTAATGTTCTAGACCGACCCAGCCACTGCCAGAATCTGAATGTGACCTATGTCACTAAGGGCTCATGCATGATCAACTGGGAGAGCCCTAAGGACAATGGTGGATCCGAGATCACCAACTACATTGTGGAGTGCAGAGAGCCTAGTATTAGCATGTGGTCTATGATCTCTTCCCACTGCACTAATCGTAAGATCAAGGCAAAGCTGATGGAAGGCCATGAGTACCTGTTCCGTGTCTGTGCTGAGAACAAAATAGGACCAGGACCCTCCGTGGAGATCAAAACTCCTACATTGGCCATGGACCCTATTGACAAGCCCGGCGAGCCTGAGAACTTCAGAGCAATTGACATTGGTAAGAACTATGTCAATTTGAGGTGGCGGAAGCCTGACTATGATGGTGGAAGCCCCCATCTCTCCTACAACCTGGAGTGTAAAACTAAAGATGCGGAGGAGTGGGAAAAACTCAACACCACTACTCTCACAGACACCTTCTTTTTGGCTGATAAATGTGTGGAAAATCAGACGTACACCTTCAGGTAGGTTACTTCATTTCTAATTTGTAATTACTGATTGTTTTGTTGGGTGTTTATCTGATCAGAAATTGTGTTCTGTAAGGGTTATCCAGCTATCTACCTTTATTTACCTTTATTTTTACAATTTGTTATCCAGAGTGCAGACTGTCAGTGAAGGAGGTGAGAGTGCCTGGGTAAAACTTGCAGATATTCTGGTGAGGGAGGAGATCCAGAAGCCTGTCATTGACCTGAAGTTGGCTGGAACACTGACAGTAAAAGCTGGAGAGTCAGTCAGGATGGAGGCTGCTCTGAGAGGAAAGCCCCAGCCTGAGGTTAAATGGATGAAAGATAAGGCTACTGGAGACAATCCCAGAATAAGCTATGAAACTGGCCCAGACTACTCAAAATTTCTGATGACTAAGTCCAAGCGTAGTGACACAGGAAAATACATTATCACTGCCACCAACTCGGGTGGGACTTTCACAGCATATGCCAATGTTAATGTCCTGGACGTTCCCGGCCCAGTGAGAGACCTGAGGATTACTGGCATTGGAGCTGACAAGTGCAGAGTGGTTTGGGATGCTCCAGAGGATGATGGAGGTTGTGAGGTGGACAGCTACATTCTAGAGAAATGTGAAACCAGGAGGATGGTTTGGTCCACATATTCAGCCTCTGTGGTCACACCATACTGCAACGTCACTCGTTTGGTGGAGGGCAATGAATACATATTCAGAGTGCGGGCAGAAAACAAGATGGGAACTGGCCCTGCCATGGACAGTAAGCCTATAACTGTCAAGACTCAGTTCAACAAACCTGGACCCCCTGATGCCCCTGAAGTCACCAAGGTAAATTTTTGTATACTCTCTACTCGGTTTTATTTCAAATTGTGTCTCGTGGAAAACATTTCAACATCTTCAAGCTTTTATAACATAGTAATTAACATAGCTATAATAATTGGTTGTGATTAAAGGTGAGCAAAGATGAGATGACTGTGGTCTGGGCTCCTCCTGAGAATGATGGAGGAAAGTCAATCACTGGCTACATCCTTGAAAGGAAGGAGAAGAGGGCAGTGCGCTGGGTGCCCTGCACTAAGAGCCCAATCTCTGAGAGACGCATGAAAGTAACCAACCTGATTCCAAACCATGAGTACCAGTTCAGAGTGAGAGCTGAGAATGATGTCGGTCTGGGAGATCCCAGTAAACCCTGCAGACCAGTTGCAGCCAAAGATCCTATTGGTGAGTTTGCTGTCACAACTTTACTATTAAGAAGTTCAAGTGGGGGGGTTGTTTTGTTTTGTTTTTTTGTGGTAGAGCTGAAGAACATGTAAAATGCCAGACAATGGGGTTTAAGATTTGACAAGCTTCGTCTTTTATTTCTGCATTCATAATAAGTTTTGTTTCACTGTCTCCACCTACAGAGCCACCTGGTCCCCCTGCAGCCCTGAAGGTGGCCGACAGCACAAAAACCTCTATCACTCTGTCCTGGTCTAAACCTGTCTATGACGGTGGCGCCCCCATTATTGGCTATAGCTTGGACATGAGGCTGAAAAGTGAGGCGGACCCTGAGAATCCCACAGTGGGCTGGAAGAGAATTGATACTCATGGACCACTGGTGCTCACAGAATTTACTATTGGCCAGCTTGATGAAAAGCAGGAGTATGAGTTCAAGGTGTCAGCCCAAAACCAGGTGGGCTGGGGACGCCATGCTTATTTGAAGGAGGCAGTGTCTCCCAAGGAGATCCTGGGTAAGAAGTCATCAGATTCTGTGCCTCAATAAATGTTTTATAGTACAGTAGTCTTGTAAATTTTCCAAAAGCTGATGACACTAAACATTCATTTGTTTTTCATGTAAAACAGAGGCTCCAGAAATTGAGCTGGATGCCAGTCTGAGGAAAGGCCTTTCTGTGAGGGCTGGTTGTCCTATAAGGCTTTTCGCCGTGATCAGAGGAAGGCCTGCCCCCAAGGTTACGTGGAAGCGGTTGGGTGTGGACAATGTAATCCGCCGAGGTCACGTGGACCAGGTTGACACCATGTCCTTCCTTGTTATCCCTGAGAGCACCAGAGAGGATTCTGGAAAATATTCACTCACTCTGTCCAACTCAGCTGGAGAGAAAGCAATATTTGTCCGTGTCAAAGTCCTTGGTGAGAAACAAAAAACGAATGTCAAATGGTGTATTTTCTTTTAATAACTTTTAAACCCGTTTAAAAAGACTGGTCACTAATGAGGAGGCTGTCATGTCTTTGATTTAAAAAATTTTGTCCACAGACACACCTGGTCCGGTTGGCAGCCTGGATGCCACTGACATCACCAAAACAACAGCTCAACTCTCCTGGTTGCCACCAGAGAATGACGGAGGCTGCCCCATCCTCAATTACGTTGTGGAGAAACGAGAGGTTGATAGGAAGACCTGGACCAAGTGCACAGAGGACCTGAAGAAGACTAGCTTTAAGGTCACCAACCTTACACCTGGCATTGAGTATTACTTCAGAGTCATGGCCTGCAACAAGTATGGCATTGGAGTTCCTCAGGACTCACCCAGGTCCTACTTGGCTGTTGACCCAATCAGTAAGTTCCGTGTTCTTCTGACTCTGAATTTAGTCTGTTTTGTTAATTGTTCCTAATCCCTGCTTTGTTTTGGATTCAGGTGAGCCAGACCCTCCAAAGAAGATGGACGTGTTAGAGATCACCAAGAATAGTGCTACACTGGGCTGGCTAAAACCACTCAGGGATGGAGGTGCCAAAATCAATGGTTATGTGGTGGATTACCAGGAGGAGGGTGCACCTGAGGACAAATGGACACCATATTCTGTGGTCAAAGACCTGACTATCGTGGTAGTTGGTCTGAAAGAAGGAAAGAAGTATAAGTTCAGAGTGGCTGCTAGGAACTCAGTGGGAGTCAGTTTGGCTCGAGAGGCTGAGGGAATGTTTGAAGTTAAGGAGCAGCTCAGTGAGTAGACAAGTTTAAACATTTCCTCATACTAGTATGGATAATAGTAACTGAGACACTGTCATTTATGTAGGTCAATCAAAAAGTTTAAATCATCATGAAATACAGAAGTAACTATTGATATTTTGTCTTCCTCTCAGTGGCTCCGAAGATAATCATGCCTGACATTGTGACAGTCAGAGCTGGATCCAAGATGACGATTGAGGCTATTGTGGCAGGTAAACCTGCTCCTGTCTGCAAGTGGAAGCAGGGCAATGAGGATGTGCTAACCTCTGATCGCCTGTCCATTGTAAAGACGCTGACAACTACCTCACTTATTATAAAGAATGTAACAAGAAAGGATAGTGGTTACTACAGCCTGTCAGCTGAGAACAGTACTGCCAAGATTAATCAGATCCTCAAAGTCATCGTCATGGGTAAGTTAGAACGGAGACTTTTTACACCGCTGGTTCTTGTAAACACATCAGCAGTGCTTTGCCCTGCCTTCCATTATCAACATGTGTGCTGTCTGTGTCTCAGACATCCCTGGACCCCCTGAAGCTCCTTTGGAGATCACTGAACTGGACATGGATGCGTGCACACTGCTCTGGAACTCGCCACAGGAGGATGGTGGTAGCAACATCACCAACTACATTGTAGAGAAGTGTGATGTTAGCCAGGGTGATTGGATCACCGTTTCTACATCTTGCACAAAGACGAGCTTCAGAATGACCAAACTGACACCTGGCAAAGAGTACAGCTTCCGTGTTCGTGCTGAAAACAGGTTTGGCGTCTCTGGGCCTACCTACTCTGAGAAGATGATTGCCAGATATCCATTTGGTGAGCATTTGTATTCTAATATGTATCATAGCTTCCCAACATTACAAGAATAACATTATGTGTTAATGGCTTTTTTCCCCAAAGATCCTCCGAGTGAACCCAGAAACCTGCAGATAAACAAGATCAACAAGGATTTCGTCATCCTATCATGGGAGCGTCCCAGCTCTGATGGTGGGAGCCCCATCAGTGGATATTGCATTGAAAAGAAGGAGAGGAATAGCCTTCTGTGGGTGAAGGCTAATGAGACTCTGGTCAAAGCCACTCAGTACACCTGCACAGGCCTGATCGATGGCCTGGAGTACACCTTCAGGGTGTCAGCACAAAACCAGGCCGGACAGGGCAAACCTTGTAAACAGACAGACTTCATCACTGCCAGGACTGCTGTCGGTATGAACACTTCTTATAACTAGAAAAACATCATAATTTTTCTCACCATTTCACCATATTGTTGGTAAATTTCAGTTAAAACCAATAGCACAAAAATGACAACTTTAAATTCAAAGAGCTCTTCACAACACAACTGCACTTTTATGTCATTCATGTTTTTATTAACTGGAAAAAATATCATATACATCATTTTATGTATGCCCTCTGTTGTTTTTAACATTTCCCAATCAGTTTGTTGAAGCTAGCAAACATTTGATTTTTTAAAAATTATTTTTAACCACGGAATAAAAATGTATCTCCCCTTTTAGATAACGTGCTCCATGTACCAAGGCTAAATATTTAATAGTGATTCAGTTCAGCAGCCCCAGGCCCTTTAATACATGTCAAACAAAAAGATAAGGAAATTTATTTTTAAAATACCTACTTCCGTTACAAGTTAACTAACCAAACACATCTGAAATACAGAAGCCCATTTTAGCCCTAACATTAAAGTGGTGAATTCTATTTTTCTGTCTATCAGTTGATCAATCAGTTACATTTTTTTTTTAATTATCAATCAATCAATGTCAACTCAACAGTAATATAGTAAAGTATATAACAGTAAAGCTAGGGAACCCTTCCTTTAAATAAACATGCTGTAGTTGATTTAATACCCACAAAAACTGAGGAGAAAGCAATTAAATGATTACAGATGCTGCAATTCAATGATAAAATCAGTAGTTTAATTATTGCATGTCAAAATCACCTACACAATACTCCCCACCCACAATCGTCTTTGACTCATATCAGAATGATTCAAATTCTACTTTTTCTGGTTAATATATTTTCTTTTTAATTTCAGGATATATTGCTATATATATTTGCACTCTTTTGCATTCAAGTTCATTCTTTGTTATTTAAACTGTATCGTCTACAACTGTTCATTTGTGGGGGTTTTTGTTTCTATCTAGACCCACCAGGAAAACCCGAGCCCATGGATGTGACCAAGAGCACTGTATCATTAGTGTGGGGCCGTCCAAAGCATGACGGTGGCAGCAAGTTGATTGGCTACTACGTGGAATATACAAAGCTTCCAGAAGAGAAGTGGACTCGCTGCAATGCCAACTGCATGAACACCCAGACAGAGAACTATGTGGTGACTAACCTACAGGAGGGTCAACAATACCAGTTTAGAGTCATCGCCAAGACCGCAATTAACAGCAGCCTTCCATCTGAGCTGTCTGACCCTATTCCTGTCATCGCAGAGAATGGTACAACTCTGCATAGTAACGAAAGTGATACACAAATACAGTCATATACAAATAATCATGAGGGTTTTTTTCCTCTTCTATGCAGTTGCTCCTCGTGTGGAATTAGGTGTTAACATGAAGAACCTGATTGTGGTGAAAGCTGGAGAAAATGTCTTCCTGGATGCTGAGGTCTTTGGCAAACCACTTCCCAAAGTGAGCTGGAAGAAGGATGGAGTACCTCTGGTCCTTGCTGAGGGAATGAAGATGTCCCAAAAGAAACATCTTCATCTGCTGGAGCTATACTCTGTCACCAGGAAAGAGACTGGGGACTACACTATCACAGCTGAAAATGTCAATGGCACCAAGTACGCCACCATAAAGGTCAAAGTACTCGGTAAGCTAAAGTTATGTTAGTTCATTTTATTGTAGTGCTTAAGCTAGCGTTTCATGTTTTGAGAGAAAAAAGCTTATCCTTGTGTTTTTTCTACCACAGACAAACCAGGCCCTCCAGCCTCAGTGAAAATTTCTAAGGTGTTTGCTGACCGTGTTAAGCTGCGATGGGTGCCACCACTTGCAGATGGCGGTTCTGAAATCACTAACTACATCATTGAGAAGCGTGAGACTAGCAGGGCCAACTGGGCATTGGTCACCTCAAACATCCATGGACACATCACTGACTGTTCAGTGGAGAAACTTATTGAAGGACACGAATATCAGTTCCGAGTCAGTGCTGAGAACCAGTATGGTGTGGGAGATCCCATTATGACTGATGCCGTCACGGTCAAGAATCCGTATGGTAAGAAAACTCACTGTATTCTACTTGAGGAGAATGAAATGAAAAAATGAAAGCATGCATGTTTTACTGACTGCATAAAGTCTCATATTAGCTTGACCATGTTTAAATCATTAAAATTACTGTGATTTGATATATAGCTTGACATTTTTTTGCTTAAATTCAATTTTTCAAATTGTGAATTGTGTGACATGGCTAATGTGTAAGTTTTTTATTCCTTTATAACACCATGTTGATCAAAGTTGGTGTAGCCCATCAGAGAATTAAAACATTATCTCTTGTCAGATGTTCCTGGTCCATGTGAGCCACCTGTCATCACCAACATCACACAGAACTCCATGACAGTCAGCTGGAAGGCCCCAGCCAATGATGGCAAGTCTCCCATCCTTGGCTACATGGTGGAGAAACGTGAGGCCACTGAGCTGAGCTGGGCTAAGGTTAACCGCCGACCAGTCATTGATAGGACCATCAAGGCCATTCAACTGACTGAGGGCTCTGAGTATGAGTTCAGAGTAATTGCTATAAACAAGGCTGGTCTTGGGAAACCCAGCGACGCTTCAAATGGTGCCCTGGCTGTTGACCCTGTCTGTGAGTATCTGCTTTAAAACACACTTTCTAAATGAAAGTAAAACGCTTCAGACAACTAATTATTCATAAATAATTATTTAGATCCTCCCGGGCCACCTGCCTTCCCCAAGGTGGTGGACTCTACCAAGACGTCAGTTAGCCTTAGCTGGACCAAACCAGCATACGATGGTGGCTGTGAGATCATTGGATACTTGGTTGAGTGCAAGCGAGTTGATGCAGAGAGCTGGACAAGATGCAATGTGCCGAAGAAACTCCAGGCCACGAAATTCCTGCTGACAGGCCTGATGGACAACACTGAGTACCAGTTCAGAGTCACGGCTGTTAACAAGATTGGCTACAGTGAGCCCAGCGAGGTGCCTGGAAACTACATGCCTAAGGATATTCTAAGTATGTTCCCAGCTGTCTCTGATTCAACACTATTTAGATAAATAATTTCCAAAAGGAAAATTGTTTAGTTTACTGGTTTAATTTAATGGTTTTCTGTGGGGTGTTTCCACTGGAGATCAACAGCTTATGTCTAAATCATTGTTATGAATACGTGTGGCTATTGCTGAATCTCTAAAAGAAAAAAGAATTAAATCAAGAGGCAATATAAAAATCAATCAAGTTAGCTTGGCTTTGAAGGAGAGACTGTGTCAGCAAATACAGTAGTACACCTTATCTCTCATTACTATATCACAGTTTATCACTGTGAAAGAGGAACTCAATTTCATTAAATAACTTTAATGCATATGACATTATGGAGATCAGATTGTATGACTACTAACTGGCTCAGTGGTAATCGAAGAAAATGAAATAACCATTTACCTAATCCAACATAGAATTTCTCATATCAAGTCCAACTATTAGAAAAATTTGACCAACCAGCAATTTGCTAGCGTAATTGAAATTGCTGGTCTGGCCTTTGTGGTTATCTTTTTAATCTATATATTATATTACTTGTTTCCGCTAGCGAATTAACTTTATTAATTAAACATATTGTCAATAATTAGTATCATTCTTGGTGAACTTGATAAACTAAGACTTTCTTGGTATTAGCCAAAATTAACACTTAATATTTTCAGGAGGACAAATTAGCAAAAAGAGAGTACTGCCAAATGGGCAAGACAGATTAACAGAAGAAATAATGGCAACTAACAGACGACATAACAGTTAAGTTAGTCACTGTGATTAATGACCAGTGATGGGAATAACGGCGTTACAAGTAACGGCGTTACAAGTAACGGCGTTACTTTTTTCAGTAACGAGTAATCTAACTAATTACTATTCCTATCGTTACAATGCCATTACCGTTACTAACAAGAAAATGCGGTCCGTTACTATTTCAACAAACAGACGGTTGAAGCTGTGTTCAGTTTACCGCATCTTATATCAGCTGCAGGAAGTAGCTGTAAGTAATCTGGGCGCTGCAGCTTTAAGCAGCTGCGCTTCCGCGGATGGTGATCACGATCACTGTCTGGCACAACACCTGGAGCACAGGGGGCAAAACAATGGCATGAGTGCTGTTGTTTGACTGAGGAAGAATAAAGTAGTCGTGGTCAATCACATGACCACTTAAAGACAAAGCAACAAGGTGACAAGGCCACGTAAAACCAGAGTCATGATAAACTATATATACGCAGCGTTTTTTCCTCAATACTTTCGTCACGTTTACTGTCTAAGGACAGCACAGCGAACACTCTCTGCTTATGAGCAAACAATAAGAAAAACAAAACAAAAACTGCCCGTTTGTGTTGGTGGGAAAATGCACCATGTGGACCAATGAAAAAATGATATGGCAACATGACATTTGGTTGTTTAGGAAGAGGCGGAAGTTTCAGGAGTGACGGCGAGAGAGAGAGAGAGAGAGAGAGAGAGAGAGAGAGAGAGTTTTGAGATGTGAGAGATTTATGACGTTTAGCGTGTTTGGAGTGTGTAGTTAATGTGTTGTCTTGTGTAGTTAGTGTGTAGTTTTGTGTTGTGTGTCAGAACAATGAGGCGACTGCTGTCTCCAGGTAAAACAGGAGTGATACACCTGCTGCTGTCAGACCTGCAGGTATCAGGCTGTGATGTTTCCTTTATAGTAGACAGAAATGATGTTTTTGCAGTGGCACAAATAATTTGTGGCATCTTATTGAAGAACAGCTGATTGTTCTGTAAATAGTTTGAAATGGTTATTAAAAAGAGGGTAAAAAGTAAATGGATGCAAATAACTTTGTTATTTGTAAAACATGTGCATATGATTTAAACATTGACAATTTATATTTGCATTTAAAGTTATGAAATATGATTCATTAAACATGTTTGTGGTTGTTACAGTAAAAATATAACTTTTTCTACTCTGATTTTATGTTTTTTGTCTGATTTTAGATCAATTGTGTTAATACAGTTTGTCAAAATGAAAACATGACTGTAAATTCAGACATGTGAGGTTGTGCTGAAAAGGATGAGACCAAACAAAGTAAATAGTTTTTAAAGGTGAAATGTGGAGGAAACATCAAAAGTAGTTAAAATGGCCAATTATACCCTGGATTTTTTTAAAGTAACACAATAGTTACTTTTCAAGTAATTATTACTTTTAGAATCTTGTAACTCAGTTACTAACTCAATTACTTTTTTGAAGAAGTAACTAGTAACTATAATTAATTATCTTTTCAAAGTAACTTATCCAACACTGTTAATGACCCACCCTTTGTTTCCTCCAGTTGCTCCTGATGCTGAGCTTGACGCTGACCTGAGAAAAGCTTTGGTTCTGCGAGCTGGAGTAACCATGAGGCTCTATGTACCACTGAGAGGACGCCCAGCACCGAAGGTGACATGGACTAAAGTTGATGCTAATTTGAAGGAAAGGCAAGGACTACTGATCAAGACATCGGACTGGGACACCCTACTGATGATTGAGGATGTTAACAGATGTGATTCTGGCAAATATGTTCTGTCACTGGAGAACAGCAGCGGCTCTAAGAGCTACACCATCGTAGTAAAGGTCCTTGGTAAGAATTTCTGGCATATAAAATGTTGAGTACACACACTCCAGTGAGTTGTACTGTCACATGCAATGTAGACATGTAAATGAAACCAAGTAAGTGAAAAACCTTTTCACTGATTTATAGTTCAAATCTATCAAGAGGTTTTTCTTAACCTGCATCGAGTTGAAATACAATTCTTGAAATGGTGGTTTTAAAAATTAAACATTAAATGTATTAAATGGAGTCGAACCTAGTTTTCACCTTAAAATGTGTAAAAAAGTAGAACATATATATGATTATATAAGATATATCAGAAATATCAGCATGAAGAAAGAAAATGTTTTTTTTTTTAAATAAATATAGAGTGCACACATAGGCCTAATGTGTGCTTTCACTTCAGACATGCATTTGTACTCGTGCTTGTATAACTTTCTGAAAGCTATAAGGCAAAGAAATTGCTTCTCTTGCCCACTTAGATTCTCCGGGCCCACCCTTAAACCTGACTGTGAAGGAAACCTCCAGAACCCATGCCTGCATCACCTGGGATGCCCCACTGATTGATGGTGGTAGTCCAGTTAAGAACTACATCGTAGAGAAACGTTTGGCTGAGAGGAAAGCCTGGACCTGTGTGTCAGCAGATTGTCCTAAGATTTCCTTCAGGATCACCAACCTGGAGGCAGGACAGGCCTACTGCTTCAGAGTTCTAGCTGAAAATGCATACGGCATTGGAGAAGGCTGTGAGACCCCAGGCAGCATCAGGGCCTCTGGTAGTTACAAGATATTTGATACTTAAATTTAAATATACTCATGCTGTATAGCCACTGCATTCATGAGCTCAGACACTATATATGTAGCTAAAAAAACACAAACGTTCAACCTTCGTCCATTTGTCCTTCCTGTGCAGAGCAACCTGGTCCAGTGACAGACTTCAAAGCTCAGAAGACTACAAAGAACTCTATCACCCTGTCCTGGAAGAAGCCCATCAATGATGGTGGGAGTTTTATTACTGCATACATCTTGGAGCAGGGTGAAGGCGAGGAGAAGTGGAAGCAGATCCTGAAAGGCAAGAATACCTCACACACTATTGGAGAACTGACAGAAGGCAAGGAGTATTCTTTCAGGGTCAAGGCACTCAACGAGTCTGGAGAGGGACCACCCACTGAGCTCACTGCTGTTGCAAAGGACCAATTTGGTAAAAATGCCTTCATGCTATTCTTAGTTATACTAAAATTATAATGTTGAACTTTTTAATGATGATTATCCTTTTGAACTTCAGTGCTACCCGACTGCAACTTAAGTGATCTGCACGATGGCTGCTGTGTGGTTAAGGAGGGCAGCACAACACGCATTAACATCCCCATCACTGGAGTTCCAAACCCCACTGCTACCTGGAAGAAGGGCGATATGGGAGTGGGTGATACTGGCCGGATGTGTGTTGAAGCATCTCAGGGCATCACCACCTTACTGATTAGAGACTCCCAGAGAGGAGATGCTGACACCTACACTATAAATGTCAGGAACAGTGCTGGCTCAAAGGACTGCAAGTTCCAGCTGAAGGTGGTTGGCAAACCCGGTATTTGCACTGGACCCATTACGTTTGATGAGATAACTGCCGATGCCATCACACTAGAGTGGGGACCACCCAAAGATGATGGTGGTGCAGAGGTGTCTAATTACATTGTGGAGAAGAGGAGAACAACAGATAACAAGTGGACTACAGTGGCTTCTGCCATCCAGAAGACCACCATGAGAGTGATCAGACTCCATGACGGGATAGAATACATCTTTAGAGTGTTTGCTGAGAACAAGTATGGGGTTGGAGAACATCTGAGGTCTGACCCAGTCGTTGCCCAGCATCCTTTCAGTAAGTATGGCCATTGTCTACTACCACTGTTAATTTATAACTGATTATACTTCAGATCTTTTTGTCTTGTCAAGACATTGTCTCTAATTTTTTTTTGAAAAAGGGCAAAATTATCTCTAGTAATAACATTTAGTGCTCATTATAAGACCTGATGTATTTGTTTTACAAATGTACTTTTAAAATACTAGTAAATGAAATGAAACTATAGCTTTGTTTAGGGATTTTTTAAATCAGTCTTTCTCGTGTAATGACATCATCTGCATTATACTGAACTGATTTTATTACACATATTAATGTCTTCCTCTCGCTTTCTCTTCTTCCTCCAGATGTTCCCGGGGCACCTGCTCCACCAGAAATTGTGAGCATCAGGCATGAATCAGCCATCCTGACTTGGGTTGATCCAAAGGACACTGGTGGTGCCCCAGTTACTGGTAACAAACAGTGATCAATGTACATGCTAAGTATGAGCAAACAGCAAATAACAATCAGTCTGATCAAGTAATTTTGTGTTTTCCCTAGGATATCACATAGAGTATAAGGAAAAGAACAGTCTGATGTGGAAACGGGCGAGTAAGACTCCTCTGAGAGTAAAAGAATGTAGAGTCACTGGACTGACAGAAGGATTAGAATATGAGTTCAGGGTAATGGCCATGAACATGGCTGGCCTGGGAAAGGCTAGCAAAGTAACTGAGGCCGTGGTTGCTCTGGATCCTATTGGTGAGTCCACTGTTATTGGAATCTTTTTTTTGCTCTAATCTTATTCAACTATGTACTGTTTACAGTACTTGTTACCTGAGCTATGGCAACCATGTCTCTTTTTGAAATGTTTTACAACCGTCTTCTCTTTTGTGTCATGTCAGATCCTCCTGGCAAGCCTGAAGTAATCAGTGTCACCAGGAGCACAGTCACTCTGATGTGGACAGCTCCCAAATATGACGGTGGCTACAAGCTTACTGGTTATATCATAGAGAAACTTGAGGCCAGTGGTAAGGCCTGGATGAAAGCAAATCATGTCAACATTCAGGGCTGTGCTTTTACCGTCACTGACCTGACTGAAGGATCCCAGTATGAATTTAGAGTCAGAGCTAGGAATGCTGCAGGTGCCATCAGTATTCCTTCAGAGCCTACTCCGCTTTTGACCTGCAAGGATGAATATGGTGAGCTAAGTAGTAAACAGTTTGACTCGTTTTGGAGTTGACTGTAGATTATTGATTCCCCCCCCCCCCCCCCTTTATGTATATATGTACAGTTAGGACTTAAAAATATTTGTCAAAAGTTTGAAATTTTGAGTTGTTGAACGTTTAAAATGTCAACAACTGTCTACAATGCAAAATACAACTTTTTTTTTGTCATCTCTACAGAGCCCCCAACCATCACTATTGACCCAGAAATGAAAGATGGTATAGCCATCAGAGCAGGAGACACAATTGTAATCTCAGCTTCTAAAATTGTGGGCAAACCTCCACCTACTGCAGCGTGGTCCAAGGGAGGACGTGAGTTGAAGACTTCTGACATTGTCACCATCACCAGTACCCCAACCTCCTCTACTCTGGCTATTAAGTACGCAAGTCGGAAGAACACAGGGGAGTACACTATCACTGCCAGCAACCCCTTTGGCATTAAGGAAGAACATGTTAAGGTGAAGGTCTTAGATGTTCCTGGACCTCCAGGCCCAGTTGAAGCCAGTAACATTTCAGCCGAAAAGTGTACCCTGACCTGGCTTCCACCAGAGGAGGATGGAGGCTCTACTATCAAATCCTACATCCTTGAGAAGAGAGAAACCAGCCGACTACAGTGGACCAAGCTAGCTGAAAATGTCATGGATTGCAGACACGTAGTCAGCAAACTGATTAAAGGCAATGAATACATTTTCAGAGTGTCTGCTGTGAACCAGTATGGCACAGGAGATTCAACCCAGTCTGCTCCAGTCAAAATGGTTGATAGTTTCTGTAAGTTTATATTTTTTATGTGGTTTATATCTGTGTATTAATAATTAAACAATAAAAGCAACTTAGCTATAGGATCTTGCAGATCCTTTAAAATAAAAATATAGCTAATAGACATGTCTAATAGTAGTGTACACATCCAGAAAATTTTTTTTTACATATACTATTATATATTGTACACATATTTATTAGTTTCAGATTTAGCCATTCATATATTTTGCCTGTTTATGTTATTGTATTTTGCACAACTCTGTTGCTTGTGAAGCTCGCACACAAGAATTTCACTCGCATGTGCTGTACCAATGTACCTGCACATGTGATGTGACAGTCAAAGTGATTTGATTTGATTTGATTTGATTTGTCCTTCCTGTTTCTGTTTCCCCAGCACCACCAGGTCCGCCCTCAACCCCAGAGATTGATAATGTTAGTAGGAATGCTGTCACCATTTCATGGAAGAGACCAGTACGAGATGGGGGAAGTGACATTAGGGGATACTGTGTTGAGAGGAAAGAGAGAAAAGGACTGAGATGGGTCAGAGCCTGTAAGCGGACTATCCCTGACCTGCGGTTTAAGGTGCAAGGCCTGAGTGAGGGAGTAGAGTACGAGTTTAGAGTCACTGCTGAGAACAAGGCTGGATTTGGGGAGCCAAGTGAACCATCGCGCCCTGTCATGACAAAAGATATTGTGTGTAAGTAAAACTCACAGCAATGTTCTCACGGCAATGTGAATTGTATTTTAAAACTGTAAAACTGCAATGCAGGAGAGTTAGAAAATACAAATCAAGCTTTGTCAAATACATAATTACCTATATTAACTTTGTTACCATATTTTGTTTTTGTGTTTATTAGATCCACCCGGTCCCCCATCCAACCCTAGAATTACAGAAACCACCAAAACCTCAGCCACATTCACCTGGGGCCGACCCCACTATGATGGTGGTCTTGAAGTAGAGGGCTACATTGTTGAATATAAAAAGGAAGGACATGATGATTGGGAGACAGAGACACAGTACCCACTAAAAGCTTCAGAATACGTGATTGGTAAACTACAAAAAGGAGGCAAATACCACTTCAGGGTTAGTGCTGTAAACTCTGAGGGAATAGGCGAGCCTGCAGAGGTTGAGAAAGTGACTGAATTGGTGGACCAGGAGATGTTGCCAGACTTTGAGCTGGATGCTGAACTCAGAAGAACTCTGGTAGTTAGAGTTCGTGCTTCAATCCGTATGTTTGTTCCTATCAAGGGTCGTCCTGTCCCTGAAGTCACATGGAGTAAAGATGATGCTAACCTGAAAACACGTGCACATATTGACAACACAGAGTCGTACACTCTTCTGGTTATTCCTGACTGCACAAGATATGATGCTGGAAAATACCACCTTTCTCTAGAGAATGTTGCTGGAAAGAAGACTGGGTTTGTTAATGTGAAAGTTCTGGATACACCGGGACCACCAGTCAATCTCAAACCTAGAGAGATCACGAAGAACAGCATCACCCTACAGTGGGAAATTCCCATTATTGACGGTGGTTCTAAGATTCGTAACTACATTATTGAGAAAAGAGCAGCCACTAAGAAGGCCTACACAGTGCTTAGCACCACATGGCAGAAGTGTTCCTTCAAGATTCCAGACCTCGAGGAGGGAGCTTACTACTATTTCCGTGTCTCAGCTGAGAATGACCTGGGTGTGGGTGAGCCAGCTGAAACCCCAGAGCCAATCAGGGTATCCCAGGCCCCCTCTGCCCCAGAAAATTTGTATGTCACCGATGTTACCTCTGATAGTGCCAGCCTTGCATGGACCAAGCCTTTGCATGATGGTGGCAGCTTGATCACTGGGTATGTCATTGAGGCTCAAAAGAAGGACACTGATCAGTGGGTCCATGTGGCCACCATTAAGGCTCTGGATTATACTGTTACAGATCTAATTGAGGGTGCTGAATATACCTTCCGTATAATGGCAGTCAATGCATCAGGCAGGAGTGATCCCCGTGAGAGCAGACCAGCTGTTATCAAAGAGCAGACTTCTGCTCCTTCATTTGACCTGCGTGGGGTCTACCAGAAAACGATCATTGCTAAGGCAGGAGATCGGTTGAAGGTGGAGATTCCAGTGTTGGGCAAACCAAGGCCTGTGGTTTCATGGAAGAAAGGAGATACAGTGCTCAAGGAGACACAAAGACTCAACATTGAAACCACACCAACATCAACTATTCTCAACATCAATGAGATAAAAAAGAAAGATGGAGGCCAGTATTCTATGACTGGTAAAAACATGCTGGGGGCAATGACAGAGACAATCACAATCCTGGTTCATGACATTCCTGGACCTCCAACTGGTCCTATTAAGCTGGAAGAAATTTCATGTGATTATGTGCTGATGTCCTGGGACCCACCAGAAAATGATGGAGGTGTTCCTATTAACAACTATATTGTTGAGATGCGGGAGACCACTGGTACTTCATGGGTAGAGCTGGCAGCTACAGTCATCCGCACCACATTTAAGGCAGCCAGACTCACTACAGGAACTCAGTATCAGTTCCGCATCAAGGCCCAGAACAGATATGGGATTGGACCAAGCATTATCTCTGAACCAGTGGTAGCTGTCTATCCATTTGATGTACCAAGCCAGCCTGGCACTCCCGTGGTCACCTCTTTCAACAAGGATGCTATGACCCTTAGTTGGAATGAGCCATCCTCTGATGGAGGTAGTGCCATTCTGGGCTATCATGTGGAAAGGAAAGAGAAAAACAGTATTCTGTGGCAGAGGATCAGCAAAGCCCTTGTTGTTGGAAATCTGTTTAAATCAACGGGCCTTATTGATGGAATTGCATATGAACACCGTGTTATTGCTGAAAATATGGCTGGTCTCAGCAAAGCCAGCAAACCCTCTGAGCCCATGTATGCTTTGGACCCAGTTGATCCACCAGGCAGGCCAGTAGCACTAAATATTACTAGGCATGAAGTGACCTTGTCATGGACCAAGCCAGAGGGAGATGGAGGATTTTCTATTACTGGATACACCGTAGAGAGGAGGGAGATGCCCAATGGACGTTGGCTCAAAGCAAACTTCAACAACATTCTGGAAACTATCTACACAGTCAGTGGTCTAACTGAAGATGCAACCTATGAATTCCGTGTGTTTGCTAGGAACTCAGCTGGTGCTGTTAGTGCTCCATCCCAGTCATCTGAAGCAATCTTGTGCAGAGATGACATTGAAGAGCCCCGGCTTGATGTAGATGCATCATATAGCAGCACTGTTGTTGTCATGGCAGGAGAGGTATTCAAGCTGGAAGCCAGTGTAACTGGAAGGCCAATCCCATCTCTGGTATGGACCAAAGAAGGAAAGGAGCTTGAGGATACAGCCAAAATTGAGATAAAAACATCCGAGTTCCACACAACTTTAACAAACAAAGATTCGCTCAGGAGGGATGGTGGTGCTTTCACTTTGATTGCCAGCAATCCTGGTGGCTTTGCTAAGTTCATATACAATGTCAAGGTGTTAGATAGACCAGGACCTCCCAACTCCCTCACTGCAACAGATGTCACTGCTGAGAAATGTGTCCTTAATTGGCTCCATCCAACACATGATGGTGGTGCCAAGATTGAGTACTTTATCATTCAGAGACGAGAGACCAGCAGGTTGGCTTGGACAAATGTGGCCACAGACCTTCAAGCTAATAGGTTCAAGGTCACCAAGCTTCTAAAGGGCAATGAATACATTTTCAGAGTTATGGCTGTTAACAAGTATGGTGTGGGTGAACCTGTGGAGTCGGAACCTGTCATCTGTGCCAACCCCTATGTACCCAGTGACCCACCACAGCAACCTGAAGTCACCATAATCACCAAGGACTCTATGGTTGTCTGCTGGGATCGCCCTGAACATGATGGTGGCAGTAGAATAAACACATACATAATTGAAAGACGGGACAAAACTGGCCTGCGCTGGGTGAAGTGCAACAAGAGGACTGTAACTGACTTGCGATTCAAAGTCTCAGGCCTCACACCAGGGCATGAATATGAATTCAGAGTTCTTGCTGAGAATAATGCTGGGCTAAGTCAGCCCAGTCCTTCCAGTCCATTCTACAAAGCCATTGACACCATCTTCCAACCTGGACCCCCAGGGAACCCCAGAGTGCTGGACACAACCAAGTCTTCTATCACACTTGCATGGAACAAGCCTGTCTATGATGGTGGTTCAGAAATCACTGGTTACATAGTGGAGACCTGCCTGCCTGAGGAGGATGAATGGACAATTCACACTCCCAAGAATGGTTGGACTGCCACTTCTTTCACCATCACCAATTTGAGGGAAAACCAAGAGTATAAAATCAATATTTCTGCAACTAATTGTGAAGGAGTGGGAGAGCCTGCAGCTGTTCCTGGAACACCCAAGTCTGAAGACAGACTAGTTCCTCCAGAAATTGAACTTGGAGCAGAACTACGTAAGGTGGTCTGCATCAGAGCCTGCAGCACACTCAGACTTTTTGTCCCTATCAAGGGAAGACCAGCACCTGAAATAAAATGGTCTAGAGAGCATGGGGAATCTCTAGATAAAGCTAACATTGAAATCACCTCATCATTCACCACTCTTCAGGTAGAGAATGTTGACAGATTTGATGGGGGTAAATACATTGTGACTGTAGAGAATGCCTCAGGAAGTAAGACAGCCTTTGTTAATGTCAGAGTGCTAGACAGTCCTGGAGCACCTCAGAATCTGATTGTCAGGGAGGTCACTAGAGATTCAGTTTCTCTTGCTTGGGATGCTCCTGTCATTGATGGTGGTTCCAGAGTCCGCAATTACATCGTGGAGAAGCGTGAATCAACCAGAAAGGCTTATTCAACTGTGTGTGCCAGCTGCCATAAGTCAAGTTGGAAAGTTGGAGACCTAGAGGAGGGAAAGATGTACTTCTTTAGAATTTTGGCTGAGAATGAATATGGCATTGGCCTCCCAGTAGAGACTCTTGAACCAATTAAAGCATCAGAGAGGCCTCTTCCCCCAGGCAAAGTGTCTCTCCGTGAAGTTACCAGCAAAAGTGTCACATTAAGTTGGGAAAAGCCTGACCATGACGGTGGAAGCAGAATCACTGGCTATATAGTTGAGATGCAGGGAAAAGGCAGTGAGAAGTGGACCCAGGTTATGGTTGTAAAAAGCAATGAAGCTCATGTTACTGGCCTTACACAGGGAGAGGAGTATACATTCCGTATTTCATCCATTAATGAAAAGGGAGTCAGTGACCCCCGCCCTCTCAATGTGCCTGTGGTTGCCAAGGATCTGGTCATCTCACCAACCTTCAAACTTCTTTTCAGCACATTTAGTGTGCTAGCAGGGGATGATCTGAAAATAGATGTACCATATGCTGCCCATCCCAAGGCTACAGCAACTTGGCTCAAAGATGGTGTTGCTCTCAAAGAGACGACAAGAGTGAATGCAGATGCCACAGACAAAAATCTTCTCCTGGTTATTAAGGAGGCTTGCAGAGATGATGTGGGAACATATACTGTCAAACTTACTAACACAGCTGGAGAGGCATCTACAGATATCAGTGTTATTGTTTTAGATAAGCCTGGCCCTCCAACTGGCCCAATTAAGCTAGATGAGGTCACTGCTGATAGCGTGATCCTGTCCTGGGATCCACCTCAGTATGATGGCAGTTGTGCCATCAATAATTACATCGTTGAGAAGAGAGACACATCTACCACTAACTGGCAGATTGTGTCAGCTACAGTAGCCAGAACCACTATCAAGGCAGCACGTCTGAAAACTGGATCTGAGTACCAATTCAGGATTGCTGCAGAGAACAGATATGGCAAATCTTCAGCCCTGTTATCTGATACTATTGTTGCTCAGTATCCTTTTGAGGTTCCTAGTTCACCACGTTCTGTTACCGTTCAGTCAACCACCAAGGAAAGTATGGTGGTTGTATGGGAAAAACCCAGCAATGATGGTGGAAGCAAGATTTTGGGATACCATTTAGAGCTAAAAGAGAGAAACAATATATTGTGGGTGAAACAGAACAAACAACTTGTCCCAGAAACTAGATTCAAGGTTATTGGCCTGGAGGAGGGTATTGAATATGAGTTCAGAGTTTATGCTGAGAACATTGTTGGCCTCAGCAAAGCCAGCAAAGTGAGTGAAATACAAGTTGCCCGAGATCCTTGTGACAGACCAGGAAAACCAGAAGCTGTCATTGTAACACGGAACCAAGTGACACTAAGATGGACAAAACCCCAATATGATGGTGGAATCAAGATCACAGGTTATGTTATTGAGAAGAAGGAGGGAGCTGGTCGCTGGATGAAGGCCAGTTTCACTAACATCACTGAAACAGAATTTGTTGTCACAGGACTTATTGAGAATCAGACTTATGAATTCCGTGTCATTGCCAAAAATGCAGCAGGTGTTTTTAGCCAGCCATCTGATTCTACTGGAGCCATCACTGCCAAGGATGAGGTGGATCCACCCAAAATTGACTTGGAAGTTAAATACTCCCAAACTGTGGTAGTTAATGCTGGAGAGACATTTAAACTTGAGGCTGCTGTTTACGGTAAACCTGTACCCACAATTCATTGGCTGAAAGAGGGCCAGGAGATCACCGAAGCAGCTCGCTTAGAGCTTAAGAACACAGATTTTACAGCTTGTCTTGTTGTTAAAGAAGCCATCCGTGTTGATGGAGGTCAGTACATACTTCTAGTAAAGAATGTTGGAGGAGAGAAATCTGTTAACATTAATGTTAAGGTTTTAGATAGACCTGGTGCACCCGAAGGCCCTATATCCATTTATGGTGTCACTAATGAAAAATGCTCAATTTCCTGGAAACCTCCCTTGCAAGACGGAGGAAGTGATGTTTCCCATTATATTGTTGAGAGGAGGGAAACCAGCAGATTGGTTTGGACTGTAGTTGAACCAAAAGTTCAGACACTGAACTTGAAGATCACCAAATTACTTCCTGGTAATGAATATATTTTCAGAGTGATTCCTGTTAACAAATATGGAGTTGGAGAGCCACTGGAATCTGAGCCAATGGTTGCCAGGAATCCATTTGTCACTCCCAACCCACCAACAAATGTGGAAGTTTCCACAATCACCAAAGACTCTATGGTGGTGACCTGGGAGAGACCAACTAATGATGGTGGCAGCCCAATCCAGGGATACATTGTTGAGAAACGTGACAAGGATGGTGTGCGATGGACTAGATGCAACAAGCGCAATATTAGTGAGCTGCGCTTTAGAGTTACCGGGCTTCTTGAAAACCATAGCTATGAATTCAGAGTTGCTGCTGAGAATGCTGCAGGTGTTGGCATGCCTAGTGCACCAACAGTGTACTACAAAGCACTGGATCCTGTCTTCAAACCAGGCCCACCAAACAACCCCAAGGTGGTAGACACATCTAGATCCACTGTTTCTCTAACATGGGGCAAACCCATCTATGACGGTGGCTGCGAGGTTCAGTCTTACATTGTAGAGGCATGTAATGGTGCATCTGATGAGTGGTTTATGTGTACTCCACCAACTGGAATCATGGACACAAAATATACTGTGAAAAAACTTCTGGAAAAGCATGAGTACCAATTTAGAGTGTGTGCAATCAACAAGGTTGGTGTTGGTGAGCATGCTGATGTTCCTGGAAAAATTCTTTTGGAGGAGAAACTTGAAGCACCTGATCTTGATCTTGATGCAGATATGAGAAAGATGATCAACATCAGAGCAGCAAGTACGCTCAGATTGTTTGTTCCTGTAAGGGGTCGTCCAGCTCCAGAGGTGAAATGGGGCAAGGCTGATGGTGAGATTAAGGAGACTGCTCAGATTGACAATACAGGCAACTATGCATCACTTGTCATTGAGAATGTTGACAGATTTGATAGTGGCAAGTACACCCTGACTGCTGAGAATGCTAGTGGAGTAAAATCAGTCTTCATAAGTGTCAGAGTGCTGGACTCCCCTAGTCCACCAACTAACTTCGTGGTGAAAGAGATTACCAAGAATTCTGTCACTCTCACATGGGAGCCTCCACATCTGGATGGTGGCTCAAAGATTAAGCACTATATTGTTGAAAAGCGTGAGAGCACCAGGAAAGTGTACTCTCCCATCACGACATGCAACAAGATGTCATGGAAAGTTGAACCTCTTCCAGAGGGTGGAATCTTTTTCTTTAGAGTATTGGCTGAGAATGAATATGGTGTGGGTCTCCCTGCTAAAACTATAGAACCAGTTAAGATATCTGAGAAACCTCAGCCACCTGGCAAGGTCAGTGTTGTTGATGTTACTCACAGCACTGTAACTTTAACTTGGGAAAAGCCTCTGCATGACGGTGGTAGTAGAATCACCCACTATGAAGTTGAACTAGCTCCCAAGGACAGTGAAGCTTGGTCTATATGTGCTAGTGTGAAAGCACTGGAAACATTAGTGACAAACCTTCTCAAGGGAGAGGAGTACCAGTTCAGAGTTGTTGCTGTAAATGACAAGGGCAAAAGTGACCCACGACAGTTGGCTCATTCTGTTGTAGCAAAGGACCTTGTTATTGAACCTGCTGTTAGACCCAAGGCAAGTTCTTACAGTGTCCAGGTGGGGTATGACCTCAAGTTAGAGGTCCCGGTCGCTGGTCACCCTAAACCAATTATCACCTGGACCAAAGATGGCGTAGCCCTTAAGCAGACTACCAGAGTCAATGTCACCGACTCAGCACAAACTACCACTCTTACCATAAAGGATGCTACCAGAGAAGATGGAGGTATGTACACTATCGGTGTCTCCAATGACCTTGGTTCAAAGGATGCCACTGTAGAGGTGATCACCTTGGACAAACCAGGCCCACCCACAGGCCCTGTAAAGTTGGAGGATATCAGTGCTGAGAGCATCACCCTCAGCTGGGAACCTCCTACATACACAGGTGGTTGTCCAATCTCAAACTATGTGGTGGAGAAGAAAGACACAACCACAACAAACTGGTCGGTTGTGTCTGCCACTGTGGCTAGAACCACTCTAAAAGTCAGCAATCTGAAGACAGGCACTGAGTACCAGTTCAGAATCTATGCTGAAAATAGATATGGAAAGAGCTATGCAATTGATTCACAGCCTGTTGTGGCACAGTATCCATTCCAGGAGCCAGGACCACCAGGAACACCATTTGTTTCTTCATACACTAAAGACTACATGGTAGTTGAGTGGCATAAACCCCCAAGTGATGGTGGCAGTGCCATCTTGGGCTACCATCTGGAAAGAAAAGAAAGGAACAGTATCCTCTGGACAAAGATAAACAAAATGCTCATCCAAGATTGTAGATTCAAATCTACTCCACTCGAGGAAGGCATTGAGTATGAGTATAGAGTCTATGCAGAGAACATTGTTGGCATTGGTGAATGTAGCAAAGTGTCTGAGGTTTATGTTGCCCGTGATCCATGTGATCCTCCTAGCCGTCCTGAGGCTGTGATTGTGACCAGGCACTCAGTGAAACTCAAGTGGAACCCCCCGGCGTACGATGGTGGGAGTTTAGTTACAGGTTATCTAGTAGAGAAACGTGATCTTCCTGAAGGAAAATGGATGAAGGCTAGCTTCACAAACATCATTGAACACGAATTCACAGTTACTGGCCTCACAGAAGATAGCAAATATGACTTCAGAGTAATTGCAAAGAATGCTGCAGGTGCCGTTAGCAAGCCCTCTGAGAGCACAGGATCCATAACTGCTAAGGATGAAGTTGTACCACCTAAGAGTGAGACAGATCCTATGTACAACCAGACCATTGTTATAAATGCAGGAGAGACATTCAATCTTGAGGCCAGTGTGGAAGGAAAGCCTATTCCAACTGCTCAGTGGTTCAAGGGGAATCTTGAAGTTGAAAACTCAGCAAGAGCGGAGATCAGAAACACAGATTTTAAAGCTTTGCTTGTTGTAAAGGATGCTATCAGAGTTGATGGTGGACAGTATACTCTGGTTCTCACAAATGTGGCAGGAAGTAAGACTATCCCCTTCAGTGTGAAGGTTCTGGACAGACCAGGGCCTTCAGAAGGACCTCTTACTATCAGCAATGTTACTGAGGAAAAATGCTCACTGTCGTGGCTGCCACCCAGGCATGACGGAGGCGCCAGCATTTCTCACTACATCATTCAGAAAAGAGAAACTAGCCGCTTGGCATGGACTGTGGTCTGCAGTGATTGTAAAGCTACCATGTTTAAAGTTACAAAACTACTGAAGGGAAATGAGTACATCTTCAGAGTCATGGCTGTCAACAAATATGGCACAGGTGAGCCACTTGAATCAGCACCAGTTATCATGAGAAATCCATTTGTTCCACCTGGAGCACCTCAGGATCTTGAGATCACAAATATCACCAGGGATTCTATGACTGTATGTTGGAACCGTCCTGAGACATCAGGAGGCAGTGACATTGTTGGCTACATTGTTGAGAAGAGAGACAGAGCAGGAGTGAGGTGGACCAAGTGCAACAAACGCAGAGTGACAGACTTGCGTTTCAGAGTAACAGGACTGACTGAGGACCATGAATATGAATTCAGGATATCTGCTGAGAATGCAGCTGGAGTGGGCCAGCCAAGTCCATCGACAACCTATCTTAAAGCATGTGACCCCACCTTCGAGCCAGGCTGTCCCACCAATGCCCATGTGGTAGACACTACTAGAGACTCCATTTGTCTGGCTTGGCACAGACCTATCTATGATGGTGGCTGTGAGATTCAAGGCTACGCTGTGGAAATAACCAAGGCTGATGAGGAGGAATGGGCCATATGCACCCCACCTTGTGGAGTCAATGCTACCAAGTTTACTATCAAAAAGTTGATTGAACACCAAGAATACAAAGTCCGCATTTGTGCCATCAACAAGGTGGGTGTTGGTGAGCCCACTGAGATTCAGGGAGTCGTCAAACCTATGGATAAAATTGACCCTCCAGAAGTGATTCTGGATTCAGAGCTCAGGAAGGGAATAGTTGTCCGTGCAGGAGGCTCGATGAGAGTCTGCATTCCATTCAAAGGCCGTCCTACTCCTGAGATAAACTGGGCCAAAGAGGATGGAGAGTTACCCAGTAAAGTTCAGGTTGAGACTGGTGAAGATTACACACAGCTCTCAATTGAAATCTGTGACAAATATGATGCTGGAAAGTACGTGCTCAATTTAGAAAACAGTGCTGGCACCAAATCAGCTTTTGTTTCCGTTAAGGTGCTAGACACTCCAGGGGCTCCTTTAAACCTAACAGTAACAGACATCAAGAGGGAAAGTGTGACTCTGACCTGGGAGCCTCCTCTTATTGATGGTGGTGCAAGAATCAAGAATTACCTTGTTGAAAAGAGGGAGTCCACAAGGAAGGTTTACTCTAATGTGGACAACAAGTGCACAAAGACAAGCTATCGTATAACTGGCCTGACAGAGGGAACTATATATTATTTCAGAGTCTTAGCAGAGAATGAGTTTGGTGTGGGACAGCCAGCTGAGACAGAAGAATCAGTAAAAACATCTGAGCCCCCCCTGCCTGTGGGTAAGGTCACATTGACCGAAGTGACAAAAACAACTGCTTCACTCTCCTGGGAGAAGCCAGATCATGATGGAGGTAGCAGAATAATTGGTTACTACATTGAGATGCAGCCTGTTGGCTCAGAGGAATGGGTGGTAGCTGCCACATGCAAAACTTGTGAAGGCACTGTCACAGGCCTCAGTGCAGGACATGAGTACCTATTTCGAATCTTAGCCTTCAATGAGAAGGGCAAGAGTGACCCTAGACCTTTGGCTGCGCCAGTCACTGCTAAAGATATAACCATTGAACCCAAATTCAAGATTCAATTTAACACTTATAGTTTACAGCACGGTGAGGATTTGAAGATTGAGATTCCAGTGATTGGACGACCTGTTCCCAAGGTTGAATGGAAGAAGGATGGACAAGCTCTTAAAGAGACAACAAGAATTAATGTTTCCAGCACATTGTCATGCACTAAGCTGTACATCAAAGATGCAAATAAGGACGACTCTGGCAAATACACTGTCACAGCCACCAGTAGCATTGGAACAGCTACAGAGGAGATTACTGTTATTATTCTTGATAAGCCTGGGCCACCCACGGGCCCTGTAAAGATAGAAGAGGTGAGCTCTAATTATGTCACTCTCTCTTGGGAGCCACCAGAGTATACCGGAGGCTGTCCCATCAATAATTACATCGTGGAGAAGAGAGATACTACCACCACAGCATGGCAGATTGTTTCTGCTACTATTGCCAGGACAACCATCAAAGTCACCAAGTTGAAGACTGGTGTTGAATATCAATTCAGAGTGTCAGCTGAAAATAGATACGGGAAGAGTTCTGCAATTGTCTCTCCTGCTGTTATTGCTCAGTATCCATTTAGTGAGCCTGTGGCCCCAGGAACACCAGTCATTTCTTCTGTAACCAAGGATAGCATGGTCGTTGAGTGGAAACCTCCTACCAACAATGGGGGCAGTCCAATTCTTGGCTATCACCTTGAGAGAAAAGAAAAGAATAGCCTCTTGTGGACTAAATTAAACAGGCTTCTAATCCCAGACACACGTTTCAGAACTACAGAACTTGAAGAAGGTATTGAGTATGAATTCAGGGTTTATGCTGAAAACGTTGCTGGTCTCAGCCCAGCTAGCAAGCTGTCTGAGAGCACAGTAGCAAGGGACCCTTGTGACTCACCAGGAACTCCTGAGCCTATTGAAATCACCAGAAACCATGTGACACTCCAGTGGACCAAGCCCCAGTATGATGGAGGGAGTGCAATTACTGGCTATGTGATTGAGAGAAGGAAGCACCCAGACACCCGCTGGATGAAGGCCAGCTTCACTAACATCATTGATACACAATTTACACTTACTGGTCTGACTGAAGACTGTGTGTATGAGTTCAGGGTCATTGCCAGAAATGGTGCTGGGATTTTGAGCCAACCCTCTCAGAGCACAGGGGAAATTACTGCCAAAGATGAAATTGAGGCTCCAGCAGCCACCATGGATTCGAAATTCAAGGATATGACTATTGTTCACGCAGGTGAGACATTTGTCATTGATGCTGACTATACTGGAAAACCTTTGCCTGAGGTCATTTGGTTAAAGGATGGAAAAGAGATTGACAAAGCCACACCAAGAATGGAAATCAAGACTACCCTTACACGTACCATCCTGACAGTCAAGGATTGCATCAGAGTGGATGGTGGCCACTTTGTCCTCAAGCTTATTAATGTGGGAGGAGTCAAGATGATCCCAGTTAATGTCAAAGTTCTGGATAGACCTGGGCCTCCAGATGGACCTCTAGAAGTCAAAGGGGTCACAGCTGAGAAATGTTATCTGCATTGGAATCATCCCTCACATGACGGAGGAGCTGGCATCTCTCACTATATCATTGAGAAGAGAGAGACTAGTCGTTTGTCATGGACTATGGTTGAGCCCAAGATTCAGGCAATCAGCCACAAAATCACAAAACTATTGCCTGGCAATGAATATATCTTTCGAGTTACTGCTGTAAATAAATATGGTGTTGGCGAGCCTTTAGAATCAGAAGCTGTTGTTGCTCGTAACCCTTTCACCACTCCCAGTGCCCCCTCAAACCTTGAGGTCGGTGCCATCACTAGGGACTCCATGGTGCTTTCCTGGGAGAGGCCCAATGATAATGGAGGTGCAGAGATTGAGGGATATGTCCTTGAAAAACGTGATAAAGATGGTATCAGATGGAGTAAATGCAACAAGAAGAGGCTGAATGACCTGCGATTCAGATGCACTGGTCTCACAGAGGGCCACTCATATGAATTCAGGGTTTCGGCTGAAAATGCTGCTGGTGTAGGAAAGCCTAGTGCACCAACTCCGTACATCAAGGCCTGTGATGCCACTTATCCACCTGGACCCCCAAATAATCCAAAGGTCACTGACCATTCAAGTACCACAGTTTCCCTTTCATGGTCCAGGCCTATATATGATGGTGGTGCACAGATCACTGGGTATATTATTGAAATGAAAGAGGCAACAGATGATGAATGGATCATTAGCACACCACACACTGGCGTCCAAGCCACTAACTACACAGTAAAGAAACTTAAGGAGAATGCGGAATACAACTTCCGCATAAGTGCTGTTAATTGTGAGGGAGTAGGAGAACATGTAGATTTGCCTTGTTCTGTGATTGCTGCAGAGAAGCTGGAGGCTCCTGAAATTGAACTAGATTGTGACCTAAGAAAGATGGTCAACGTCCGTGCCTCTGCTACCTTGCGTCTGTTTGTGACAACCAGAGGGAAGCCTGAGCCTGAAGTCAGATGGTCAAAGGCTGATGGCACTCTAAATGAACATGCCCAGGTAGAAGTCACAAGCTCTTACACAATGCTGGTGATTGAGAATGTTGACAGATTTGACACTGGCAAATATGTGCTGACCCTTGAAAACCTCAGTGGCTCTAAATCAGCCTTTATCAACGTCAGAGTTCTGGATTCTCCTAGTGCTCCTACTAACCTCGGCGTTAAGGATGTTAAAAGAAATTCTGTCTCTCTCTCCTGGGAGCCTCCTCTAATTGATGGTGGGGCTAAGATATCACATTATATAGTGGAGAAGAGAGAACAGAAGAGAATGGCTTTCACCAGTGTTTGCACTAACTGCGTCAGAAACTCCTACATTATTTCAGACCTGCAGGAAGGAGGCCGATACTATTTCCGTGTGTTAGCTGTGAATGAACTCGGAGTAGGTCTGCCTGCATCTACAGATCAAGTTAAGGTGTCTGAGCCTCCTCTGCCTCCTGGTAAGATTGTGGTTGTTGACATTACTCGTCATGCTGTTACACTCTCTTGGGAGAAACCTGATCATGATGGAGGCAGTAAGATTACAAACTATATTGTGGAGATGCAGCCCAAGGGAGATGACAAATGGACGGTGTGCAGTGAAGTCAAAGCACTTGAAGCTACCATTGATGGACTCACAACTGGAGAGGAATACTCCTTCAGGGTAACTGCTGTGAATGATAAGGGTAGAAGCGATGCTAAGCCTCTGGCTACTCCTGTGGTGGTAAGGGACATCACGATGGAGCCCATCATCAACCTGTTATTCACCACATACAGTGTAAAAGCAGGAGATGATTTGAAGATTGACGTTCCCTTCAAAAGCAGACCACAGCCTGAGGTGTGCTGGAAGAAGGATGGCCAAGTGCTTAAGCAGACAACCAGGGTAAATGTTCTCAATTCAAAAACCTCATCTAAGATTGTCATCAAGGATGCCACGAAGGAGGATGTAGGGAAGTATGTGATTACCCTGACTAACTCAGTTGGTACCAAGTCAGCTGAAATCTCTGTTATAATCCTGGATAAACCTGGACCACCTAGTAACATTAAGGTTGATGAGGTGAGCGCTGACTTTATTTCTCTGTCTTGGGATCCTCCAACCTATGATGGTGGTTGTCAGATTAACAACTATGTAGTTGAGAAGAGAGACACTACTACTACAACATGGCAAATCGTGTCAGCCACAGTGGCCAGAACATCAATAAAGGTTTCTCGACTTACTCAGGGGACAGAGTACCAGTTCCGCATTGCAGCTGAGAACCGTTATGGGAAGAGTCCTGCCATAGATTCTGCTCCTGTTGTTGCTCAGTATCCATTTGAGCCTCCTGGCCCTCCAACCCAACTTCATGTTGTCCATGCCACCAAAACTGGGATGCTCGTGGTATGGGGCAGACCTGCAAGTGATGGTGGAAGTCCTGTTATTGGTTATCACATTGAAAGCAAAGACCAAAGCAGCATCTTGTGGACCAAGGTCAACAGAGGTCTGGTGACTGAGAACCAGTTTAAGATGACAGGAATGGAAGAAGGTCTGTTGTATCAGTTCAGAGTGTATGCTGAGAATATTGCTGGAATTGGTCCATGCACTAGGGCAAGTGACCCTGTGGCAGCCAGGGATCCATGTGAATCTCCACATAACCTTAGAGTCACAAACATCACTAGAAATTCAGTTTCTCTTTTTTGGGAAAGACCTGAATATGATGGCAGTGCAAAAATTACTGGCTACATTGTTGAGCGTCAAGAGCTTCCCAATGGTCGCTGGCTGAAATGCAACTTCACCAATGTTCAAGACACTTACTTCGATGTCACTGGTCTCACAGAAGATGTCCGGTATGATTTCCGTGTTATTGCTAAAAATTCTGCAGAGCAATTGAGTGCTCCTTCAGAAAGCACTGGACCCGTCACTGTCAAAGATGATGTAGATCCTCCCACCATTATACTGGAAGATAAATTCAGACAGTTGGTTGTCATTAAGGCTGGAGAAATCATTAGAATTGATGCCGAAATTACTGGGCGTCCACTCCCAGTTGTTTCATGGTCTAAGGATGGTAAGGAGATTGAGGCCAAGGCTAGATGTGAAATCACATCCACTAACTTCACAACCACGCTCATTGTCAAAGATGCTATCAGAAGGGACTCTGGACAGTATGTTCTTACTCTGCACAATGTAGCTGGAACCAGATCTGTGGCTATCAACTGTAAGGTTCTGGACAGACCTGGACCTGCATCAGGACCTTTAACAGTTTCTGGTCTCACAGCAGAGAAATGCACCCTGTCATGGGGACCACCTCAGGAAAATGGTGGTGCTGAAATTATGCACTACATTGTTGAGAAACGTGAGACCAGTCGTCTTGCCTGGACTCTTGTCTATGGTGACATGAAGGCAACTACCTGCAAAGTGACTAAACTGCTCAAAGGAAATGAGTACATCTTCCGAGTTAGGGGAGTCAACAAATATGGAGATGGTGAAAGCCTGGAGAGTGAGCCAACAAAGGCCACTGATCCATTCACTGTCCCTTCAGCTCCCACTAATGTCCAGGTCACCTCTGTTACAAGTGAGGCAATGACCATTTGCTGGGAAAGACCTGTTTCTGATGGTGGCAGCAGTATTGCTGGCTATGTAATTGAGAAGCGAGAGAAGACTGGCCTCCGCTGGTGCCGTGTCAACAAGAAACCTGTTTATGACCTTAGAGTGAAAGCTTCACACCTTCGCGAGGGCTGTGAGTACGAATACAGAGTTTTTGCAGAGAATACTGCTGGCCTCAGTGCTCCTAGCACTCCTTGCCCACTCACCAGGGCAGAAGACCCACAGTTTTTACCCTCACCTCCAGCTAAGCCTAGGATAATTGACTCCACAAAGACTACAGTCACCCTGTCATGGAATAAGCCACTTTTTGATGGTGGAGCACCTGTGACTGGTTACAGAGTAGAATACAGGAAGACATTAGATGATGAATGGATTGTTGGAGTACAGAACACCAAAAACACAGAATTTACAGTGGTGGGATTATCACCTGGAACTGAATATGTGTTTGTTGTCAAATCCATTAACAAGATTGGAGTGAGTGAGCCCAGTCCTGAGTCAGACAAACAAGTTGCCAAAGAAAGAGAGGAGGAGCCAACCTTTGATGTTAGCAATGAAATGAGAAAGACTCTTATTGTAAAGGATGGAAGCTCTTTCACAATGAAAGTTCCTTTCAAAGGCAAACCCATCCCTAGTGTTACTTGGGCTAAGCCTGATGTAGACCTTAGAGTTCGTGCTGTAATTGACACCACAGATACCTTTACTTCCATCACCTTAGAAAAAGCAACTCGAAATGACTCTGGAAAATACACTGTCACTCTATCCAATGTAGCTGGTACCTCCTCCTTGACGCTCACTGTCCGTGTTTTGGACTCACCTGGGCCTCCTAGTCATATAGAGGTCAAGGAAGTCACAAAGACCTCTGCTACTATAACCTGGGATACTCCTGAGATTGAGGGAGGAGGACCAGTCAAGAATTACCTTATTGATTACCGTGAGGCTAGCAAGAAAGGCTGGACTAGATTGACTGACACATGCCACAGACTGACATACAAGGTGGCAGACCTGCAGGAGGGAGAAGTCTACTACTTCAGAGTGACAGGCGAGAATGAATATGGTATTGGTGTTCCTGCTGAGACCAAAGAGGGGACCAAGATCACAGGTATTAAATCCTGAGTTGGTATTTTTTTTTTAATTTTTACAGAAAATATATATCAAAATTTGTTTTAATTGAAAGACATATTTTCTTTCTCCAGAAAAACCAAGTCCACCACCAAAACTGGGTGTAACGGATGTGACCAAGGAAAGTGTGTCCTTGGCATGGGCCAAGCCAGAACATGATGGAGGCAGCAGAATTACTAGCTACCTAGTAGAAGCACTGGAGAATGGACAAGAGAAGTGGGTTAAATGTGGTACAACAAAGTCCATCCACTTCACAGTGTCTGGTCTGAGGGAGAATGCGGAGTACTTCTTCAGAATCAGAGCTGAGAACTATGCTGGATTCAGTGATGCTAAGGAAATGATTACTCCTGTAGTGGTCAAAGACCAGCTTGGTAAACTACAAGCTTGTTATAATAATCAGAACATGCCATGCAATTAGTAGAGACTACACCTAATTTCTCCTGTTGTAACTCTTTTTGGTACTTTTCTGTTCTAGAATCTCCTGAGATCAACATGAAGGACTTCCCCCACAATACAGTATATGTTAGAGCTGGATCTACCCTAAAATGTGAGATTCCATTGACAGGCCGGCCTTTACCTAAAGTGACTCTGTCCAAGGATAATGTGCTGCTCAAATCAACAATGAGGTTTAACTCAGAAGTCACTCCTGACAGTATCAAGATTAGTGTGCGTGAGAGCATTGCAGGAGACTCAGGCCGCTATGATATTATTGCCTCCAACTCCAGTGGAACCACCAAGTCCTTTGTAAATATTGTGGTTCTTGACCGCCCCAGTGTCCCACTTGGACCAGTGGAGCTGTATGATGTCACAGAAGACAGTGTAAGCTTAAAGTGGCTCCCACCAGCATATGATGGTGGCAGTCCCATCACCAACTACATCATCCAGAAGCGAGAGACAACTACAGCCAACTGGATGGACGTGTCTTCAGCTGTGGCCCGTTGCACCATGAAAATTATGAAGCTGACCACTGGCCTGGAGTACCAATTCAGAATTAGGGCAGAGAACAGATATGGAATCAGTGAACATATTGACTCCCCAGCTGTCGCTGTCAGTCTTCCTTACAGTAAGAAGTTTTTGCTTTTCTTATTATTATACATAAACATAATAATTTTGCTACTCATTCTTTACACCTTCACTATGTGAGCATGCCAAAATTCTCAAACTCTGCCTCTTGTCCTCCAGCTATACCAGATGTGCCATCAACTCCAGAAATTACTGCTGTAACCAGGGAAAGCATTACCGTTGCATGGAAGGAGCCAAAGTCAGATGGAGGCAGCCATGTGTTTGGTTACCATCTCCAAATGAAAGACAAAAACAGCATCCTTTGGCAGCGAGTCAACAAAACAGTGATCCGTGCCACACACTTTAAAGTCACCAACATAAATGCTGGACTTATTTATGAGTTCAAGGTAGCAGCAGAAAACTCTGCTGGAATTAGTGCCTTCAGCAAGATTTCTGATGCTGTATTGGCTATTGATGCCTGCGGTGAGTTTATAGTCGATAAAATGCATGAAAAATTCTTTGACTTAAGATTTTCTGCAATATTTATTAAAATCATCCTCACTGTATCTTCCTATAGAGCCACCCCTATACTTGCGTATAACTGACATCACTAAGAACTCCATTAGTCTGGCCTGGCAGAAGCCTGACTATGATGGTGGATCCCCAATAACTGGTTACATCATTGAGAAGAGAGAGGGTGTTAGCCCCAAATGGTCTAAAGCTAACCTCACCAATATCACAGACACCCGCTTCATTGTTACTGGCCTCACCCAGGATGAAACATATGAGTTCCGAGTCATGGCAAAGAATGCAGTTGGTTCAGTGAGCAATCCGTCTATCACTGTGGGGCCAGCCACATGTGTGGACACTTATGGTAGGTCTTTTCATGTTGGGTTATATTTGTGTATTTTTTTCTGCAATTATGCATTGTCTTGTATTCTAAGATATTTATTCCACACCCTACATATTCTACATCCTGACTTGTTTTACCATCTCTGGTCCAGGTGCCCCAGAGATTGAAATACCTCAGGAGTATCTTAATGAGGTCAAGCACAAGGCTGGCTCTAATGTGGAACTCAAATTTAATATAAGAGCCAAACCTGCTCCCAGTATTGAGTGGTTTAAAGATGGCAGAGAGCTTAAGCCTACTTCTCAGCTCTCTTTTAAACACACTTTCGAGTCCACAAGTGTGTTCGTGAAGGAAACAACTCGTCTTAACTCTGGAACCTATGAAGTCAAGGTGAAGAACTCCCTCGGATCTTCATGTGCCATTGTCAGGCTGCTCATTCAAGGTATTTATTTAATATTTATTTTTCATTGTATAACATGTATCATATATGCAGTATACACCCTGAGTCAAATGTTTTCCTTGTCTAATCAGATAAGCCAGGCCCACCTGCTGGAGAGATTCAGTTTAAGAAGGTGACAGCTGACAACATCACCATCATGTGGTCACCACCTGCTGATGAAGGTGGTGCCATGGTGACACATTACATTGTAGAAAAGCGGGAGACCAGCAGGGTAATGTGGTCGATTGTCTCAGAGAAACTGGTTGACTGCATTGTGAATGTGCCCAGACTCATAATGGGCAATGAGTACATCTTTAGAGTCCGTGGAGTCAACAAGTATGGCATTGGAGAGCCACTGGAGTCTGAGCCCATTATTGCCAAGAATGCATTTGGTAAGCAAATAGAATAAAGTCACCTCATCAGTCACCCCATATGTGACTGATGAGGTGTATCTCTCCCTCTCTCTCTCTCTCTTGCTCTCATGTTTGAAAATATATCAACTTTCATTATAGACAGTGGTAAATTACAATGGTAAACTTAAAAGCTTTAACCTTATCGTTTTTATTTTGCACAGTACCTCCCAGCGAGCCATCTAAGCCTAAAGTTACTATGATCACTAAGTCTACCATGACAGTGATCTGGGAAAGACCAGCGTTGGACGGAGGCAGTGATATTGATGGCTACTATCTAGAGAAAAGGGAGAAGAGGAGTCTGCAATGGTTCAAGGTTTGTTTGCTGCCCCAAATCTAAAAAGTTCAAGCATAAAGAAAATCTACCAATGAATAGGAGATGTTAGCTTTAATACATCCATTTTTTTTTTATCAAGGTGGTGAAGGGCACTATCAGAGACACCAGGCAGAAAGTGGCTAACCTGGTGGAGAACAATGAGTACCAGTACAGAGTGTGTGCTGTCAACAAGGCTGGAGCAGGGAACTACTCTGAACCTTCTGAGCTCTATAAAGCCTATGACCCAATAGGTATATGACTTTAATTTGCAGTTATCCTCATCTCGTCAGCATTTGAGGAATTCCTTTATTGTTTACATTTTCCTTTTTTCTTCTCCAGATCTACCAGGTGAACCCACTAAGCTGCGTGTGGTTGACTCTACAAAGACATCTATCACACTTGGATGGGAGAAGCCCGTCTATGATGGTGGCAGCGAAATTACACACTATATTTTAGAGCAGATGAATACAGAGGACAAAGAATGGGTGATTACCAACCCACAAGTCAAGACATGTGAGTATGTCGTGTCCCACCTCAAACCTGGCATCTACTACTTCTTCAGAGTATCTGCTGTCAACTGTAAAGGCAAAGGAGAAGACATCAAAATGTACCAGCCTGTGCAAGCCAAAGATATTTTAGGTTAGTATTGATATAGTTCCCTTTATAGTACAAGATATTAGTCTTGAGACGAATCAATAATAAAATCAAAATTAATATTCTTTTCCATCTTTGTATGACATTTGTGTCCAACAGAGGAGGCTGATCTGGACTTGGATGTTGCTATGACAACTCAATACACAGCAAAGGCTGGCCGTGATGTGGAAGTCTTTATCCCCCTGAAGGGTCGTCCTACACCAAATGTCACCTGGCGCCGTGGTGACCGTAACATGGCTGGTGATAACCGCTACACAGTCACAAGCACTGAAAGAGCTACCACACTCCTCATCCCCAAGGTCACCCGTGATGACTGTGGAAAGTATGTGCTGGAAATTGAGAATGGTGTTGGAGAACCTAAGATAGTTACTGTTTCCCTCAAGGTTCTGGACAGTCCATCCACCTGCCAGAAACTGATGATAAAGAATGTCACAAGAGGAAAGCTGACACTAAGCTGGGAGCCTCCGCTCATAGATGGTGGCTCCCCTGTGACTAATTACATTGTCGAAAAGAAGGCCTCCACTATGAAAGCTTATCAAGTGATTACTGATGAGTGTTTAAATACAAGTTACAAGGTGTCAGGGCTGGAGGAAGATATAGCTTACTTCTTCCGTGTGTCTGCTCAAAATGAGTTTGGTGTGGGTGACCCTTGTGAAACCACTGATGCTGTCCGAGCAACTGAAACTCCAGGAGCTGTTAAAGACCTAATAATGGTGGACTCCACAAAGAACTCTGTCACCCTTCAGTGGAGCAGACCTGACCACGATGGTGGCAGCCACATCACTGACTACATCATTGAGAAGAGAGCCCAGGATGAAGTCAAATGGACTTTAGCTGCTAAATGCAAGCGGTGCAGCTGTGAAGTGACGGGACTCAAGGAAAATGCTATCCTGGATTTCAGAGTGTTTGCAAAGAATGAGAAAGGCAACAGTGACTTCTCCCAAATTGGTCCGATCACAGTGATGGACCTCATCATTCCACCTGAAGCCAAACTGAATGATTATCCCAATGGAGAGCTTGCTGTTCGTATAGGTCAAAACATCCATATTGAGTTACCATTCAAGGGAAAACCAAGACCTACAATCAGCTGGCTAAAGGATAATTTCCCACTAAAGGAAAGTGAGAAGATTCGCTTTAGGACCACTGACAACAAGACTTCAGTTACAGTCAGAGGGGTTAAGAAAGAACATGCTGGACAATACACCTTGGTTCTGGATAACAGAGTCATTAAGAACTACTTTGACATCAATGTGATCACTCTGGGACCCCCTTCAGTCCCTACTGGCCCCATCCGTTTTGACGAGATAAAAGCTCAGAGTATTATTATCTCCTGGGATGAGCCGAAGGAAGATGGAGGTGGCGAGATCACCTGCTACAGTGTGGAGAAACGTGAAACCTCCCAGGCCAACTGGAAGATGGTCTGCTCCAGTGTTGTCAGGACTACCTTTAAGATTCCTAACCTGGTCAAAGGAACTCAGTACCAGTTCAGAGTCCGTGCAGAAAATAAGTATGGGGTCAGTGAGCCACTCATCTCTTCAGATGTTGTTGCCCAGCACCAGTACAAACCTCCAGGTCCTCCAGGAAAACCAGTTGCCTACAACATCACCAGTGATGGTATGTCAATAAAGTGGGATGCCCCAGATTTTGACGGGGGTTCCCCAGTCTTAGGTTATCATGTCGAGAAGAAGGACAGGAACAGCCTCTTATGGCAGAAAGTGAATTCCACAACCATCTCTAACAGAGAGTACAGGATAATTGGTCTTGTGGAGGGTCTGGAGTACTCCTTTAGAGTCTATGCAGAGAACAATGCCGGACTCAGCCCTTGCAGTGAGCAGAGCAAACATGCACTCGCTATCTCCCCTGTTGGTAAGTAGACGTTGCTCAGTACATCGGTCTATATTTAGGAGTTGTTTTGTATTTACTGTTTAGACATTATGATTCTTTCATTTTGTCCTATTTAGTTACTCTTTACATCTAAATTATTATGGATTAATTGCTTTCTTCCCTCAATTAGATCCACCTGGTACCCCAGTCTGCATTGATGTAACCAGAGACTCAGTCACCCTCCAATGGGACATTCCCAAGAGGGATGGTGGAAGCAAAATTGTAGCCTATAGTGTGGAGAGGCGTCAAGGCAGAGGCAAATGGCTACGGTGCAACTTCACTGATATCAGTGAGACCCAGTTCACTGTAACTGGTCTCTCACCTGGAGAAAGAATTGAGTTCAGAGTGATTGCCAGGAATGCTGTTGGCACAGTCAGCCCACCATCCAACTCCTCTGGATACATAATGACCAAGGATGAGAGCAGTAAGTATTTTTAATATAAAAACATGTTAGAAGAACGCAAATCGTTGATTGTTTTTTAATTAATCACATCTTACTTGATGCTGATTCATAATTTTTTTTGTCTGCATCTCCAGTTGCTCCTGAGATTGAGTGGTCTCCAGACCAGGTGCTCACCCTGAGGGCTGGAGATAACGTCAGTCTCAGCTGCAAAATCACCGGACGTCCAGTCCCACAGGTTCTTTGGTACAAGGAGGGTAAAGAGATCGACAAGAGGACTATGATTGACATTGAGATTACTACTGGCATTGGCACCAGTAGTCTGTTTATTCGCGATTCTAACAGGAACCACCGTGGAATTTACACTGTAGAGGCCAAAAATAGCTCTGGAACCAGGAAAGCTGACATTAACGTTAGAGTCCAAGGTTTGTAAATGTGTGCAATTTGTTATAATATCTGTTAAAAAACACTGTTTTAGACAAATCTGTTTCTGTTGACACAAGTGATACAAATGTTTTTACCGTAACAAGTCTCCTCAATCAACTGTTTCCTTGCAGATACCCCTGGACCCGTCGAGGGCCCAATCCGTTTCACAGGCATCACAGCTGAGAAGTGCACTGTGTGGTGGAGCCCACCAGAGAACGATGGCTGTGCTGCCATTTCTCACTATGTGGTGGAGAAAAGGGAGACATCCAGGATCACTTGGGCCTTGGTCACCTCCAAGTGTGAAGCTTGCTCTTATAATGCCACCAACCTCATCAAAGGCAATGAGTACCAGTTCAGAATCTCTGCTGTCAACAAGTTTGGTGTCGGAAAACCACTGGACTCTGATCCTATAATTGCGAAGATGCAATACAGTAAGTAAAGTTACTCAGTGCTGTCTGTCTGACTTGTTGGGAAACTCTTAAAAGTAATCTGAATTTTCTATTGAACATAAGCACTAATGGAAGAAATGCTTTCCACCATTCAAAGATATTACTTTAAAAAAATTATATTTTTGTTCTGTTACTCAGCTGTTCCTGATGCCCCTGGTACACCAGATGCCACCCATGTTACTGGAGACAGCATAACGCTGTGTTGGACCAGGCCACGGTCAGACGGAGGCAATGAGATTAAATGCTACATCCTAGAGAGGAGAGAGAAGAAGAGCTTGCACTGGGTTAAGGTCTCCTCCAAGAGGCCCATTACAGAGTTAAGGCACCGTGTGACCAAACTTACTGAGGGCAATGAGTATGAGTTCCGTGTTATGGCTGAAAATGGTGCTGGTGTTGGACCAGCCAGCAGCACCTCCAGGCTCTTCAGATGCAGAGAACCAACAAGTGCTCCCAGTGCTCCCACTGTAATCAAGGTAGATCTTGTGGTAACACTCATTGAATTATACATGTTTCATATTCATACACAAGAGGCAATTTGGATACAAAACAGGTGCAGCATTGTAGTGAAGAACGCTGAGTTCAACTCAATATTAGATTGTAGAAACAAAACGCATTAAAAAAATTGTAACTATGCTTTTTGTTCATCAGGTCATTGACTCCACTAAGTCCTCTGTCACCCTGGAATGGACCAAGCCAGTCTTTGATGGTGGCATGGAAATAATTGGCTACAATATAGATATGTGTAAGGCCAGTCTGGAGGAGTGGCACAGAGTCAACAGACAGATTTGTATTCACACCAGGTATACTGTCACAGGTCTAGTACCTGGAGAACTCTACAAGTTCAGAGTCAGTGCTGTAAATGGATCAGGAGAGGGCGAAGCATCAGTGATGCCAAACCCTGTTCAGTCTTTGGACAGACTTACATCTCCTGAAATTGATCTTGGTCCTGACTTCAAGCAAACTCATATTGTGAAGAATGGAGGCACTATAACCCTACATATTGCTTTCCGAGGAAAGCCAGCTCCTCTAGCCACGTGGTCTAAATTAGACAGTGAGCTTCCGATAATGGCTGATATCAACACCACAGATTCATTTTCCACTCTGACCATAGAGAACTGCACCAGGTATGAGGCAGGCAAATACACCCTGTCCCTGGAGAACAACAGTGGGCGCAAATCCATCACATTCACTGTTAAAGTACTGGATACTCCTGGACCTCCAGGAGCCATAACCTTCAAAGATATTACTCGCGGAGCCTTGACAGTGATGTGGGACGCTCCTGCCACTGACGGTGGATCCCGAATCCACCACTACATTGTGGATAAGCGTGAAGCAAGCCGCCTTGCCTGGCAAGAAGTCAGCACCAAGTGCTCACGGCAGATGATCAGAGTAACTGGTCTGGAAATTGGTGTACCGTATTTGTTCAGAGTGATTGCCGTTAACCATTATGGCCAGGGAGAACCAAAAGAGATGACTGAGCCTATAATTGCCACAGAAGAACCTGCGCCACCCAAGAGATTGGATGTTGTTGACACAACCAATTCCACAGCCTCACTGGTATGGCTAAAACCCGAGCATGATGGAGGCAGCCGCATTAGAGGCTATATTGTTGAATTCAGGGCTAAGGGCACTGACTACTGGGTTGTTAGTGGAGAGACTAAGTCTCAAAAGATGTTGGTAGAGGGTCTGATTGAGAACACAGAATATGACTTTAGAGTTAAAGCCAAGAATGATGCTGGAATTAGCGAACCTCAGGGCACCTTTAGCTCTGTGGTCATAAAGGAGCCTTGCATAGAACCAACTGCTGATCTCAGCAGCATCACCAACCAGCTCATCACTTGCAAGACTTCCAACACCTTCACAATTGATGTCCCTATCAGTGGCAGACCTGCACCTAAAGTTACCTGGAAACTGGAAGAGATGAAGCTGAAGGAGACTGACAGAGTCTCCATTAAGACCTCAAAGGAAAGAACCATTTTGGTAGTGAAAGACAGCAAGAGAAGCGACAGTGGCAAGTACTACCTGACACTGGAGAATGCTGCTGGTGTGAAGACATTCACAGTGACTGTGGTCATAGTTGGCAGACCAAGTCCACCCACAGGACCAGTAGAAATTTCTGGAATCTCTTCAGAGTCCTGCACCCTTTCTTGGTCTGAGCCAGCTGATGATGGTGGTACTGACATCAGCAACTACATTGTAGAAAAACGGGAATCTGGCTCTGCTTCTTGGCAAGTGGTGAACTCCAGTGTGAAGAGAACCACCATCAAAGTCACACATCTCACCAAATACATGGAGTACACATTTAGAGTCTGTGCTGAGAACAAGTTTGGAGTCAGCAAGTCCGTTGAGTCTGCCCCTGTTGTCATTGAGCATCCATTTGGTAGGTGCTGTCCAACAGTTTAAATATCTGATCCTGATTTTATATATGTGTGTGCCAACATTGGTTTTGTTTTTTAATGCTTTGGATTTCTTCTAAACAAACCATATTCTCATCTCCACTTGATTTTCATAGTTCCACCAAGTCCTCCAACTCGCCCAGATGTGATATCTATATCTGCCAATGCCATTAGCATCAAATGGGATGTTCCATATGCTGATGGTGGCAGCAAGGTGACAGGCTACTGGATTGAGAAAAAGGAGAGGAACACGATCCTGTGGGTGAGGGAGAACAAGCTACCCTGCCTGGATTGCCAATACAAGGTCTCGAACCTGATTGAGGGGCTAGAGTATCAGTTCAGGGTGTATGCCATGAACCTTGCTGGGCTCAGCAAAGCCAGCGAAGCCTCCAGACCTGTAGTGGCACTCAATCCTGTTGGTAAGAAAATATTCACATTCACATTCATCCTAACTATGAAGATGTATTATGAAATGACAGATGGTCAATACTCAATTTTGCTTAAGGTCCTAAAAACAGATCTATTGTTATTACTGTTGATATTGCCCAACTAAAATGCATAATGGAGACTTTAAGAGCATAGTCGGAAGTGTTTGAGTTGAAGTCAATTGTACTTCTTTTTTCTGAACTTCTGAAGCTAGAGAACACTTTTGGATGATAGATAAAACATCTTCAAGAACTTCTTTTCAACTCAAGCCCTTAGGACTACTCTGACCTGAATGACTGAGAACCTACACAAATTTTAACAATATCTGACGTTGTGTGAATAAACTTATATAAATGTTTTATGATCATTTCTACCCTCCAGATCCTCCTGGCAAACCCGAGGTGACAGACATCACCCGCTCTTCTGTGTCATTGTGCTGGACAGTGCCCTTCAATGATGGTGGCAGTAAGATCATTGGTTATGTGGTGGAGAGAAAAGTCTACAGCACAGATGAGTGGGATGACAACCGCTGGCTCAAGTGCAACTATACCACAATCACAGAGAACTACTTCACCATCACAAACCTAGGTGAAGGAGAGACCTATGAATACCGTGTCGTTGCCAAGAATGCTGCAGGTGTTCAAAGTGTCCCTTCAGAGACCACTGGACCAGTCACATGCAAGGATGAATATTGTAAGTTCAAGGGTTTTGTTTGGGTTTGTTTTTTTTTACCTTGATAGTATTTAAATAAGTTAATCTACATGTCCTGTTATTTTAGAAACAATAAATAACTATGAATGAATGTAACTTTAAAGAAAAAAAAGCTCCCCTGCTTGGTGTACCAGGCAGAATATCAATAAAAATGACTAAAACAAAGATTGTTTTCAGGGTTCAGTTCATTATACTGGTATATGTTGTTATTTTTTAATGTAACACTAATCATCCCTTACTTTTTGCAGCTCCTCCCAAAGCTGAACTTGACAGCAAACTGATAGGTGAGACTGTCACTGTTACTGCTGGTTCTGACCTTGTCTTGGACGGTGCTGTGGGTGGTAAACCAGAGCCTACAGTGTACTGGTCAAAGGGTGACAAGATTTTAGAACTTGGAGAAAAATATTCACTGACCTACACTGCCACTAGAGCCATGGCTGTCATCAAGAGCTGTGACAGATACGACACAGGTAGATACATTCTAACTGTCAAGAATGCCAGTGGAATTAAGACGGCAGCTGTCAGCGTTAAAGTTCTAGGTGAGCAGCCAAAAGGACACTAATTAATTAGTGTGTCGTAATAGTTTGAACTTTCTGATTGAAATGTTGCTTTCTGTCTGTTAGACACTCCTGGAGCTCCAGCTGATAGGATTGTAATCAGCAGAGTCACAGAGGAAAAATGTACAGTGTCTTGGAAGATACCTCTGGAGGATGGTGGAGACTCTGTCACCCATTACATTGTGGAACGTCGTGAGACCAGCCGCCTCAACTGGGTCATCATGGAGACTGAGTGCAAGACCCTGTCATGTGTCAGCACTAGGTTGATCAAGAACAATGAGTACATCTTTAGGGTTAGAGGTGTCAATAAGTATGGGGCTGGAGTTCCTTTGGAATCTGATCCCATCATCGCCAGAAACGCTTACAGTAAGCTGCAGCATTTTTCCAAGTCTTACTTACAATTTCAATTTTGGATTTAGGTGTTATGGATTATATTACATCTTATGAAAGGGAAAACGTAATGTAGATGTGTTTGCGTGACTCTGACCTGTTCCCACTCTTCCACAGCAATCCCCTCCCAGCCAGGCACACCAGAGGCGACTGCAGTGGGTAAGGAGCACGTTATCATCGAGTGGCTGAAGCCTGAGAGTGATGGAGGAAGCGAGCTCAAAAACTACATCGTTGAAAAACGAGAGAAGAACAGTAGCAGGTCAGAACAAATTCTGGATTCACTGAAGATGTTGAGACATCATTTCTTAAATAAAGATACTTATCCTTCTCTTTCATGATGTTGTTTTGTTGTTTGGACCAGGTGGACTCGAGTGAATAAGACCTACACCATCTATGACACCCGCCTGAAGATCACAGGCCTACTGGAGGGAAGCGAGTACCAGTTCAGAGTTACAGCAGTCAACTCTGCTGGATACAGCCAGCCAAGTGACACCTCAGTATACATCCTCTGTAAAGACCCCACATGTAAGACATTTTTACTTAAAAAAAAGAAAGAAAGAAAGAAAACTGTAGACATTGTCCTTTTAATGCCAAGAGAAAAGTGATATTATTTAATATTTTTCAGTTCCATTCAGTTCACTTTTATTTATATAGCACCAATTCACAGCAGAAGTCACCATAAGGTGTTTTATATTGTAAGGTAAAAATGCTAAAATGATGGAAAGAAACACAACAATCATACTAACCACTAATAGCAAGCACTTGGCAACAATGGGAAGGAAACTTTTAACAGGAAGAAACCTCCATCAGAACCAGGTTCAGGGGAAGAGCAGCAATCCCCACGATCAGCTGGGAGTAAGGGGAAAGAGAGGAGAAAGATACCGGAAAAAGGCAAACTAAAGGATAGGCAGAGTTTAATATTTACTAAAGATTTAATACAGTAGGCAATGAAGGCTGTCCAACATACAGTGTTAATGTGGACATATGCTGATTAAAAAAGACTCCAAGATTCTTCAGTGTTATTGGAGTACATCAAGCCCTGTTTTCTCTGAAATTAGTAAATGAACAAAGTAGTAAATTAGAGGTATTTCAGGTCTCGTGTCTTTAAGACATGCCTTTGGTTTAACTAGTTGTGGAACTTCATAATTAACCTTTTTGTGCGAAGAAAACTCCCCATTTACATGCACATAGCACAGTGCTATTGAACCCCACATTGTGGTGTAGTTGCACAGCAAGATAAGTACTGACAGAGGCCATTTGATCATCTGTAACCTTCACTAGTGATATATTTATATTGTGATACACTCTAAATCCTGGCTTTAGAGTGTATTAAGATAAGATGGGCCTGATTATTTAAGACCTTGTATGTGAGGAGCAGAATTTTGAATTCTGGATTTAACAGGTGAACAGATGAAGTCACTATGTTTGTTGTTAATCAAGTGGCACACACTGTGCTTTGCAACAGGATGAGGAAGTGATACCAATGCTGAAAGCACCACCCCAAACATATTTTACAACATATTTGTTTAGATAAAATACATTTTCAAAAATTCCATTTCATCTACAGACACCCCAGCTCCTCCATCAGTGCCTCGCATCACAGACACAACGAAACACAGCATCACCATGACTTGGACCAGGCCCATGTATGATGGTGGATCAGATGTCACCGGCTACATTGTGGAGATCCTAGAGGAGGGTTCTGAGCAGTGGTACCGTGCCACTGCCAAAGCCCTCAAGACTAATGAGTATGTGGCTGCTGGTTTGGCTGCCAATAAGAAGTACAGATTCAGGGTTGCTGCCATTAACAGCAATGGGACTGGAGAGTTCAGTGAACCAAGTGCTGAAATCGAACCACTTGAGAAAATTGGTAAGTAGGTGTAGATTTCTGTTGAAAAAAATCAATATTTGAACTACATCTGAACTTTTTAATGTTCTATGTAAACTATGCTCCATCCACTCAGAAATACCCGATTTGGAGCTGGCTGATGACCTAAAGAAAACAGTGTGCCTCCGCGCTGGAGGTACTCTGCGCCTATTTGTGTCTGTCACTGGTCGTCCGACGCCAGTAGTGGCCTGGAGGAAGACGGGGGTGGAACTACAGAGCCGTGGTTATATTGAGACTACTGACAAGTACACATCACTGGTAGTAGAGAAGGTTGATCGCTACGACTCTGGAAAATACATTGTAGAGGCAGAGAACCCATCTGGAAAAAAGACTGCCATCATCCTTGTTAAAGTCTATGGTATGTCAACCAAAGTTTCCACAGAGTTTGTTAAAAGATTTTGGATATCAAATATGTACAGTCACCATACAGTTAGTAAAGTAATATAGTTTCGAAATATGATCTTTTTACTTGCCTCTCTTTGTCAGACACTCCTGGTCCTCCAGGTTCAGTGAAAGTGAAGGACTACACCAAGGAATCTGTTGTGATCACCTGGGATGTCCCAAGCATTGATGGTGGTGCTCATGTCAGCAACTATATTATAGAGAAGCGTGAGGCCAACATGAAGTCCTATAAGACTGTTACCACTGAGTGTAGGAAAACACTGTACAGAATCAGTGGACTGGAGGAGGGTGTGTACTACTTTTTCAGAGTCCTGCCAGAGAATATCTATGGTGTCGGTGAGCCCTGTGAGACAGCGGAGGCTGTGCTGGTGTGTGAAGTGCCCTCAGTGCCTGTGAAGCTTGAGATTGTTGATGTTTCCAAATCTTCTGTCACCCTGCACTGGGAGAAGCCTTTGCATGATGGTGGCAGCAGATTGACAGGCTACATTATTGAGGCCTGCAAAGTAGGCTCCGACAGATGGAGTGCTGTGGCGACAGTTAAGGCCTCAGTATCCCAGCACACCATCCAGTCTCTGACAGAAAATGACCAGTATCTGTTCAGAATCCGCGCCACGAACAGCAGGGGAGCCAGTGAATCCACTGACATTGTCACTCCAGTGATCATCCAAGAGATCAAGGGTAAGATATCAAAACACAAATCATCACATCATTTCTGTTTTTACTAAGCTGTGAAAAGCTTTCATAAGTCATATGAAAAATTTTTTGTTTACTGCAGTTATGCCCAAGATTGACATGACAAGTATCCCTCAGAAGATAGTTCATGTGAATTGCGGCAAACCCATTGACCTCAACATCCCAATAAGGGGCAGACCACAGCCAGTCTGCTCGTGGTACTTTGGTGGTGTGAAGCTGAAGGACACCCTGGACCGCATCAAGATTGACAGCACCAGCAAATATACCCATCTCGTCATCCGTGAGACGACCATCTCTGACACAGGAGACTACACACTAGAGGTGAAGAATACCATAGGCATGGCAACTGAAGTTATCAAGGTTATCATCCTGGGTAAGCAGACATTCTTTACTAAACTGAATGTTTTATATTTTCAGTTTTTATTTAGTAAGGTGTATTTTTCCTTCAGAGAAAAATCAAAAGACAAAGAAATAAAAAAGACAAAAACTGTCTTCCTAAATAGCTGCCTTGTTGTTTCTGTTCAGACAAACCGAGTATTCCTATGGGTCCAGTAAAGATCGAGGAAGTCGACGGTGTTTCAGTGACAGTTAGTTGGCTACCTCCAGAGAATGATGGTGGTGCCAATGTCAGCGGATATGTTGTTGAGCAGCGTGATGCCCACCGGCCTGGCTGGACCACCATCTCCGAGTCTGTGACAAGGCCTTGCTTTAAATTCACTAGGCTCTCTGAAGGAACTGAGTACGTGTTCCGTGTTGCAGCCATGAATCGTTTTGGCATTGGTGGCTTCCTGCAGTCTGATGTGGTGGAATGCAAGAGCGCCAAGAGTAAGTTCTCTTTCCATAAGATGTTCTTCATATGCACCTTCAATGAGAATTGTGCTGCCTTTGATAACTTGCACTGTTGCTTTGAAAACCTTCTTCTTGTTCTTTTCAAGCCCACGAGTCCAACTTCTTTCTGAAGCATTTTTTTACAGTTTCAGTTTCACACTGTTATTGGTGGTCACTGTATACAATTACAAGTAGACAGGTTCTGATTTGATATATAAACTTAAAAATCCTATTAAACTGTGGATTGTTTATTCTCACTGAACTATATGGTACTATGTCTTGTTTGTTATTCATCTCTGATTGTTTTTCTTTTCTATGTAGCCATCCCCGGACCCCCAAGCAGGCCAGAAGTGCTTGATGTCACCCATGAGGGCATGACCCTGACCTGGAAACCACCTGAGGACAATGGTGGCTCCACTATTGCGGGCTATATCATAGAACGGAAAGAGGCCCATTCTGACAGGTGGTTGAGGATCAACAAAAACCCTGTTACTATGACCAGGTACCGTTCCTCCGGACTGATTGAGGGCCTGGAGTATGAACACCGTATCACAGCCATTAACTCTAGAGGGGCTGGGAAACCCAGCGAGAGTTCTGTCATTACCATCGCTTTAGACCCCATTGGTATGTCCCGCAAAAGATCACTGTAACAGTTGTACTGCTTTTCTGTTTTAAATTAGCCATACCACTGTGGGGTCACTATCTTTACCTATTCTCTCTGTTATTAAACAGAACCTCCAGGTCCTCCAGTTCAGGCCAGAGTCACAGACACTACCAGGACTTCTGTTTCTCTAGCTTGGCTTCCACCAGAAGAGGAGGGTGGTTCTGTCATTACTGGCTACTTTATTGAAATGCAGAAGGTAGACCAGCTGGAATGGACACTGTGTAACACAACTCCCACGAAGATGTGCGAGTACATCATCACCCACATGCCACAGGGGGCTGAATACAAATTTAGGATCATCGCCTGCAATGCTGGTGGTTGTGGAGAAGCTGCTGAGATTCCTGGAGTGGTTAAAGTCCAGGAGATGCTTGGTAAAGAAAGAATTTGAAATATTTATAAATCCTTTACTTCAGTTTTTTGGTGGCATGGCATATAGCATCCTGGCATTTTTAGCTTTAGTTAAAAAAAAAATCAAACCTCTGTCTTCTTCAGATTATCCTGACTATGAGCTGGATCCTAAATATGAAGAGGGCTATGTGGTCAGACAAGGTGGTGTCATCCACCTGTCTGTACCCATTAAGGGTAAACCCATCCCTACATGCAAGTGGACCAAGGATGGTCGTGACATCTCCCATCGGGCCATGATTGCTACGCATGATGACATCACTGAGCTGGTCATCAAAGAGGCGCATAAAGATGACACTGGTACCTACGACTTGGTGCTGGAAAACAAATGTGGCAGGAAGGCTGTTTATATCAAGGTGGGGAGCGTGTCTGAAAGACTTTATTAAAGAATGGCTAATGAAATGAAAACATATATTGTATAAAATCTAATAATATTTGCAGCCTTAAAAACGAACTCTCTGTACCTCCTCTCTGTAGGTGAAAGTGATTGGTCGCCCAGATGTCCCAGAAGGGCCTCTGGAATTTGACGACATTCAGGCCCGATCAGTAAGAGTCAGTTGGAGGCCACCATCAGATGACGGTGGAGCAGACATCCTGGGATACATAGTGGAAAGGCGGGAGGTACCCAAGGCTGCCTGGTATACAGTGGATGCTCGAGTAATTGGGAACTCTCTAGTGGTGAAGGGCCTAAAGGAGAATGTGGAGTACCACTTCAGGGTTGCTGCTGAGAATCAGTTTGGTGTCAGCAGAGCTTTAAAATCTGAAGAGTCTGTCACACCAAAGACTCCACTTTGTGAGTAGTGATATATTTGTTATTAGTCCAACTTTCTCAGTCGAACTGGGAAAATTTTGTATTTAATAAACCTATTGTTGTGATAATCATACACTCTGAACATACTGTAACTCTGATAATTTAATTTGTAAAACCATCCTTTATCACAGGCCCACCTGAACCTCCCAGCAACCCACCAGAGATCATGGATGTTACCAAGTCCACAGTTTCTCTCTCCTGGGCCAGGCCCCGCGACGATGGAGGCTCTCGTGTCACTGGATATTATGTTGAGAGAAGGGAGGTTTCAACAGAGAAGTGGGTCCGCCACAACAAGACCCACATCACCACCACCATGTTCAATGCCACTGGTCTCATCCCTGATGCAGAGTACATGTTCAGAGTTGTCGCACAAAATGACATTGGACAGAGCGAACCTGGTCCTGCTTCTGAATCTGTAGTCTGCAAAGATCCATTTGGTGAGTTATGGCTCAGTCACACTAGAGTACAAATAGGGCAACAACCTCCTTGCAACTCTTCCTTTACTTAGTGACTGTTAATTTTTAAGTTACTGGCATTTGTCAACCATTTGCATGTAGTAACGGTGACTAGTCACCCAGAGATTGAACGTGTAACACCCTCAACCTCTGTGTCACCACTTTTGACTGCAAGGTGATTGCACAGGTCGCCTGGTAGGAGGTGACACCACCTCCAAACAGTCACAGTCCAACTCAGAGTGACTGCAATTACTTTAAGAGATACTGATGAAATTTTGCAAATAACTGCTATCTAATTTATAAATGCAGACAGATTGCCAACTCATTGCAATCAATCTAAATCAGTCTGTGCTGATAAGGGAAACGTATGAGATCAATACATTCTAAAATACTTTTAGAATGTATTGATGTTAGAATGAATTTATCCAAGATTATTGACCCTTTTCCTTTCTGTTTTCCTGTAGACAAACCTAACCAACCAGGAGAGATTGACATTGTCTCTGTCACTAAAGACTGTATCACCATCCACTGGCTCAGGCCTGAGCATGATGGTGGCAAGGAGATCCTAGGTTACTGGATTGAGTTCAGGCAGGCTGGAGAGAGTGCCTGGAAAAAATGCAATAAGGAGCGCTCGAAGGATCGTCAGTTCACCATGGGTGGCTTAATGGAAGCCACTGAGTATGAGTTTAGAGTCTTTGCTGAGAACGAGACTGGACTCAGCCGACCTCGTCGCACACCTATGGGCATCAAGACCAAATTGAGTGGTAAGCTGTTGCAGGATTGAGGTCTATCAAAACAAATGACCTCGTTGCAGTAGAATTTGACATTCAATGTATAACATATCTGGCAAGTTCAATACAAATGTTGTTTAACTGACAACAGAAAAATATATCTTAGAACCAAATTTTGACCAAGATTTAATGTTAAAGTCAAAATCGTGTAAAATCTAATGTTTAAAGGGAAAGACAACCAATTTATTTGTAATTCCTTTCAATTTACAACAAAAAGTAAAAATTAAATACATTTAGTGTGATTAAACATTGCTGTCTTTCTGCAGTTGGTGAGGCTCCAGCTTTGACAGAAGACATCCAAGATGTAACAACTAAACTTGGCGAGTCTGGCACTCTGACCTGTGGCATTATTGGCAGACCTCTGCCTGAGATTAAGTGGTACCGCTTTGGCAAGGAACTGATCCAGAGCCGCAAGTACAAAATGAGCTCAGATGGTCGAAACCACTCCCTCAGCATTCTAACAGATGAACAGGAAGATGAGGGCCTGTACACCTGTAGGGCAATCAATGAGGCTGGAGAGATCGAGAGCAGTGGTAAACTGCGTTTACAGGCAGCTCCCCAGTTTCACCCTGGCTTTCCCCTGAAGGAAAAATACTTTGCTGGGGCTGGCACCAGTCTCCGCCTTCATGTCGTATACATTGGCCGTCCCATCCCACAGATCATGTGGTTCTATGGCAAGAAGCCTCTGAATCCATCTGAAAATGTGATCATTGAAAACACAGAGAGCTACACCCACCTCGTGGTGAGGAATGTTCAGAGAAAGACCAACGCTGGTCGCTATAAGGTGCAGCTCAGCAATTTCTTTGGAACTATTGACACTGTGCTTCGTGTAGAAATCCAAGGTGAGATCAAACTATAAACAAATTGCTTAAGGGCTCCACATCCATCCATCCATCTATCCATAAATTTAAAATCAAAGTTACAAATGAAAGCCCTTTGCATGAGTTTTCAGTTTCAGTCTACAAATCTTTCATATATATATGCGCGTGTGTGTGTGTTTCTAGACAAGCCATGCATGCCTGAGGGGCCCCTAATTGTTGAAGCCCTGCTTAAGAGCTCAGTTGTCATCAGCTGGAAGGCTCCCAAGGATGATGGAGGATCAATGATTACCAACTACATTGTGGAGAAACGGGAGGCCAAAGAAGGGGAACAGTGGTACCTGGTGTCCTCCTCTTTGTCTGGAACCACCTGCCGTGTCCTCAATCTGACGGAGAATGCTGGCTACTACTTCAGGGTTTCAGCTCAGAATCAATATGGAGTCAGTGAGCCTCTAGAGATCCCATCAGTGGTTATAATCAAGAGTCCATTTGGTAAGTTTATTTATATTTTATTTTGGTGTCCTCTTCACAGATGGCTTATTCTGTCTCAAATCAACCACAGCTTCTACTCGACCGTCTCCTATTTGCATAAGTTATAGAGTACCATCTAGAAACTTAAATGTGTTCATTTTGTAAGGAGCGTATTTAGTTTTCAAGATCTGCCACTGCATAGAATATGGGACTTCTGCACTATAGTAACTTTCCTATTTGTTTTTCAGAAAAACCTGGCATCCCACAGCAGCCTTTCATTATCAGCTCCACAAAGGACTCTTGTGTTGTCTGTTGGAAGCCTCCAAGCAGCGATGGTGGAGCTAAAATCACAAACTACTACCTGGAGAAACGTGAGAAGAAACAGAACAAGTGGATGTCAGTAACTACCAAGAAGATTGCAGAGACCAACTATGAGGTCACAGGCTTGATTGAAGGCTTCGAGTATGAGTTCCGTGTCAAATGTGAGAACATGGGCGGTGAGAGCGAATGGAGTGAGATTTCTGAACCCATCATCCCCAAGTCTGACCAGCCTCCTCGCACTCCCACATTCAGGGAGGAGATCAGAGACATGACTGTCAAATACCATGCCAGTGCAACATTTGTCACTAAGGTACCTTTTTTAAAACTACATTGCTTATTCCTTTAAAATCTCTCAGTTTTTAAGTCAAAAATACAATCATAACATCATTGTTCAGTGGACACCAGTTATTTATTTTGTCTCTTTTTCCTCCAACAAGGTGTTGGGCTATCCAAAGCCTGTTGTGAAATGGTACCGTAGTGGAAAGGAGATCCTGGCAGATGGAACTAAGATCAAAGCGCTGGAGTTCAAGGGAGGCTACTATCAGCTTGTCATCACTTCTGCTGATGAGAATGATGCCACAGTTTACCAAGTCAGAGCAACTAATTCCTCAGGATCCATCTCTACCACAGCCAACTTGGAGGTGGAAGGTAATATCATAATTTCCAAATATTTTCTAGAATGCACTAAATGCATGATATCTTCTTTCCAATTCCTGATTTTAAAAAAGCCCACATTCATGAGAATAAGTCATGATTTTGGTCATTTTTATTGTAGTTCCTGCTAAGATCTATCTGCCTCAAGAGCTCCAAGGAATGGGCGCAGTCCATGCTGTCCGTGGTGATCACATCACCATCAAGATCCCCATCTCTGGCAAACCTGAGCCAACAATCACTTGGCAGAAAGGTCAGGAGATCCTCTCCAACTCTCCTTATCACCAAGTCATCACCACAAGGTCTTTCACATCCCTGGTATTCCAGAAGGGAGTCCAGAGGAAAGATACTGGCTACTACATTATTACTGCAAAGAACAGGTTTGGAATGGACAAGCAAACCATCGAGGTGAATGTGGCCGACATTCCTGAAGCTCCAAAAGGCCTTGTGGTTAGTGAAATTGCAAGGGATTCTATCACTCTTGTCTGGGAGCCCCCTGTCAGTGATGGTGGAAGCAACATTATTAACTACATTGTGGAGAAGTGCCCCACCACCAGTGATAGGTGGATTCGTGCTGGACAAACGACTGACTGTAGTATCACTATCATCAACATATTTGGAAAGGCCAAATACCAGTTCCGTGTTATTGCAGAGAACCAGTTTGGTCTGAGCCCACCATCTGAACCAACTGAGCCTATCACCACAAAGGAAGACAAGTCTGTAATTAGGAACTATGATGAGGAAGTGGACGAAACAAGAGAAATTACTAAAGAGGAGGCTCTTTTCTACAAGGTGAAGGAGCTGTCCTCAAAGTACATTATCTCTGAGGAGCTTGCTCACTGCCAGTTTGGTGTGGTTCACCGTTGTATTGAGATTGCCACAAAGAAAACCTACATGGCCAAGTTTATCAAAGTCAAAGGAACTGATCGTGAGTTGGTTTTGAGGGAAATTGAAGCTCTTAATTTGGGAAGGCATAAGAATATCATCTACTTGCATGAATACTTTGAAAGCATGGAGGAGATCATCCTTATCTTTGAATTCATTTCTGGAGTTGACATCTTTGAGCGGCTTGGCACCAGCAACTTTGAGCTTACAGAGCAGGAGATTGTCAAGTACCTTAGACAAGTCTGCTCTGCTCTCAAGTTCCTGCATTCCCACAACTTTGGCCACTTTGATATCCGCCCAGACAACATTGTGTACACTACAAGGAAAAGTACCAACATAAAGATCATTGAGATGGGCCAGGCTAGGCTTCTGGTGCCGGGAGAAAACATCAGAATGCTCTTTTCAGCACCGGAGTACTGCGCCCCAGAGGTCCACCGCCATGATTTGGTCACAACGGCCACAGATATGTGGTCTGTTGGTGTTATGGCCTATGTTCTACTCAGTGGCCTTAATCCATTTGCAGCAGAGTCTACCACAAAGATGATTGAGAATATCACCAACTGTGAGTATGTCTTCGACAGTGAAGCATTTAAGGATATCAGCCTGGAGGCTATGGACTTTGTTGACAGACTTCTTGTCAAGGACAGGAAGCTTCGTATGACAGCCCATGAGGCTCTGGAGCACCCATGGCTCAAGATGAAAATAGAGCATATTAGCAACAAGGCTATCAGGACACTGAGACACAGAAGGTACTATCAGACTCTGGTAAAGAGGGTTGATACTATTGTATCAGCAGCTCGTGTGGCCTATGGTGGTGCTTTCAAGAACCAGAGGGGATTGGCTGTTGGTAAAGTGAAGATTGGAACTGAGTGCCATGGCTTCCGTGCTGGCCCAGTCATGCATGCCTCAGCTGAAGAAGGTGGTTATGCAAGATTCACTTGCAGCATTGCCAAGCATGACAAGAGTACACAGGTGTCATGGTACTTTGGTAACTGCCAGCTACACACAAGCCACAAGTATGAGATTACTTATAGTAATGGCTTTGCCAGTATCTACGTAAAGGACATTGAAGAACGTGATGATGGTGTGTACAGATGCAAAGTGCTGAGTGATGATGGAGAAGACAGTGCTTATGGAGAGCTTTTTGTCGAGACAGTGAGGAGTATCAAAGAGTACTATCTTAGCCGCTCCATCAAGAAATTAAGGAGGAGAGTTGACAAGACTAAGCTTCTGCAGAGACCACCAGAGTTCACTTTGCCTCTCTACAACCGCACCGCTTTCATTGGCGAAGATGTGCGTTTTGGTGTTACTGTTACTGTGCATCCAGAGCCTTGCATAATTTGGCTTAAGAATGGTGAAAAAATCAAGCCAGGTGATAATGACAGCAAGTACACGTTCACCAGTGATAAGGGTCTATACCAGCTCATGATCCATAACCTGGACATGACTGATGATGCTGAATACACCGTTATGGCCCACAACAAGTTTGGAGAAGACAGCTGCAAGGCCCGTCTCACTGTGGCACCACATCCTGTGACAGAAGAAACTATGAAGCCCATGTTCAAACGCCTGCTGGCTAATGTTGAGTGCATGGAGGGACAGAGTGTCCATTTTGAGCTCAGAGTCTCAGGTGTACCACCTCCTACTCTTAAATGGCAAAAGGATGGTCATCCACTACAGTTTGGTCCCAAGGTGGTTGTCATACAGGAGGACGTTGACTCTCATGTCCTTCACATTAGAGAGACTCTACTTGAGGACTCTGGTGTTTACAAAGTTACTGCAACCAACTCTGCTGGCACCGCCAGCTGTCAGGCAACATTGAAGGTGGACCGCCTTACCTATACAAGGAGAGAATATAGGAGTGAGGAAGAGAAATACATGCACATACAGAAACAAATTGAAAAGACCAACAAGATGGCTCAGAAAATCGTTGCTACTGAGGAGCTTGTACCGCTTAATCCCACTGCTCAAGAAGCTCTCAAATATGCTGCAGAGATTTACAAGCCAGCAGTGAGCACGAAGAATGTCGAGGGTGAGTTTGACATCAAAGAGGAGAAGTCAGAGACCAAGAAGTTGGAGGAGGAGAGGAGGATCTTCATGCCCTATGAAATTCCTGAGCCTGTGGTTCATGATCCCAGAGTTCTTGATGAGAACAAAGGTATCAAACTGTTTGTACCTCTGTCAGATATGAAGTGGTACAGAAAGCTAAAAGATCAATATGAGATTTCAGAGAGGATGGAGAGGATTGTGCAGAAGAGACAGAAACGTATTCGTTTGTCCAGATGGGAACAGTTCTACGTCATGCCCCTTCCTAGAATCACTGACCAGTATAGGCCAAGATGGCGTATTCCAAAACTCACTCTAGATGATCTGGAGACTGTCAGACCTGCACGCCGCTCTCCCAGTCCTGTGTCAGAGGCGTTGTTCAGATCTAGGAGGAGATCTCTGGGAGACCTTAGCGATGAGGAGCTGATGAGAACAGAGGAAGAAGAAGGAATGATGTTGGAGGATGAACTGGAGCTTGGCTTTTCTGCCTCACCTGCTGGCAGCCCTGTACGCATTGAGCGACGTGCCATGGAGCATGAGGAAAGAAGGCAGGAAGGTAGACATGAAACCGTTGAGGTTGCTGAGACAAAGAAGAAACGTACCATCTCTCAGTATATGAGGAGGAGAAGGTCACTGTCACCCACTTACATTGAGCTAATGCGTCCAGTTTCAGAACTGATAAGACAACCACATGCTAGGCATCCTGTGGAAGTAGAGGGAGAGATTGTGGGGAGGAGGTCCCCTACCCCAGAGAGGACCCGACCACGTTCCCCCAGCCCCATCAAGTCAGTTGAAAGGTCTTCACGCTCCTCCTCGAGGTTTGAGCGGTCTGCCCGTTTTGATATCATGTCCCGTTACGAGGCCAGAAAGGCTGCTCTGAAATCTGAAAGGAAGTATCAGTTGGTCAGTCAGACACCTTTCAGTTTGGACCATGCCCCGCGTGTCACTGTTAGGATGCGTTCTCATCGTATCCCAGTTGGTCAAGATACAAAATTCACCCTAAATGTACAAGCTAAACCAGAGGCTGAGGTCACGTGGTTCCACAATGGAACTGCGATCTCTGAATCCAGTGAGAAATTCATCTTTACCAACATGACTGGTGTCTTGACCATCACTATTCTGGACTGTCAGGAAGAGGACAGTGGCACGTATCGCTGTGTATGTTCCAACTCTAAGGGAGAGGCTTCAGACTATGCTACCCTGGAGGTGTCAGGTGGTAGCTACACAACTTTCTCTTCTCGCCGCAAGGATGAGGAAGCTCCCAAAGCATATGTCCCTGAAGTCACTCGAACAGACCACTACCACATCTCCCACTTCAAAGCTGGCTATGCTTCACAGACCCACTTTGAGGTAGAAGAAACCAAATCTAAGTTAACCGAAACACATGAGGTATTCACACATGAGAGATATGGCGCCTCCTCTGAAAGGTACTCCTCTGCTGAGAGGTATGACTCATCTATCAAGTATGCTTCTGCTGAATACCTGTCATCTAGTTCCTCTTATTCATCTGACAAATTTTCTCTGAGTGGGAAACACACCATATCTGAAGCTAAACTGAAATCCTCTACCACTGCTGGTGATGAGGAAGTTTCTGTCCAGAAGGCAAAACTTTCTCTTCCAGCTAGAATCCTCACTAAGCCTCAGTCTGTGACAGTTGAGGAGGGAGAGACTGTCAGATTTACCTGTGATATTGATGGTGAGCCTGCACCCACTGTGACATGGATACATGAGAGCAGAACCATTGTCTCATCCCACCACATTCAGGTCACCACAACTCAGTATAAATCCAGTTTGGAAATCTCCTCTGTGACAGCCTCCCATGAGGGCAGTTACACAGTAGTGGTAGAGAATTCAGAAGGCAGACAGGAAGCTCATTTTACTTTAACCATCCATAGAGCAACCCCCAAGCAGGAAGTTAAAATAGTCAAACCCCCTGAGCCATCCGTGAAGTCACCCACTCCCAGTGTAAAGTCACCTGCACCTTCAGCCACATCCCCTATTCCCTCCACAACCTCTGCTGTTCCCAGTGTGAAGTCACCAGAACCTAGCACCAAATCCATCGAGCCTTCAGTTACATCACCAGCTTCAAGTATAAAATCTCCTGAACCAAGTGCAACATCTCCTGCTCCAAGTGTGAAGTCCCCAACACCAAGTGTGAAGTCTCCTGAACCCGAGGGGATTAAGTCTCCTAAGACCATAAAGTCTCCTGAACCAACTGCACCTTCTCCTGCACCGAGCTTAAAATCACCGACTCCAGGTGTCAAATCTCCTGAGCCTGAGGGACTTAAGTCACCACGAGGTCTAAAATCTCCTGAGCCACGACTCAAGTCACCACCGCCAACTAAGACCCTGGGGACTGGAAAGTCACTGGAATCTGAGGAAGTAAAATCACCCCGGGGTATCAAATCTCCAGAACCTACAGGAATCAAAATGCCAAGAGGTGTCAAGTCCCCAGAACCTCCTGGACTCAAAACACCAAAAGGCATCAAGTCCCCAGAACCAGCAGGCATCAAATCACCAAGGGCACTGAAGTCCCCTGAACCTGAAGGGATCAAATCACCTCCTAGAATGAAGTCTCCTCCTCCCACCATGTCCCCCAAGAGAGTTGTATCTCCACCCACCGTAAAATCCCCAATCCCAAAACCCCCCAAGGTCATGAGTCAGCTAACAGCAGAAGCCTGTGAGGGGTCAGTGAGGATGTCCTGTGTTTGTGAGAGCTCCGTCAGAGAGGTGGTATGGTATGTGAATGGGAGGAGGCTTTCACAAAGCAGTCGCCTAGAGATGCACTATTCTGAGGGTTCTTGCAGCCTTTTGATCCATAATTTAACAGACAGTGATCAGGGAGAGTACATCTGTGAGATGAAATCAGAAGGAGGAGTATCCAAGTCTTCTTTCAACTTCACTGGACAAGTGTTTCAGTCAATTCGCAAGAAGATTACAGCTTATTGTGAACAGCAGCTGGGACTTCAAGGTAGGCTTTTTCTATCACCATCCAGAAAATCTGATCCAGTTTAATGCTTTAAAGAAATTATAACAGAGCCCTAACATTGAAGTCATTCTTAACAATGACATGTGTGTTATCGTTTCTTCTGCCAGAATCAGTATTGATGAGTCAAAAGGAGTCATCGTCATCCTTGAGTTCATCGGTGATGATGAAGAAAGAAATCCATACAATGGAGGAGTCGTCTGCCTTTTCTTCTACTTCCCAGCAGGCAATGATGTCATCCATGACGGATTCCCGCTCCTTCAGCAGCATGGCAGCTGAAATGAAGTTTGAGACCATGTCCATGTCCAGCATGTCCTCCGTGTCATCTGAGGCATATGCCATGAGCTCCAGTAGCCTCATGGAGATGGCCTCCCACATGGAGGGATCACTTAGAGCTCTTGGTAAGATCATAAGACTCTTGGTAATCTGTAAAACTGTACTTAGCTTCCTTGCATCCACCAGCAACACAATTATCCTTCTTTTGAAATGAAACCTCATAAAGATGCTGAATTAAGCTCAATTAGCAAAACATGCTTTTTTGTCATAACATTTTTTTGTTTGTGTCTGTTGTGAAATTGTGTGCCTGCCTTACTCTAAATGAAAAAAAGGTTCTTGTTCTGTGCATATATCATGGGTTCCAGGTTCTGCTCCAAGGATTGAAGCTCTGCCAGAGGACATCAGCATTGAGCCTGGCAAAGTCCTGACAGTCGCCTGTGCCTTCTCTGGTGATGCCAGACACATTGAGTGGTCGCACGACGGCAAAAGGATTGAGTTGACTGCTGCCGGACGCTTCCATATTGAGACCACTGAGGACTTGACCACGCTCATTATCACTGGGGTGAAGAAGGAGGATGCTGGAAGCTACACCCTCAAACTGTCAAATGAGCTGGGATCTGATACAGCAACTGTTCACATTAGTATTCGATCGGTGTAAGGAAAAAAAAACAACTCTTCAAAACTTCCCCTTTTTCCTTTTCTCATGCGTTTTTATTTAATCAAGCAAAAGAATCTACTTGATAAAGATCTGGATTTCTGTTCTTGTAAATATGAACTATTTTTGTAACTATCTTGACATTAATTTTTGCCAAACTAGACTAAAGTCTAAAGGTGTTATAAAATGTACCATATTGGATAACTGTGACTTAGGATTTTTGATCCATTATTCTGTGACATGTACATAATGTATATAGCCGAATTTACCGGTTATGGGAAGTGTATGCATTGTTATTTATGACAATAATATTAACTAAAACAAAATGAAACTGTATATGGTTTAACAGGAGAAAGTTCCAACAGGAACGAATACTCTGTTAAACTAAGAAACTAAACTTTGTGCCTCAACGATAAGTTGAAGTCTTAAGATTGCCTCAACAGGTAGAGAGGCTCCCTGTTGATGTTAACTCAATCAGAGACAAAACTATGAATACACTGCTTTAGAGAGCAGTGCATTAGCATTGTGAAAGCAGTGTGAGATCCTGAATGCTGTTTGCATTTACCCTCATGTAAGCAGGATGACTGGACCTCGCACTCCGACTGATTCTGTCGTACTGCTATTTCACTGACGTGCTCAGAGTGCAAGCGGCCTGCACTCCCTGAGCACAAGTGTTTCTTTTATATTTTGTGCTCTGCATCTGGCAAACAACCACTGATGAGACTTTTCACTTGTACCACCAACCTGGCCAATCACTTTAAATAAGAGTCCCTCCTGTGCTTGTTTGCAGAAACAGAGCTGTCTCTCGGAGGTATGCAGTGTGTTTGTGTGCTAGTTTTTAGAAGTTCACCTGTCAGTCAAGGTGGGTGCGGCAAAGCAGATGTATGAAACCACCTACTGCTGCGTTCAACAACAAGTCCCACATGTCGCCCTGCAGTTTAAGGGTTTGATTGAAGTTTGAGTTGTAGTTTTGACTATTTTCGCACCCTCCTTGAGTCTTTCCTCCAGTTATTTCTTTAATAAAGCATGATTATCAGCACTACAGTATGTTTCTGCTGTGGTTATTCGTCACATTAAAACACATCGTTTAACACATTTAGGTTTCTATTTTCAGGAATTAACCTGTTATTCAGGGGCAAGTGTCTGAGTTATATGACATGTGGCTCAACAGCACACTGAGTAGGTGGCGAGGTAGGCTGCACGCAATGTGAGAAACAGAAGTGACTCCATCTGTAATTGTGACTTTTTGCTCAGTTTATGTGAGGATTTTTCTAACCATGAGAGCCACAGAAAATTGGGATTGTGGGTAGAACAAAGAACACAAAGAATCTGATCACTTTATAGTGGTTAGGTGAAGGAATCAGCTGAGCTGGCACTCTCTGGTGAGTTCTGGTGGTAAAATATTGACCATTATGTGCTGTGACAACCATGGGTAAATCCAGAGGTTCGAGGGCAATTCTAAGCTGGTGAATTAGTTGTTTGTCCAGACAGTTTTGTTCAGGCCTCAAATTATCATGCCCTATGTTGACAGAACGTTGAATGTGGGGAAGTTTTGACCCTGCCTGCCAGTTTCCCCATCTTTAATTATTGGGATGCAGGCTGGTGGCTAACCACAATATACGCAAATATAATCAGTTCCTCTGATGTTAAGTTAGCTCTCCCCAACTGCTTTGGCTCTTCAGTGTTAGCAGCTGGGGGACTGTAAAAAAACAACAACAACAAAAAGATGAGAAGAATCAACCACTGGAAGCAGAAATGGGGCTATAACTGGAAGTTGGTCGGGACTTGTAGTGTCTTTCCCTATGTATTGGCCAAAATGGCCAAAGTTATAATTTCCTCCAAGCTTTTAGGTTCATCACAGGTTGCCATTTGATCTTTCATGGTATCATTTAAGGTATTTTAAAATGTTCTGCTCTTTAGTTTTAGTTTCCATATTCACTGAGTTACTAGTTCTGTCACTAGCTGGCTAACATAGACTAATGTTAAGTCTATTAACTGCAACCACCAACCAGCCAGTCTAGAGAGTTCCACATTCTGTACCGGAACAAAGTTGTGTCTAAAAACTTTAAACACTTCTTAAATCCAGCTTCATAAGTGTTAAATCTATGACAGTTTTGTTTTACAGTGGGGCTCCATGGTGTAAATTAGCATTAATAGGTGTCTACTTTTCATATCTAATTTAAACTGTACCAAAGTGAAAGTGATCTCTCTTTTCATATCAAACAGTGTTCTGTCATAAAGCTTCCAGCCTGTGGAATGTGGATAAACCTCCACTCTTTTGATGAGAGAATGATGGGAGATTAGCTGGATAAGCTAACACTGGTTATGCTTTTAACTAATCAGTTAGGAGATGCACTTTATGTGGAAACAGGGCAAAACAGACATGCCTGTGTCATTATAACAGATAAGTTTTCTCCTGCAGTGTGGAAGAGTTTTCAATAACACCTTTGACACAGAAAGCATTGATGATGTAGAGGAATGTCAAATCCAATCTTTAAATAAATACATGTGGATCAGTTGCAGGCTCAACCACTACCACTTCTCTTTGAAATCTGACCAAATGTGCAAAGTTCAACCAGCTGTTTTGCTAATATATCATGTATTCATTTTTCATTAATATTTTTAATCCCCCTGTTGACAGTTAACCATGTCCCTTAGTCCTCACGACTTACCTATGATTTTTTTGCCTATATTTTAATATCCATCTGTCCACCCATCCACCTATTTTCTTAGGAGCAGAAGCACTTTTGTGATAAAAGATTAATCCTAATGTCCTAACAACCAAATGGAACCTCCCAACAAATATTTTAACACTGTACAATCATCGGGTGGCATTTTAAAAAAATTTCTAGTCCTAGAATTTTGAAAGCCGAACCAAAACTGTGACTATTAGGCCAACATACTGTTGAGGTAACTCTTCAGCATCTGTGAAGGTTCTCAGTCATCCAGGTCATTGTAGTCTGAGCTTGGAAAGAAAAGCATCTGGACTTCTTTAAGTTTCTTGAAGTTCCCCCGTCTAACATCACAATACAAGAAAAGAAGGCCGTTACATCCCTGAGCAAAGACTATAACATCACCATATCAACAAAAAGAAAGTTATCAGTTGCCTACAAGAACTTAAAAAGGATAAAGTCATTGACTGCTCAACATACCATCATCTATACGCTGTATTTTGTAAAATCTTCCAAAGATCCACAGTCCCACTCAGACCCATTGATAGCAGTATAAACTCAGCCACCTACAACATTTCCAAACACCTTGCCACCATCCTAGCGCCCCTTGTGGGGAACACTCCTCATTCTATCACCAACAAGGCCAAGAAAGGACATGCCATTGGAGGAAGTGGAAAGAATGGCTCTTGGCTCTTTCAAAGGGAGAGTACCCAGCTACTGGTACAGATATGTAGACGACACCTGGGTCAAAATCAAGACACAAGAAGTGGAATCCCTCACTGCTCACATCAATGCTGTGGATAAAAACAAAGTTCACCACGGAAGACACAAAGGATAACTGTTTGCTATTCCTGGACTGTGCTGTGCACAATGAGGAGAATGGAAACGTCAACACTGAAGTTTACCAGAAGCCCACACACATGGACCAGTACCACCTCTTTTACTCCCACCACCTTGCATCACTGGGCAGAAAATGTTCCCTCTAAGCCTGAAGGAAAAAAGAAGGAACACACACATGTAAAGGAAACGCTTATCTTAACGGTTATCTTAATTGGGCTTTCATCAAGTCAGCAAAGAGGCACAGAAAAGAAGATCAGACACCAGCGAGGGAGGAAAAGAAAGACAAACGCAACAACATTGTCATCCCCTATGTAGCCGGTGTTCAGAAAAACTCAGGAGAGTTTTCTCCAAGCACGACATCCCAGTTTACTTCAGACCCAGCAACACACTCAGACACAACCTGGTTCATCCCAAAGACAAAACTCCAAAACACAAACTTAACAATGTGGTGTTTGCTGTACAGTGCAGCGAGGAATGCTCAGACCTCTACATTGGAGAGACCAAACAGCCACTTCACAAGCGCATGGCACAACACAGAAGAGCCACCTCCACAGGACAAGACTCAGCAGTCCATCTGCATCTTAAGGATAAAGGTCACTCTTTGAGGATGCCAATGTTCACATTTTGGACAGAGAGGACAGATGGTTTGAAAGAGGAGTGAAAGAAGCATCTATGTCCACTGTGGGCGACCATCTTTGAACAGAGGGCGGGGCTTATGACACCAACTGTCTGCCATCTATAATCCAGTTTTTAAATTTCTTTTGTACCAACAACCCCTTTTATAAGGCAACAACATAGAATGGTTAATTTTCGTGGACAACCAGCATGAATCCTCCACTACTCTGAGGATTACCCACAATTCTTTGCCCTTCTTAGTCAATGTAGGGTGACATTTGTGACAGTAGGTGGTGCTATTGTCCCATTTAGTGGGATTAACTTGAACCTTTTTAAACTATGTGTTGCGGGAATTGCTGTCTTGTGTGTGACTGGGTGCAGTAAGGAGTGTATGTAATGTGTGTGTGAGCATGCGCGTGAAGGAAACGCGGGGAGCGAAAGAGGGAAAAGAGAGTGAGAGAGTGTGTCATGGGTAGAGGGCGACCGGGAGCAGCGTTCTAACGGGCTACAGGCTATGCAGTGTGTTTCCGAAGTGTGCAGTACTGTTATTAAAGCCTCATCTCTTCAGTACTCTCCGGTGCCTCGGCTGATTTCTGTCTGCCTCACTACTCCACAAAAGTGAAGGGAGTTAACCCCGAAGGAGGACAAACTTCGGCCCTGGAGGAAGCATCTCCCCTCGTGTCTCCCGACCACAGTCAGGGGAGTGACGGCGAGGAATGGTTAACACTGGCGACCACGAAGGGACCCTCTCACGTTGTTAAAGAAGTGGTGAGCACAGAGAAAAACCGACAGGCTAAAGCGGCTAACGATAAAGCCGAGTGACTGTAATTACAAGTGTATTAGCCCGCAGCTAAGCTAATTCGCGATGGCCGCTGCTCGCCATTCTCCCGAAAAGTACGGACTTGAGACCAATTACTCCAACCCGTTCATGTCGCTGACCAGTGTCTCCGAGGGTGCCGCGAGCATTAGGGAAGCTAACAGAGACAGAGCTGTGACTAAATGTGAATATATGAACCCATTCCTGTGTGCCGGAAGTTGTGCTAACACGCATGCTAATGGAGAGGGTGTATTCGCGCCGCCCGATGGTCCTGCCCAGCCGCAGTTTTCCCGCACTAATCCCTTCGTTGATGCTGAATGCCGCAGCTACGGCCGTGAGAGAAACACTGGCAGCAGCATGAACTATTATCCAGTCCCTACTCCCCAAATGAAAATCCACTTTCCAGACTCAAACCCATTTTCCTCCGCTCACATGGACAGTTTTGTACACAGCACACCGGCTCAATTTAACGCAATGTTAAATACACCCATGCAATGTATGCCTTCCAGTAGCCTTAATGAAGCCATAAGCTATGGGCAAACCACTGCACAGCATAAACCCCGCTCGAAACCAGGCAAGACCCGCTGTGTGCCCCGTCAGCCCCCATCTGACAGTGAAGAGGACAGTGATCCTAGAGAGAGAGTCCCCACCCTACGTCCGGGCCAATATGACGGCACCACACCGTGGAAGGAATTTCTGCACAGGTTTGAGAGCTGCGCTGAAGCTAACTATTGGTCAGAAAAAACAATGACAACTCAGCTTAAATTCTGCCTAGTTGGAGCAGCAGGGGCCATTATCCACAGAAATCCCCGCTCATCCAAATGGGATTACCGCCGCCTGGTGGACGAACTGGAAACTGCATATGGCGCTTCTTCTGACCATGCACCTGCTGTTGCTGTAGAACTGAGGCAGCGAGTGCGTAAACCTGGTGAGGCCCTGCATGTTTTCAGAGATGACATTTATGGGAAAGTGGCTGTTGCATATGGTAATAGAGCAAAGATTGAACAAGACTCTATAGCTGTTGAAGTTTTCACCAATGGGCTGGGTGATGCAGAAATAGTACAGAAGTTGCTAGAGAGGCACCCAGCCACACTCGCCTGTGCATACGAAATAGCCCACCGACACGAAACCACTAAAAGGGCTGCATCTTATGTAACCAGTGCCATGCAGCAAGGAGCCCGTAACGCAGCTGAACGCCGGCCCCGAGCTGCCGTCGTCAGAGAAAAAGACAAAGATGAGACTGTTGCGGAGCATGAGCATGCACCTGCAGCTAGCCCCTCACCGAATCGTTTTGCCCCACACACACCCTCGACAACACCGAACAATCACAGAAACTTTAAAAGGAGTGGGGTTCGCTGCCATAACTGTCAAGGTTGGGGCCATGTCCAAAAGCAGTGCCCTTCCCCTCACAAAACCACCAAGGCCTTAACACTGAACAGTAGCCCTTGGGACAGCCCAAAACCCACTGTACTCCACCTTAAGTGCCAAAGCCAAGAAATGAGTATCCCCATGCGCCTCTACGAAGTGGAGGTATGTGCTGTTTTGGACAGTGGAGCCCGGAGGAGCGTGCTGCCGCTGCCCTACTACAACTCCATCCACCCAGACGTGAGACCACCACTACAGCCCTCAGTTGTTGAGACCTTGCTTGGTGTGGGACCTGGGGACGTGCCGGTGTTGGTGAAGCCCAGATACCTGTCAATATCAACAATCGACAGGTGGATGTTGATTTCTTGGTGGCAGATATAGCAGGAAATGAGGTGCTGCTTGGGCATCCCTTCCTCACTCAAGCTGAAGCACGTCTTGATTTCGGCAAATGCCGCATCATCCTTTTCAGTGAAGAGGTGCTCTACTACCAAACCGAAGCCAGTACAAAGTCACACGCAGTGAGAATAGCTAGAACTGTGGTGGTGGAACCGGGGCAAGAGTATATGGTGAAAGGAAACGTGCATCCTGGTGCAGCAGCTCGAGGTGACATGATGCTTAGTCCCACCAAAGGTTTTGTTGAGAAGCACAAAGTACTTATCGCCAGAGTCCTAGTCAACGCACAGCCTTCTAAAGCTGTCCCACTTCGCCTTTTTAACCATGGCAATAAAGCAGTAACAATTAAGGCGGGATCCATTGCCGGGCTCCTCCAGCCAGCTGACGCCGTGGAACCCTCCATGGTCTTTCCAGCTGCAGACTCTCTGACCAGCCCGCCTGTGGTTCCTCTGCACCTGCAGGAGCTCTCTGCCCAGAGCTCCACAGACCTCAATGACTATGAACAGCTCCAACTGAAACGCTTGCTTTGCACTTATGGACATGTGTTTTCTACAGGGCCTGCTGACCTGGGCCGAACCAGCCTGGTGCAGCATGACATCATAACCCGTCCTGGTGCCCCAGTCAAACAAAATCCGCGAAGAATGGCAGGGGAAAAGCAGCAAAATGCTGATCAGCAGATCTACAACAGTCTACAGAGCGGTCTCGCCCAACGCAGCTGCAGCAGCTGGGCCTTGCCCATCGTTATGGTGCGTAAGAAAGATGGGACATACCGTCTCTGCATTGACTACAGGGCTCTCAACGACCGCACCATAACAGACGCCTACCCGCTGCCCCGCATCCAGGACACGCTGGACACACTCTCAACTGCCAGATGGTTCAGCACATTAGACCTCGCATCTGGCTACTGGCAGGTTGAGCTGACGCCTAGAGCACGCAGGGCCGCCACTTTCTGCACTAGGACAGGCCTCTTTGAGTGGAACGTCATGCCATTTGGACTATGCAATGCCCCGGCAACGTTCCAGCGGCTGATGGACCGCGTCCTGGCTGGTATGCAGTGGGAGACCTGCCTGGTCTACTTAGACGACATCATCGTGCTGGCTAAGGACGTGTCGGGGATGCTGCAACGGCTTGGCCAGGTATTCTATAGACTTCAACAAGCTAACTTGAAACTGAAACCTGCCAAATGCTGCCTCTTTCGCCGCGAAGTTGCTTATCTTGGCCATGTGGTATCGGAGCATGGTGTGGCTACTAGAGATGGACCGATCCGATATTACGTATCGGTATCGGTCCGATACTGACCTAAATTACTGGATCGGATATCGGAGAAAAATAAAAAATGTAATCCGATCCATTAAATATCACGAAAGCACCTCACAAAACTTGCAACACGCCGTAACTCACCTCAGAACGTTAGCACGTCGGAGCAGTGTGGTCACGTGATAGAGCGGCTGTGGCATGCGGGACCTGTCGGTGGTCTGGATAGCATGTGGAGCTTCGCTAGCAACCCGGCATTTCATCTCCGACAAAGTTATCCCGAGAGAAGTAAAGCAAGTGTGTAAGTCCATCTCTGAATGTTTGTAAAGCATTCCTGCATTAATCTTAACAAGCGACTGCCTCTCACTCTCCGGCTGCTACTTCAATCGTGAAACTGCTTAACGATCAGCTGATCGGCTTTTCTGTCGCAAGTCCGTGTCTTTGGTTTGCTTTTGGCCCACTTTGCACCAGAAAGAGGAAACCAGTGGCTGAACAACAGCAGCACGTTTAAGCTTGATAAGCTGTTGTTAGAATTTATTTAATATTACTTTCTACACCAGGATCTTTTTCTACGTAGCTGACGCTGGTAACTGTGCAGGGGCGGATCTAGCAAAGTTTAGCCAGGGGGGCCGATAGGGCATGAACAGGGAAAAGGGGGCACAAAGACATACTTTTCTTTCTTATTCTCATTTAAAATGTCGAGCTTTTAATAAATAATTACCTGACACCCAAAGTTTTAATTTGATGTAAAATGAATAGAAGTCAATTACTGTATATAGTGACTATTAAGTCTAATATATATACCCTAGTAAGCTATAGTACTTTTTACTTTGGGAAGGTACCATCTGTGCAGTCTGCAATTTTGTTGAAGAAAGATGTTGAATCTATTTAATATTTCTTGAAAAATAATTGATTTCTGTGTATTTTTTTCACACTTCATCAAATTAAGGTTGATTACGTCGATTGAGCATCATAAGGTGGAGCGTGAGGGGTGGTTCCCTATTTTTTATTTATTTATTTTTGTTGTTGCTGGGAGTTGGAACCCTATTAGTTAGGTTGCTTAATATTTACGCTAAGTACTCTTTAAAATACCAGAATAGTGAGGATGGTGTAGGTTTAAGTTTATTAGATTGATCAGTATTGCTGAACTATGAAATATTTTTTTTGTATACAGGTATAACAGAATAGCTTTAGTGTAGTTGTTGTTTTAAACTTGAGTATGAACTTGCAGACTTGCAAAATGCAGCAAGATATTTTAAAAAACAGTTTTGTTGATTAAAAAACATTATATCGGATTCATATCGGTATCGGCAGATATCCAAATTTATGATATCGGTATCGGTATCGGACATAAAAAAGTGGTATCGTGCCATCTCTAGTGGCTACCGACCCCAGCAAAGTTCAAAAGGTTCAGATGTGGCCCACACCTACGTCCATCCAGGAGGTCAGACACTTCATCGGCCTGGCCTCATATTACCGCCGGTTTGTGAAAGATTTTGCCTCTATAGCCGAACCCCTGCACAACCTGACCAAGAAGAATGCACATTTTCAGTGGCATGCTGAGCACCAAGCAGCTTTCGACAAGCTGAAGTGTCGACTCACCTCTGCCCCTGTTCTTGGCTATCCACTTGACCATGGAGAAATGACACTAGACACTGATGCCAGCGACACTGGCATCGGCGCGGTGCTGTCACAGGTGCAACAGGGCGTGGAACGTGTGCTGGGATATGGCAGTCGTAAGCTATCAAGAACTGAACAAAACTACTGCACCACACGACGTGAACTACTAGCCGTCGTGGATTTCACGTCCCATTTTTATGGGCAGAAGTCTGTGCCATCAGAAACTGAATTTGAATAAGTTAAATTTGAAATTGAATTGCTTAGATTGAATCTGAATTGTAACTTGAATAAATGCTTTTGAAAACTGAATTTGAATTAGTCTAATTTGAAATTGAATTTATGGTTTGAAAATGATCATCACTAAATTGAAATTGAATTTTATATTTTGAAAATGAATTGATTTGCTTTGAAACTGCATTTTATCCTTTAAAAATTCAGCTCTCGAATAATTTCGGTTTCACTTCTCACCATTCAATTTCAGTTCCAAAATTCAGTTTTTTGGAACTTACATCCGGTTCCGGTTCAAGCGCAGATTAATAGAACTACGTTTTACTAGCTGACCGAAATTGTTACCGACGGGAATCTACAGCGTCTTGAGCTGAATTAAGACTTCAGAAGTCATTCGTCATGTCGAATGACCAGTGGATAAACTCTCAGGTTGGTAATAAATGTATTACATGTATAAGAACAAGCGTCATGTTAACAAATGATAGCCGTAAGGTAACTTTTATGCTTATTGTAGCTGTTAGCTAAAAACGCTAATTTAGCATAGTTTGCCCTGGATTCAGCTTTGACAAATATGATCGACTGTTTCTAGTAGAATTCCAAAGTTGTCATCTTGGACCCTCTCAGAGTACCCCCTCTGTATGCTTGCAGAGACCCCTACAGTAGGGAAACATGCAAAACGGTGTCCAAACCTTTGTGTTTTAGCTTTATTTATGTCTTACACAGCATCCCAACTCTTTAGCTAACTTAATAACTTTAGCTAAAGTGAATAGTTAGTCTAATTCATTAGTGCAGCATTACTGGATCACCTCCCCATACGGTAAAAAAATATATTTTGAAATATATTTTGAAATATATTTCAAAATATACAAAAATTGGCCAAAAAATATATGCGCTAAAATACATTTCAAAATATATTTATATATTTTGAAATGTATTTTAGCGCATATATTTTTTGGCCAATTTTTGTATATTTTGAAATGTATTTCAAAATATATTTTTTGAAATACATTTCAAAATATATAAATATATTTTGAAATGTATTTTAGCGCATATATTTTTTGGCCAATTTTTGTATATTTTGAAATATATTTCAAAATATAATTGAAAATTAATTAAAAATCTTTCAAAAATATATTTTACCCTTCATATATTTCAGTCGAAGAAAACACATTCACATGTAACAACTGAAAATCTTTATTTGATATCTAAAACAAACACAGCATATAAATCAAGCTAGGAACATACATTATACAACTTTATTTTCATAACATTCTTAAAAATTGTAAAATTTTTAAAAAATAAAAATTATATATATATATATATATATATATATATATATATATATATATATATATATATATACACACACACACACACACACACACACACACACACACACACACACACACACATATATATATATACATACATTTTACTATACAAAATGCAACTGCAACAAACACTTATAAGTAACGATACTGTGAATTTGATGTGAACTGCTATTAACACAATAAAAATGTGATCACTCAAAGATGTTTACTGATCAATAACAAGCAGAGGAATACACACACACACATATATATATAGATATATATATGTGGGTGTGTACGAACATAAAACATATTTAAAATGTAACTTTTTTTTTCTTTTCCAACAGTCTGAGTTCCCCCAGCTTTGAATTGACTGCAATCCCCAAAGCCCCTCTGGATACATTGGGGAACCTCTTCCTTACCGCCACTGTAACAAACAAAAGTCACAGTTCTAGTACTTTTATCAGAGTTAAAATAAAAACATGATTTAAATTAGCTAGCTTCATTTAGCAAACAGATATTTCCGTTTATAGAGATACAGATATATTTTCCACATAATTTTACCTTTTTTTTCCCCCTCGATGGAAAGTCTATCCAGTTCACATTACAGTAATACTAACACCCCTTTTGGTCATCTATCCTTACTCTCCATCATTCAATCTGTTGACCTTCTTTGTCTGAGTCCAACCACTTCAATGCTTCATCACCTATCTGTGCAATTTTTATTGTTGCAAAGTGAGTTACTTGTGCAGTATGCAATTTTAGATACACAGTCTTCACTTACTATATATGGCTGTCATGGTTTCTTTATCAAGGGCAGTTCTTCGCTCTGCGCCGATGTCTGTTTTGCTGTGTCCTCCTATAAAAAGCATTAACATTTGAGTGTCTGGCTAGTTAAATTTCCAAAAATCTGATCTTTGTTCATCTAAACATTTGAACTACAATATTATGCTTTTTGGTAAAGAAACTGGTGACAGAGAAGTAGGCTTTTTAAAGTACTATTAGCTAACCATTTGAACTGACTTTCAAAGCTGATTACCTTTTAAATTGCTGTGGATCAAAACCTCCAGTGGGAAGGCGGCCATTAGAAGAACACGCACCATTGAACCTGAAAATAACAAAAACAAACAAAAAACAGAACAATATATAGATACTGTTTATATAGGGTAATAAATCTCTTCTGAAGCAATATAGTTCATTTTGGGTGAAAAACAAAACATTCCTCTAAAATATATATACTGACATCAGCAATCAACATCATGATTGTAATTATTTCCTTTTTAGTACATCTACTGCTGTTTGCATGTGTCAAGCACTACGACTGTATCTATGCATATAAATTCACCATATATATCCAGCAAAAATGTTTTGTTATAGTCAAAAGGAAAACAAACAAAGGCATTCAATCAGAGGTGAGAAATTAATTGGGAATATGAATTATAGGTGAACTATTCTTTACCTACTAGCAATCAAGCTTCTTTAACCAAGAAGCTTGAAATATTTGAATGTAAAATAAAATAAATAAATAAATAATAATAAAAATAACATGATGTAATTAAAATGCACAACTTACATTAAGGAAATCTGCATTTGTATCCACAGGCTAAAAGTAAAACAGTAAATGTGTTAGTGATAGTACAGGTATTTGTAAAAAAAAAAAAAAAAAGAGGCAGTAACTGTGACGCTTCTAGTGGGATGCTAAATGCAGAGATTTATATTTACAGTATAATACTGCATGTACGGGTAACTGTGTTGTGAACTGTAACTGAATATTAGAGAATCTCAGAGAAATTAAATGTATTTATTTTTTGAATTTATCAATCATAAAACCGTCTGTTTTGAAGGCCTGTTACGATAGCGACTTTTTGTTGGTCGGTATATTGCCCCATAAACAATTGCGACAAGTTATGTCATTGTCATTTTAAGACCATTTTATGTCTTTGAATGTATAATCATAATATAACACCATAATAATGCAAGATCTACACACTTTCAATTGACAAACCAACATCTAATTCTTAAAGTATTTAGGGTCAATGTCTAAGCAGTAGTATTGGTCTGAATGACAACAAACATAACTAGTGTTTTGGAAAATCTGTTAGAAAACAGTTATTTCAATAATTATGATTAGCATGTGACACAGACACCGCATAAAAAACTACAACAACAAATACTTACTTTAGGAGGATGGGGGAGGGCAGCATGAGGTTGAGACTTTGACATCTGTAAAAAACAAATTCATGTATTACAAACAAGTCACTTAAAAATACATTAATGTGGCAGACTGTTCCCTGTTCAGATGCAGTGTATAAGTACAATCAGGGCTGTCACAACAATGGGGTGGGGCCAAGTGGCTGCAACCCTAGGTACAATGTGCAGGTATATATAATTACATATAATATATGTGAATAAAGCAAGAATCTGTTTAGGTTAGTCACTGTGCTGACTGATGCTTGCTAGGTTTATATGATTGCAAACTGCACAAAAACAACAACAGCAACAACATTAATGACAATGACAAACAAAATTACTTACATTTATGTAAATCTCACATTAGGAAGATCTGCATTCGATTTCATGGGCTGAAATAAATAGGCAGAAACATTACTGCTAAAAAAATAAAAAACAAAAACTCTAAAAAGCCTAAAAATGACTTAAAAAGCAAGGAAATGTGGAACATTGTAATTAGCGAACATTAATAAAGCATAACTGTTCTTTGTTTCTAACCTTGGTAAGTACTCTGTAGCCAGAAGGAGAGGTAGGATTTCTGTGAAAGCCAAATTAAATGTGAATAGGCTTTGATAGTTATTGAGAAGGCAGAATAATAAGAAAAGGCAAAAGTACGTCACAATATAATTAATTAAGTTACATATTTTGATTACCAAATTATGGAAGCGTGGAGCTGCCACCCAGGCAAAAGAAAAATAGAGCTGTATCACGTTATGACGTGAAATGTTTATTGTTCTAACATTATGCTTTTCATGTTTGTATAATATAATATCACGTTATTATAATATACATAATTGTCACGTTCGCACAATATTGTACGGACGTGATAATTATGTACATTTTTCGTACAATGTTGTTCAAACATGTTGTTCAAACATGATAGTATATTGTTAGAACGATAAACTTTTCACGTTATAACGTGATATACTTATATTTCTCTTTTGCCTGGGTGGCAGCTCTACGCTTCCGTTCCAAATACACGAGAATAAAGTAATATTATATGGGAAAAGGCACCTGCTAGCTTGATGATGGAGGCTTCTTAGACTGGCCACCCGCCTTGGCTTCTTGTCGCCACTCCACGAAATAAAGGTCCGTTTCCTCCATGCCGGCTAATTATTCATCCTCATTAAAATCTCGTATATGTTCAGTTGGCAGAATTGAGAATTTTACATCTTCCAACCACTTAATTAACGCGAACATAATCGGCTTGTTTCTTCCCGTCTCCTGTATCCGGCCGTTCCTCTCGCTGTCAGATTTCGCGCCTCAGAGACGTCGTTATTTTTCAAAAAAAAAAAAGAAGAAAGAAAGAAAGAAAGAAAGAAACAGCAACAACTACTAAAGAGAGTTTTTGCACGTTCATTGCACATTTGTGGGAATGTTTAAATATTTAATTTTTATTAATTACTTTTCATTATATCTTTATTTTTTAAACCACCGTGGCAGTGCGCATGCGCATACACTCCTGCACGCAAAGGGCTTTGGAGTTGACGTAATGTCGCAATGCATTGTGGGAGCGCAGCACCATCTTGGCAGGTCACGAATCAAAACAAGATTGCTACGAACCATTCTGAAACGTAGCTCAAAAGAAAATGACGGTATAGAGACAGATTCTGTCCAGATGCAAAGAGACGGTACTTGATTGTTGAAATGTGGACCCGTATGAAATATAGCCGTGGAGTAGAAACCCTGAAGACCAAACCGCTATTGACTTAGCATGATCTACTCTCATACCTTGTCTGTGGAGTCAGAGCATACACGGCGCACCAATTTCGCAATTATAAATCTCTGGAGGCGCACATCCAATTCACCAAGGACTGGGTACAAGATTTGGCTATTTTTAAGCCTCCACGTTGTGAGTACGCCGTCATTCAAGCAAAGGTAAGTCAGCTTGAGTACTGCGAGTAAAATGCGTTTGATTCCCCCCAGCATTCAAATTAGTGCTAGCAAAAATTCATTCGTGAGGGGGAAATTACAGTGAGAACATGTAGAGGCTCTGTTAGAGGGATAACATAGTGAGTTCAGTGCATTGATGTGACATTGTCCTGAAGGATTTAGTTATTCTTTATGGTTAAAGAAATTGCCCTAATTAATTCATATTTATTATAAATAATCCTAATTACACATCTTGCTTCCTTGTTTGTGTCCTGTGTCACTAAAAATACATTCTGTTTTAGTTTTATACATTGATTAATGACCTGCAGAATCTGCTTGTCATATTAGGTGTCCATAGTTGTCACTTAAAGTCGAACTTTATGTTTTCTCCCTCTTGAAAGTGATTACATCCTTGCATTACATACTTTAGATTCATTTTTTGCTGATAGGTTTCTAAAAAGAAACATGCAGATTTAGAATATAACATGCAGCGTTCTATAGATGGATACATAAAAACACTTTATTTGTTACATTTATGATAAATGGATTTGAAAGTAAATAAAACACATTTGTGTCGGACTTGGCTTATTAAAGTTCTTGTCTTTAAATGAACTTTGTCTGTGTGTGTGTTTTAGGTCCTGCACTCTTAAAGACTGAATTGCAGCATTGCAGCCACAGGTCATTGTGAGCATCACAGGGAAGGTTGAAGCCGCCCACTGCAGCTGTATGGCTAGAGTCGTGGAGACTTGCAGCCATGTCACTGCTCTTCTGTTTAATGTAGAAGCAACAGTGAGGATCTGTGGCACAAGGACTGTTACAGATGAACCTGCATACTGGGTTTTGCTGGGTAATATGACCAAGATACAGCCAGAGGTTGGCCATAAGATAGACTTCTCCTCTTCAGCTGCCCAAAAAAAAGGTTCTTGATCAAAACATAAACAGACCATTCGTTGTGACAGGTAAAAGAAGCCATCCTCAAAAAAGAAAGGTTCCACCTGCTACTGTGGAGGAGTTGGATCAACTGATGGGACAATATTTTTCCAAGCATAGTTCTGTTCTGAATAACCCATAATGTTTTAATTTAGGGGGCCATGTAAATACTTTGCATTTACTGAATATGTACTTACTAAATACCACTGTTCAAAAGTTGAATAAAGAAACAAAGAAATGTTTGCCTATTTTTAATTAAAAGCACTTTGTCGAACATCACATCAGTTACAATGTAGAAAAAATGTTATGTATAGTTTACAAATGACAAAATGTTCACATAAAATCATGACAGCATTTGTATAATATCACCCACTACTAGCATTCTGTAATTTACTGTCTCTTTTGAAAACTTATCACTACATAAACAGCACAAGACTTAAAAGTATTTAACAAGAGCATTTTTCCCTGGTTTTACTACCACACTGGGGCACATGTTCACCAAAACGCAGCAAACCTTTGCCATCTTATCCAGGAAGGTCACCTTTTTACCCTCACATGGAAGAAGTAATCTGATTGGCATGGTGGTATGTAGCATGTAGTTTGAAGCAGGGATTTCGTAGTGCCCCATGTGTAGTGTTGGAACCCAGTCAGGATTTGTTTCATTCATTTCATAGGCTGGTTTGTTGCAATAATGCCAAATAATTAGCAACTCTATAAATAGAAGGTAGTTCTGCATGTTTGTTCTAAGTTTGTGCTATTGAAAATAAAATTAACAGGCTATAAATAATAATATGAACTTATTTAGAACTTACCTGAATGAAAATACTGGAGCACACCAACAGATATCTGTGGCTGGTAGAGAACTGAATATCAGCTCGTCTCGCAGCTGCTATCCAGGCTAGACGCCTTCTTTTGGTAACATCCAACACATAAGCTCCCTCATGATGTTTCCAGGTGAGGAAACAATGAAAAGAGAGCCTGTTTTCAAGCTTATTCCTTTGTCGGTAGTGCAATCTAACATTACAACCGACCACACAGCAAGCATTTGTTTGGCCTGCTAATATGGCGCCTTGACCAAAAATCCTGGCTACGCCCCATCCCGTAAGATCACGCTCCAGAGCCCTATTAACGTACGGATCTAGAAAGAAGACGCTGCATTTTTAACTCTGAGGGAGGTGGAGAATGAGCCTATTTCCAAAACAGTGGAGTGTGTTCCTTTAAGTACTAAATTGTATATATTGTCAAAAACTAAAGTGTACATAGCAGTTGTTGTATCTTGTTTACTGTATCACTGACAGATAATTTCAAAGTCAATGAACGCTACATTATAGTGAGATATTGTGTAATGTGAAATACTGTAAGCAAATGAATAAACAACCTAATTCGTGATAGACCTTTGACTCTGTTTTGTTTGAATCCAACTGTTTGCAGATGTGCATAAAACATGTTACTTTTAGTATTGTTATCATTATCATCATTATTGCACTAAATATATTTTAAATAAAGGATACTTTGATATACATTCTACTGTAAGGTTGGAAATGTATTTTCTTCACTCTGAAATATGTTTTGAAATGTATTTTGGTTTGAAAGAAATATATTTTCAATTTCAAAAATATATTTTTTTGGAGCATCACAAATACAAAATATATTTACCATATATTTGAAATATATTTTGGCCAGGAAAAATGTATTTTTTTAAAAACGCTAATTTAGCATAGTTTGCCCTGGATTCAGCTTTGACAAATATGATCGACTGTTTCTAGTAGAATTCCAAAGTTGTCATCTTGGACCCTCTCAGAGTACCCCCTCTGTATGCTTGCAGAGACCCCTACAGTAGGGAAACATGCAAAACGGTGTCCAAACCTTTGTGTTTTAGCTTTATTTATGTCTTACACAGCATCCCAACTCTTTAGCTAACTTAATAACTTTAGCTAAAGTGAATAGTTAGTCTAATTCATTAGTGCAGCATTACTGGATCACCTCTGTTTGAAGTGGTATAATGTGATATACAAATATCACTGAAACAGCAAACTTTGTAAATAAGCAAACAACACTTCTCATTCTCTAAACGTTTGGCCACAGCTGTAGATTACACTATCAGTACTTGTTCACTCTTGACAATAATTACATTTCTAAATTCTCTTTGTGCATTTACAGGTAAACAATATCTAATATTTTATCTAAATGACTGCTTTGTCTTTGAAAAGGGTGAAGAGCCTGAGGCCGGTGACAGTCCAGTTCTACTCTAAGTACATCCTTACAGTGGCTCACAGGACAAGGCCACATTCCTGTCCTGCCAGAAGAGAAGAGAAACTTCAGAGTCTTCATGCAGTTCAACCACACCTGTCATATTCCATATGACAGGGGTCTCAAACTCCAGTCCTCAAGGGTCAAAGTGTCATGCAACTTTTCCATGCCCTCGAGGACTGGAGTTTGAGACCCCTGCCGTATGGTGTTCATGCTGTTTTCCACCCCACAGTTACAGCATGTCTGACTGCCTGTTCAGCATATGCAAAAATATATGATGAGTGCATGTGATGACTAAGGCCTTCCATTACGGTGTTTGTCATCACATGTCACAGACATCTGGATGATCATTTGGAATAAACAAAACTAAAAACTTGTTACTTCATCTTTTATCTTTATTATTATTATTGTTCTTATTTTACATTTTTCATTGTTAGGCATTGGGTTTATTTGTACTAGTCCTTTCCAACTTCTTTCCCTCTTCCATGTTACTGTGTCAGCTTGTCAGCATCTATTTGGGTTTGGAAGTGGAACAGAAAGTAAGGAAATCCAAAGTGCCATTAAAACCAGGAGAGGTTCTTATATTTCAGAAGAAGGGATTAATTCAAAAGAAATGACCTCAATGCCATATTTTATTTAGGAACCCTAGAGAGCACTTTGCAAAATAACACATTCTTATAATTTCACCCTCAGATGAGCCAAGCTACGACTGTCAGGGAAGGTGATGTAGGTACAGAGCATATGAGAGTGGTTAAGTTAATGTCTCTTGTCTAGATGAAGGCACAAGAGGGATCAATGGCAAGGCGTAGAGATTCAGTATCTTCAGTCTTCAGTGGACACTCCATTTCTGGCACAAAACACCTGTAAAAGATGGTCGATTTAGGAGGTGACCCGACAACTTCAGCCTGTCAAACATAGTAATGGAGCAGTATGCTTTAAAAAAAAATCTAATTAAGCATGCACTCAGTACCCTAAGAATTATTATGGTAGTTAAACACTGATAGTTGTATATCATATTATATCACTTCAAACAGAGGTGACCCAGTAATGCTGCACTAATGAATTAGACTAACTATTCACTTTAGCTAAAGTTATTAAGTTAGCTAAAGAGTTGGGATGCTGTGTAAGACATAAATAAAGCTAAAACACAAAAGTTTGGACACCGTTTTGCATGTTTCCCTACTGTAGGGGTCTCTGCAAGCATACAGAGGGGGTACTCTGAGAGGGTCTAAGATGACAACTTAGGAATTCTACTAGAAACAGTCGATCATATTTGTTGTCAAAGCTGAATCCAGGGCAAACTATGCTAAATTAGCGTTTTTAGCTAACAGCTACAATAAGCATAAAAGTTACCTTACGGCTATCATTTGTTAACATGACGCTTGTTCTTATACATGTAATACATTTATTACCAACCTGAGAGTTTATCCGCTGGTCATTCGACATGACGAATGACTTCTGAAGTCTTAATTCAGCTCAAGACGCTGTAGATTCCCGTCAGTAACACTTTCGGTCAGCTAGTAAAACGTAGTTCTATTAATCTGCGCTTGAACCGGAACCGGATGTAAGTTCCAAAAAACTGAATTTTGGAACTGAAATTGAATTGTAGAACTGAAATTGAATGGTGAGAAGTGAAACTGAAATTATTCGAGAGCTGAATTTTTAAAGGATAAAATGCAGTTTCAAAGCAAATCAATTCATTTTCAAAATATAAAATTCAATTTCAATTTAGTGATGATCATTTTCAAACCATAAATTCAATTTCAAATTAGACTAATTCAAATTCAGTTTTCAAAAGCATTTATTCAAGTTACAATTCAGATTCAATCTAAGCAATTCAAATTAACATTTAACTTATTCAAATTCAGTTTCTGATGGCACAGATTTCTGCCCATACATTTTCGCCAGTACCTCCTTGGACGGCCTTTCAAAGTGCGCACAGACCACAGCAGTCTACGGTGGCTAACAAAAATGAAAGAGCCAGAGGGACAATTAGCTCGATGGCTCGAGAAGCTTGCCGAGTACAACTTTGAGATCATCCACCATCCAGGTCGAGTGCACACCAATGCTGATAGCCTCTCCAGAAGACCCTGTCGCCAGTCCTGTCCATGCAGAGTGCAGGACCCCCCCAAGCATCTCGGGGGGACCAGTCATCAGGCAGTTCAATGCGAGTTGGACTCTGACACCAGCTCCCTGTTGCTGAGTCCGGTGAGGGTGGAGGGACAACCGGCTACTACAGCGGTGTGTCTAGTGGGGGTAAGTCATAACACCACCACACCAGAAACAAAGACTTTAGACCAAACTGCTCTTACAAAGTCAGACATTTCATGTCAAAACACTCCTATCAACACAGACATCTCAGAACAGACAATTCACACTAGAACAGACATATCACACCAGAACATGTCCACTAATACACACACTGTAAAGCTGACCGAGAAAGTATATGTGGCTAAAACCCTTGATACTGAAGATTCATTCATTCATTCTTTATTTATTTGTCACATGTAGTTATAGCTAGTACAACATACAGTGAAATGTTTTTCCTGGCTAAAAAATACTCCCCCCGACTGTGAGAAACATACTAGAAAAACTTTTACCTAAACTAAGAGAAAGGAAAAAACTATAAAAAATATACATATTTACATAAGTACAAATGTATATAATATGATAAGATAAGATAAGATACTGCTTCTCTGTTTCATGGCTGGACCATGGGGAAGCTGAGCCAAGCCCAGGACGCTGATGCAGACATTGCACCCATACGCGCCTGGATGGAGGCCAGCAGTGAGCGCCCCCCATGGACTATCGTTTCACCATGCAGCCCAGCCACTAAGACATACTGGGCTCAATGGAAACGGCTCTACCTCAGAGATGGAGTTCTGGTCCGTCGCTTCTACTGCCTTGACGAGACCCAGTTCTATCCCCAAATCGTACTGCCACGCAAGCTACAACCAGAAGTGATGGGCCAGATGCATGAAGGGCCAGTGGGTGGACATTTTGGTGTCGAGCGGACTGTGGCCAGACTACGAACCCGATTCTATTGGTATCACATGAGGGAAGACGTCGCTCTTTGGTGCCGTACTTGTACCAGCTGTGCATCCAGGGCCCGACCCCAGAAGACACCGCAAGCTCCGATGGGAACTGTCCGGGTAGGAGCCCCAATGGAGCGCGTTGCGCTGAACATTATGGGACCACTGAATGAGACAGAGCGCAGAAACCGATATGTGCTTGTGATACAAGACTACTTTACAAAGTGGACTGAAGCCTTTCCTATCCCAGATGAACGGGTTGCAACCGTTGCCGAGGTCGTTGCATCTGAGTGGGTGTGCCGCTACGGGATACCTCAAGCACTACACAGTGACCAGGGACGCAATTTTGAATCTGATGTGTTCCAAGGGGTGTGCAGTTTGTTTGGCATAGATAAGACTCATACCACGCCATTCCAACCCCAGTCAGATGGCCAGGTTGAACGTTTCAATGCCACTCTCCAGAAGATCCTGGCCTCCACAGCAGAGCGTTGTCATTGGGACTGGGACCTGATGATCCCGTACGCTGTTATGGCCTACAGGGCGACCAAACACAGTGCTACAGGTTTCACCCCGAACTTCATGATGTTTGGCCGAGAACTGAGTGAGCCAGTGGACCTTGTCGCAGGTCTACCTCCTGATCCAGGCAACCAACCCTCAGTTCCAGAGTATGTGCAGCAAATGCGTGAGCGGCTGGAGCTGGCCCACCTCATCGCCAGGGAAGCCCTGGGTGAGTCAGTCAAGCGCGCAAAAAGGCAATATGACAAGAACTGTTGCCACACACAGTATAAGACTGGAGATCCTGTGTGGTATCTCATCAAAGGAACACGTCACGTCAAGAACAAGGTCAGAAAGTTCCTCCCATCGTATGAAGGACCATTCTTTGTCCTGGGACAATTGGATGACCTAGTTTATCGGATCCAGAAGAACCCAAGGTCTAAAGTGAAAGTTGTCCACCATGACCAGCTAAAGCATTATCGCTGCCGCGAGCCACTGGACAATACCTGGGTCCTTGATCAGGCTCATCAGTGGTCCCCTACAGAGGTCCCACCACCAGCTTTAGAAGATGACCCAGCAGACCGTGATCTGGGTCTGCACAGTCTGTTCTCTACTGCAACTGGCAATGGCCCCAGCTCCTCTCAGCCTTCTGTCTCAGTTGCAGCTGATCCCGCTCTGGTTGTGGTTGTCCCATCGTCCCCTTCCCATGTAGACCATGAGAATGGTGGGGGTGTGGTGGGTGAGCCAGACCACCCGGGCCAGCAGTTTCAGCGACCAACTCGTCGGCGCAGAGCTCCAGACCGGTATGGAGTGTGGATCACTTAACTTGGTTTACCTACCATGGACAGTTCCAAGTAGGACTGAAGATTCGGTTCAAGTTTAAATCGTTTCAGCCTCCTATACTGTTAGCTACAATGGTTTAAAAGAGTTATATTTTTTTCATTGTTCCAGTGTTTACATTTAAAAAAAAGTATCTGAAGGACCTACGGGGTTATCTACATGCACTTATCCATTTGTATTTGTGCCTTCCTAGATGCTAGGATAAGTTGGTTATTCCCGGTCGCCATGTAATAGTTACAATTGTGTAATTTCTTTTCTACTTAACAGCACTTGAAATGCTTTATTTTGCACATGTATGTACACCTTACTTGAGCCAACCTCTTTGTCACTGAAGTGCACTCGTTGATACTATACCTCACCTTTTATGCGGTAATGGCTAACACTTTTATCTCCTGTGGGCTCCAAGTGGTAAAGGGGATTGTGTACCAGTTTTATGCATTACAATGCTGGAGTGGAATTATTGTTTAATTGCCATCCAGAGTGGGGGTAGTGTTGCGGGAATTGCTGTCTTGTGTGTGACTGGGTGCAGTAAGGAGTGTATGTAATGTGTGTGTGAGCATGCGCGTGAAGGAAACGCGGGGAGCGAAAGAGGGAAAAGAGAGTGAGAGAGTGTGTCATGGGTAGAGAGGGCGACCGGGAGCAGCGTTCTAACGGGCTACAGGCTATGCAGTGTGTTTCCGAACTGTGCAGTACTGTTATTAAAGCCTCATCTCTTCAGTACTCTCCGGTGCCTCGGCTGATTTCTGTCTGCCTCACTACTCCACAAAAGTGAAGGGAGTTAACCCCGAAGGAGGACAAACTTCGGCCCTGGAGGAAGCATCTCCCCTCGTGTCTCCCGACCACGGTCAGGGGACTGACGGCGAGGAATGGTTAACATATGTTACACTTACAGTAACTCTTCAGATCTTTTTGTTAGACTTTCTAACAAGATAAAAAACAATTTTTTGTTAAGAAGTATTTTCTACTATCTCTTTATCAAGTATTTATCAAGTATTTATAAAAAAAAATCTTGACAGAAAATTGTTCTTTATGTCATAGAACTAAGTGACTTCAGACCTAACTAATTCAATCCCAGAGTGTATGATGCTGACATCTGGAACAGAGAAGTGATACTTAAGTGATACATAACACTCTGACGAGTTCACCCTGCAACAAATGAGTCAGAACAGATGTAGACTGCATGAACATAAATAGCTTAAAAGTGTTTCTTTTTTTCTTAAGAAACAGACTCTGTGCAATTGGCAAACACATAGTGTGAGTGTTTGTTTAGAACTATATAGTAACCAAAGTAGAGATGGACCGATCCGATATTACGTATCGGTATCGGTCCGATACTGACCTAAATTACAGGATCGGATATCGGAGAAAAATAAAAAATGTAATCCGATCCATTAAATATCACGAAAGCACCTCACAAAACTTGCAACACACCATAACTCACCTCAGAACGTTAGCACGTCGGAGCAGTATGCATCACGTGATAGAGCGGCTGTGGCATGCGGGACCTGTCAGTGGTCTGGATAGCATGTGGAGCTTCGCTAGCAACCTGGCATTTCATCTCTGACAAAGTTATCCCCGAGAGAAGTAAAGCAAGTGTGTAAGTCCATCTCTGAATGTTTGTAAAGCATTCCTGCGTTAAGCTTACCAAACGATATATGGAGCGACTGCCTCTTCTTGCTGCTACTTCAATCATGAAACTGCTTAAATGATCAGCTGATCGGCTTTTCTGTCGCGAGTCCGTCTCTCTGGTTTGTTTTTGGCCCACTTTGCACCAGAAAGAGGAAACCAGCGGCTGAACAACAGCAGAACGTTTAAGCTTGATCAGCTGTTGTTAGAATTTATTTAATATTAATTTCTACACCAGGATCTTTTTCTACGTAGCTGATGCTGGTAACTGTGCAGGGGCGGATCTAGCAAAGTTTAGCCAGGGGGGCCGATAGGGCATGAACAGGGAAAAGGGGGCACAAAGACACACTTTTCTTTCTTATTCTCATTTAAAATGTCTAGCTTTTAATAAATAATTATCTGAATCTTACACCCAAAGTTTTAATTTGATGTAAAATGAATAGAAGTCCATTACTGTATATAGTAACTATTAAGTCTAATATATATACCCTAGTAAGCTATAGTACTTTTTCCTTTGGGAAGGTACCATCTGTGCAGTCTGCAATTTTGTTGAAGAAAGATGTTGAATCTATTTAATATTTCTTGAAAAAGAATTGATTTCTGTGCATTTTTTTTCACACTGCATCAAATTAAGGTTGATTACGTCGATTAAGCATCATGAGGTGGAGCGTGAGGGGTGGTTCCCTATTTTTTATTTATTTATTTTTGTTGTTGCTGGGAGTTGGAACCCTATTAGTTAGGTTGCTTAATATTTACGCTAAGTACTCTTTAAAATACCAGAATAGGGAGGATGGTGTAGGTTTAAGTTTATTAGATTGATCAGTATTGCTGAACTATGAAATTTTTTTTTTGCATACAGGTATAACAGAATAGCTTTAGTGTAGTTGTTGTTTTAAACTTGAGTATGAACTTATACAAAATGCAGCAAGATATTTAAAAAAAAAACAGTTTTGTTGATTAAAAAAACACTATATCGGATTCATATCGGTATCGGCAGATATCCAAATTCATGATATCGGTATCGGTATCGGACATAAAAAAGTGGTATCGTGCCATCTCTAAACCAAAGTAGTTTTTTTGTTTTCAAATAAAGCCAGATAAATTTCATTCTCTTACTGCAATAATAAGATCTGTAGTTCTTGCTTTGTAAGCACTAAACCTCTGGTTCACTTAGAAATAATGTCAACATCTTTTTCAGTTTTTGCACTCATGCTGTAACTAGTTTTGGTGGCCTGTATGATGATGTCAAACACATTACAGAGCTGGTTCATTTTCACATATTTGACGACTCTCAGTCTCAAAAGTATGCTGCTGATCTTAATTTAATTCAATTCAATTTGCCTCTAGGTGCTTTATATTCTGAGATAAAGACCTCACAATAATACAGTAAATGAACTGGGTCGCCATGTTCCCTGTAAAAAGATTAACAGATATAGGAATAAAATGAGCAATCCACTGCAGATAAAGCTCAGCAGGAAAGCTGGAAAAGTCTGTCGTCAGAGTGTTTCATGTGCTTTGATTAGGCTCCGTTGTGGACATATACACGGACAACTGGAAACCCAACAGCTGATTGGTCCTTTTACAAAGACTGGATTTTAGAAAATAATATATAGATATCAAGTATGTAATAAAACCCATACCTTCACTGTTAAGAAGTTATATTGCAGCATCTTGGACTCAATTGTTTGCGTTTGACTGTTTTAATTTTTGAATGCTCCAAATACCACTATTGGCATTCACACTCCATAGCACTAGGTGGCGATAATGCTACTTGCCAGAAACAAAAGTGCATCCGCTTCTGTTGCTAAAATTATGCTACACATAAAAAATGTTCAGAGCATGCCAGGTCTTACAAGTTTAACCTTCTTCGGTTACACTGTTTGTCTGTTAAGCTTTAACTGGAAGTTAGCATTAACAGCCATTTAAGAAATCTAACGATAACCTAAGCTAGTTAGCTGTCTACTCGTATAAGTTCTGATAGCAGCTAAGATAACTGAACGGTCATCTAACCGGGCTAATAGCGAGAGTAAACGGTAAGTGGTGTGTTTGTCTCCCATCTGAAATCAGCGCTTTTATCAATGAAAGGAGCCTCGGATACAGAGAAATAGTCTTTATAGCGGCGGTTAATGTTACCAGAATCTGTCAAGTTCGATGTTGTTTCCCATACACAGTGTGGCGTCTATGTCAATACAACGCAACTAAAACTTAACTGAACATTTGTACACTGTCTTTCTTTCGAACCCATTCATAGTCACCTTATTAAAGTTGCTGTAAAGTACAACGTCGTTCTCTTGTAGTCTTTAATGCTACAGTCACTGGTATATGTCGGCATAAAGTCTCTGAAACTAAACAAGTTGGTCCATGGTTGAGACATCCAGCACCTCCTTTTGCATTTATGTGGTATGGTCAGATGAAGTAGTGTTTGTTTGTTTGTTTGTTTGTTTTGTCCATGCTTCTCGTGTCTGTAATTCCGATTACCCAGCTTTGAGTTCAGGGTCTTATTGACTCTTGCATTCTTGCATTCAAGGGGCTTTTTTGAGTGTTAACAGTATTATTTCAAAGTGTACTGTAACCTGAGCTAAATTATCTGTGAAAACGTTTGCGTAAATGTGGACGTGACTATTGTAACGTAATGTAATATACGTGTTTAAACTGCTTCTGTGCATGCAGGTAAAACGCACGAACCATCTCCTGCAGTTTCTCGGTCCGAACTCATTCTCAATGGATGTCAGCATTGCTGTATCACTAATTCGAGGCCAGATGGGGACCGTAGTCGAGCGAGCAGTAAATGGAGCGGTCGAGACGGTGCTGGCCGAGATGCTTAAAGTGGTCGGAGTCAAATTTGAGGAGTTAAAGGCTCAAGTGGTGCAGATGAAGAGGGACATGATGACGCTGCAGAGTGAGAAGGCTCAAAAAGAGAAGGAGAACGATAACATTCGGGCCAAGCTGCGTTACACGGAGCTGAAGCTAAAGTACTACAGGCAAGGAGTGGAGGAGGAGCTGCAGCAGAGAGCCTCTGCTTCTACCCTAGTCTGGATTCAGCCACCAACTCTAACACGAACACAGAGAAGCAGATCTGGCATTTCCCCAACAAAGACCCTGTCATCGTTCTCAGTTCAGGCCAGGACTGCTGAGGGAGCGTTGATGAGGAACAGCAACAGTACGTACCAATGAAATGCTTGAGTCCTGGTTTCTCTTGTGCTGACTGTACTCTTTCTTATGTTTCTAGTCCCAGAATGCACCTCACCAAACAGCATGAACAGGCAAAAAGTCAGAGTGTCCTGCCCTTCAAACGTGGCCCACGCTGACTCATCTGACCTGCTGCTTCCTGCTTCACTCACTTTGAATGTGGCTGGAGAATCTCTGGACAGCAGTACAGGTACACAGTGCGTGCGTACATGTTTTCTCTCTCATCACTGAGAACATCACTAAATCTTTAGATGAACATTACCGTAGTTTTACTATTACTTTATTTTTTATTTATATAGCACTGCATCACAGCAGCAGTTTACTCAAGGTGGGTGTTGCTACTTAGGAGAGTAGCAAGCCCTTAGGCAATGAGCTTAATGTAGGTTGGCATGTTGTGACACAATGTAGCCTTACACCAGTGGTTCTTAACCTTGTTGGGGGTACAGAACCCCACCAGTTTCATATGTGCATTCACTGAACCCCTCTTTAGTGAAAAATAAAATAGGATTTTTTTCAAATTCAAGACATACATATATTTTTTACTGGTGCACAAAATGAGCCTTGCATATCACGGCTGAGGCTCTGCCGAACCCCTGAGACAGACTCACCGAACCCCTAGGGTTCGATCGAACCCAGGTTAAGAACCACTGCCTTACACTGATATGTTAGACTAAGTACATGTTGTTTCTACAGTGTTGTTCTGTCCTAGCTCAGACCCAGTTCAGTGTAAGAAAGTTGAAGAGGTGGATGAGTGTGAATGGGCCATTCTGCACTCTAATACAGAAGGCATGGATAGTGCCATAGCCTCGTCTCCTGCCCCGGCTCCGAATTTAGATGATGGGCAGCAGTCAGGGGATTCCTCTCTGTCTCCAGATGGCGCCACCTATGCAGCTAGCTCCACGCTGCTCTTCTCTGTTCCAGAGGTAACAGCTCATTCAAATCAAGTTTTCCAGATTTGATATATCACAAGGTTTTGTTTTGTTTTTTAATTTACATTTCTTTAAAAAAAAACCCTGATAAAACGTGTTTTTGGAGTATTAAAGGAAATCCTGGTAGGTAAAAAGGAAACCAGGGATATATTGTCAGGAGTCACTGAAGTAGGGCTGTTCGATATAACGATATATATCGGATGACGATATAGAAATGTCTATCGTTTCATTTTACGCTATCGTTTGTTTTGTGGTGTCGCAAAATAAACTGTTTACAGCAATATTTGTTCATGGTTCTGATGTCACTGTAGTTATTATTAATTTCTTAAAGTTCTCTCTTTCTCTTATATTTAATATAACCACACTACGGACGGACAAGCGCCTGTTTTTATGCGTTGTCGTTAGCAACAACCACAGTAAAACCATCGCATGTCCGCTTGTTTATTTTCCACATAAACCTTTCACAATAAAGCTCTAGATCCTGTTGAGACTTTTCAAAATAAATGGAATCACATGAAAAAGTATGCAGAGTATTTACGGATGAGAAGTAAAAAAGAGCCGCCAGGTGCTAAAAAATAAACCTTAGACTCCAACGTTAGAACAGGCTTCTCCCCGCAGCACGCCGTGTAAGAAATACTCACAAAGGAAACGGCACCGTTACAACTTCTGTCTAAAAATGCATCGTTAAAACACTCGACTCCAGCTACACGACACCCAGCTGGAAACACTTCACCTGCCCGAGATTCACAGACTTTACAGAAAATGTTAAATTTTTTGTGATTTATATTGTTATCGGGACGATAGATGTTTCATATCGGGATATGAGAGTTTGGTCATATCGCACAGCCCTACACTGAAGCTTGTCAGGAAGCATGGAAGCAGAAAAGTGTAATGGCACAGAGTCAAAACATTTGCCTCAGGGCTCGATCTCATCCTGCTGGCAAGGTTTATATCGTATGAGACAATGCGCTACAGAAATGAATGCATGTGTAAATGACCTGAAATGAATACAGTTCCTAAAACTGTATTTTTACATTCTAACACAGAAATATTTAGACTTTCTTTTCAGTTCAGTTTTATTAAGCCTTATGTAGGTATTTTAATAAAGTACAGGCTCTTTTATTTTCAATTTCCAAGCTAATGCACTTGTAAATTCCAGTTTGTCTCCTGTTTCAAACTAGGTGAAGCATGAGGCACAGGAAGAAGAGAAGGAGGTGATCTATATAAAAGAGGAGCCAGAGGAAGAGCAAGAGGTGATGGCCACCCTGCTGCTTGACTGCCACGAACAGCAGGGTCATCAGCCAGAGTCAGAGGTGAGGTTACAGTTGTGGGGCACAATTTTCAAGAACATAAGTTACATTTGTGTTCACTGTAACTTTTATTTAATCTAAGAGCTGTAGGGCACTCGGGGAGTACATGTCCCATCGTGGTCAAGTCTCTATTTGTTTTAAAGGTTTAACAAGTGGTTCTTCCTTTTCTCCATCTATTGTCAAAGACCAAAGAGAATATATTGATAAACAGCTGCTAATCTCAAAGTGACAGCCACTTTATTCAACCTTAAAGATGTTCTAACTTTATTTTTAGCTAGGATGTCCTTATCTAAAGAGCTTGCATGAAGCAGAGACAAAGACAGAATGCATGGGACATTTTCTTGGGGGAAAGATCATCTCCCCCTCCTTTTTTTTTTTTCTCCTCCATAAGTTGCATCCTGGACGATGAGCATTTGGATGTCAGTCTTTGCACCATTGTAGTTTAATCCCAGCCGTTATCTGACACCACGCTGTGAAGAAGTCTTCTATAAGCTGGATTGTCTGAGCGCTCCAGGTCTTTTAAAGGATTCTTAGTAAACGCTCGTTCACAGCTTTGCTGGAATTCATGACGTTGAAAGATGGTCAAACAAAAAAGATAAGGAAACGTCAAAGGACCAAACATTGAGCGAGTGCACTGACATTTATATGAAGTGGTGTTAAAAACTGTTTGCCCCCTTCCTGACTCTACATGTTTCATCTCAAAAGCCACACATCATGCCGAGATCTAAGAAACACCTGAGAAACAAAGTCACTGACATCTGAAAAGGTTACAAATGCATTGTTGAACCACACTGGGAGCCATTAAACACAAATGTGGTGAAGCTTCCCAGGAGTGCGGCCGGCCTACCAAACATTAACGAACCGCAGGCTTTACGTGTCTCAGTTAAGGTCAGAGTTCATGATTCAACAATAAGGAGTCTGGGCAAAAATGGCCTACATGGGAGAGTTGAAGGAAAAAGCCTCTGCTACACACAAAAGCTCATCTCACATTTGTCAGAAAACATCTTGATGATGCCCCGGACTTTTGGGAAAATACTCTGCGGACTGACGAGACAAAAGCTGAACTTTTTGTTCAGTTTGAGTCGCATTACACGTGGCTAGCACAGAAAAGAAACATCACAGCAACCTGTGGTGGTGGTAGTGTGGTGGTCTCTGGCTGTTTTGCTGCCTTAAGAAAAACAAAATAAAGACGTTGGAGGAGCCTGGTCCTGACCTGAATCTGCCTGAGGTGCTGGGATGTGAGGCTGTTCACTCTGCTACGTGACTGAATCACAAACAAGATTCCTCCACAGCGCTGTAAAAAACCTCTTTGCCAGTTATTGCAAATGTTTGATTGCTAAGAGTCGTCCAACTAATTATTATGTTTAGGGGGCAGTAAGTTTTTCACACAGGATCGTGTAGGTTTGGATTTTTCCCCCTTCATTTAGAAACTGCATTTTGTGTTTAGTTCTGATATTTTTGTCTAATATTTACATTTGTTTGATGATCTGAAACATTTTACTGTGACAAACATTCAAAAAAACTCTTTTTCACACCACTGTACTTCTTTTTGTGTTTCTGACCATTTAAAGCAGTTTACACTACAAAACACTGACTCAGGCACGTGCCACTGTTACTTTATGACATATCCACAGCTACGGCCATTTTAGCATTACCAGTTGCACGTGCATGTCATTGGACTGAACAAATGGTTGTAAGCTCAACAACAGACTGAAGGACAGTTTTGGAAAACTCGTGGAATCCTGTTATTGCAGACTATCGAATACAATGAATGCTTTCATCTCTGTGCTCAGCCTCAACCGTCAGTGACAGAGTGCCCAAGTGCTGCAGGAAGCCAAAGAAATACTACAGCCTTCAGCTCAGCTGGACGAAGCACCCGTGAGTTGATGTGAATAACTGTCGATCATGTCTGTATGCTTCTAGTCTAATTTTACTAGATATGATAAAAAGTTCTGGGACTTGTCCTAAAACCTTTTATCCCTCAGCTGTAAAAGGCTTTCGGGATGGTATCGTCACCCTGCTGGGTTTCCAGGTGATGTTGACACTCGAGTTTTTGGTTGCTATAGCTCGAGAACAAAGTGATGAAGGAGGTTTATCGCTGTGACGTGGCTTAATATAGCCTCACAACTGGAACTTAGAGTGGGCGCTTTCTGTGTGTGCACTCTCAGATTCAGCACCTCAGTCAGCTGCCATCTTGCCACCTGGCGTCCCACCTCGCCAAGCCGTGCGACCCTGGGCTAAAGACCTTAGTCTTTATGAAGAATACAAAATGCGGAGGAGTGAGCTTCGTCGCCGAAACATGACAAAGCGCAGAGAACTGGAGAAATCGTTACCTCAACCGCTGCTGGCAGATCTGGTCAGTCCACCTCAAATTGTTGAGGACAGAAGGTTTCTGCATATTTACGTTAAAAAAGTGCCTCATTTATAAAGGCATCAAGTGAACCTGAAAAATAAAGGTGATTTTGTGTTGAAGGTGCGGGAGCGTCGAGAGAAGACCAGACTGAGGGTAGCCAGGTGGAGGGCAAAACGGAAACTCCAGGCCTGCCTTAACCAGATGCAGGTCGGTGATTCCACCACAGTCTCTGCACTCAGACATTTCTTTTGGAAATGGTCTGTTTCTTTCTCATGAATGAGATCTCCATCTCTCAGGGCTTAAGGTGGAAATTGATTAAAAACATTTGCATGGAGATTTTGGTGGTCAGTGAATAAAAACATTTTTGCAAACTATTTTTGACGTATTTCAGTAATATCAAGAATTTAAAACGTGTATATGACAATCAAAAAGAAATTTCACAATATTTTTCATTTTTACCCAAAGTTACCTTGAATGCTTTGGGAGGCATTTCTCTGGTAGCTGCCAGAGTATTGTTTACCTCAGTGGGTGTGGACTGTTCACAACTATTCAGTGTAGAGCAGAGGTCTCGGACCCCGGTCCTCGAGCTCCGGTGTCGTGCAACTTTCTACACCTGAATACAATTAGCAGGTCATTAGCAAGACTCTATAGAACTTGACTGCACGCTGAGGTGGCAGCTCAGCCATTTGATTCATGTTACAGCAGCTCATGTGTGAATGAACAATAAAAGTGCTTTTAGAAGGACATTTTTCCAAACACTTACTTAAACTTACTTGAGTAGGGTTAGGGGTCGCCACCTCAGCATGCAGCCAAGTGCTATAGAGTCTTGCTAATGACATGCTAATTGTAACAAGGACACATGGAAAAGTTTCAGGACCGGAGTTTGAGACCCTGCCATCGAACATACATTCCTGGCAGGTATTAAATCTCGAGTTGGTCGTGTGACTGTTGTCTGTGTCAGCGACACACCGCTGCGTGATCACTGACAGTGATGAGTGTTAGTGTCTGTGATATCCAGTGTTGCTCAAGTTAGTAAGTAATTAGTTACTAATTACTGATTACTTCTCCAAGAAAGTAATCCCGGTACTTTACTGATTACTTATTTTCAAAAGTAATTAGTTTCATTACTTGCCTTTTATGAATGTGTTACACAACCTGAAGACGTAATAAAGCAACAGACCTTTCAGCCCAATTCTGTTTTTTCTGCATAATCCATCTTTCATCTGTCATACTGGAGCTGCTAACATAAAGTAGTGTAAGTGAGAATGTGAGGGCTGTACCGTGGGAAACACAACCTGCTTTGGATTCCTGGATTCAAAGGGAGTGTTTTCTGTTTCCATTGCATTGTTTTTCAACGGACAACAAAGATGGCACAGAGACATTCAGCAACACAAACTCAAGTCCATATCTGACGACCTGTCCGTTCATGTTTTGGAGATTATCATCATTTTATCAGTTTGTGGCTGCCTTAACAGGTGTGCCGAGAAAACGTAGCCAGCTGTTTGATTTGATCATCTGTGTGATCTGCATATATTTGTTCTTGATTGTGTCCACACAGTGTCTCTGCCTGCCTCACAGACTCTTGTCTCCACCCGGTTTCCATCACATTATTCTGATACTAAAATCTTTGTCTGCTATAGATATAGATGTAGATGTATACATACATCTCTCTCTACATCATGTATGTATGTGGTTAGAGAGAGATGTATGTGTAGAGATATAGTTTATTTTATTATTTATATGTATATCTATGATATTTTCAGAATTGAATATAGGAGCGTGAGACTAACAGGAGTGGCCTCCACCTCTGCTGTTAACTCCAGTTTCAACGTTTCTCCTCAGTCGAAAGCAAAAGGAGAATCAGGCACTTTGTAATTCACATTAGAAGTTCAGTGGTGCAGCGATTAGCCTCACAGCAAGAAGGTCCTGAGTTCGATTCCACAGTCCAAAGACATGCAGTTAATTGTTATTCTTTGTCCTTCTGTAACTGTAACCCTCAGAGAGCTTCTCAGTCTCGCTGGTTATTGACCTGTAGTTGTAGATCTGTTAGAAACCTTCTTTGGCAAATTGAAATTCACACCCATTCTCTCTGTCTGTTTAAAGTTGAATAATTAAGCTGCTTACCAATCAGCCACGCCTTTGCTGCTTTGTTCCCTGTCAGGCCTTTGGAGACACTCAAGGTCTTTCTCAGACTGGCTTTGCCATCAGCAGTCAGCAGCAGCCCAGATCAGCTTGTGGTAAGTTGTGGCTCAGATGACTTTTCACACATCTTTTCAAACTGCCTGCTGCTCCTCAAAAACACACTTTGGAGCTCAAGTTCCAAACTGTGAATATTTAATGTTCATGTTATATTTTTCCTTTTTATTTTAAATAAATTTGCAGGAATTACAGTAATTATGAGGTATCGTTTATAGACTTGTGAGAATTTTTCTCCATTTTGGAATAAGGCAGTATGACTAAATGGGAACTGTTGAATCTCCAAATACTTTCCAGATGTACTGCACACTGGAGCCTGGATGGTCAACCCTTCCTTTTACTTTGCCAGATGGAAACTGTAAAAGAAGTCATGTTCACAGAGAAAACTTTCTAAACCAGCCGTATATAAGTCCAGTAAAGCTCACTGTCTGCTCAGTGAGGCTCAGCAGGTGGTGCTACACTTTTCGTTTGTCACTTCAACCAGCTGCTCTATGTTGTGTTTCAGCTTCCACCTCCAGCACTCAGCAGAGACAGAGCTCGGCATCGAATAACATCCCACGGATGTCTACATCCACTTCCACCCTGGTTCTGAAAGGCCCCAACATGGCTCCACATGAGCACGCTGTGGCACTTTCCTACCCCCATGGCAACATCTCTCCACAGAGACTCTCTCTGACAGACACTATCTTACAGTGAGCTAACACTGCTCCATTCACAGAACTCAGGTTTATCTTTACTCGACACGTAAGGAAACCAAGGTTTCGGGTCAGCGTTTGCAGCGTTTGCAGCGTTTGCAGCGTTTGCAGCGTTTGCAGCGGCCACTATGGATCATTTTGTCTTAAATGTTGTAATCCGGTACTGTCAGTATCAGAAAACCCCAAATCCTTAAACTAACATCCATCACACAGTTAAATACACAATAAACATTTGCCATACCCTTCACAAGGACTATTGTTATTTTCATCAAATCTCTGTGTTTATATGTACAAACCTTCACTGTATCCTTTAACATATCAATACTGAACGTGCAGCTAGACTGGATCATGCCAACTGATACAAGACTGCCAAATCACAACAGTGTTTATAGTGTAAGGCAAATACTGTAACCTCAACAGTAGGATGATCCCTTTAAGCAAGCACTCTAATAGGAGGAAATGAGGCTCAGGGTGGGCAGCCATCTGCTGCGACCAGTTTGGGAAGAAAAGAGGAAGACGGGACAAAGGACATGCTGAGAGAGCCAGAGATTAATAAGTAATGATTAAATGCAAAGTGGCGTATCAATGCCAAAAAGTGAGTGAAGAAGAAACATTTAGGCCTATTGCAGCATAACTAAGAGGACTCAGGGTCACCTGATCAACCCAAAATACGTGCTTTATCTAAACTGAAAGTCTGAAGCCTAATCTTAATAGTAGAGAGGGTGTCCATCTCCTGAATCCAAACTGGAAGCTGGTTCCACAGAAGAGGCGCCTGAAAGCTGAAGCCTGATCCCATTCTTCTTTTAAACATCCTATTTAGGACAGAGGACAATAACCTTGTTTTAACTGAATTTAGAAACAGGAAATTGGAGGTTATCCACGTGTTTAATTACTTTAAGACATTCCTGTAGTTTAACTAATTGTTGTGTGTTATCTGTCTTCATGGACAGATAAAGCTGAGTATCATTTGCATAGTGAAAATATGTCTTCTAATGATACGGCCTAGGTTAAGCATATATAACTTAAACAGAATTGGTCCTTGTACAGAACCCTGTGGAGTCTGTATAGGATTCCCTATTTATATGGACAAACTGGAGTCTGTTAGATATGATTCAAACCACCGCAGCACAGTATTTTAATTCCCAAAGCATGCTCTTATCACTGTAATAATATATCATGGTCAACAGTATTGAAGCTTTAGTTAATGGTAGGACTTCAAAGACATGTAAAGTAATTACAGAAGTAATTACTGTAAGTAATAATGTGTTTGTACTCGGTCTTTGCTGAATGACGTGTGCCTGATAAATGAAGGTATGAAATCCAGACGTGTTATTGACTCACATTTATTTATTCTGGTTAAACAGATTTTGTTTTCCATTTTCATCATCTTAAATTGTTAATATGTTAACTTTCACTGGTTAGTAACATTTGGAAAACATTTATTCAGACACAGAACGAATTAAAAGCAAATGGCCAGCCTTCATTCTTATTCCCGTTGATGTAAATGACTGTTTTAAAAAGTGAGACCAAACATCTACACAACTTCAATATTCAAAAAATGGAGACTTTGATCATTTGGAAAAGCTGTAGAGCTGCAGCATACACACACATAGTTTATCCGTTTAGCCGCTGATAATCTTGTTGGAGATGGCTCCGGGTAGTGTGTAGAAGAGCAGGGCAAGGAACAGCGCTGTGATCAGCAGAATGATGCCGATGATGATGTACTTCTTGTAGCTTCGCCACACCAAGTGAAAGAAACATTTGAAAGGGTTAACGAACCACGAGAAGGAGGTGTCTGGACGACTGCGGGAAAGAGGAGAAAAGCAAATGAAGTGGTTTAGTTCATTACAGATTCTTACAGGCTGAGATGATTACGATGCTTTAGCAACCCTGAATGGGTCACCTGAGAAAGTGTCTAATGTTACGACATTAAAAACGTGATTCCAGAAATCATAACGGCGTCCTGGTGCATCCAGATGATGTGCATTATAAACTGACGGCATTTTCATATTAAATACTAAGGTTAAATGGAACAGCTCAAGTGGGAGAGGGATTTTATTCTGGCACATTAAACCAGTGAATCTCCTGTGTCTGAAAATTAAAGCATATGAGTAATAAGACTAAAACTTTGAATGGAGCAGCTCTCATTTATAGAAACCAAACTGTGAACCCCTGAACACATGACTTCATTTGGACCAGAAACCTCTCTGCAGCTTCTCTCCCGCCATAACAGCCTCACAGACATCGTGTCTGCTCCCAGACAATAAAAAAACCAAACAAACCCGAGCAAAAATTACTAAAAAGATAAATGACTCGAGCATCAAAAAGTATAGAATAGAAAAGAATAGAATACATAAGAGAAAGTAATATGATATCCTCAACTGCACCAAAAAGTAAATGAGTAAAATGTGGATCTAGTGTTGTGCAGTCTCTGGTCTGGGAGCGTCTGGCCGTGTGTTATTGTTCTCTTGTAAATGAGATTACACCTGGATTGATCTTTGGGAACAGGCCGTTTATTCTCTCTATATCTATGTGTGCATTGATGCACACATAGATATAGCTCCAGGTTGGGGGGTTGACTCTGTATCCAGTAAGGACCCCCAGGCTACCCAAATATTGTTATTGAAAATGTGTAAATATACCTCAGATTTACAGAAATGTCCCTGTATTCCTTTGACGCATTTTTCGTACATAAATTAGATTGTATTCTGACAGATAAACAGAGCCTTGTGTGGTTATGGTTACTTTGGTTTTGGTAGTGGCTCTGGCTCCTTGCGGGCACGGCCAACAGGATTTTTCTCCGACTCCTCAGCTGTCACAAGATGGAACTCTGCTTCCACTTTCCCCTGGAGGAAGATCGATTGTTTGATGATCTGTATTTGCCTGACTTTATTTTTACATTTGTTTATACACTGCATGTGTGTGTTACTGTGTACTTACGGTCAACTCTCCTGACTTGGTGAAGGGCCACCAGCCTCGTGCTCTCTTCTGCTGAAAGATGGAGATTCTCTCAGTCCCATCTGTCAGCATGTCCGCCTTACACAACTTGGCTGTTTTAGCTCCCCGAGTAAATCCATGGAGGTCTAATTCTAGTGTGCCTGCAGACACACAGTCAGTCAGGTGCACTGCCGTGTTTTATGCAGCCAACACCAGAATCTCTGAATCTCTTTTGTCAAGTTGTTTTTGCCTTCATTCAAGTCATGCACATTTTATCTCCATTATTCATCCTGACTCTCCAGTGCGACTTCTAATACTTTTTGCCATTAAAGATTGTCTTAGAAGGTTTGTCATGTCTTCATGTTTCTTCTGCTTTCAGTGCTTTAAACATTTAGCACCATCTTCAGGTTTTGGGGGTAATTGTTAATAGTTAGCAGGAGTAGTCTTCCTGAATTTCTGCTGTTTCCTGTCCTCCACAGGAATGATTCAAGCATGCTCCTTATACGTTCAAATTGGCAATATGTCCCTGTATTTAATGCCATTATAGCAGCATTTCCCTGAACACAATGCAGTAACACTTTCTATTCTTCAGTGATTGTGAACTAAAGGTGCATCGGGGCACATCACTGTGAAAGAACAGCTCTGCAGCAGACACATTGAGCTGTTAGCCGTTAAAATGTGTCTGTACTACCTGCCCCGGGAATTCTCGCATGTTATCGCGATAACAGCGTAGCCCCCCCTCAGCCAATGCGGATGCAGCCTCTTACTCCGCTCTGTGGTCAGCAGACTGCAAACGCAATCTCTGAGAGCCCTTTTTGAACATCTGGGGACTATATTGCATCACTGGACTCAACACTGCCCACCTTCACCCAGTATGTGACATGGCCCACCAGAGACAATAAAACATTGGACTTACTGTATGCCAACGCAAAAGAGGCATACAGTTTATCACTTCTGCCACCCCTGGAAAGATCTGATCACAACCTGGTGCACAGGGAGCCACCAGCCACCCGCACAGTGCAGAGATAGTCGGAGGAGAGCGAGGAGGCTCTAGAAGATTGTTTTGAGTCTACTGTGTGGGAGGTGCTTTGTGACGACCACAGGGAGACTCGCAACTTTCAGCCTTTTCGCGGCCTTGAACCTTACTGCAGGCTCTTTCTTGTCTTCTTCTCTCCTATCTGTCCAATAACCAGTCCATTTAGCATAGTGAAGTCAAACTCTGGACCTTTTTTGTGACGCAACAGTGCTAACCACTGTATCACCTTAGTATTTTATGTTCATCAGTGAAATGTGTGTGTATAATTGCCTCTCCGTGTGAATAGGCACTTATGCATACCCACCTAGAAAGTCGTCAGAGGAGAGTGTCTCAAAGTCCCAGACCTGCAGAATGAGGATAGCAGGAATCTTCTGCTCTGTTTTATCTAGAGAGAAAATACTCTCTCTCTTCCTCACCACCACTACCTGTCAGAGGTAAAGTTGGTAACGATGTGATTCTGTAGCAGCTATTTTATCTACATCAGGCTTGGAGCCGGAGCTCCTAGGACCAAAGATCACACAAATATGAGTACCTTTTCAGCAGGCAGGTAGCTGAAGGGGAACACGAAGCGCCAGTTGAAGTTTCCTTCTCCAGTCAGAGAGTTGTAATGCACATCAGTTTCTTGTCGGTCATCTTCTAAACCTTTCAGCCAGCTACAACGGTAGATTTGGTAAGGTGAGAGATTTTCTAGCAGTGCTTTTTATATAAAGGTTTAGCTAGCTAGTTTAGCTTTTTGGGCTGCAAGGCGCTAACGTGTTGACACCGTGCAGCCCTCACACGATCCACGTTAACTCGCTAACAGAGATATATTCAGTACATTCAATGTGCTGTTCAATAAGGAATCAGCCAAGCTTACACAACAGACAGCAAACGTCACTTTAGTTTTGGAATTATTATTTCCAAAGCTAAAAAAAATATTTATATTGCCAAAAAATACCAGGAACAAATAGATTTTTTTACCCCTTGATGTAAATATCACTGAACTGTTGACCAGTGAGGAAGTGGCTGTCCTCCAAAATGACGTCTTCTGTGTTCCAGATGATAATACGCAGCTCGTATCTGCACAAACACATCTGAGTTTGAATGACTGCATGCCAAAACAACGTTGACAGACATTGTTTTATTACGTTTTGGTAAGTCTCACCCTTTTGGTTTTCGAGGTGAAATGTCCACTGGAGGTCCTGGATGTGGCAGGTCCATTGGAAACATGTCTACCCACATCTGGACCTGACCCTACATGTACATGCACACAGATGTAGGCAGTTGACCCAGAAAACCCAAAAAGCTTAAAGGTTGTAAATGCATGAATAACGATTATTTTTTACCAGAATACTAAACTCAAACATACCTGGTCCATTCCAGGCCGGGCCTTATTAAACAGAGTTCTGGTCTCAATGTGCTCTGGTACCAGTGTGCATCCTACACCTGGGATCTCAGCCCAGCGGTGTAGGATCTTCAGTGACAAGTGTTCATAGGACTCCACTGGCTCGTCTGAGGGATACACACGACAATGACAAATCAGACTCCTATATACATGTTCTAGCTCCAGCATATTTTCTTGATCTATACTATCTTTCCCCACAGTGTTGGATCATAGGGATCGAGTGATTGTTGGTGTTCTCTCTAAAACTGAAATGACATCTCCAGCTACTGATGGGGATATTTATTACTTATGCAACTGTTCTCACATTGTGTTGTACTTACATTTTATATAGCGCTTTTCCTACTCATACTGACAGACAAGTGCTTTAGACTACAAAGATGGAATTGCACCTGATTAAAAGGTATCACGTGGACTCATGCAGTAAATGTCTGAATACTGTTTCTAAATGTTAAGTTAAAAAAATAATCATGCAGCTGATCTAGAATGCCCTATATCTACCTTCATGCATGAAGAGCGTTTTGCCAGTGAAAACCTTCTCTGACACAATGATGCGTCCTGGACTGAAGTGAGGACCGTCCAAACCGCTCTCTCTGCACATCTTTGCCAACAGCTCTGATGGCTTCAAACAGTCTCTCCAGGCATTGTAACCCTCACTGACAGACAACAAGGAAGGAACAGGAAACGCTTCAGTGCGAGGGATTCATAGAATGCAGAGTTGTAGATGGATATAAATGCCTGGAATTTCTACTCCTTTAGTTGAATTTGGTAGTTTAATGTAATAGAAAAAAAGTAATGTAACTATGAGGTAGGATAGTAATTTATTGAAGTGACCAAATGGAATAAATAACTCGGACTTTGATCTGAAAGAGTTCAAACGTCCAGGCTTACAGACTATACTCAGCAGGGAGTCCACAGGTGCCTCTGTGTTTGCTGTAATATCGGTTCTCAAGGTCAATGCGGGTCTCTCCAATCAGATCGTCCCCTCCCACCAGGTCGTGGTCATAGATGAACACTGACAGCAGAGACTCCTGAGGAAGTGTTGCCTGCATCTCAAAAGATCTGGAAGAAGGAGAATAGAAGAAGTCATATTTAAAATGTGAGACAATTCCTGAGAAGCTTTACCAGTTATTTACCTTCCAAAAACAGGGTTTAGCTGTTTGGGAATGTAGTTGTCTCTGTCTTTGATTTCATTTTTGCCAAGTCGTAGAACAATGTAAGGGTCCGCCTTCCCATCCGGGTCAGCTGGGTGCAGGTTAGAGGCCTGGAAAGAGAAGGGGTATCATAAAAGAACTCACAAACAAGGACTAAAACTAGTACTTTTAACGGCACTATTTGTAAATTATTCTGTTTACTTTTTTTAAAACCTTCCATTATAAAATATGCTATAGTTCAAGATGTCTACTGCTTAATGTTATTATTTCAGCTGCTCCTTTTAGAGGTCACCAAAGCGTGATCAACAGGCAAGTGTAAGAGATGTTCATGCACAGGAAGGGGAGAGTACAGTCCTCCTTTAGGTAACAAGGGACTGGGAATCAGGGATTGACCTTTTGTCTGAGTGTAAATCTTGAGGAAGACTGTGCGAGACATCCTCCCGCCCTCGCTGTGGTGTTCACAGTCGGGCTTTTGTGGTTGTCAAGTGTTGCAGTGCTTGTTTGGGCTGTAAGGACAGCCTATATTAAAGTACTGGTTGCTTACGAAAAGCTCCGTTTGAAATGTAATTAAGTGCTTTGCTACAGCTTTTAATGAGCTTGGTGCTGAATGTTATTTGGCCTCTGAATATGAGACCAGATGGGTTTAACAAATGTGGTGACAGTTTTAACGAAGGTACTTTTGTGTAATACCAGTTTCCATCACAGAGTGGTGCAGCTAGTCAATGAGCCTAAAGGAATAGAGGTCCTAATGTGATTGGTCACTTTCAAAACAGTGACACCACAGGCTCTGTGATGGACGGGTTCAGTGTTAAATGGAGTTAGGCTGCAGGAGTAACATAGGTGCTGTTTTAAACTGCATTTGTTTGAAAAATGAAGCTTTGAGAACAGAGCTGATGTGAGAGCCTGAATCTCTGGTATCACTCGCACAGCAGGCTCTCACATGTGTGATGGCTTCCTTGAAAACTCAGGCTGCTGAGTTCTCCAGGAAGTTAAATTTAATTGTGTGGCAATCAGAGATGGGCAGTCTGATTACTTTTCTCAGGTAATGTTCACTCTGTGTGGGAAGAAAACTTCCTTCTACAGAGAAAAATTAAACTTCAAATCTGAGCGAGCAGCGAGCACGCTGCCACGGGAATGTGACATTCACAGAGAAACCCCCGGACCCCCCCACTGACATGACCGCTGTTGGCAAGCCTCCACCCACCCCAATAGACAATAGATTTAAGAGCTGCTGAATGTTTGAATTGGTTTATTTTTGCTGTGTTTTACTTGCATCTATTTGAAAGAGTGTAAACACAAAAAATTATTTTTTGGAATATGCAGAAAATAGGTTTAAATGTTAGAGAATTTCTTCAAGTCAAAGACTGTTGCATATAATTACATTTTTGCTTGATGCAATGTGCATAAAGGTAAAAGATTAAAACTCATGAAACAATTTTTAAAAGGAGACTTTTTCATTGGATTACATTGCAAACGATGGATTATGCAGAAAAATAGAATTGGGCTGAAAGGTCTGTTGCTTTATTACGTATTCGGGTTGTGTATCATGTTTTTTAAAAGTAACTAAGTAACTAATTACTTTTGAAAATGAGTTATCAGTAAAGTAATGGGAATACCTTTTGGAGAAGTAATTAGTAAGTAATTACTATTTCTAAGTAACTTGACCAATACTAATAATAATTTGCTTGTCATTATGTTTTTTCTTGCATGCGACTTTTGACATAGTTAAGTCTGCAGAAGCACTTTGAGAGCGAAGGCAGACGTGTAACTACACATCCAGGAAGTGCTTTCAATCAGGTCCACACAGGAAGGAGCTAGACCAGTTTAAACCTCTAACGTTGGTGTTAGGCGATGTACTAACTGCTGTATCACGTCAGCCTCACTAAACGCTGCTCTTTTTGTTTCTCAGTACAATGGAAAACTATTCTACAACTTTCAAGTAAAACATTCCAAAGAGAACTCAGCAGAAAATTCCCATGTGAGCAGGACTCACACAGACAATGTAAACCCGTATGAGAACTTGGACTGAGCTGTTGGGAGGGATTCCTCTGTTGACTCTAAAGCTCCCAGCGTCTATTGCTTCATGCCAGTCCTCCTCCTCCTCCTCAGCGAGCTTATAGAGGCAGAATCGACCCTAAGAGACAGCATGAAGATTTATGTGTAGATATGCTAGTTGTTGAGCAGTACCAAAGTAGTACCCGCAAAGAACATTACTTAGTATCTCACCTTAAATTTTCCAACAAACCTCTCCTCATTTGATCCCTCTTCCTCACTGGCTTTCCCTCGGAACAACTCGTATGTTTTCACCCAGTCATCAAAGGACCCAAACTCTGACTCCAACTCCTTGTTGTACAGCTGCAGAGCCAAGATCAGACTCACTCAAGCTTTTCTTTCTAGCATATGGTACCCCTTTTATTCTTTGGTTGGACAGTAAAAGCATAACAGGGCCCAGTAAACCTGTACAAGAATTGTATCATCTCTGAAAAAAATTACCTTGAGTGTAGCTAATTTGGTATGAGGGCTGATGCTTGTTCCCTTTACTTTCTGTTGCCTCTTCTTCTTATCTCCATCGGACTGGCTGCTGACTGATGAAATAGACAAGGGTTATTTTCAAATGTGAAAACTAAAGGCCCAAACACAGCAGAAATCATATTGAAAATGTGACTACAGTATTTAACAGCAGGTAACAAAGTGAGCCACCGAGCTTAGTTAAGAAGTGCCATGCCCTGAGCTCAGAACTGTCCTATTCACCAGAAGCAACAGTTCAAAAGTTGTCTGTTATTTAACGACATTTGCAGTCATTCTCTTGCAGGGTTTTTCAGAAGAACTTGTCAAATCTTTCAAATGCTGCCATCTTAAATATCCAGTCATACCAATCAGATCATGCAGTGAGAGGACCACATCCAGTAACATCATAAACTAGCCAAAACACAGCTGCTAAAACCTGTCTGCAGGATCGTAGCACCAAAACCAGACAGTTCCCAGAACCTCAACTCCCAGAAAGTAAAAATGACCCTCAATGACACGGCGTTGTATCTTTTTTCAAATCTTTTTGTCTCTTTTTTTGCAGATCTTAATCCTTACCCAAAGATTCTATTCCATCGCTGAGCAAGCTGTGGTACAACAAAGCTGCAATGCACAACAGTGTGTGTGGGTCAGTGGGGAGAAAAGGGGTGATTATTTCTAAAACCAGTGCGTACCAATTGATATTTCCCAATTTCATGATATTTAGGTTATCGCAGAAAACAATACTTTGACACCAAGTCTTTGACACATTATCATTTATTTGTCTCTTTTTATGTTATTATAAAGTATCACAAAGCGATCCCGGTCTCATGGCTTAAGCTGGAATGTGAACAGTTCTCAGCTGCTGGGAGAATTTAGCTAATGCTGATACAAAGATAAGCTTCTGCCCCTGAAGCACAGGCAGTTTATGGGGCCAACCGTGTTACACTTTTGGAGCCAGAGTCTGTCCACTAGTGACTTGAGGTGGAGTTGCTGTGTTGAACTCCCACCCAGCGGACGTAACTGCAAACACAACCCCTGCCCCTGCCTGGCTGCTCCAGTTTTAATGATTTCTGCTATTGGTTTTATCGCAACTATTTTTAAAAAGGCACACAGCTTAAAATCAGTCAAAATCTGTGTCAGCAGCTTAGCTGCAGTTCACACGTTTCATTGTTTTTAATATTTTGTTTCACTTCAGCTCTTAGTATGGTATAACTTCGCTCTCTTCATGATGGCTGGCTCACGGACCAACAACATTAGGAACAAGAGCGGCCCACAGACCGACTGTAGCACATACTGCTTCAAGATGGTAGTGGACACCGAGTTGGGAAGAAAGAGGAGAAAAGAAACCTGTCAGATCACCATCCAGTTTGTCAACAATACAGGGGTGAAGATTTGGAAGTGTTAGGAATCCTGACTTTGGTCTTTGGAAGATCTTACCATGGCAGATAAACAAGCCAGAGAAGCTCTGTGGTCTCAGATGCAGGAAGCAACAAAGATGAAGACGAAGGTGCACTTTTGCATTATACATGGTTCATTAACAGTCAACAGATCTCAGTGATTCTATGAGTTTAATTTGTTTAACCTCAAATTAAAAAAATAAAAATAAATTCAGGACATTAAAAAACTACTATTTAATGCCCTAAATGAAAGTATAGAAAACATTAATTTGATGTCAACCATGAAACAAGGTATCATAACTCTGTTACCTAAACCTGGTAAAGACAAGAGCCTAACCCTCCTCTCTGAGGTTGATTTGAGAAGATGTAAGTTATTACTGGGAGATATCATGTCAAAATGCTCTCTAACTGCTCTCTAACTGCTGAGCGTTTGGTCTTGGCATGATGGAGGCACAGATGGTGGAGCAGGTGCAGGGAGCTGGAGAAACTGCTGGACTAGGCATCACGTCGAACAGAAGTGTTGGCAAACCTCACGTGGTCTGGTTCCTCGCCTGCACAGCTGCTGGGTTTTTTCCCCTCTCCTGTCCGGAAATGTGTCAGAATTGTTGTCTGAAGGTCAAAAAATGCCCAACAGATTTACTTTCCCAAGTGGACCATTTGCTATAATGGTCTACTTGTAAAATGGCGCCGGTGAGGTCGGCTGCCGTGCTGGATGCTCTGCCCTAACTTCTCCACTTTTTGCAGTTTTTCGTCACTTTTTGCTATATCTGTGATAATCTTGCATGGGCATCATGCAAAACACACAAATCCGCTACAGTAGAGACATTCTGGTTTCTATTGGTCTGCAATACGTGAACATTTCACCATGTTTAACTCCGGACCCAAACTGGCCAAAGGAGATCCTGAGAGAGAACAAAGGACGCGGCCCTAAGCGACGGCCTCGAGGTAAAAGAGCCGGCATCAGGAACAGGCTACGGGCTCGCGCACACCGCGCACCCATGCCCAGTATCCTGCTAGCCAATGTTCAATCCATCGAGAACAAGCTTGATGACCTCAAAGCCAGAATCAAGTTCCTGTCATGGATCGCTGTGTGGCAGGCAGGAGGAGGACCCAAAATGCAAAACTCACAGACACGGGGATGAACTCAAAAATTACAGCTTTAATGCTGGAGAGGCAGAACGTAGGAAATACGAAACTAAACTGGGAAAACTAAATACAAAGCTCGCCAAGAAACACAGGGAGGAACACATACAACATGAGGGAGAACGCGACTCCGAACAGAGGGAGACGCAGACAGAAATACACAGAGGGTTAACGAGGAAAGTGGGAACACACGGGGAACACACGGGGAACACAGCTGACACAGATAACCATAACGAGACAGGGCGGGGTGAACATAACACTGACGGGAGACAGGCAGAGTCAAACAGGAAGTACAGAGGTTCAAACAGGAGGAGAGAGAGCACGGGGAAAAACACAGACATAACGGGCTGAGGAAGACATGGAATAAAACACGAGGGCTCACAGTTACACAGGGGCACACAGGAGGTAACCAAATAAGGAACATCTTAACAGAAGAACCTAGGAACCAAGGCATGACTAGGGGATGAAATACAAAACATACAAAAACCGAGAATACCGGGCCCACATGGCCCGGGTCCATGACAGTTCCAGAGAGACATTCGGGACTGCAACCTCCTCTGCTTCACCGAGACTTGGCTGAACCCAGCGATACCAGACCACGCCGTGCAGCCGACGGGGTTCTTTTCGGTTTACCGCATGGACAGGACAATGGAGTAGGGGAAGAAAAGAGGTGGTGGAGTGTGTTTGATGGTGAACAACAGATGGTGCGACAGCACAAACATCTCCCCACTCACACGCTCTTGCTCGCCCAATCTGGAGCTTTTGATCGTTAAGTGTCGCCCTTTCTATCTCCCTCGGGAATTCACTGCGGTCATTGCCTGCACTGTTTACATTCCGCCCCACGCGGACTCGGACACTGCCTTATGTGAGCTACATGAGGCTCTCACACATCAACAAACACTTCACCGAGATGCCGCACTCATTGTTATGGGAGATTTTAACAGAGTGAATCTCAAACGGACATTTCACAACCTTCACCAGCACATCAACTGCCCCACCCGGGGCACGAGGACATTAGACCACTGCTACACCCCGTTCAAGAACTGTTACAAGGCTCAGCCCCTGCCGGCATTTGGAAATAGGACCATTCCGCCATCTTCCTCATGCCTGCTTACAAACAAAGGCTAAAGCAGCAACCACCAATCAGGAGGGAGGTCGCTCGCTGGACGGACCAATCGGTGGCCGCGCTGCAGGACGCACTGGATGACGCAGACTGGGACATGTTTCGGCGCAGCTCTGATGACATCAACATGTTTACGGAAGCGGTTGTGGGATTTATCGGGAAGTTTCCCAACCAGAAGCCGTGGGTGGATAAAAACATCCGCGACGCTCTGAGATCACGCACCGATGCCTACAATGAAGGGCTTGTCTCCGGTAATATGGACCTATACAAGGCTGCGTCCTACAACGTGCGCAGCGCGGTCCGAAAGGCAAAGCGGAGCTACGGGGAAAAATTAGAGTCACAGCTACGACAGTGCGACTCTAGGAGCCTGTGGAAAGGACTGCGGACTATAACGGACTATAAACGACCAGCTTCTTCAATGATTCAATTCAATTCAATTCAATTTTATTTATATAGCGCCAAATCACAACAAAAGTCGCCTCAAGGCGCTTCACAGAGAAAAACCCAACAATCATATGACCCCCTATGAGCAAGCACTTTGGCGACAGTGGGAAGGAAAAACTCCCTTTTAACAGGAAGAAACCTCCGGCAGAACCAGGCTCAGGGAGGGGCGGCCATCTGCTGCGACCGGTTGGGGTGAGAGAAGGAAGACAGGATAAAGACATGCTGTGGAAGAGAGACAGAGGTTAATAACAGATATGATTCAATGCAGAGAGGTCTATTAATACAATGATGAATGCCGATGCTTCACTGGCTGATGAGCTGAACACGTTTTATGCTCGCTTCGACGCCGCAGCATTTAAAACAACAAACGGCTGCGCGCGCTCGGAGTGCACCAATGAAGAAAATGCATTCGTCATCACAGAGCATGCCGTGAGGAACACCTTCAGGAGGGTGAACACCAGGAAGGCAGCAGGACCAGATGCAATCCCTGGCCGGGTCCTTAGAGCCTGCGCTGACCAGCTAGCACCGGTGTTCACAGAGATCTTCAACCTCTCCCTGGCCCAAGCTGCGGTTCCCACGTGCTTCAAACAGTCCATCATTGTTCCTGTTCCAAAGAAACAACAGCCCGCTTGCCACAATGACTACCGTCCAGTAGCACTGACTTCAATTGTGATGAAGTGTTTTGAAAGACTGATGAGAGATCACATCACTTCTTCACTTCCTGCCACCATCGACTCACTTCAGTTTGCTTACCGGACTAATCGTTCCACAGACAATGCCATAGCTCACCTGCTCCACACATCCCTGAGTCACCTGGACACTGGCAGAGGGAATTATGTTAGGATGCTGTTCGTGGACTACAGTTCAGCATTCAACACAATAATTCCCTCTAAGCTTTTCACCAAGTTGACGGATCTAGGACTCAGCTCATCACTGTGTCAGTGGATCCTCAACTTCCTCACAGACAGACCCCAATCAGTGAGGGTAGGAAAACAAGTCTCCCCCTCCATCTCACTCAGCACTGGAGTGCCTCAGGGCTGTGTTTTAAGCCCCCTGCTGTACTCACTGTACACTTATGACTGTGTAGCCACATCCGACACCACCTCCATCGTCAAGTTTGCTGACGACACTGCTGTTGTGGGCCTGATCTCCGACAACATCGAGACGGCCTACCTGGAGGACATTAGGAACCTGGAGACCTGGTGCCAGGAGAATAACCTCCTCCTAAACATCAGCAAGACTAAGGAGCTGATTGTGGACTTCACTACAAAGCAGGCGAGGAATTACAAACCCCTCATCATCAGTGGCACGCCAGTGGAGAGAGTGGACAGTTTCCGATACCTGGGTGTCCACATCACTCAGGACCTGTCATGGTCCTGCCACATCAACAACCTGGTTAAGAAAGCCCGTCAGCGTCTCTTCTTCCTCAGAAGACTTAGAGACTTCCATCTGCCACTGAAGGTGCTCAAGAACTTCTACTCCTGCACCATCGAGAGCGTCCTGACGTCAAACATCTGCACCTGGTTTGGGAACAGCACCAAGCAGGACAGACGAGATCTGCAAAGGGTGGTGCGCTCGGCAGAACGCATCATTCAATCAGAGCTCCCTGACCTGCTGTCCATCTACACCAAGCGGTGCAAGTCCAAAGCTAGGAAGATTATGATGGACCTCTCCCATCCCAACAATGGACTCTTCTCACTGTTGAGGTCTGGGAAGCGCCTCCGCTCCCTTAAGGCCAAAACAGAGAGAATGAGGAGGAGCTTCTTCCCCCAGGCTATTCGGGGCCTGAACCAGGTGTAGGACTGGACTCTCCCAAACACGTCACTATAAGACTGGACTCTCACACACGTCACCACACGCACCACCACACATTTCCTATAATCCTATAATTCCTATAATTTATAATCCTTATCTTTATAATCTCTTCTGCTATTTGCACATTCTTTACTGTAAATTCCTAAGTTAATTTGTAAATTTTTGTAGTAAACTGTAAATTGTAAATATTGTAAAACTTTTCTTCTGTCATTTAATGGTCGGGCATTGTACAGCTACAAGCATTTCACCCCCATGTCATACTGTGTATGGTTGTGTGTGTGTGACAAATAAAATTTGAATTTGAATTTGAATTTGATAGTCATATTTTGTTAGAACTTTTAGGATTTTTGAGGCATTACAAATTTAAATTGAGATTAAACTGGAAACGGAGTAACCAGGCTACATAAAGAGTTCCACGACTCCACCTCAAGTCCCCACTGTGCAGACTCCAAAAATGCAACATGGTAGCACCTAGAAACTGAAAATGTTGGCTTCAATTTTGTGTTCTCATTTTTTATATATGGTCCAGACACTTAAGATGGTGGGTCAAAAATACTTTTTCTCACAATCAAATCACAAGAAGAATGACTGAGAGTGGTTAGAGGCTATTTTCTGCACATTATTCAGTTCACACAAGGCACATTTCTGAAATTGTTCCTCGTCTATTGTAGGGTAAAGATCCTACAACACTCCAGGGAAAACCTGAACACTCAGACGATCAACTATGAGCAAGTACTTAGCAACGATGGAGAAACTCCTTTTCAACAGGAAGGAAGCACTGATAGAACTTTGGGAGGGGCAGCTCTGTTCTGCGACCGGTTGGGATGAGGGGAAAGAGAAGACAGCAGAGGGAGGCAGGACAAAAGGCACACTATGGGAGAGAGACAGTTTAATAATTACTAATATCGATGTAAACGTCCAGAAGTTGTCTGTAAACATGTGCAAAGTGAAAAGAGTGATCAGACCCCAACTATAAGCTTTTTATGCAAAATCTGGATACCATTATCCTGAATCCAAACTGGGAGAGAGGAGAGGTATCTTATAAGATTGAGTTTTTACCCAATTTGATAATTTCAGATTTTTCAATTTTCCCAAATTTTGTAAACTGTGTCACTCACACCTTGCAAAATAGGGAGCCGGTCCTCTAATACTGACCCTTGACCCTGAACAAAACACAAGCAGCTGCTCAAAAAGCACTGATCATATGTACCTTTGGAGACCTCAGAAAATGGAGAGTTGTCCCGTCGTTTGATCTGGAACATAATCAGGGAAGCATATGTTCACATCACATTTTAAAATTACTTAAATAATTGTTTGATCTTTTTAGACAACAGCCCAGCAATCTTAGATACCTCTCTCTCTACTGAGGCGTAGTATTTGGACCACCAGTCGATGACACTCTCAGCTGATTCATCTGCGATAGTCCGCTTCCTGCGTTTGGTGGAACGACTACGGGTGGACTTTGCCTTGCTCTCCTGGATTTAAAACATGTATACATATTTGAAAAATGTATAGAGAGCAGTTTATGTGACTGACAGAAACATTTTTTATTGTGTGAACTAACTATCATCTTCTTCTTCCTGGCTTCTTGCTTAGGAATGGGTGGAGCAGGTGGTGGAGCGGGTGGTAGGGGTTCATCCTCTACAGTGATCCGGAAATCTTGGTTAGCCACTGCTACAGCCGAACTAGTCTCTGGAGAATCCTGTGACCGTCCTGGTGGACAAGAGGCAGCTTTTAGGATGCTGTCATGTGAACCTACTATTGGAAATATCCTCAAAAGAAAATCTTTGTGGAAGGAGGGAATCGGACAAACGGCACATGGACACATCAGGTAATTCAGTCTGTCTAGGTTGACCAAAAAGGGTATTTCTATTACGTGAACCACAGTCTAATTGTCCTTTAATTAAATATGAATTAAGTAATTATTCATTAAGCAAGTTGTTAATCTAGCACAATGCGTGCTTTGTACAAGAATGGTCAGTTCTACAGGAAAATGTAGTGGCTGCTTTTGACCCTCTACAGCCATCAGTGGAAATAATTGCATTGTTGTTGTTGTTGTTTTTACCTCTTTATAGTCATTTTGTGGTTCATTTGTATTCTTTATGTACTTTTGTGTCAGGTGATCTTTTCCAAAGTCTCAGCAAAATACCATCCTCTGCAAGACTGCCACTGTTCTCCATAATGCATATGGATCATAACTAGTTGAATTAATATGCATGTCATAACCAATAATTATGTAATGAACAAATACACACACTAGCATTACCCTCAGCACTGTGTGGCTCTACTGTCATGGCAGGTCCAGGGGTGCTGATGTCTTTGGGTGGTTTGTGTGTCTGTATGGGTGCAGGAAGGGCTGGAAGTGGAATCGGTTTGAAAGCTTTGAGGTTGTTGATGATGTGGTTCCCAACAAGCGTACTGCGACCAAAAGCACGCCAGTCAACAACCGTGATACTGAGCGGAGGATGGAGATGTTCATTTTCTGGTAACTCCTACAGAACAGTAACAGAGTGCAGGTTTTTAAGTTGTACACAGTTACACGGTTGTGTTTTTCACAAATTCAGTCGATGCAGAAATAGGTCAGTATTTCCTCATCATAGCTGATTCAATTTACAGACCACCAAGTCACACCACCTGTCACCTCAAGACACTTTATATTGGTAAATACCCTTCAACAATAGAGAGAAAACCCAACAGTCCTGTCGTGCTCTCTGGCTCCAGGTTTTGAGATTTGAGGTTTCTTCTGTATTTTAGACCATTGTGGTTCTTTACTATGTGCTGTTGAAATTTAACCTTGTGTTTATGTGCTTGCTCATAGGGAGTCATTTGTTGGGGTTTTCACTCTATTGTGTAGTTTCTTTCCTTACAATAAAAGTGCCTTGATGGGATTATTGTTATATACATAACATAAATAAAACTGAATTGAATTCCTTGTATTTGTGCCTTTAACTTTAATTTGCTGACGTCGACTGAGAAAATTGTCAGGCGGTGGAAGGAATACTTCGAGGACCTCCTTAATCCCACTGACACGTCTTCCGAGGAGGAAGCAGAGTCTGGGGATGAGGGGAATGACCCGCCAATTTCCGGGGGCGAGGTCACTGAGCCAGTTAAACAACTCCTTGGTGGCAGAGCCCCTGGTGTTGATGAGGTCCGCCCCGAGTTCCTGAAGGCTCTGGATGTTGTAGGGCTGTCCTGGTTGACACGCCTCTGCAATGTTGCGTGGAGATCAGGGGCAGTACCTGTGGACTGGCAGACCGGGATGGTGGTCCCCATCTTTAAGAAGGGGGTCCCCCTTCTTAAAGATGGGGACCACCATCTACAGGGGGATCACACTGCTCAGCCTCCCTGGGAAAGTCTATGCCAGGGTGCTGGAAAGGAGAGTTCGTCCGCTAGTCGAACCTCGGATACAGGAGGAACAATGCGGTTTTCGTCCTGGTCGCGGAACACTGGACCAGCTCTTTATCCTCTCGAGGATACTTGAGGGTGCATGGGAGTTTGCCCAACCAGTCTACATGTGTTTTGTGGACTTGGAGAAGGCATTCGACTGTGTCCCTCGGGGTGTCCTGTGGGAGGTGTTGTGGGAGTATGGGGTATCTGGCCCATTGCTACGGGCCATTCGATCCCTATACAACTGTTGCAAGAGCTTGGTTCGCATTGCCGGCAATAAGTCGGACTCGTTCCCGGTGGGTGATGGGCTCCGCCAGGGCTGCCCTTTGTCTCCGGTTCTGTTCATAATTTTTATGGACAGGATTTCTAGGCGCAGCCAAGTGGCGGAGGGCTTTCGCTTTGGTGGCCTCAGAATCTCATCTCTGATTTTTGCAGATGATGTGGTTCTGTTGGCTTCATCGGGTGAGGGCCTCCAGCTCGCACTGGAACGGTTCGCAGCCGAGTGTGAAGCAGCGGGAATGAGGATCAGCACCTCCAAATCTGAGGCCATGGTTCTCAGCCGGAAAAGGGTGGAGTGCCCACTCCAGGTCAGGGATGAGTTCCTGCCCCAAGTGGAGGAGTTCAAGTATCTCGGGGTCTTGTTCGCGAGTGATGGGAGAAGGGAGATCGACAGACGGATTGGGGCTGCAGCTGCAGTAATGCAGACGCTGCACCGGTCCGTCGTGGTGAAGAGGGAGCTGAGTGTAAAAGCGAAGCTCTCAATTTACCGGGCCCCCTTTCCCTGGCGGGTCGCGGAGTATGGGGGTGCCTACTGGGGTCAGCGGGGGAGCTGGCCCCAGGGAGGGGTCACCTGCCCTCCCTTCCTTCCCTCCCCATCTCCAGCTGCCTCCCTCCTCCCGCTCCACCACAACCACCCACACATGCAGGGCCTTGGAGTAGGGGTATGTCACCAGGGTGCAGAGGAGGCTACCCCCCCCCCCCCTGTCCCCTTCTGGCTGCCTCTGCCTCAATTTTATCCCACAACTTAGACATTCACATTACTCACACTCTCATTACACATACATATAGGATCTTGGGGGTGGGCACGATGCACGGAATCCAAATTACCATCAGGGTGTACACCTCACCCCTGGCATCGTTGCCCACCTCTCAATTTTAAATACACGTAGACATTGAGGGCTAGCAGGAGGGACTATGCGCTCACCTGCTGCTCTCTGGCAGGTAGCTCCATGCCCTCCTGGGTTTTAAATGCACCTTAGAACACACATGCATCAACACTACAATGAGCGGGTGGAGGGAGGTTTGGAGTCTTCTCTCACCCCCGTTCTCTGCGGCCTGCTGGAGCGGGGGGGCTAGGAGGAGGAGTTGGCTGTCCGACTGCGGTCTGGAGTGTGGGGCCTCCCTGCTGCTGCGGAGTCGGGGCGGTCTGCCTCCCCCCACCGCAGGGAAAAGGGTAACACCACCTGGGTCTGGGTGCAGTTCCCCCCTCCAGGGGCAAGGGTACCTAGACCCGGTTTGTAGAGTACGCTTGGGGAGTGTGATCGTGTGTACAGCGTCTCTTTATGTCTGTCTCCACGTTGGTTGAGTGTGGAGTAAGTGCATATGAGAGCATGAGGGTGGGAATGTCTGTGTGTGCCTGTATGTCTGTGTCTATATGTCAGGTTGGGTGTCAGACGCCACCTCTCTGGGGACACCTCAGGCGCTCCAAGGTTTGGAGGCCTATCTCCACCCACCACCACTTCCCCTGCCAGTGGCGGACTCCCTCAGGTGTCGGTGCGTTGGTGGTTCTTTGTGTCTGGGGGTGGGCGTCCGGGTACACACCGGCTCACTCCTTGGCGGCCGCTTATCGGGGCCTGGAGCCTGGGGCTCGCTCGGGCCACTTCGGAGGTGGGGTGCCCCCGGCCTCTCGGCCTGGGGCTCGGTCACTCAGGCACGGCTGGCTGCCGGCGGAGCTCACGGGCGCGTCACTGCAACTCCCCCTGGCTTCTGCTCCGCGGCTGCTGAGTGAGCCCTCATCTGGGACTCTCCTCAGCTCTTTCTGGGACAGTGGCGCGGCTGCCCCTCTGTTGGTCTTCCTTGGTCTCTTGTGTTCTGGGGGCCTCTGGATGTCTGGAGTTTTGATCTCCTCCATACCTGCTTCATGCCCTGGAGGACGGGGCTGTGGCTCCCCCACACTCCCTAGCAGATCGTTACATGGAGAAACCTGTGGAATGCAAGCATGCTGATCCACACAGGTATGCACACAGGTGTACACACGGGTCTTCACAGACGCGGACTACAGCTTTCTTGGCTGCTGCCTCAAAGCACATTGTGCGCTGTCTATCTTGCGTGCTGCACAATATCGTTTATTACTTAGCATCTACTGATATCTACTGCTAGCTAGTCTATTGTGATGGTGCCGTGTTTTTTATTATGTTGCTCTTTGTTGTTTGCTTTCTCTTCTGTTTTTTTTCTCCATACAGGTGACCCAGGTGTTTGTTTTTTTGTTGTTGTTTGTTTGTTTTTTTTTCTTTCTTCCCCCCCTTCTCACCGTCTCTTCTCCCCTTTGGTTTTCTTTCTCTCCCTCTCTTTCTTTCATTCTTTCTCCCTGTCCTATCCCCCAGTCATGTCTGTCCCGTTTGTAGCAACTGAAAATAAAATAAATTCATAATTATAATAAAGGTCAATCAAATGGACCAATATGGCAAGGCCATGATGATCCACTTGGTAAAATAAATCCGCTTGGCATCTTTCTTGGCCTTAAGACAACAATTCTGATGGCTAAAGATCCAAACGGGACACAAAAAATAAAAAAAAAATAAAAATTTTACCGGTCGATCTACGTCCCTACCCTCACCTATGGCCACGAGCTGTGGGTAGTGACCGAAAGAACGAGATCGCGGATACAAGCGGCAGAAATGAGCTTCCTCTGAAGGGTGGCTGGCCTCTCCCTTAGAGATAGGGTGAGAAGTTCGGCCATCCGGGAGGGGCTCAGAGTAGAGTCGCTGCTGCTCCACATCGAAAGGAGCCAGCTGAGGTGGTTCGGACATCTGACAAGGATGCCTCCTGGGCGCCTCCTGGGTGAGGTGTTCCAGGCATGTCCCACCGGGAGGAGGCCCCGGGGCAGACCCAGGACACGCTGGAGAGATTATATCTCTCGGCTGGCCTGGGAACGCCTTGGTATTCCCCCGGATAAGCTGGAGGAGGTGGCTGGGGAGGAGGAGTCCTGGGCTTCTCTGCTTAGGCTGCTGCCCCCGCGACCCGGCCTCGGATAAAGCGGATGAAGATGGATGGATGGATGGATGTGCCTTTAACTCCTTGCTTAGTTGACAACAGGTTTGTTCAGCCTCTTTTGGATTCTGCTCCTCCAACGTCATCTCGTATCTTCTCTTTCTGAGCTACTTCAGCGTTAACCCTGAGTTTTCTGTACGAAAGGTTTCTAATAGTGTCTACTGTCTTTGTTTCCCTAATGAGCATCAGTAATAAATAAATAATATAGATTTTTAGACCCATCTTTATTGTGGCTGTGGTGTTCGTGGTCAGAGTTACATTACATAAAGCAGGGGTGGGCAACTCCAGGCCTCGAGTGCCGGTGTCCTGCAGGATTTAGACATTACCCTGGGTCAACACACCTGAATCAAATGATTAGTTATTTAAGAAACACAAGTATTTGTACTTCTTCTTAAGTACACTATGGCTTTAATTTTGCCCCCTCTGTTAATCAGTGAAGCCATGAGACATGAGCCTGAGACATGTCTTAGGTTTTAGAGATCTTAAACATTAGATTTTAGTTTTGGGAGGATGAGACATTTTTAGTGTAGTAAGCAGACTGTGTCTGGAAAAATGAAGCGATTATGAACAGATCCAGACAGCATGAGCTGGGAAATAAACTCTGGGCCTGATCCAATCTGAATCTGTCTAATTTGTTTTTTCTAAAAACACAACAATAAAAAGAAAACTCTTTAGAATAGAGGCTCCAAATTTAATCCTATTACTAAAAAATCTTATAATAATATTATTTTTAGTATTATTGTTATTATTAGCTATGTATGTGGCTACATTAAGGGCTACATATACAGCAGGGCATATTAGTCATACAGCCACATCATGTGGAAATAATCACAGATACCTGAGAACGTACGGTTACTCTGTAACCTTGGTTCACTGAGTAACAGAGGCTTCACTCCTACATATTCCATGTGTATGGGATAAGTGCAGATCAAATGATCACCGGTTTCAGGTCGCACAGCTGTTTTATAGGTAAGCTGTGGGCGTGGCCAGGCCAGCCAGAGTGTCTTAAAGAAGTATCCACATGCCAGGACCCAGGGGGGGTCCTACCCCATACATACGGAATATGTAACAGGGTGGAGGGATCTCGATATAACAGAGAATATGTTTAACCCTCTCAGGCTCAAATTAAACTTTTTGTTGCTAATACACAACCAAGTCCTGAAGTGGTACTTCTGAGTAAAAAAACACTCATACATTATGTATGTGGGGTAATCAGGTTGTTAGTTTTTAACTACTGCTTCGAGAGGGTTAATAAGAACATGTGGGTGTCTGCGGAAAACAAGTTGATTTCCATTTTGTATGAAATCTTGAATTTGTCCTGATGCAGTGAATGTGGAAAGTCTTGTGATTTCTAGGATGTTAGAATTTCAAAAAGCTGCAGCTATAAAACTTGAAAATGATCATGGATTCACTTGAAGACAGCTTGAACATGAATATATGACGGTTGATAACGGCTTGGTTGTTATGTTCTTAGATATGGGTAAATGTTCCTATGTATCAGTGTATATTGTCAGGCAGGCAGGATTGGACCTAAACGCTGAACTCGTAAACGGAAAACAAAACTTTATTAACAGAGAGGCAAAGGGCAATACGAAACTATACTGGGACAAACTAAAACTAACTCACAAGGAGGCACGGGTAAACCACGGGGAAATGCACACAACACCGAGGGACGACGCGACTCAGAACAGAGGGAGATTCTGACATAAATACACAGAAGGTAATGAGGGATGTGGGAACACACGGCGAGCACAGCTGAGGACAATTACGCACAACGAGACAGGAAGGACACGGAACTGAAAATACTGACCCAGTACGTGGACCTTAAACGTAGCACAGGAAGAACACAGAGATGCAGAGAGAGAGGGCACAGAGATAACGGCTGGGGAAACATGGAATAAAACACGAGGGGAAACAAGGCGCAGGAACTCAGAGCTATATGAACACAGATACACAGAGGAAGATACAGGAGCAAAGACACGGGGAGATCTAACAACCAAAAGCTAAACATATCCACCGAGGGACAAGGACTGTAAACTGACAAGGTGGACTCAATACAAAATGACAAAACACAAGAAAAACCGCTGGGTCATAAGACCCAGGATCGTGCCATATGTGTCGCATTTCCCTTTTAGTTTTTGCAAGACTTTAAAGACTTTAAAGGGTCTTGTGCTAAATAAAGAAATGTTGTGGAATTCTGTGATAGAAATTAAAAGTAGCCGTGAGATCGAGTAGAACTAAGACTGAAAGTCTCAATGACTGCATGACAGGTCCTGAGATGGTTACGTATCACAAGTACAGTCAGTTGATTATTAAGTATTAATTCAGTTATATATTTTGTCCAAATATTTTGGAAAAAAAAGTTTATAACTACGACTACATTATTTGTTCTTGAGTAGTCGAGTGATTTTAGTACATTTCAGAGAAAAATGCCAGTCTCTAAAGAGCTGTTGATGGTTACTAAATGAAATAACTTTTTTACCAAATTGTGTTCTGATTTTAGAAAAAATGTTACAGAAAAAGTGTTTGCATGGTACAGGTGTGCACTCGAGACTTGGCTCCAAAACTTGGACCATGTGTCCTCTTTGTGAACGGAAATAACACGACTTGCTTCGAAATGAAGAATGAATCTGTCAGAAGTTAATTCTCCAGGATTCGGTAGAGGTCACAAACTTGACCTTCCAGCTGAGCTACTTTCTGACTGTGGCATTGGTAGCAGCACTTGGGTCTCACCTGTGTTTACTGTGAAGGTAGTAATGCACGTTAAGTAATTACAGAGTTATTTAAAAAAATAAAGTAAGCAGTGAGTAAAACAATATGATATTAAATGGACAGCAGTCAACCAGATCATGTTGTGTAGTAATGACGTCAAACAGTTTTGTATCTTGTGCTATATTTGCTGATATAAACTGAGATACTATAACCCACACTACACTGTACTGTTTAAAATGGATCGAATTCCTAATTAGTTTACTGAATAATACTGAAAGTCTGAACTTCAATCACATCTTGATTATTTGAAAATCATTGATGCAAAATGAAAATCAGTAGCAGCCCTGGGTAATGGCTGGGCTCCAGTTTTAAAATGTTAGAGATCTGTTTGTCTTACCAGCTCGATGGCATCAACGAGTGTGGTGAAGTTTGGGTTGGACTTGTACTTCTGAATAACAGAAGAGCGTAACGTCTTACCAGCACACTCTATAATGACCTAGAGAAAGGCAGATATTAAGTATTAATATCTGGCAGATATTAATTAAGCATATTGTGATCCTGGACACCAGCATATCAGGTCCTAGAGAGAACACAGGTACATTGTAAAGATTGTGTTTGTACCTGTGGCCTATCCACAGACAGAAGTTGGACTTTCTTCAGTTCCCTCAGACCCCAGAATAATACCTATTGAAAAAATACAGTTTTTATATATTTATTTGGGGGGGTGAGAAAAAAGATAGGGTTACTAGTCTCAAATCCAGACACGTGCACACATTCATGTACTCAAACCTCTAGTCTGTAGGTGCTGAGGACAGGCCTGATATATGCAGGAACTGTGTAGATGCCTCCATCTTGTTCCTCTAAGTCTGGCAGACTCTGCTGTTCAGAGTGTGAGATCTACACAATCATAATAAGTCAGGAGTCACTCATGCAATATTATGATGGAGCATGTATGGTTATTTAAAAGACTGACCTGCAGCAATTCAAATGCAGCCAGCAATTCTCCCCCTGGCTGGCTGCCACAGTGCAGAGCGTTGTACTGGAGAGTTGGAGGTGTGTAGGGAGCAGAGGACAGACAGACCTCGGGCACTGCCACTGTGGCACCCAGATACTCAGCCTTTCCCTGCACACACCAGAGTGAGCTCAGAGAGGGGAGAGTCAGGCAGGAACATAGCTAAAAATAATAGTTCAAATAACTTGATTGAGTCTTTTATTTGAATTAGGGATTACCAATGCGTCGTCATCATACACCTCTATGAGGATATGTGGTGGCTCTCGCTGGATATACTGCAAATCTCCACTCAGCAGCAGATGGCTCATTGGCAAACACTGATTCCATGTAGGACTGAGAGTCTGACTGATAATCTGACAACACAGTATCACCAAGCAAATCAGACTTGGACACAACCAGCTTGAAAGCAAACAAAAGCAGCAAATTCTGGAAGTCCAGGAAGGTCCAACTTGGACCTTCCTGGAACAGAACTGCTTTTCCAGCATATCCTCAAATGTTGAATCAGACTGGGGTACTTGAATTTGACATTTACAATTTGGCAGGGCACATTAACCTACCGAACGAAGCCAACCAGGACATATTGCTGCCATGAAGGAGTATTTATGGCTACATAGTCCCATACACATCTGTAAAGCACTGTGTGTCCATTTTAAACTTTTAACCGTCTGACCACCATTTGGACATATTATAATGAACCATGTTATCATCTATTACCTAATTATCATCTTTCCACAAATGGAAACACATGTTATAAACAGACAAAATATACTGCTCAAAAATATTAAAGGAATACTTTTTAATCAGTCTCTAGATGCAAACAGCAAATGCCTCTGGGGCTTCATGGTGCCAAATCTGGGACGCTCTACCAATTGCTCTTAGAACTGAAGAAGCTTCTCGGATGACAGGTGAACATCTTCAAGAAACTTAAAGAAGTCTGGTCGCTTTTCTTTCCAAGCTCTTTAGATCGCCACGACCTGCATGATTGAGAACCTTTACAGAACTGTTGCATCGTTTTGATTTCCTTTTATTACTTTGGTGTTTGGGGTCTTTGAAATCAGCCCTCTGTAGGTCGTGGCATCTTGCTGTTACTAACACATTACTCAGTGCATATTAGTGTAGATACCACATTATTTTTCCCTGCGGAGATCTTTTTTCTAAGTGTTCCTTTAATTTTTTTTACACACACACACACACACACACACACACACACACACACACACACTTACATTGGTGGTTTGACTGTGTGACAGAAAGGTGACTCGAGCAAAGGGATCTGACAAGCCAGTGTTGTCAGCAGCGATCAGGCCACGAGCCTGATACATGTGGCACCTCAACTGGAACTGATGCTGCTCTGCAGACACACAGACACAGCTGGAAATGTAAAACCTTAAGGATGAACTGCCTGGTCCAGAACAAAACTGAAAGTTTGTTAAAAAGTTATTGTTAGGGTTTACTACAGGTGCAATGTCAACGTTGTCTCTAAATGGTGGGTACACATAAATTGCTGTAGTTGAATTATTTCCATGTGTATTACAAGAGTTTTGCTTTCAGAAGGAAACATTTAATTCAATGCAGTTGAGTTGTCATGATCATGCATTCCTCCTGGTACTCCTGCCATCTCTCCCTCGGCTCTCTCTTTTCTCTCTGTGTATGTGCGTGTATGCGATAACCACACCACATCTTCCAGGGGCACGATCCCCCTGGGTCTCCTCCCTCTGACCAGTGACACACCTGCAGTAATCAACTCACCTGTTCCTCATCTGACGTTCCTTTAAATACAGAGGACGTTCTTTCAGCCATCGCTTGAGCGTTAAACCAACTGCAGTAGATACTCACCTCCAATCTGTAAGTCTGTTTACCTATTTCCATGTTCCCTTTTCCTCATCCATCCTTTCTTCTGTCCAGGAGACTGATATGTTTGTCTCGTGGACGGTTCTGTTCAGAGGAGAGGATCCCGTTTCACGGTCCTGTTTGAAGACGGAGGATAAATCTACCGGACTATTGTAAATAGAGACTGTGGATTTTTCCCCTTTTGATAGACACTGTAAATAGTACCTGCACTTCACTGTAAATAAATTCGCTGAACTGGCATCCTGGGTCTCGCTTTTGAGTCCGTCTGCTCAAAGGTTATGACAGAGTGCTTGGACTCCGTTCAGCACTCTCTTGTCCAACAGGAAGCTCAGCTGGTGAGCGTTTTCCAAGCCCTGCTCAACGACGTGCTAAGACACTACCTCAATAGGTTTGTTTTCATTTATTTAAATGACATTCTGATTTTTCCCAAATCTCTTTCTTTACACGAGTCACATATCCGTTTGGTGCTGCAGCATCTCCTAGATAACCTATCTGTGGAGGGAGAGAAAGTTTCACGTTGACTCCGTCTCCTTTTTAAGCTACATTGTTGAGAAAGGACAAATTAGGGCTGACCCAGCAAAGATCCAGACGATAAATGATTGTCTCACACCAACAACCATCGATATCGTGTCGGATTGTGGTCCCCAGTTCACCTCCAGTATATGGAAAGAGTTTTGCACTGTCCCGGGACCCCTGGCTAGTCTTTCCTCTGGTTTTCCCTGCAGACCAGCAGCGAGCTGGTGTGTGGTGTCCTCCAATCCTTCCCAGCTAGCTGCAGGGCTCTCATCGTTCAAGGCTTCCCTGGGGTATCAGCCGCCTTTGTTTTCAACTGTTGAAGGTGAGTTCTTTGTACCTTCTGTTGAACACCATCTCTGCAGGTGTCAGTGACTTTGGAGGGCAACACAGGCTGCTCTGCATCAGACCAAAGAACTGAATAAACGATGTGTCGTCACAGGACTACTTACCGGGTCAAAAAGCATGGCGTGGTGGGTTGGTGCAGCCGACTCAGGGGGCAGTGAGCCCACTTGACTCGTTATACCGTTAGCTTCTAGGGTTAGCTTCTCTGCCATATTTCATCCCAAATTTACTTTAAATCTTTCCAGTTTAGTTAGAGTGCTAACCAGTATCGAGTGGTAGACTAGTAGGAGTTGTTTCAAACCTCACCATGTGACTCACCATGACTCCCCTAAATGGCCTCCTACTACCAGGCAGTACACTTAGCCTTCATTCCTAGGTGTAAGGTATGTGAAGACCTTTGCTCAACTTCCTGTGGCTCAACTTCCTGCCTACAACCACATTAGCTCCGGCTGACTCTTTAATCAAGCCAATGATGAAAGTCAATGCTTGGGCTACGCAGTGATTGTCCCAATGATACCTTGGGTTATAACCATTGCCCAGTCTTCTACACCATGCCAGTGTGGCCACACTAGCTGGGATGAACCTCTCACAGTACCCTTCTTGCCACTTGAACAGAGTAGAAGAAGGAGCCGACAGGACCTACCTTACCAAGGTGAAATATGCCACGAGTTACAGAGTCACCAACTCTCACTTTTGAGGTGCATGTGTTCTGTGACACAGAAAAAACTAATGAATCTGTAACTTATCTGAGGATCACATGTTTCCATGGAAATATTCACACTTCACCCGTGATGGCCAGATCCCGTGTCTCCGTCATCTCAAACGAAGTTGTCTTCTCGGGCTCGGTGCTGCTCTGACTGGAATACAGGTGGCTAAGACTCTCAAAAGTGAGCTCATGGTACCACTGCAGACCGATTATACTGTTGTGCTGGTTTGGTCTGAGTCCTGCTGTTAAAAAGTCTTTGTTGAAACTTGAATTACTGAAATTCATGGTAAATGGTAAATGGCCTGTGTTTGTATAGCACTTTACTAGTCCCTAAGGACCCCAAAGCGCTTTACACAACCAGTCATCCACCCATTCACACACTGGTGATGGCAGCTACGTTGTAGCCACAGCCACCCTGGGGCGCACTGACAGAGGCGAGGCTGCCGGACACTGGCGCCACCGGGCCCTCTGACCACCACCAGTAGGCAACGGGTGAAGTGTTGCCTACTGGACAAAACAGCTCTGGTCTTCGTGCTGATTGCTTCAGTCCCTTCACCATCAACATAGGCGCAAGAAGAAGTACCTAACCACCAGCTGTGTAGACCTGGACTTACTGCTGAGTCTTGACTCAGACTCTGTGTCGACTAATCTCCTGTCAGGGAACTGAAATATAGTCATATCATAGTACCAGTTTCTTAGGTGTGACCAAGTTGTCATCATTATGGCCATGGTCTCTTAGCTGCCAAGCTTATTCCTCTGCTTCATATGCAAGATGAGATGTCCTTGTCCTAGTACAACAGAAAGTTTTGGGGTATGATGTGTATTTGCTGTTCAAGGGCCCAGTAGCCCTTGGTGAGTCATGGGGCTGCCCTGAGCTGACTGGTGTGACTTATCAGTGTGTTTGTTTCTACACCTAAGCACTTTTATTTAAGTTGAGTTGAGTCCGTGACAATTATAGGGTTGTGTTTTTAATGAATTCTATGAGCCATTTGAAACACTGGTTTCACGTTTTAGACCTGGAAACTATGTACATATTTTCCATGTCTCTACATATCATAACGCAGGAAACTGTCTTGTCAGTATGGACTGATTTCTGGTTCTAGGTAGTGATCAAAAGAAATGGAAAGCCTGTACACTGCAAAAGCACAATAGATAAAACAAGGTAAATAGACACTGCAAAAGTTAGCTTCAGTCTCACCTTCGCAGTGCAAGTGTGTGGGAGGGCTGTTGGCATCAGCGCCCCCTGTAGCTGGAGTGAATCCTGCAGGCAGGTTATCCAGCATGTGGCTAGAGTCCCTGCAAGCTCCAAACCACAGATACACATCCAGTTTCGCTTGGACTGATAAGCCTGCAACACGCTTACCTGGAGGCTGCGTGCACACAGACACACACACATCCACACACAGAGATTATTTTTCATCTGGAAGCCTTCCTATGGATAAGACATGTTCTGCGTATGTGAGTTTACCTTGAGAAACAGGGTTATGACCTTGCCACAGTTAATTCCTCGGGCCTCCTGCCTGCTGGAGTACAGCAGGTCTCTGGTTCGAACCCGGGCGTATGCAACACGCTTGTTGTTGCTCAGCAGCCACACAAACATGTCTGGAACTGTGTGCTGGGGCTAGAGATTGTGAGGATGTACATGTGTGAATGAGAAAAGTTGTCATATATAAGGCAAATTTAAAAAAATGACATTTCAAAATTCACACTTTTTCCTGTGCCTGCATCCCAATTTTGACTTCGATTTTTCCATTTATTTTACTTATATACAGTAATACAACTTCACAGCATCAGTCATCTGAAGTTTCCTTATATCACAAGACAAACACTCTGCAATGTCAGTGAGAGAACCAGAACCATCAGACGAATCCCTGTGACAACTAACAGATACAAACCTCCTCCACAAGAAAGCGGAGTTTATGTGTGAGTTTTGCTGCGTCCTGTAGCATTTCTTTCACACCACCAGCATTTTTCTTCCTCCCTACCAGGGACTGTGCCTCCCCTATCATACTTTCCTGCAATACACATACATCCATTATTGTATGCGGTGTTGTATAAATGCTGTGTACGCTGTTGTTAAGATTGTGTAATGCACATTATGCATATGGAATACTAAACTGCAAATCTGGTCGCACCTGCCCAGGAGTTGTAAATAAATATCTTACATACTGGACATTTTTGCCAACAAACATCAATATCCAAAACAGTTTAAGTCTGCAATGTGATTGAAATGTATTATAATTGGTGGTCTGTGAGGCTTGTTGTTCATTTTGCATAGGTACTGAGGTAAAAGCAGACAAAAGTTAATTGAGATGTAAAGGAATGTGATAAGAATTGTACTTAGTTTTCCTACCAGCTCCTGTTTACACATGGTCAGGCGTTTCTTGTCCAGCTGTGTTAGATAAGTCGACTTCAGCTCAGCCTTCAACTTAGCCTCCGCTGCTTCAATGAAACTCCTGACAAACAGCCAAAAACATATTTAGCACAAACAGAATAAAATTCTTTTTCCAAATTTTTTCCAGCCCTCTCTAGTTTGCAGTGTTGACTAAGACTGCTGCAAAATGTTAACAATTACTGAGCTTTCAAAACTAAAGTAAAATAAAGAAAAGAACATTTGTGCTGACAGGAAGAGAAAAGTCTGTAATGAAGATCTCAAGTTTCTCAAAGAGACCGTAGTTCAAAAAGCTCAGGATCGTATCGTTTGCATTTTGTTTAATAAGGTGGTAAACTTGGAAAACCTGCCTGAAACATTGCTGTTATTTCCCCAGTCAAAAAACTGGTCAAGGTAGGACAACAAAAACAGAACCATAGGGTGAATGGTAAATGGACTGGTTCTTATTTAGCATTTATCTGCTCTATGCAAGTAGTTCCTGTCTAACATTCACACACATTCATACTCAGATCCACTGGCGAGAAACCTGGGGTTAGTATGTTGCCCAAGGACATTTGCCATACAGACTGAAGCAGTCAAGGATCAAACCACCAACCTTCTGATAAGCAGATGACCTGCTCTACCTCCCGAGTCACAGTAAAAATAGATGCCACCTACATGTGACCAGTACGGCTGGGGTGCTGGATGTGAATCAATTTTAGAATAACGCTGTAATGTGACAAAATGTGAAATAAGTGAAGCACTGTGAATAGTTTCTGGATGTGCTAGTGACTTTAACCTCTATTGTACATCCACTTTAGATTCAACTGCTGTACTTGGTAGCCTGAATTAATAAAGACGTCAGAAGCAGCGGATTAAAGGTGCTGGCGCAGATGATGGTGGAGCTGCCTGCCATGTATCAGGAGTAGGTGGAGGAGCACCAGCAGCAGCTGGACCAGGCCAAATGCCAGACAGAAATTCTGGAAAATTTAATTGTTCATGCTGGGTCTCTAGCAGTGCCACCACTTCACCCAGGCTCTGCAGTGAGGCTCCACAAGATGGGGGAAGGAGATAACACCTGCCCCAGTCATTCCAAGAATGGTTTCGGTCACGGCACAGGAAAGCCGGTGTCCTGTGGGGGAATGGTCGCTGTGGCAGCTGTCAGGGGAGACCCAGGTGGCAGCACTCAGCAAGCCTGACAGCAAGGAAGTGATTCCCGGATGTCTGTTGGGCAGCCCTGGACCAGCTGTGCCTCACCTGAAGACCACTGCCATCAGTTCTGGAAATGGGACCGAGGGATCAGACCTTTGTGTTGCTCTCACCGGTGATGTGAGCTTGTCCGACACCGACCTTGTGGAGGATGAAAAGCGATGATTCGCTCCAGAAAAGATTTCCCACTAGAACGGTCTTGTGACGACACTCTAAGCTCAGCCTTCGATCAAGCGATGAAAATTGATGGTCAAATGATGTGCACTGACATAACCCTGACATTTTCACATTTTGTGTTTATTAGGGACAGACTGTATTGAGACACCACTACACAGAAAGAGCACACCCAGTTATGTCAAAAGTCTGCTGGGAAACTTTTTTCCAGTTGGCTCATTATAACCTGATGTCTGGTCACATGGGATATGACGAAACTCCGGATCCAGTCCTGGCCCGATTGTCTTAGCCAGGCATCCACAGGGAGGTGGTGGATATCCTATCTGGAATGTCAGCTGGTGAACCAGTCAACCATTCTGAGAGCGTGTTTGTGCCCATTACCAGTAACGGAGGTTACCAGGATGATTGAGCATGTATCAAGACACTGAACTGAGGTCTGTTAGCTGTCCCCCCCACAATCCACTGGGCATTTTGACCAGGCCAAGTCTTTTTTGTCCTGGGCTGTGCGGCTGCCGTACCCCACAGTCGTGCCGTGGCAGAGTATGCTCTTGATCACAGCTCTGTAAAAGTACTTGTGCAAGTGAGGTCCTATTCAGGACCAGGGTGGATGATGTTCTGTTCTACTCTCACCACCTGAGGCTGGTTGGTGAGAAAGTCCCTGATCCATGGTATCCAGGTAATCAAACAGAGAGCAGCTCTCAAGCTCCACCACAGTGTCGGGGATGTTGTTATCTCGGTGACAATCACAACACAACTGTTCAGCTGGATCTGGTCTGGCTTGTTAGCGCGGGTCCTGGTATTGGCGACAAAAAGGATGGGGAGAGATGGTCTGTATGGGTTAGCTTGTTAGCTAGCACGTAAGGCGCTCCGCTTGCCTCACTTCTCACTGCGGTGTCTCCTCCGTCTCTGGAGCCACAGAGGGGAAATGGTGAAAATCTCTTCCATCTGTTGTAGCTCCAGTGGATAAAAATCCTGCTTCAAATGTACGAATTGGATATTCTGTTCGTTAATTTCTAGTAATTCCTCCCATACTGTCTAAGTGTCCAGCCCACAGTTGTCCAGCCTAGAAGTAATAAATGCAATTTATATAGGCAGGAATGCTTCGAGGAACTCCTTAATCCTTTCTGTAGAGGAAGCAGAACTTGGAGATGAGTGGAGTGGGCTGATTCGTCTATCACTGCCCATCACTGGGGATGAGGTCACTGAGTTAGTTAAACAACTCCTTGGTGGCCAGGCCCCTGGGGTGGATGACGTTCCCCCTGTGTGTTTCAGGAATTTGGGGTTATGGGCCATTTAGTCCCCGTACAAGCGTTGCAGGAGTTTGGTCTCCAGCATGGAAGGATGGTGTCATTATGAAGACATTCTAAGCTTCAATTCGATGGACAAAGTTAATGTCTGTTAAGTCTGTCATGGCTTAAAATGTGACAATGGAGTTTGAATGTCTAAAATTAGAACAATGACAACTATTAAGTAAACTGTTTTTGCTGTAGGAGTTCTGTTCTCAGTATTTATTGACTTGTAATGTCAGATCACATTTGCTGCTATGCTCTGTGCTATAAAATAATACATTTTTATTCAAATTTAAATTAATTATTTAAGTTGATTGTTTGGCCTTTATTTTCCCAGGAAGTGAACCACGTGAGACAGTTAGCTCACAAAGTAGCATTAAAGAGTTGCTGTGATTACCTGGCATCTGCACAAAAGTCCTGGAGGACAGATTTCATCAGCAGCTCGGCTGCAGGATCTGACTTTCTGTGGAGCTCCCATGCATTTGTCACCCCCTCCTCCTGCAAGACATGAAGATGAAGTTTCTCTCACGAGTGTAGGTGAGTGTAGGTGATATGTTGACACAGTTATCAGGTCAGTCAAAGCCAAGTCACTTTTTCACTTTAACAAATGTATCAAGTGTCACTGTGTCTTAATATACAGTAGAATGAAGTTTTAACACACTCATCAACACACATCAGTTGTTGACAGTCCATTTCTTTAAGATATGATGTGAGTGAAGTTGCCCCCCCCACCTTCTTCAAATCCAACAAAAGTGGTATCAAACATTTGTGCTGGTTTGTGCTGGTTTGTGCTGCAGAAATTTTTGTTTGTGCCGCTATTATTTTAAAGATATTAACAAAAATTTCTAGAGGTCAACCAGCCCCCCCATATTAATGGAATCAAACAAAATTGATGTCAAACATTTGTGCTGGTTTGTGCTGCAAAAATGTTTGATTGTGCTGCTAACATTTTAAAATGTTTAATAAAATAACGTCTTGATGCGTGCTTAATCATCCAGGTAAGTAAATCCCAAAAGGTTGATTCTGTTCATCTGGACATTTTCAGTTGGAGAAACGTTTCGTCACTCATCCAAGTGACTTCTTCAGTCTCAGCTGACTGCAGGTTTCCCCAACCTTATAAACACATGTGAGTGAAGTTGCCCCCCCCTACCTTCTTCAAATCGAACAAAATTGATGTCAACCATTTGTCCTGCAAATTATTTTGTTTGTGCAGGTTATGTTTCCCTAATTTTATAAACAGTACATGTACAGTGAGAGATGTTACATCTGTCTTCACTTGCATCCCAGTCATAGAAGCGTTGGAGGTCGTTCATAAGAGATTACAGGATCATCCCAACCTCAGCAACAGGACCACTCTCAGCACTGATCAGTTGTGTTTGCTTTTGGAACTGTGTCTTAATTCCACCTATTTTGCATAAGGGTCAGTACAGGCAGAAATCTAGGTGTGCCATGGGTTCCCACAGGCCCCTGGTCAAAGTCACCAAACCAGTTCGTAAGCAGGTACAGGTGTGGCCAGAAGGGTCCTCAGAGGCACTGCTTTTCCACCACAGGCCGCCACACACGACAACACCACAGACTTTCAGGAATATACAGAAACTGTCACTGCCTACATCCCAAGAATAAGAATTTGCATACTAACAATCATGGAACTAAGACTGAAAGAGATGAGATGTGTTTCGCTCTGTGTGTGTGTGTGTGTGTGTGTGTGTGTGTGTGTGTGTGTGTGTGTGTATACATACAAGAAGAACTGCTATGTTGTCCAGCATGTTTGAGTTGTGCATTCGGTAGGTTCTTTCTTCCCAGTGACTCAGCACATTAATACATGGCTTCTGCTTCTCCAGAGGCAAGTACATGTAGTACCTACACACACACACACACTGTAAACTTGAAACTTTACAAAAAGAAAAAAAATGATACTGTTTCAGTCCACTACTGTTAATGATTTGTTAATATCAATAGGTTTGGCTAGGAGTGATTTATTATTATTAAATATTATTGACTCTCCTTTATTAACATCATTAGCACCAGTAACCTAATCCATCCATCCATGCAACCTCTTATTCAACAACAGGGGAGAAGCCCAGACCTCCATCCCCCAGCCACCTCCTCCAGCTTATGTGAGGAATCACAGAGGCGATAAAAGGCCTGCTGACACGCCCAGAACACCTCACCAGGAGGTCAAATCAGATGCCTGAATCACCTCAACTGGCTCCTTTCAATGTGGAGGAGTAGCAGCTCTACTCTAAGCTGAACTCCTCACCCTGTCAGTAAGTGAGAGGCCAGGAGAAAGCTCATTTCGGCTACTTGGGGGGGGCGACCGTGGCTCAGGGGGTTGGGAAGCGCATCTGTAACCGGAAGGTCGCCGGTTCGGTCCCCAGGCTCTCTGTCCTGGTCGTTGTGTCTTTGGGCAAGACACTTTACCCTACCGCCTACTGGTGATGGCCAGAGGGGCCGATGGCGCGATATGGCAGCCTCGCCTCTGTCAGGGCAGCTGAGGCTACAACTGTAGCTTGCCTCTACCAGTGTGTGAATGTGAGAGTGAATGAATAGTGGCATTGTAAAGCGCTTTGGGTGCCTTGAAAAGCGCTATATATATCCAATCCATTACCATTACTTGTATAGGAAATCTTGTTCTTTTAGTCCCTGCACAAAGCTCGTGAGCCTAGGTAATGGTAGGGACGTAGCTCGACCAGTACACTGACAGCTTATGATGCGTGACTTCCTGTTGGCTGAACCTTTGCTGCATGTCACTCACCCGCTCTCTTTCCATCTGTCTATCTGTGCTTTCTAATAAAGGCACTGTTTATGTTTTATTGCAAATTTTAAAAAGAAATCCACGGTTTGCAATGACTGTCCAATGAAAATTAAACGTGCTGTCTTTGGTGCATAGAACAGAGTTTCTGACATCCACAAGAACTTTAATGTTTTTCAAAGGATCAGCAAAGTGACTCAACCTGTTTCCTTCCACAATGATTGGTTTTTCTGGAGATGTGGTGGATTTTGAAGTCATGGCAGCGTCTTGAGTTTCTCTGGGTAGCAGGGGGGAAGTAGGACTGTTAGGGGAGGTGCTGAGAGAGAACGAGCCGAACACATCACTAGTGTCTGGGAAATCCAGCACTCTTGGCATCCTCCGAGGGACTGCAGGACTGGTGAAACTGATAGTGGGCTGAGGGGCAGACTCTAAGGTGTTACCATAGTTACCTGATAGTGGGAGGAATAGTAAATGATAGTTTCATTATATATTAACCACATAAATGCAAGACTGGTATTATTCTTCATGTTTGGATTATGTGACTAAATGATTAGCAGGACACTAAACTCCTTAACACTCCACACATCCACTTACCGAGAGAGAACTCAAAGCTGATAGGCCTGTCTCCAATTTTCCTGTCAATCATGGTGGCCTCAAACAACGCACCAAACAGCAGGAAGCTCTCATTGTCGTCTGCATTAAGCTGGACACAGAAACATCTTCATGTATTCATTTCTCTGAAATTTGCACAATACTCTTTTTGCACAACCTAAATGGAGAAAGTAATTATCCATCTGGAGACACGGAGGTTTCCAGAATTTTTCAGTGAGGTGATACACGAGGGACCAAGTACCAGGTACAAGCGTGTAGAAAAATGTGAAACCTGTGTTTAATTTTCAAGCTCATGTGCCTTTGTATAGAAAAATAGATGAAAAGTGGCACTGTACAAATGGTAAAACATGTATTTACACTTTTTAATCATAATTAGATGCTATTAGGCTATTTATTAGGATGCTGCATGTTGCATAAAGCGCTTTGAATCCCCAGACACAAAAGAGAATCACTAGAACCATATTTTAAAATCTGCATGAAAGGAGAAATCTAAACAATTAAAAAGTGGTTTGAAGTACAATAATGAAGAAAACTAGAAAGCAGCATAAAATTGAAATATTTAAAGTATGACTACATTTCAACCATACTTAATTACTTTACTAAATGCATTTTTACGCTTCACTATGCTCTCATCCAGAGGGAGACATTGCAGGTCAGTAAAACTACTAAAATCATGAACTGTTTGCAAGTCCTGCCAAAAGTCCTGGAATTTTATCTGACTTTAGAAAAAGGCAGCATGATGTTGCCCCATTAGATGCTTTTTCAGCATGTTGTTAACGCAATGGTTTTATGGTTCCCAGTTAGAAAAATCTTTTGTGTAATTGATATATTTAGCTTTGGTGGAAGCTCTCAGAATTAGGTTCAATTCAACTCAATTGTACTTGTATACTGCCAAATCACAGCAACAGTAGCCTCAAGGTGCTTTATATTGTAAGGTAGACCCTACAATAATACAGACAAAACAATCATATGACCCTATATGAGCAAGTGCTCTGGCGACAGTGGGAAGGAAAAACTCCCTTTTAACAGGAAGAAACCTTCAGCAGAACCAGGCTCAGGGAGGGGCGGGGCCATCTGCTGTGATTGGTTGGGGTGAGAGAAGGAAGACAGGATAAAGACATGCTGTGGAAGAGAGACAGAGATTAATAACAGATATGATTCAATGCAGAGAGGTCTGTTAATACATAGTGAGTGAGAAAGGTGACTGGAAAGGAAAAACCCAGTGCATCATGGGAATCCCCGGCAGTCTACGTCTATTGCAGCATAACTAAGGGAGGATTCAGGGTCACCTGGTCCAGCCCTAACTATATGCTTTAGCAAAAAGGAAAGTTTGAAGCCTAATCTTAAAAGTAGAGATAGTGTCTGTCTCCTGAATCCAAACTGGAAGCTGGTTCCACAGAAGAGGGGCCTGAAAACTGAAGGCTCTGCCTCCCATTCTACTTTTAAATACTCTAGGAACAACAAGTAGGCCTGCAGAGGGAGAGCGAAGTGCTCTAATAGGGTGATATGGTACTACAAGGTCATTAAGATAAGATGGGGCCTGATTATTTAAGACCTTGTATGTGAGGAGCAGGATTTTGAATTCTTTGTTTAATATGTGCATTGAAGGACATGTCCTGGTCAAAAATGACTCCAAGGTTCCTCACAGTGTTACTGGAGGCCAAGGTAATGCCATGCTGAGTAGGCACCTGGTTGTATATCATATTGCTGGGTTTTTTTGTATTTTTTATTTGGGGCCTTTTACAACTTTATTGACAGATACAGTGAAGAAATGGCAGGAAAGCAGAGGAAAAGAAAGAGGGGAAGACATGCAGTAAAGGGCGGCAGGTTGGACTCACACCTGGGCTGGCCACTTTCAGTTGTACGACATGTGGTTGCCTGTTCAATGCACTGAGCTAAATGGCACCCATTGCTAAAGTACAATAACCTCAGTTTTATCTGAATTAAGAAGCAGAAAGTTAGCGGCCATCCAGGTCTTTATGTCTTTAAGACGTTCCTGCAGTTTAACTCATTGGTGTGTGTTATCTGGCTTCATGGACAGATAGAGCTGGGTGTCATCTGCATAGCAGTGTAAATGTATGCTATGTCTTCTAATGATGCTGCCTAAGGGAAGCATGTATAATGTAAACAGAATTGGTCCTAGCACTGAACCCTGTGGAACTCCATAATTAACCTCAGTGTGTAAATACTGATAAAATACTGGAACACACACACACACACACACACACACACACACACACACACACACACACACACACACACACACACACACACTCCTCTTACCACAGGAGGAGGATCCACAGGCAGGACCTCTGCTGCAGCTCTTCCTTTGTCATCATCAGCAGCTCCACCTGTGCCTGCTCCTCCTCCAGCTTTTCCTGCTTTAGCATCTTTTATTGGCTTCATAATACGGCTAAGTTTGGAGTCTGACCCTGTCCCTCCCGACAGAATCTCAACAGCCAGCTCCATGTAGAGTCGGCCCCTGATACCAACAGAAATCGGGCAGCTCATTGGTTTCAGTTTAATTCAGTTCCTTTCCATTCAATTCAGTTTTACTTACATAGTGCCAAATCACAACAACAGACACTTTATGTTGTAAGGTAAAGACCCCAAAATAAGTTTTTCTCAGAATGAACTTTTAATATTACCTGTACGACACACCTTCTCCAATGCCCTCATTAAGCTCCCCTGTGTCATCACCCAAAGAAAAATTTCGAGCAGACCCATACAGGTTGATCCAAGCAGGGCCAAATGTTGGTAAAAACCCTGGAGAAATAATAAAAACAAGAGATATAAAAGTCACCACAGATCAACTAACAGTTCCTCAGTAATTCTTGTGTCATGGACTTTGTTTCCTACCTCTGTCACCATCCTGTTCATTGGAGATGCATCTCAGGTCAAAGTAATGGGTTCCAATGGCAACGTCGTTCATGCTTCCCTCATCCCAAACCTACGAGGAAAGAGAAGCCAGAATTCTAGAAACATTAGTTTGATATGAGGTCAGTGATTATGGACTTAAAACATGACTCTTTCTAAGTGTAAATTACAGTGAAACTACATACAAACATGAAGTGAGCACTTCTGCGTTCATACCTGGATCTTCAGTCTCTGACACAGAGGAGGAAACATTTCAGTGAAGACAATCTGCTCATTCCACACTGGATCTGCTGTCGACTTTTGTGTTGACGTCCGACCCTGAAGGGACGAGTAAATGATTAGAACGTGATATTGATTTGCACAGTGGCAAGTACTGCCACTTCACTGCGAGGGGGCTCCTGGTGCAAAGTGCTTATGATGTAAATAGTAAAACACTGTATAAATGTATAATTTTACACTCTAGTGTAAAAGCCTCCCAAATCACCTGCAGAGATACCAGCCCCAGTGACCCTCAGAACAAGGAGGCAGTGAAAAGTAGCTTTTATGTTTAATTTCTAAATATAAATGATCAGACTTATCTGCTAATAAATGACATTTAACCAACCACTTGTTTGAAGAAGCTGACCACAACATATGGGTCTATGAGTGCTGTGTTTTCTCCTATGAAGGCCTTGGTGACATTAGCCATGATGCTGGAGTTGTTGCGGGGAAGGCCTTCAGCTCGATACACCTTCACACAGAAACGAGCCCATGGTCGTTCAGAAGGAAACCCCTCTGGAATCAACAGGTTCCTGAGGATGACCATAAACCATACACTTATATCAAATTTGCTACGAATTATGAGCAACAAGTGGAGGGATGAGCAGCACAAAGGCAAGTCTCATAATAGCTTAAGCTTTTGCATATACAGGGAGTGCAGAATTATTAGGCAAGTTGTATTTTTGAGGAATAATTTTATTATTGAACAACAACCATGTTCTCAATGAACCCAAAAAACTCATTAATATCAAAGCTGAATGTTTTTGGAAGTAGTTTTTAGTTTGTTTTTAGTTTTAGCTATTTTAGGGGGATATCTGTGTGTGCAGGTGACTATTACTGTGCATAATTATTAGGCAACTTAACAAAAAACAAATATATACCCATTTCAATTACTTATTTTTACCAGTGAAACCAATATAACATCTCCACATTCACAAATATACATTTCTGACATTCAAAAACAAAACAAAAACAAATCAGCGACCAATATAGCCACCTTTCTTTGCAAGGACACTCAAAAGCCTGCCATCCATGGATTCTGTCAGTGTTTTGATCTGTTCACCATCAACATTGCGTGCAGCAGCAACCACAGCCTCCCAGACACTGTTCAGAGAGGTGTACTGTTTTCCCTCCTTGTAAATCTCACATTTGATGATGGACCACAGGTTCTCAATGGGGTTCAGATCAGGTGAACAAGGAGGCCATGTCATTAGTTTTTCTTCTTTTATACCCTTTCTTGCCAGCCACGCTGTGGAGTACTTGGACGCGTGTGAGCATTGTCCTGCATGAAAATCATGTTTTTCTTGAAGGATGCAGACTTCTTCCTGTACCACTGCTTGAAGAAGGTGTCTTCCAGAAACTGGCAGTAGGACTGGGAGTTGAGCTTGACTCCATCCTCAACCCGAAAAGGCCCCACAAGCTCATCTTTGATGATACCAGCCCAAACCAGTACTCCACCTCCACCTTTCTGGCGTCTGAGTGGGACTGGAGCTCTCTGCCCTTTACCAATCCAGCCACGGGCCCATCCATCTGGCCCATCAAGACTCACTCTCATTTCATCAGTCCATAAAACCTTAGAAAAACCAGTCTTGAGATATTTCTTGGCCCAGTCTTGACGTTTCAGCTTGTGTGTCTTGTTCAGTGGTGGTCGTCTTTCAGCCTTTCTTACCATGGCCATGTCTCTGAGTATTGCACACCTTGTGCTTTTGGGCACTCCAGTGATGTTGCAGCTCTGAAATATGGCCAAACTGGTGGCAAGTGGCATCTTGGCAGCTGCACGCTTGACTTTTCTCAGTTCATGGGCAGTTATTTTGCGCCTTGGTTTTTCCACACGCTTCTTCCCTGTTGACTATTTTGAATGAAACGCTTGATTGTTCGATGATCACGCTTCAGAAGCTTTGCAATTTTGAGACTGCTGCATCCCTCTGCAAGATATCTCACTATTTTTAACTTTTCTGAGCCTGTCAAGTCCTTCTTTTGACCCATTTTGCCAAAGGAACGGACGTTGCCTAATAATTATGCACACCTGATATAGGGTGTTGATGTCATTAGACCACACCCCTTCTCATTACAGAGATGCACATCACCTAATATGCTTAATTGGTAGTAGGCTTTCGAGCCTATACAGCTTGGAGTAAGACAACATGCATGAAGAGGATGATGTGGACAAAATACTCATTTGCCTAATAATTCTGCACTCCCTGTACATCATCTGTCTGTAGCACTGAGCATGAGTAACATGAATCTCGATTGAAGCTTGAGCTCCCCCGATACAACCTTCAGTGGTTTATTAATTCTTTATAATCCAAGCCGCTCTGCAAATGCTTTTCCAGCTTGGAGTAAGACAACATGCATGAAGAGGATGATGTGGACAAAATACTCATTTGCCTAATAATTCTGCACTCCCTGTACTGATATCTCTGATTCGAGCAGCCCTTGGACTGGCTCAAAGATGTTCATTTCAAGAGGAGAAAATCCCGTGGACGCCTGGATCACCTCCTGCACTGCAAACAACAGAGGGTCTAACCAGCGATCCCAATTGTGTCCATCCAAATGAAAGAACTTACTAATCATGGATTTTATAGTCTTATTCAGCCGCTCCCCCAACCTGTCAGCCTGAGGGTGGCAGACGCTGGTCCGAACATATTTACTACTCAATAATTCGTACAGCTCTTTTAGTGTGACAATGAACAATGTGTTCTGGTCAACTAGTACCTCTTTCGGGATAACGACTCGGGAGATGACCTGAAACAGCACCTGGGCCACACTCTTTGCAGAAATGCTGCACAGCGGCACTGCCTCCAGATATCATGTTGCATAACCCAGCAGAACTAATACAAAGTGATATTTAATACTCACCACAGCACTGAGTGTGCCTTGAACATCCCACGGAGCACTGTTCAAGCGATCATTCAGAAATGGCACAACTGTAAACCTACCAAGACAAGGCCGTCCACCTAAACTCACAGGCCGAACAAGGAGAGCGCTGATCAGAAATGCAGCCAAGAGGCCCATGGTGACTCTGGACGAGCTGCAGAGATCTACAGCTCATAAAAAAAGTGTGCGTGTTAGTCCCCATAGGGAAATAGTTCCTCTGCATTTAACCCATTCACCCAGTGAAGCTGGGGGAATCTGTCCATAGGACAACTATTAGTCGTGCACTGCACAAAGTTGGCCTTTATGGTAATTTACCATTTTATGGTGGCAAGAAGAAAGCCATTGTTAACAGAAAACCAGAAGAAGTCCCGTTTGCAGTTTGCCACAAGCCATGTGGGGACACAGCAAACATGTGGAAGAAGCTGCTCTGGTCAGATGAGACCAAAATGGAACTTAGTGGCTAAAATGCAAAACGCTATGTGTGGCAGAAAACTAACACTGCACATCACTCTGAACACACCATCCCCACTGTCAGATATGGTGGTGGCAGCATCATGCTCTGGGGGGGCTTCTCTTCAGCAGGGACAGGGAAGCTGGTCAGAGTTGATGGGAAGATGGATGGAGCCAAATACAGGGCAGTCTTGGAAGAAAACCTCTTGGAGTCGGCAAAAGACTTGAGACTGGGGCGGAGGTTCACCTTCCAGCATCAACGACCCTAAACATAAAGCCCGGGCAACAATGCGATGGTTTAAAACAGAACATATCCATGTGTTAGACTGGCCCAGTCAAAGTCCAGATCTAAATCCAATCGAGAATCTGTGGCAAGATCTGAAAACTGCTGTTCACAAACGCTGTCCATCTAATCTGACTGAGCTGGAGCTGTTTTGCAAAGAAGAATGGGCAAAGATTTCAGTCTGTAGATGTGCAAAGCTGGTAGAGACAGACCCTAAAAGACTGGCAGCTGGAACTGCAGCAAAAGCTGGTTCTACACAGTATTGACTCAGGGGGCTGAATAATTACCACACCCCACTCTGCAGTTATTTATTTGTAAAACATGTTTGGAATCATGTATGACTTCTCACGTGTACACCACTTTGTGTTGGTCTTTGTGAGTACAAGAAAATAATTATTATAATATGATGTGTTAAATTTGTTTAGATCAGAGGAATAAGGAGGGATTGGTCTGTGTTTCAGTTTGGCTTAGCTGTAGCCTGAGAGTGTAATTGTTTAGAGAGAAAGGAATTTATGGACACTGGGGGTCTGCCTGCCTGCCAGGAGACAGGAAGCTACAGTTGGGGGTTGCTGATGCTGATGCTTGTACCTTTAATAAAAACTCATAATTGTTATAAACTTAGAAGTAGGTTTGCAGAAGACTCTCCACATGCTTATCTGTAAATGTAAGACAACAAGAGGCCAACGACCCAGTGGATGCAGAGTGGGGGTCTCAGTGTTTGTAATATGTTAACTCTGTTTTCTATGTTGTGTAGAGGAATTTGGTGTGGCTTGGGTGAGGAGATTACTTTTATGACCCCCAGGAAGTCACGTATGCAGAGACACACACAGTGCTTTGACTGTTACGACACACCCACACCTACATGCACACTCACTCACTCACGTACACACACATACACACAGGTACGCGCACACAGTCACTCACGTGCACTCACATAGACACGCGGGTATGCGCACACACAGGCACTCACATGCTCGTGCATAAACACAGACACACAGGGTTTGCAGCGCACCATGGGGGTTTCATGATGGGGTCACTTCTATAAAGCTGGCTGTAACTAACAAAGAGGTGGAAGATTCTGCAGAGGGACACCGGCCTGGCACGTCTTCCCTTCTAGAAGATGCATGCTTAAATGAAGATGAATAAAGGTTTTGTGGAATGACTACTGAGTTCCGGTGCCATCTCTGGATGCTTCGAGGAATAAAAAGAACTGATTTCGTAACATCTTTCACGTGGAATTCCAATAAAATTGATTCATGTTTGTGGCTGTAATGTGACAAAATGTGGAAAAGTTCAAGGGGGCCGAATACTTTTGCATGCCACTGCATGTTACTGATGCCTTTGACACTGTGGATCATGACTGGTGGGTGGGCATCACTGCCTCAGCTCTCCAATGGTTTAGGTCCTTCCTCTCTGATAAGTTTCTGTGTCAGCACTGATAGTTTTAGCTGCACCTCTGCTTCCCTCCCTTGAGGAGTAACATAAGTTTCCATTCTTGGACCACCTTTTGTCTTTGTACCAGGTGCCACTTGGCACTATTTTCCAGAAGAACAATATTTCTTTTCATTGTGATGTGGACAACAGTCAAGTTTGTTTTTCACGTAAGCACAGTGGTGCTCACAGCATCTCCTTGACTGATTTATTTACATAAATGACATTAAAAAATGTATCTCAATACGGGAAAGTACGGGAGGATAAGAAGTGCTATACTATACAACAACTATACTAAGACCTTGATGTTTTATGCTGATGTAAGTATTAGTGATATGGAAATCTCCAATAATGATGTGCATTATTTTCATAGATCAGGTGATGTCAACATAACACATAAACACATTTCATTGCAATGTTGACCCTGTGCTAACTTGCATATCACAAAAAAAACCTGAAAACTGAAACTGAAACATTGTTAACATGGACATTTAGAGTAATATATCAATTAATTGTCATTATGAAGTCAAATAATAATGTTAAATAATGTTGTATTGAAAAAATGTGTCCCTTAATGATAAATATATTGCTCTAACGTTTGGAAATGATTCAAGAGAAAGATTTTCCTAATTCGTCTGACCTGGAGCTTCTACCTATGACTTTGAAGCGTTACATTCTAAAATGAAAATGAAACAGGTGTCATTTTTTACTCATATGATCGGAGCAACTTGAATGAAATCTTTAGCTTCTATAAGCAGTAAAAACTTTAGACTTTAAGATATATTCATGGAATTTTGTAACATTGTAGGGCTTTGTACTGAAAAAAAGTGTGTTGATGCATCTCAATCATCCAGGAAAGTAAATCTCCAAAAGTTGATTCTGTTCATCTGGACGTAGCGTTTTGTGGGAGAAACGTTTCGTCATCATCAGGTGACGTCTTCAGTCTCAGCTGACTGCAGGTTTCAATCTTAGTACATTTGCATAATGACTGAAACCAGCCCACTGAAGGAACAATGAACTGGGAGGTGTTTTGCAGCTTTCTCCATGCCCTGTCATGTGATATATTATTCAATATAGGTCTACTTTGACTTTTAGCATTTATAATAAAGGTGAAGATCAAATGCTTTGCCAACCAATGGTACTCATGTACATCAAAACATAGTATATTGTTTTGATGTTCATAAAAATTGTGGGTAATGTAAAATCTTTGGTGGCCTTGACATTAACCTGGTTTTCAGAAAAATTAAATCAGTTCGAGCTGGTACTGGCATCTACCATCACACAAAATTTGAAAATGATAGTCTAAGGAGCTTGGAAAGAAAAGCGTCTGGACTTCTTTAAGTTGCTTGAAGACGTTTCACCTCTCATCCGAGAAGCTTCTTCAGTTCTAAGGTCAAATGGTGGAGAGTCCCAGATTTACAGTTTTTTCTGAATGCTTAAACCCTAACTGTGATTCCTGTAGCACAATCTCTAAAACTATTCAGACTTATAGCAAAACCACTCACTGAGTTTGCAAAACTAAAAGCACAAAAACTGCTTTGCACTCAGTTTGCAATTTTGTAACACACACTTTGCAAAACTGTAGGCACAATTCACTGCACAACACTCAATTACCACATTTCCAACACACTCCTAGCAAAAGTATACACATGTATGGCTATCATTAACACTAATTTGCCAACTGTCTGGCACACTTTCACATGTGAAAACTTTTTTAGATAATCAGTTCACTTTGCAATCAGCCTAAGCACTATAATACAGGTAAGCTGTGTGTGCGGAGTACAATGGAGGGAGCAGAAAGAGTGATAAGTAGAGGAGGCCGAGGAAGAGGACGTGGAGGTGAAGAAGTAGGATGAAGAGGACGACAAGGACAAGGAGGAGCAAGAGGAAGACGAGGAAGGGGGAGAGGAAGATGAGGAGGGGGGAGAGGAAGGGTAGGAAGAGTAAGAAATAGAATTGCTGATGACATCAGAGCTACAATAGTGGACCATGTAATCAACCGTGGAATGACCCTGAGAGAAGCTGGCCAACGGGTCCAGCCTAACTCGAGCCGCTACACTGTAGCAAGCACCATAAGGACATCTTGAAATGAGAATCGGTGAGTACAGTCACTTCGCACAAAGATTTGTAGCACTGCCGTATGCCAATGAGAAACACACCAATACCATTGATGTAAAAATACTGAAATTGTTACTTTACAGAGTTGCTAGATGACCAGATGCTGGGGCAGAGGAAGCATGTTCACTGCAGACCAAGTAACCCATATAGTCATTATGGCGATTGCAAATAATCCTATACTTGGAAATAAACACTTGTGTTTGTTTTGATGTGTTTGAATAAACACCAGTACTTGAAGTTTGGATCCCTCTATGCTTATGGATCTATGACAGAAGTATGAGCTCAAACTGACATAGCCTACCTTGTGCACAGAGAAAGCAAAGGCCAGATGTGTTTTGTATTCATACCATCAGTGTGCAGTTGGCGCATTGTGTGCTTAGTAGATGACGGCTTGTGTGTACTGTTTGATACGGAAACACCATTTTTACGAAGGTGTGAAGAGTTAATCTAGCTGTGTTTGCTTTTGCAAGAGAACTACAATGTTTTGATTATTGGGTGACAGGTTTTCTTATTTGTGTGAAGAGTTTTGCAAAATTAGCCAATAGTTACAAAAAATGTGCTTAAGCAATCAGAAAAAACTGTAAGCCCTATGGGAGTGATATGGAAATCTAAAATAATTATGTGCATTATTATTTTAAAAAGTCCTGACTTTTCTTTCCAAGCTCCTTAGACTACCGTGACCTGGATGACTGAGAACCTTCACAGACATATTGAAAATGATATCTTGAAAACTGGATCCTAGACTGAAAACAAACAAAACAGACAATTTCTTTCTACGAAATCTACAAAAACATCGGGTCAGTTAAATTATGAATGACATTAAAAAGATGGTTCATACTTGTCTATCTGCTCCTCGGCATCACTTGCTTTTTGTCCTGGCTGCATGGTATCTCCCTTCGATGAAAGGCTGATGTCACACTTGATATAACCTTTGACCCCAGTGCTAATGTCACCACCTTCGGTTAGCATTGCCCACTTATTGATGAACTGGTGACCTACAGGAGTAAGGAAGAGACACTAGTGTGATTTATGAACAGGTAAATTCAATAAATGAAATTAAATCAATAATCTGAGAAATAAATGGTCTGTATTTGTATAGTGCTTTTCTAGTCCCTAAGGACCCCAAAGCGCTTTACACAACCTGTCATCCACCCATTCACGCACACATTCGCACACTGGTGATGGCAGCTACAGTGTAGCCACAACCACCCTGCGGCGCACTGACAGAGGCGAGGCTGCCGGACACTGGCGCCACCGGACCCTCTGACCACCACCAGTAGGCAACGGGTGAAGTGTCTTGCCCAAGGACTCAACGACCGAGACTGTCCGAGCCGGGGCTCGAACCGGCAACCTTCCGATTACAAGGCGAACTCCCAACTCTTGAGCCACAATCGCCCCGAACTATAACCAGACATGAGTCTGTGCCAAGTTGGCACAAACACATTTCTGTAGAAGATCACTTCATTAGAATTTGGCACTGAGTCTTGTTGTTGGTTTGTTTTTTGTGACAGTCAAACAGGTCAGAGTTCGTCACAAAGCAAACAGTTTTCAAAGGCTGCTTTGCCTTTATCTTGACCAATCTGCTAAAACTCTCCACTAGAAAAGCTACTTTACATACGCTATGTTGCCAAAATTATTCCCTCGTCTGTCTTCACACACCTATGAACTTGAGTAAATGGTCTGATTATCAGAGGTGGGACCAAGTCATTGTTTTGCAAGTCTCAAGTAAGTCTCAAGTCTTTATCCTCAAGTCTCAAGTCAAGTCTCAAGTAATGTCAGGCAAGTCAGAGTCGAGTCTCAAGTCACTGGTGTAAAAGTCCGAGTCAAGTCACAAGTCTGAAACTTTGAATTTCAAGTCCTTTCGAGTCTTTAAAAAAAAAAACGAAAAAATAATGTTGCAGTTATGCTAAATGTAAATATTAGACCATGTAATTTTAAAATCTGTGTTTTTCTCAACACATGACAAAATAGTGAACTTAGAAAATATACACAAATTGTGAAATTGCACCTCTTTAAAATGCAGCTCAATTAAACCTAGCTCCAAGAATAATTTTCACCGACAGTTCTGAGATAAGCTGCATGTTATTCTTGGATGCGGTTGTAGGACCAGCTTTAAAATCGCATGACAAAAATATCGTACACATTAAAAAAAACTGTATCACCAACGTAGCCTGGACAACATTTGCTAGTTAGATGAAGTCAGCTATCTCATCTTAGCATATTTATATGCATATTTATAATCATACGGTTCTTGGAGTGAGTGCATACACTCATGAAGTTTAGTAACTTCAGGTCACTGCAACAAGCCCAGGTACAGTTTACCGACGGATGGGTGCAGGACCTTGAAATGCACCGTGTAGAAAGTAAAGACCATCGTACGTATCATAAGTTTACCAGTCTCACAAATTGTCGTCATAAATACACATTCCTTAACCGTTTATTAATAGGACCTTTGAGCTCAATGGTAATTAATTAGTAGTGGAAATAATTTCTGGTAGCATCACAGAAATGTAGCAGTGACAATAATACTGTATGCTGTAATCGTACTGGGCAATTAGTGATACAAAAAACCTGTTTTATCCTGTGAATAAAAGTATATGTTTTTGTCAATGTACCATAATAACAGAAGCGAAACACAATATTGTGTCAGGACAATTCACTATTTATGCACAATAAATAAAGGAGCATAGCGCGACCATTTCTGTTCAGCGCCAGACTTGCTTGTAACCTATATCACCAATTATGTTAACTACAACAGCAGACTGACCTTCGTGTAAATGCTTGGAGCAGACTAACCTGTGAGCTGGAGTGTTCTGGGACGTTATATTTGATCTTTGAATGGCTGCAATCCAGGCCATCCGTCGCGTCTTTGTTACTTCGGAAACATGGCTGAACAATTTCTCTTCAGCGACGTAATCCGATAACAACCGATCTCTTTACCCGTCGGCTTCCCGTGGCTGTCATGCGACCAGCTATTGCAGTTAATAATACAACAGCTTCTTGCCATTTTTGTGTTTCTTTTTATCGCTGTGTGACTGATTTCAATTGAAAGCCTGCGTGCGCTAATACCGCTTGCCACGAGTTCCCAGAATCCTTTGCGGTTCTACCCGTGAATGACGTCACATTTTCAATCTCTATATAATATGCATGTTAAATTTTATATTTGGGGTAAAATATCAAGTCTTTTCAAGTAAACCGGTTCAAGTCCAATTCAAGTCCCAAGTCATTGGTGTAAAAGTCCAAGTCAAGTCACAAGTCTTAGAACATTTTTTCAAGTCAAGTCTAAAGTCATAAAATTAATGACTCGAGTCTGACTCGAGTCCAAGTCATGTGACTCGAGTCCACACCTCTGCTGATTATTATATGGCTCTTTCCTGCTCTCTCGGAGCACTCCAAGAGCTTTACACATCATGTGTTTTTCACCCATTCATACAAGCACTTTTTTCTGTGCTGAAGTGCTTTCTATCTAACATCCGCACACACTGAGCAACTTGGTGTTAGTATCGTTCCCAAGGATATTTGGCATGAAGACCTGAGCAGCCAGTGAATGAAACACCACCCTTCCCTAAAGTCGATCATCTGTGCTACCGCGTGAGCTACATCCACCCTAAAGTGAGAGACATGCCATTCTAAAACCACAGGGCTTAATGTGGTGTTGGCCCAGCATTTACGTTGTACGTTCAAGATGGCGCCGAGTATGGCAGCCTCGTCGCGAGCTCCCCCAAGCAACGGCTTTCTTCTGTGTTTAATTTTACTTTTCCTTTATTTTTTCACGAGCAGCACTTGTCTCCTTGTGTACGACCGACAAACCTTACTGGACATAAAAGACGGTCTTCTTATAACTTTCCGGAGTTCAAGTTTTGCAACACGGACCCTCCGTTTGCAGACCCCCCATTCATCTCACCTGAGACGCCTTTGTTCTCTGGCCCTGGAGGCCGCAAACGCCGACGCAGAGGGAGAAGATCTGGCGTTCTGGTTCGACTGAGACGGCGCACTTACAGACCACCGTTACTCAGTTTATTACTGGCTAATATGCAGTCTCTGGAGAACAAGCTGTGCGAGCTTCGGGCACGGATCTCATTCCAGCGAGAGATGCGGGACTGCTGCGTGATCTGCCTCACAGAAACCTGGCTATCGGACAAAGTACCGGACTCCGCAATACAACTGCCGGGGTTCTCTGTGCACCGCGCGGACAGGTCACAGGATCTTACTGGGAAAAGCAGAGGCGGTGGTGTGTGTTTCATGATCAACAACAGCTGGTGTGATTATGCGAACGTGCACCCGGTCAAATCCTTCTGCTCACCGGACCTGGAGTACCTGATGATTAAGTGCCGGCCATTCTGGCTACCGAGGGAATTTACAGCAGTGATTATTACGGCTGTTTACATTCCCCCACAAGCCGACACTGACCGAGCACTCAGGGAACTGTACAGCGCGATCAGCAGTGAGGAAACCGCACACCCAGAGGCAGCGTTTATCACAGCCGGAGACTTTAATAAGGGAAACCTGAAGAAAGTCTCACCCAAACTCCACCAACACATCCATTTTAACACTCGTGGAGATCGGCTACTCGACCACTGTTACACCTCTTTCCGGGATGCGTACAAAGCCCTCCCCCGCGCCCCATTCGGCCAATCAGATCACTGCTCCATCCTGCTCCTGCCCGCCTACAGGCAGAAGCTGAAACAGGAAGCTCCAACCCGGAGGGCGGTGCACTGTTGGACGGACCAATCGGAGTCTGCGCTGCGGGACTGTTTTGATCACGCGGACTGGGAAATGTTTCACGTGGCCGCCAGAGACATTGATGAATACACAGACTCAGTCTGCGGATTTATCAGGAAATGCGTGGAAGATGTCGTCCCATCCAGAACAGTCAAATCCTTCCCAAATCAAAAACCCTGGATTAACGGGGATGTTCGCGCGGCACTGGCGGCACGGAACACCGCCTTTGCCTCCGCGAACACATCGGACTACAAACACGCACATTACCAACTCCGGAAGACGATCAAAGCAGCCAAACGTGAGCACAGGGACAGGGTGGAGCAACAGTTTGACAACCCTCGGAGTATGTGGCAGGGACTAAACACGATCACAGACTTTAGAGGGAAAACCAGCACACCGCAGACCACGGCCTCTCTGTGTGAGGATCTAAACGTATTCTACGCTAGATTCAACACGGCGAACACCATGAGACCGGACAGTGTGCGCACCGCGGATGATGTCAGTGCGCACACTGTGTCTGAGGAGGATGTGCGGAAGTGCTTCAGGAAGGTGAACGCACGCAAAGCTACTGGTCCGGACGGGATTCCCGGCCGCGTCCTCAGGTCATGCGCGGCTCAGCTGGCTGGAGTGTTCACGCACATCTTCAACCTTTCCCTCTCTCTGTCTGTAGTCCCAGCCTGCTTCAAAATGGCCACCATCGTCCCTGTACCCAAATCCTCCACCATCTCCTCATTGAACGACTGGCGACCTGTAGCCCTGACCCCCATCGTAAGCAAATGCTTCGAGAAGCTGGTCAGGGACTTCATCTGCTCTGCACTACCCGACTCACTGGACCCTCTACAGTTTGCATACCGCCACAACAGGTCCACTGATGATGCCATAGCCCTGACACTACATACTGCCCTGTCACACCTGGAGAAGAGAGACACGTATGTGAGGATGCTGTTTGTAGATTACAGCTCAGCATTCAATACCATCGTTCCCTCGAAGCTGGACAGGAAACTGCAGGATCTAGGACTGAGCAGCTCCCTCTGCAGCTGGATCCTTAGCTTCCTGTCTGACAGACGCCAGGTGGTCAGACTGGGCAGCATCACCTCATCCCCCATCACACTGAACACTGGTGCTCCACAGGGGTGTGTACTGAGCCCTCTCCTGTACTCACTCTACACCTACGACTGAGCCCCCGCATCCTCAGGACCTTCTATCACTGTGCCATTGAGAGCATCCTCACTGGATGCATCACCACCTGGTATGGCAACAGCACCGCCTACAACTGCAAAGCTCTCCAGCGAGTAGTGCGGTGCTCTGAACGGATAATTGGAGGTGAGCTTCCCTCCCTCCAAGACATCTACAGGAAGCGCTGCCTGAGGAAAGCGGGGAGGATCATCAAGGACTCCAGTCACCCCAGCCATAAACTGTTCAGACTGCTTCCATCAGGAAGGAGGTTCTGCAGCATCCGGTCCCGTACCAGCAGACTGAGAGACAGCTTTTTCCACCAGGCCATCAGACTGCTGAACACGTCATAGACACCTCAGCTTCACTACTGGAACTTCAACATTATGCACTCCACACTGTATATAAATGCCACTTGTTCTGCACATATTCAACTCTGTATATTTTATATATTTTATTATTATTATTATTATTTTTTTTTTTTTTTTTTTTTTTTTTTTTTACTATTTAATTTGTAAAAATGTGTATACACACACACACACACACACACACACACACACACACACGTAGGAAAATATTTAGTATACACAGTTTATACAGTATACACACAGTTTCAGGTTGGCCATTCTTGTATTTTGCTCGTTTGTGTTGTTGTGTTTGCACATCTCTGTTGCTTGTGGGGCTCGCACACAAGAATTTCACTCGCACTCGTTTTTCCTTCCCACTGTTGCCAAAGTGCTGCTCATAGGGGGTCATATGATTGTTGGGTTTTTCTCTGTATCTATGAAGCGCCTTGAGGCGACTTTTGTTGTGATTTGGCACTATATAAATAAAATTGAATTGAAGTTAATTGTGGAATATTTAGTAGTGAGGAAATTTCATGACTGGACTTGTAGCACAGGTAGCATCCTATCACCTGACTTCACAAGGGACTATACTGATGCAAATTAGCTTTAGCTAACTTTGGTAAAATGCACTGAACAGCAACATTTGTGTTAATATTGTACATTAATACTTTCTTAAATAACATTAATTAAGTAATATTGATAATCACATCTCACACTGGAATTTACTGAGAACGGGTTGTTCTAAGTTGTTTTCTAATGTTTGTAGTCTCCATGCTGATAACTGAATTCCGTTATTTGGACTGGTGTGTATGATACGTTTGGCAACATATTGCATATTAAAAATTTAGGATACCTGGCTGTTTGTAGACTGTCCACACATCTAACTTAAAGGATCCGACAGAGAAACTCCTCAGCATTTTAGAGTGTAAAACCTGGAGAGAGAATGAAGGCAGAATTAAAATTACTTAAAAGCTAAACTGTGGATTTTTGAACCAATCGTTTAGAGATGCCAGAAACGTTTCGCTGCAGTCTTTACCCACCGTCAGCTTGATCACTTTGTCGAAGAAGACATCTTTGAGGGCAAAAAAGTCAAACACGAAATACTGATGGAAAGAAATGACAGGACAGGGTGACAGATTGTGTTAATGCACAGTAAACTATTGTACTGATGCACAGCTGGTTCAAATGGGTTCTTTTTGTTTATTTTTATTTTTTACCTCATTGTAAAAAGGAGCATTGGTTCCTTCCTTGACTGATGTCTGTTTCTTCTCATCACCAATCTCTATCACTATGCTCGGGTCAATGTTTTCCCCCACAAGCTGTCTGGCCTCTGTGATATTAATGGCAATCTATGAGCCAGATAAACAATAGCATGTGTTATTAGAGCATGTGTTCCCATCAGGGTTAAGACAATTGTCCAGTTTACATACAACTGAAAATATGAAATACCAGCACTCACATTTCTCAGTACATTAAAAGAAACACATCTAGTAGACTACCAGCGAATTGTGGATGCGATTACCTGGAAGCTCTGGGGTTTCGCTTCACTGTCCTGAATGCGAGTATTCAGTTTGGACCTATGGAAAGAGAGTCAGAGACAAATGAGGTTATTGCTAGTAGAGAAACACAGTTCAGGTGTATTTAGGCACACGGTTACTTCTCTAGTTGGCTATTGTTTCTACAATTAAATATTACAGTGAAGGAAATAATTATTTGATCACCTGCTGAATTTTTAAGTTGGCTTACTTCCAAAAACTTAAAAATTTTCAATTTTTATAGTATTTTCATTTTGATGGAGAAGGACATCAACCAAAACTCCAAAAAAATAAATGTAAAGTAAGACTATAATTAGCTAAGAGCACGGTGGCACAGTGGTTAGCACTGTTGCCGCACAGCAAGAAGGTCCTGAGTTCAATTCCACCATCAGGCTGGGGTCTTTCTGTGAGGAGTTTGCATGTTCTCCCCGTGTTTGCGTGGGTTCTCTCCGGGTACTCCGGCTTCCTCCCACTGTCCAAAGATATGCACTTAGTGGGGATTGGTTAATCCAAATTGCCCATAGGTGTGAATGTGCGAGTGAATGTGAGTGCGACTGGTTGTCTGTCACTGTGTGTTAGCCCTGCGACAGACTGGCGACCTGTCCAGGGTGTACCCCGCCTCTCGCCCTATGACAGCTGGGATAGGCTCCAGCGCCCCCTGCGACCCTGAAAAGGATAAGTGGACGCGAATGGATGGATGGATGGACCTGAGTCCAGCGATGGGTTTTTAGGTAATGGTTTAACTACCGCCAGCTTGAAAGCCCGTGGTACGTAGCTGATAGCATAGACAGGCTGATCATATTTAAGATTAACTGTTGGTAGGACGTCTTTGATCAATCTTGAAATGGAGGCTAAAAGACTCCAGTGTTATCCTCTGTGCTGTTGCAAGCTGGGCAGCACATTGAGGGTCACTAAGATACTCAAAAAAATGGATCCTTAAGGACAGTAACCCTTTGGAGTGTGGAGCTGGACTCTCCAACAGCGGTGCTAGAGAGGGCAATGTTGTCCAGTCCAGCAGCTTTCAAGACGTCTACAGGAGAGAGTATCTGTAGAGCGAGGAGTCGGCTAAAACCCCTCCTGAGATGGATGCAAACCTGGTGACCAACTACAAGAAACACTGTACCGCTGTGCATACCAACAATTTATAACTTTTATGTTATACAATGAAACTACCATAAAATTAGAGACTGTTCGTTTCTTTCTCAGAGAGCTAACTTATCAATTCACTGGGAGAGGAAAGGATTATTTCCCCCATTGTCGGGTTCATAACATCTTCTTTTATTGACCCAGTTCCAACCCCAAAATGTTGTTACCACCAGTCACCACTGACGCATAATATTTTCCTAGAAGTGTTACCATGGAAACACCTGTGTAGACAGAGATAATCTGATTGGTACTGTAAGCATGAAAACTCGTACCTGTTAGTGTTCGGGATTGTTCTGGTTCTTGCTGCAGATTGTTTTGGTTTATCGTCAGTGTTTTCTCCCTCCAGTAGGAGAGAAGCTTCAGGAGCGGCCTCCACCTCACTGTCTATAAGCATAAACAAACAATTTCAGGATTCTTTCCTGACTGAAAAGATCTTAAAGGCCAGTCAGTAGTGATAGTTTGGTGGAATTGTGTGTACATGAAAAATGCGCAACCATGCGCATATACTGTTTTTGCATGAGTGCCCCCATCCCCTTTCCTTTGTCTCTGGCCACATGTCTTTATTAGTTATTGTAATGCTTTAATTTGATTCAGTTCTGCTGCCTATAATTCAATTAATTTAGTCTTTTTCAAAAATAACCCTAAAGCTCCTCTTGGTATTTTCAACTCCTTCTTATTTTTGTAATTCATTTGTGGATCTTAAACGTTTCAGGTTTTCAAGTTTTGCATCTGTTCAAAATGTAAGTGAAAAAATTAAAATGGGTTTATTCTTCTTGAAAGTAACGTTGTGCTAATCTGTTTATTTACATGGTGTAAACGTCTGATGTGAGCATTGTTTCCAAAAGTTAAAGTAACACTCACTTAAATTTAAGTCCAGACGTTATCACATAGAGCAACATACACACTACAGTAACTAAATGTGTAACCCTGCTGAAGAAGCTGACGACTCAGAGCAACAAGGAGCGAGATCCAGCTATCGTGAAAGGCATGTAACTGAAAAGGGCAAAGAAATGAAGGAATATGAGGCAAAGAAAAATGACATGTCATTGTGCAAATTTTAAATTAATTTTAAAATAATTTAAATTTTGAACTCAATCTATTACTTTTGGATTAGCTCAGTACCACGATTCATTAGATAATTTAGATTTTCCTAAAGGTGAAGTGAGTATATTTCTTTTCTATTCTTTTTAATGCTGGATCAAGAAGGCAGCCATCACCCATCTTTAACGCACGCAAGATGACAGGAAAGATACGCACATAAAAGTCACAGTAGTACAAGAATTTCCAAGTAGAAGAGAGTAAACATCAGACAGTGGTTATTGTAGTGCTACCATACACATCAGTCACTGTAATGTTGGCTTGTGTATGTGTCTTATTTATAGCTGAGATATATACTGTGAAGAGCAGATGATAATGAAATCCTCCTCAAACCACTTGTAACACACAGTTAATTCTGAAACTGAAACATGAATGTGACAACTACTTTTTAAAAAGGAATTTAGGAGAAAAAAACCTCATAATTAACTCATTCACTGCCAGCCATTGGCAGTGAATGAGTTAAACCCATTGACTCATTCACTGCAATTGACGGCTATAGACGTCAATGGCAGTGAATGAGTTAAAAACCATAACACTAGATTTGTTATAGTAATTCAACTCCCTACTTACTGAGTTTAAAGCTGCCTGTCATGGTACTGAAATAGACAAGAAACATGTTTTGAGATGGATTTTATTTGATTGTTAATTTGAAACCTAAATGGAGTTTGTGCATCTGTTTTATTTATAAAAGACCAAAAGCTGCTGCACACGTTTTTAATTATTGAGCTCTGTCTCTCTGCGTGTGAGTGTGTTTACAATGTGATGTTCAGATGTGTGTTAATCAAACAGTTTATAAAAAATATCAGCAGGTTATGGCCTTGAATGGAATATGTGTAAAGGTCTGTTTTTCGTTTATTGATATAAGCCTGTACAGCTACAGCTAGTGTCCAGTAGAGGGCTCTGTCGCTTAGTTAGTGGCAAGCTGCACTTCAAGCTCAGACCGCATTTTGTGGTGCACATGTGCCGGTAGGCAGCTCTCAATGAAGCGCGAAGCAGCGTGATACCGAACTCTCGCGACATTAACACATTGCAGCCCTTGGAACTAAAAGATGTATTTTGTATTTCTGTTTAGTTTTCACGGTGTATTGGCACACCTCAGCACTGTTAGATTCTGAATGAATCTTGAAGTGGAAATATTCCTTGGTCTGGGGGACTGCTACAGTGAAAACTCAGTCGCTGAGTGAAGGCTAGTTGCTAACCCCATGCCAGATGAGTGCAGCCTGTCGAGCAGGGTCCGTGTGTCAGCTGTGAGAGACTTTTACACCAGTCAAGATCATCATTCGTTGCCTTCCTCTACTTTGAACTCTGATGGTCACCTTACAAAGGTGCAGGTATTACACCCATTAAGGACTTTGCTGATAACAAAGTTACAAAGTTAAAATGTCTGCACACTAATTCAGAGTTACTTTCCTTAAATATTTTTGTGGTGTGCCTTAAAGTCTGTGAAGACTCATCCAGGTCATCGTAGTCATAGGAGCTTGCAAAGAAAAGCGTTTGGACTTCTTTAAGTTGCTTGAAGACGTTTCACCTCTCATCCAAGAAGCTTCTTCAGTTCTAAGGTCAAATGGTGGAGAGTCCCAGATATAAACCTAGTGGGAGTTTCCCCCCACAGAGGGACAAAAGGACCCCTGATGATCCTCTAATCGCCTGAGCCAAGGTGGGAAACTGGGTGTGGGTCACAATCAGCCAGAGTTTCGGGTGAGTTCATTGTGAAACCTGGCCCCACCTTATCATGCGAATTCCTGAGGTCAGATGGCCCAGGATGTGAGTGGGCGTTAAGGCGTCTGGGGAGGGATCTCAAAACTGGATTATAGATGGCAGACAGTTGGTGTCATAAGCCCCGCCCTCTGTTCAAAGATGGTCGCTCACAGTGGACATAGATGCTTCTTTCACTCCTCTTTCAAACCCTCTGTCCTCTCTGTCCAAAATGTGAACATTGGCATCCTCGAAGAGTGTCCTTTATCCTTAAGATGCAGATACTCTGCTGAGTCTTGTCCTGTGGAGGTGGCTCTTCTGTGTTGTGCCATGCGCTTGTGAAGTGGCTGTTTGGTCTCTCCAATGTAGAGGTCTGGGCATTCCTCGCTGCACTGTACAGCAAACACCACATTGTTAAGTCTGTGTTTTGGTGTTTTGTCTTTGGTGAACCAGTATTTGTCTGAGCGTGTTGCTGGGATGTCGTTCACATTTTTGGAGGTGAAACGTCTTCAAGCAACTCAAAGAAGTCCACACGCTTTTCTTTCCAAGCTCCTCAGACTACGATGACCTGGATGACTGAGAACCTTCACAGTTCTCTTGATGTTATATACGTTGTTCTAGCTTTTAGTTTCAGTCACTGTCTTTCCTGTGTTCCGTGTTTCGTATCCAGGCAGTCGCGTCTCTGTGTATACGTCATGTTTTAACATGTTCTATGTAAGTGTGTTCAGTTCAAGGTTCAAGGTTCAAGGTTCAAGGTTCTTTATTTGTCACATGCATAGTTATACAAGTATAACACACAGTGAAATGTAGCCTGACACGCTCCTCGACATGTGCAAAAAAATTGGGGGGGGGGGTAGAGGAAAAACATTATATATATATATACATATATATATATATATATATATATATATATATATGTAGTATATACATTGGGTGAATGTAAGTTTTGCTTCCCCTTTGTCCTGTTATGTCCAATTAGTCCCAGCGGTGTTTCTATCTGTTCCCTATCGTCTGGTTATCCGGTGTATTTAAGTCCTCAGTCTTCCCCCGTTTCTTGTCACATCCTCATTAGCTGTGTGTTCCTCGCTCATCATGTTTTATCATGTCATGTCATATCCTCACTTTTTAGGTCATTTTTCCTAGTTTGAGTTTTTGTTTTATTTCTACTGCTCGTGTGCTGTGTTTCTCAGTTTGCTTTTGCCAGTGAATAAAAGCTGTTTGGGTCCAACCTCTGCCTGCCACACAGCAAACCTTGATAAATAGAATTGTGCTAAAGGTTGCTTTATAACATTCAGGATGTGTATCGTGTTTTTAAAAAGTAACTATTTAATAATATAACTAATTAATTTTGAAAACAAGTAGTCAGTAAAGTAGCAGGATTACTTCCTTTGAGAAATAATAAGTAATTAGTAACTAATTACTATATAAGTAACTTGAGTGAGGGAGCCCATTAGGACCAAACTGGCTCTGGATTCATGATTTCAAGTAAAAAGTATAATGAGCATGAAAAGTTCTTCATTCAACAGTTTTTAAGTATTTATTAGTTTTTTGAAACTTTGCATTAATATCACTAAGATGTTTATATGCTTTATATATGTTAATGTAAGGTCATCTACAGCACGACATCATATTTTTAAGGATGTTGTGTGTTTGAGGCAGTGTGTGTGTGTGTGTGTGTGTGTGTGTGTGTGTGTGTGTGTGTGTGTGTGTGTGTGTGTGTGTGTGTGTGTGTGTGTTGCAGGCCTTACCTGTGGCTCCCCTGTTTGCCAGAACCAGATCTTCATTGTCTTTCTTCTTCTTCTTCTTCACTTTCAGGCCAAACATTTTTTTGGGCTTTCTGCTCACAGGAGAGTAGACCTTTCATGTAGTCAGGACTTATTTTTACCCTTATCAGCTTTATCTTTATGTTGAAATGCAGGTCAGCTAATAAACATGAGAGCACAGACAAAGGAAAAGCCAGATACATCTTTGTGTCTGATCCCTTTTTTTAACCTTTTAACATCCAACAGGTCACTGGCAACATATAATTGTATGTTATTGTTAATTTATTGAGTAAAATAACTCAGTTTTAAGATCTGTTTTTAGCCACTGATGAGCATAGGCTTGATGTCTTTCCTGCAGCACGAGAAGCTGAAATATGTAAACTATCATTCATTTCTATTAAACTGCTCTTTGATGTGTTTGCTTAATGTGGCTTCACTGAAAAAAAAAGTCATTTAAACTCAAACTTTCAAGGCAAAAATCGTTGCCTGTTTAACTCCTTTGCATATAGTAAATATATAATCATAGAAACAGAGGTTTAACCATAGACCTAGTCCAAAACTAGAATGTGAGCTTTAGCTCTCACGCCCATCTACTATGGATCAGGAGAGACATCCTCTCCATTTTCAAGAATAAGCTTCATAATTTCAAATAAGACAAATAAGCTAAACATCGCAGCAGTGAGAAGTTTCCTACCTTTGTTTGGGATCCAGTGTTAGTCACAAGACCGCACTCTTCACTTTTGTCAGTTGGACACGCAAGACTGCATGTTATATGCTTTCGGTGACTCAGAGTCAGAGCTGTTGAAGCAACGCATTGAATAGCAGCCCGATTATGTGATTGGTGGTTGAAATGTTTGTTCAAAAAGTTCTGTTGTAAAACTGAGGGAGCATGTGGTTCATGCACGCACCAACCCTTCATACAGGCCACCAAGGAAAACAGGAATTATCCTGTTTTCCTTGGTGGCCTGTATGAAAGTTTAGAAGCATCCTCCTACCAATTTCTTTGGTCTAATATTTGTGTTTTTACATTAAATAGTAATGCTAGCAGATGTACCTCGTACATCGTGCTACAAGTACCTGAAGCTGTAGCAAAACTAATGCTAGTTTACTGCTAGTAAAGGTGCAGTAGTAGTATTATTGACAGCAGTGCTAATATTTGTTTTTTCTATTTATCTGTCATTGGATGTCAAATAATCTAATCTGCTGGTCACCTGAAAATAAGTTACTGTCTCTAATTTGAGGCTAATAAATTAATACATAAGCAAAGCTGTTTATCTAGCACTGTATGTGTGTGCTTATCCTGAACCTTGTAATCATGTGACCAGGATGTATGATATTTGGAGAGTTAACAAACCCACCCATGGTAAACAGAGGAACTCACACCCTGTCAGTGCAATCATCCAGATGATGACAGATGCTCATGTCATGTTTTTACATATCAGCTGGAGCATTTCGGACTAAGCTAAATGCTAATTGAGCACATTTTATTTACATTTTGCATGTGTGCGTTTATATTGGATGCCAAAGAAATCCTTGTAGTTGTTATGTATGTTCTACACTGTGGCCTTTTATTAAATAGAACATCAGATTTTAGGGAAACAAATGTCTGCTCATTTTAATATGATCTGTGCTTATATGTGAAAAATTTTACCCATTTAAATACACAAAATAAAAGTATGTTTTTCTATTATTACATATAGTTAGAAAATTTCCCATTATCATTATTTTACCCATTTCATTTAAACTTATTTTGATCTACTGTAATGCATCCTATGCATTACCACAAATATCTCAAAAAGTATAATATAATTACATAAGAATAAAATTAAAAAGCCTTAACACTATGGGACATAGCTAACTTGAGTATTATGTGACATATTTATATTAACAGGGACATATTAAAAATGAATTAAAAATTAAAATTCAAGATGAAGTGTTGTCTTGATGCATGCTCAATCATCCAGGAAAAGAAATCCCAAAATTTGATTCTGTTCCTCTGGACATGGCGTTTTCACTCTTCTTCCGTCTCAGCTGACTGCAGGTTTCCAACCTTAGAAACAGTGCATTTGCATAATGACTGAAACCAGCACCACTGACAGAACAAGTGAGGTCAGTTTCTCATGAAGATGATGTCAGGGTCCTGGGTCTGAGCGACCCAGGAGCTCTGAGCAGCTATGGACTTATGTTATATTAGGCAAGGCAAGGAAAGGCAAATTTATTTGTATAGCACAATTCAACAACAAGGTGATTCAAAGTGCTTTACAGAGACATTAGAAACAAAAACAAATAAAAAGCATGATTTAAAATTGATTAAAACAAGCAAACAAACAAACTAACTAAACACACACATTTCACACCTGTTCGCGCGATCTGAACCCTTATCGTAAGGGGAGCTACCAGTCCTTCTGTGGACGAGCTACTTTCTATTTTAAATTCCCTGAATTTAAAATACTCTCTAGACCCAGTCTAGACCCAGTCTAGACAATACATATTATATGTATTGTATATGTATGTTTGGTGTTGCTGCCACTGTGTGTGTGTGTGTGTGTGTGTGTGTGTGTGTGTGTGTGTACGGATGCTGGTGTTTCTGCAAACACCGATTTGCGGGCGCCTTCAGGCCTGGTGGGTGTGGCCCTGTTGGCGGACTGGCCACACCCGAAGCCATACACCTGCCGCTGATCAGGGCTCGTCGGGAGAGCTACTTAGGAGAGTCTTGGAGCTCCCACCGACGCGGGATCATTGCGTGAGACTCCACGTTAGTCACCCAGTTTAGGTTTAGTCGTTTAGTGCATGCCTGCTATTGTTACGTGTCCTGACAGCTGCCGCTATTGTTTCCCGCAGGAGGAGCGTGGGAGGCCCGAAGGGCAGCGAGCACCGGGAGTGCAGACACGGAGCAGAGAGCACAAGGAGGACACGACACGGGAGTCTTGGGAAACACGGGGATTTATTGTTGTTTTGCACCATACACTGTAAATAAACGCACTGTTCGCACACAGAGCACCGTGCCTGGGTCCTCCTTCCCTACACCCCCACGGTCTGCCTGCCAGACCGTGACACATGAAGTATTAGCAAAAACATTTATTAAGCTTAGTAAATCTGCTCAGCCAACAGATGTACTAATTTTTAATTTTTTCTTTTCTTTTTGCCTGTCCCGTTCAGCTACCCAAAGATGAATAAAGTACTTCTTACCATTAATGCGACCTCTGGCGCTGCATGGTTTTGCTGATGGCTTTGTAGTCTGGTTGATACGTGGTGAGGTTAAGCTTCATGCAGGCGTTGAGAGTTCCATCCATTAAACACGATTGTAGGTTGGTCTTAATGTAACATCAAGCACGAATGTTTTGGCATACCCCTCTTCTGTGAATGGCTTTCCGTTTCTCACAATTGTTAAAGCACCAGCAAAGCTAACCGAATTCCAGTCACCTTGTTGGGTCCAAACATGGAGTTGCTGCTGACTAGCTTGCACTCTGCACAGTAGCTCTTGCAGTCGCTCCTTATATACAAAGTGAGAAACAAAGAACATTCCCCAACTTTCCCAGCTCAGCGCCTCAACCTCAATAAGAGCGAGCTACAGCCTTGTTTTCCTCTTAAGAGTCAGATGTAGATTTAGCTTCAGAGGCCCCCTCCTCCCTGAGGGTTAGAGAGGGGTCTCGCTATCTGCCTAACATCTCTACTATCTAATGGTGCCTGGGTGTGCCAGTCTACATCTAACTTACAATACATAACTGTGTGTGGAACTGTGAGATTATTACACTATTTTATGCCACCCTATACTTCTAATCAAAGAATTGTTGAATCATTATATGGCTATAGGCCACATTATGCCTTGGAGTAAAGATTGGGAAATCATTATGTAGTTTTAGTTTGCATTATACTCCTTACTTAGAAGAAGGTGATAACTATTAGATTTATTAGACTGATTTGTATTACATTGGACTGCTGATTTATTGTGAATGAGTTTTATGATGCATTATACTGTTGATTTATAAGAAATGCTGTTTTCAGAGAATCATGGCCTTATTTGTCTGATTAGAAAGAACAGAACATACTGCACAGGAAGCCGAGGTCAGAACTCAGGCTCACTGAGAGAGAAAGAATGTGGATGTTTAGGTTTTATGACTTTGGAGGGCGGCTGAAGCTATAAGAATGTGAGAAACGCTCAGACACTTTGAGACACTCTCCTGTCCACATCTCCCATCTAGACGTTTTTTAAGTGTTGTATGGAATATGGAATAAAGAGATTGTTGATTGAGCATTTATACACCGAGTGTTGTTCTTCCTTCAGCCCAAAGATGAAAGAATTGGGAAATTTAACAGAACAAAATATAAAACAAATATATGATGCTATCTTTTATATCTAACCTAATACATCTATTTGTATACTATTGTCAAAGCACATGATCAATACACTAATGCAAAATAAGTTTCCATCACAGTGGTTATAAATGTCTGAAAAACGGACAGAAATGGAGTTTTCATTTGGCTTCTTTTGGCTATGACATGACTAAAGACTTTGAAATGAATGTGAGCAGACTGAGCTTTGAAAAACAAAAGGCGTCACCATATGTAGTGTTTCAGCTCTTACTGGTGGAGACTTCTTGGTGTCTATTAGGACAGAATTTTACTGTCCTAATAGACCTTGTCATCGACTCAGATGGACAGTGTGGTACCGCTGACATGCATTCATTTCTGTTGTCCTTTCTTCAGGTCCACTTGGAGCTGCATTATTACAGTGACAATCTATAACATTGTTGGCTGACATGAAGAGTCCTGAAAGTGCCAAACTTCTGCCAGTTCAAACTTACTGGATGAAGCACTTTATGTTTTCATGCCCTTGCATTTATCTAAGCCTCATAGCAGTTTTATCACAGTGATGTTCATTGAGGTATTACATTGTGCTGTTTTATTTTTTCTGACGTTCATTGTGAATTGCAAGTTTTTCTCTTCCTAAACTCTTGTCTAATTGGTTTTGCCTGCCACAAGCAGATTACAGATATCTTGTTTTCCCTTCTATAATCTTGTCCTGTTTGGCAGCTTTTGGAGTCTGAATTATGATGTGAATGCACTGTTGTGCCAAACACATTTGGCTTTTCCAAGATCAGTTCTTCCACAGCATGTCTTTATCCTGTCTCCCTTTCCTCACTCCAGTCAGTCGCAGCAGATGGCCCTGTTTAATACTTCATTTCTATTCATGTTATTTTAGTTACTAAAAAAAAAGTTCTAGCACCTGGAACGCAAAAGTTCAAAAATGCACAGGTACATAAATCAACAATGTTTTTTAGTGTGTGGGTGTGTGCATGTGTGAGCGAGTGAGTGTGAATGTGTATGTAGGAGTGTGTTCAAAGTTCTCCAAAATGGAGCCTTTGCATCAGAAATTGATGCAAGATGATGAATGATGTATTAAATTTCCACCTCCTAGGACAGACACCGGAGATAGACACTGGTGCATGATCACTGATAGTATGAATCTGAGTGTCTATAATATCCCTCATAATGGAGCTACTAACTAAAAAGTAAGTGAGATTGTGAGTGGTGTACAGGTGAAAAGAAGGTGTAATCCCAGAGAGTGGGGGGATGTGAACGCCAAGCATCACAAAGACCAAAATCACTCATGTATTGTTTAAGACTGTGTGTTGAATACCAGTTCCTTTGACTCACTGCTGTACTGATCCTGTCAATTTTTGGATTAAATACAAATTTGAAATCTGCTCCTACTACCAGCGTGGTATCAAAGAGATCGAAATGTGAAGAAAAGAAGGTATTAATGCAAGTATAATTCCTGTAAAATGAAATAAAGTAATAAATAAAGTAAAATAAATAAAGTCACCTCTTCATCTGAGCCACCAGTCTGTTCAGAGGACACTGTGTGAATCAGGTGAAGGATGGTCTCTACATGCATGGTTCCACCACCACTGTGAAGCATCGAGGAGGAGGTGTGATGGTGTGGGGGGGCTTTGATGGTGACACTGTTGGGGAATTATTCAAAACTGAAGGGACACTGAACCAGCATGGCTACCACAGCCTCCTGCAGCGACATGCCATCCCATCCAGATTGCATTTAGTTGGATTCATTTGTTTTTCAACAGCACAATGACCCCAAACACCTCCAGGCTGTGTGAGGGCTCTGTGACCAAGAAGGAGAGTGATGGAGTGCTGCGCCAGATGGCGCAAATACAGTTGGAAAGTTAATTGACATCCTCTCTGTAAAATTTCTCACCACTCCTCCCCTGCAGCCGAGCCAGAGACCACACCTCTGCCACACACCCCCACCGCCCGACTGAGGTTGGGGAGCCATCCGGCCGAACCTACTCCCCCCCGCCCAGAGCGAGAGAGGAAATCGGCCACAGCTATCTGCGCCCCCGGCCTATGGACCACCTTGAATTTAAAGGGCTGCAAAGCCAGATAACACCAGGTGATCCTGGCATTGGTATCCTTCATGCGGTGGAGCCACTGTAGCGGGGCATGGTCCGAGCAGAGGGTGAAGGAGCACCCCAGGAGGTAATGGCGAAGGGAGTCGACCGCCTACCGGATAGCCAGGCATTCCTTCTCTATGGTGCTGTACCACCTTTCACACTCCGTCGGCTTCCGGCTGATGTAAAGAATGGGCCGGTCGACCCCCCTTACCAGCTGCGACAAAACGGCCCTCTGTTCAAGGCGTCAGTCTGCAGAACAAAAGGGAGGGCAAAGTTAGGAGTCTGGAGCAGCGGCTCCGCACAGAGAGCTTTTTTTACCTGCACAAACAACATCTGGCACGGCCCCCGTCCACTGGACCAGATCTGGAGCACCCTTCCGGGTGAGCTTGGTCAAGGGGCTGGTCAGCTCCGCAAACCCGGGCACAAAACGGCGGTAGTAACCTGCCAACCCCAGGAACCATCTCACCTCCTTTTTAGTCTTGGGGCGGGCGGGGGCAGGATGCGATAGCTGCCATCTTCTCCACCTGTGGATGCACCTGCCCGAACAAACAGGCCATGCCCAACCGGTCCAGGAGCTCGTCAACCCGGGCCATGGGATAAGCATCAAAGCGTGACACTTCATTCACCTTGCGATAGTCGACACAGAACCGTATAGACCCATCCTTCTTCACCACAAGAACTACGGGGCTACACTAGACGCTGTGCGACTCTTCTATCACTCCCATTTTCAGCATTTTGGCCAATTTACTGAAATGCTGAGCACAAACAATTTGCGGTTTTTGCTCAGGAAGCCTGTAGGGCCGTGAACGCACCGTCATGCCAGGCTGCATTTCAAAATGATGCTCAATGAGAGACGTTCGGCCTGGAGCAAATTCTCCCGTGACAACCTCCTCAAACTGTGGAGTTTTGCTCTCAGGTCCAACACGTACTGAATCTCATTCTTTTTTTTTTAAACAACGTCTTTTTTATTAAGAGGTTTCCTTTTGTACACATAAGCATCAACATATATATTATACATATAGACAGAAAGAAAAGAGAAGGATTACAGATGATCTGTACATTGAGGTTAAGTAGTACATTTAAGCTGTGAAATGAGTCCAAAAATGTATCTTCGGCTGTGAAATAAAAGAAAAAAAAAAAAAAAGGAAAAAGGGAAAGAAAGAGAAAAAATATATATATAAACAAATGTATAATATATCCCAAAGTAACATAATCCCTGCAAAACAATCCCATTCATTCCCACCCAGGTCACTGCCTGCACCCGCACACTGTATTTCCACACCTGACTTAAGAGTTCGCTGAAAAATTCTTATAGATTTTGAAAAGCATCAAGAAAGGGTCCCCACATGTCTTGAAATTTCCCACTTCACTCAGTGGAGTGAGTGTCTTATCTTTTCCAGTTTTAGACAGGCCATGAGGTCATATAACCACTGTTTGTGAGTGGGAGGGGCAGCGTCCCGCCACCTCAGTAGGATTGCCCTTCTGGCCAACAGGGAACAGAATGATAATGCCTGTTTTTTAGAGGCCGGTAGAAGCACCTCATTCCCACTGATGCCAAACAGAGCAAGAAGGGGGCCGGGGGCCGGGGGCCAGCGTCACACTGAGAATTCCGGACAGGGTACGAAAAACCTCTGACCAGAACTGAGTGAGATTGGGACAAGGCCAGTACATGTGGACCAGTGAGGCTTCAGCAGTTTTGCATCTGTCACAGTATGGAGTGATTTCAGGGTAGATACGGGATAATCTGGATTTTGAGAAATGGGCTCTATGCACCACTTTGAACTGGATTAAACAATGGCGGGCACATAGTGATGTAGTGTTGACATGTTTGAGTATAGAGGCCCATGTTTCATCAGAGATTGTCATGTTTAAGTCCTCTTCCCACAGTGTCTTGAGCTTGGATGAAGAGGTATGTGTCAAATTTAACATTTTATTGTAAAGCAAGGAAATCAGCCCTCTATTGGTTGGATTGAGTTGTAGAATAGTTTCTAGTAGTGTAGGCTCTGGTGGAGGGCTTGAGCCTGAAATCTGGGAACAAATAAAGTGCCTGACTTGCAAGTATCTGAAAAAGTGTGATGGTGGAAGAATATATTTATTAGCAAGTTGTTCAAATGATGCTAGTTTGTTGGCTATGAATAGGTCCTTAAAGCAAGTTATTCCACTTCTGTGCCATTCCGCAAACCCACTGTCCTGGGTAGAAGGTTTAAAGAAATGGTTAGATGCAATGGGGCTGAGGAGGGAGAAGTCACAAAGTTTAAAATATTTCCTAAACTGGCCCCATATTTTTAATGAGTGCACCACTACAGGGTTGGGAATGAAGTTGAATGAAGAGGATGGGAGTGGAGAACAAAGTGCAGCTGGTAAGGATATACTGTTGTCACTATGCAATTCCATAGTGACCCAGTCAGGACAACCACTCCGATTATGGTAAAAATACCAAAACACCAAACATCGTATGTTAGCAGCCCAATAATAAAAACGAAAGTTGGGAAGTGCAAACCCACCCTCAATTTTAGATTTTTGAAGATGCTTCTTATTGAGCCTTGGGCGTTTACCCTGCCATAGATAAGATGAGATGACAGAGTCCAGCTTATTGAAAAAAGTGTTGGGAATGAAAATGGGTATGGCCTGGAAAAGGTATAGAAATTTGGGTAGAATGGTCATTTTAATTGAATTGATACGTCCTACCAGAGACATAGAGAGTGGTGTCCAGTGGGTAAGGGACCGCTTCACTTGGTTCAGCAAAGCACTCACATTTTCTGTGAAAAGGTTTTTATGTTTTTTTGTCACTGTGATTCCCAAATATGTAATTTTTGTCATTTCAACTCTGAAGGGCAAGCAGGTGAAGTCTAACATACTGGCTTTGCTACTCAGCGGGAAGAGCTCACTTTTATTAAGGTTCAGTTTATACCCTGAAATCTGACCAAATTGACTAAGCAGATTCAATGCAGATGGTAGTGAGGCTAAGGGCTTAGAAATAAAGAGCAGGAGATCATCTGCATAGAGCGAGACCTTATGTTCTGTATTGTTTCTCCAAATGCCGTGTACCTCTTTGCAACTGCGGAACGCAATGGCAAGGGGTTCTATGGCCAGATCAAAAAGCAGGGGGCTGAGAGGACATCCCTGGCGTGTGCCTCTGTGAAGTTTGAAGGGTTTTGACAATTGGAGGTTAGTTCGTATTGTAGCAGATGGTTGAGAATAGAGTAATTTGATCCATGAAGTAAATTTCGCTCCAAAGCCAAATCTATCAAGGACTGCAAAGAGATAATCAAACTCAACTCGATCAAAGGCCTTTTCAGCGTCAAGCGAGACCACACATTCATCAGAGTCTGTAGAGCTGGAGTAGACTATGTTAAATAGCCTCCTTATGTTAAAATATGAATGACGACCTTTAATGAAGCCTGTCTGGTCTTTCGAAATAATTTTTGGAAGAACTATTTCTAGTCTACGGGCAAGTATCTTGGCTAATATTTTAGCGTCTGTGTTCAGTAGAGAAATGGGTCTATAGGAGGCACATTCCAACGGATCTTTTCCTTTCTTTTTAATAAGTGTAATACAGGCTTCATAGAATGATCGAGGAAGAGATCCTTGTTCCTTGCAGTCCGTGAGGGTTGCACTAAGCTGCGTGGACAGTAATGAAGAGAAGTGTTTGAAAAATTCTGGCGGAAAGCCATCCGGACCTGGACACTTACCAGAGTGCATCGAAGCTATAGCCAAGGAAACTTCTAACTGGGAGATGGGTTCATCCAGCCTTGTTTTAAGTTCTGGTGGAATTTCAGGAATGTCAAGTTTAGCTAAAAACTCATTAATTGCATTACAGTCAGTTTGGGACTCTGAGGTGTAAAGCTGTGAGTAAAAATCCCTGAACACTTCATTGATTTTTTCATGATCTGTGACTATGTTGCCATCTTGTTGTCGAATTTTAAGAATACTTTGCCTTGCCCGAGAACCTTTTAGAAGGCTCGCCAGTAATTTATCAGGTTTGTCACCATGCATATAAAATTTGGATTTGTCATGTAAGAGTAAACGTTCAGTCGAGTACGTTGTGAGTAGGTCAAGTCTTGTTTTAAGTTCTACACGCTTTTTAAATATTTCATGACTCTGTTTGAGAGCATACTGTTCATCAGTCTCCTTAATTTGTTGCATTAACTTGTTCCTTTCATGGGTGGACTGTTTTTTGATTCTTGCCGAATAAGCAATAATCTGGCCTCTGATATACGCCTTAAAGGCATCCCATACGACAAGGCTGGAAGTCTCTGGGGAAGAGTTGGTGGCAAAGTAAAAGCGTATCTCATCCTGGATAAACTTTACAAAATTTTCATCCGACAAGAGGGTCGAGTTGAAACGCCATTGTGCAGCTTTAACAGGAGGATGTGGAAGAGACAGAGACAAAGTAAGAGGGGCGTGATCTGAAATAACTATGCTATGGTAGGCACAGGAGTGGACCTGCTGCAGACAATTAGTGTCAATGATAAAGTAATCAATTCTTGAATATGTATGGTGCACATGTGAAAAATAGGAGTAATCTCTTTTATGAGGATTTAGAGTACGCCAAACATCACACACTCCATATTCTGATAGAAAAGCATGAATGACAGATGCAGATTTGCTTAAAACATTGCTCTTAGTGGATGAGCGATCCAGGGCTGGGTCTAACCAGCAGTTAAAGTCACCCCCCAGAAAAAGAGAGTAGACATTTAAGTCAGGCAAAGAGGAGAATAGTTGTTTAAAGAAATTCTCGTCATCTGTATTAGGAGCATACACATTTACTAGAGCAACAAGACTGTTATACAGTTTCCCACTGACTATGACATATCTACCATATTTGTCTGCTATGACATTGTGGGCCTCAAAGGGAATGTTCTGCCTGACCAATATAGAGACCCCACGTGCCCTAGCTTGGAAAAGTGAGTGAAAACACTGGCCCCTCCAACGGGAGAAGAGACGGACATTATCAGAGGCCCTGACGTGGGTCTCCTGCAGGAAAGCCACGTCAGTGTTATGGTGTTTAACATGTGACCAAACCCTCCTTCTCTTGACTGGATGATTTAGACCTTTAACATTCCAGCTTAGAAAGTTCAATTGCAGACTCATCTGATTTGTAGAGCAAAGAAACTATGCACACTGGCCTTAGATGATAAGAACAGAATAACTTTACAGTGGGTGGAAATTAGTTCAAAACAGGTTAAAAAAAAGAACAGTGTATGAGGTTCAAAGCAGTGACTCTTACCCTCCCCAAGCCCTCCCCACAACAGAAAATGGCTGCTAAAAAAAAGAACAAGAACAAGCAGCGAGCTCTTCAAACTTAACATATTTAGAGTGTTACTCCTCCTGTCTATGATACCAATAACCTAGGTATTGAAGCAGTTGAACCACTGCTCCGGTGGCCATAGCATAGTAAGCTGAAACCCCGTATAATACTGTTAAGTTTCGAAACTGTATCAGCCACCAAGTCCAAATGTAATTGCTGGAGTGTTTCAAAGCAGAGTCCAAGTATGTAAACAAACAACCAAACACAAAAAGATGATGTAGTTCAATAAGTACTACCGGTATAACTGAATTATTGAATAAGAACAGACAGAAGGCTACGAGTAGATAACAAAACTCCCCGTCTCCGTGCAACAGGTATTACGTCATTAGCCAACGGGTAGAAGTCAATGAGGTTGTCTCCTTATTTAACAAAGAAAACAAAATAAGATTATCGAGTTAAATGAAAGTAATAATCAGCATTTCAGTGCTATAGCACTCAGACTACATCGCTACACTCGGAGGGGAGAAGCAACGTCTTACGTGGATCCCGACTGCGCCTCCATACCTATATGGAATGTTTGGTACCTGCATTTGGTGCCATTGTTTTATCAGTAATAATTCTTCACGGGGCTTCCGGAGCCTTTGGGAGCCTCTCAATGTACTGTTGAGCCTGGTCCACGGAGCTGAAAAACTTTCTGGCGCCGCTGGCCTGCGTTATGCGAAGCCGTGCTGGGAAGAGGAGAGCTGGCCTCAGGCCTCGCCCGTAGAGCTCCGACATAATGTCCTTGTACTGCGACCGCTGATTGAGGACCTCGGGGCTGTAGTCTTCCACAATTCGGATAGGCACGCCTCGGTAGTCGAATTTCCCTCTCCTCCTAGCTTCTCGGATGATGAGGTCCTTGATCTGGTATCGGTGCAGGCGGATGATCACCGGGCGAGGTGGGCGTCCCACGGGCAGCTTCGCTGCGAGGGAGCGGTGCGCTCTATCGAGCTTCGGTGGAGACTGAAGTATTTCTTTGCCCAATAACTCACAGAGAAGGTTGGAAAAGAAGTGAGTGGGGCGCCCACTTTCAGTGTCTTCAGGCAGTCCAAGGACGCGGATGTTCTGACGCCTGCTACGGCTCTCCAGGTCAGTGACTTTGTTCTTTAGCTGGTTGTTGTCTTCGCGAAGAGCGGCACACGTGTTTTCAAGGTCAGCGACACGTTGGCTCAGGTCTTCAGTTGCAAGCTCCAAGGATGAAACTCTCTCGGCCTGTTCCTCTTGGGCTTGTCGTACCTGGTCCAGTTTCGAATCGAGGGCGTTAAATGAGGTCTTAAATTCAGATGCCAACTCATCTCGGTGCTGCTGGAGCAGCGTGGTGATAGCCTCCAGTGTTAAGCTAGCGTCCTCCTTTTTGTTCGCTTTTGCACTCTTAGCAGCCATTGGAAAGGGTCAAAAGTGTTCAAAACACTAGAAAAGCAGTTACGAGTGTAAGCGACTTAAAGGTGGCAGTTGAAGGGGTGAAACTGGTCAAAGCGGAGTTAAGTTCACCGGAGCAGCTTGTTCCTGCGTCTATTCGGGTCACATGCTGACCGGAAGACCCTGAATCTCATTCTTGGCGGGGCTCGGACCTTCCTCCCAGCTTTCTTTAATCAGGTCGAGCACCCCACGCGGCTTCCTGCCGAACAGTAGTTCAAAGGAAGAAATTCCCGTGGAGGCCTGGGGCACCTCCCGCACTGCAAATAACAGAGGGTCTAACCAGCAATCCCAATTGCGTTCATCCTTGTGAATTAACTTACGAATCATGGACTTTAAAGTCTTGTTCAGACGCTCCACTAGAGGGCGCTGGTCCAAATAGATTTAATGCCCAGTAATTCATACAGTTCCCGCAGTGTGCGAGACATGAATGAAGTGCCCTGGTCAGTCAGTATCTCTTTCGGGATTCTAACTCAGGAGATGACCTGAAACAGTGCCTGCGCCACACTCTTAGCAGAGATGGTGCGCAGCGGGACTGCTTCCGTGTATCGCGTTGCATAATCCACCAGAACTAATACAAAGTGATAGCCACGTGCACTCCGGTGAAACGGCCCGATGAGGTCCATGCCAATGTGCTCAAACGGGATCTCCATGAGTGGGAGCGGGTGCAAAGGCGCTCTAAGTATGGCCGGCTGATTAACAAGTTGGCAGTCAGGGCAGGACGCACACCAGCGGTGCACATCTGCTTGGATGCTCAGCCAATAAAATCTGGCCGTTATTCCCTTCAGAGTTTTTTCATATCTCATATGCCCTGCCATGGGGTTATAATGAGCCGCCTGAAAAATCATTTCCCGGTGGCTCTGCGGCACCAACAACTGGGTGTGTGTCTCCTCTGTGCAAGTGTCATGACTCACTCGATATAACCTATCTTTCAATAACATGAAGCGCGGCTTCAGGGATCACCATGTGACCATCAATCTCAATCACCTGGTCGAAGGCTGAGCGTAGGGTGTCATCACGAGACTGCTCCAGTGGGAAATCTCCCGTGGGGGGAATTTCCGGAGCCGGCAGGGCCTCCCATGAAGGACCAGCAGTGCCCCAGGACGAACCAAGCTTCGGTGCATGAGGGTCTGCGCACAGCCCCTGCCCACCAAAGCATGGCGTATACCCCCTCGAGTCCTTATGCTATATGTCCCTCCTGGACTGGGAAAGGGTGCTGGGGCACGGGTGACGCGGAACACCTGCCTTACTTCCATCCGAGGACAGTTCCTCTTCAGGCGTCCCGGTTGGCTGCACTTCCAGCATTCCTGCCCCGGCGTCTGTGCCACTCTCCGTGGCTCAGGGGCAGCACTGGTTACCTCCAATCCCTGGGAAGGCACAAAGGAAGTGAATGGGTTAGTGGGGCTCAACACCGGTGCCCACTCTCCCTGTGCAGGCGGAGGTGCCTTGGTGCCGGCACTGGGGCTTGTTTGCTCGGTGTCTGGCTGCCTCCTCCGGGCTCCTCTGCTTTGGCGACGAGATGGTCCTCCACCAGTGTGACCGCGATCTCCAGACTCGCGGGTCGGTGGCACCGGACCCATCTTGTCTTCTCCGCTGGCAGCCACTCCATGAACTGCTCCAGCACCACCTTGTCCACCAGCCGGGGGTCCCTGTCGCCCATCCGGTGCATTGCCACAAATAGTGAAGGGGCCTTCAGCGGCACAGTGGCCCCGAACAGCCGCTCCAGAACCTGAGTCTGCCGGTCCGCTTGCTCCTGCAGCTTTGCCAGGTAGACCCGCTGGGCAGCCGCCTGGTCTTGGCTCATCTTTGCCATCTCCGCCAGGAACGGCAAAGGCTGGGTAGGTGGCGCAGCATGTGGGTCTGACATCCCCACGTTTCCTGGGTTTCGGCACCACTTGTAGAATGCAGTCAACACACACACAGTTTGATGCACAGAGATGTGACGTTTATTTGTGACTTTTTGTGCGACAGTTCACAGTCTGGTCAGCGCCAGTCTCAGCTTTTTCAAGCACCCTTCGCTTGTCTTCTGCCTCAATAAAAAATGGAAAATAAAACTGTCATCAGTCCAAACGCCACCAGCTGTGTTCTCATCTGCCTCCCCTGCACCGCCCCGTTGAGCTCACTGCACCACTCCTCCCCTGCAGCCAAGCCAGGGACCACACCACCACAACATGTCATCTCTATTCATATAAATTATATGATTGCCTGGAATAAAGACCTATCCAACCAATTCTTCAGCCAGACACAGGTGGGAATAGTACAACATTGGAATTCACAATGTCATCGCATCACTAATATTAATGACCAAGTATACTTCTTTATCTGAAGTCATGTAAGAGCTATGTAACGTCAGCGCCAGTTAAAAGTTCAGACACAAATACTGATTTAAGAATTGTTATTTATTTTCAACAGTGTACAACAAAACTAAAGACATCAGAAATATGAAATAAGACATATTAAATTATATGATTAATACAAAAGTATGAAACATTATTTCACAGTAGCCTGGAACTTTTCCAACAGTATTTAAGGCATTCTTAGAAAAATTAGGGAAGCCTCATAAAATGAATAGATGCAAGTTTCTGACTGATACTGTAGCCTTAGACAGCACATTCTTTTGCATTGTTCATGGAAACAATACAAAACAGATCTGAATTACATCTTAATCGTAAGATGTCCAAACTCCTTTAAAAAAAGTATAACTTTTGATAAATTAACAGAAGAATCACAACAGCGTGTACTCACATGTGCTAAGTTTAGGCTTATGGCATGCTGATGCTGATGGCATAGTGGATTCAGAGGAAGAATTACACAGTGAAGCTGCTTGTGGAGTATTAATGTCAGATTTGTCAAACTAAGAGTTTGAAGAAGAGCTAATAAGTGAATAGAGTTCAGAAGATTTGCTTGACTGTTTGGTGAAATAACAACAAATTGGCAGAGATACAGAATTTGCCAGTATTTGACAGCTGAAGCAAAAGATTTAAGGAGACCATTCAAATCATGTAACTGTTTTAGAATAAATTGTTCTTGAAGAAAGTAGTTCCCAATGAGACAGTTAAGTGAATAAGCACAATTATTCTTGTTAGGAGTCAGAAAAGGAAAACTGAAAGAATTAGGAGGAGATATTATGAAGGAGGACTATAGCAGGGTTAGAACACTGATGCCAGAAAGAAAAAATCTCCATTGCCTTCAGAAGGAAGGCAAGAACACCAGAAAGAGCAGGAAACCTTTAAGGATTTCAAGGCAAATAGGTCGATGGGTGGCTCCTCAAAGGAGAGCATGGGTTGGACTTAGGAGCCATGTTCCCTCTAAGCTGCGTGTGCAATCGCACACTGCTGGCATGGTCTCCAATCTGTGTTGCACACACAAAAAAAAATCTAACCTGAATTGAAATTAAAATAAATACGTTAACAATTCTGTTTTGCAGTGTGCGTCAGTAAGTGACCCGTGACTGGCTGCTCCAGCCAATGATGCGATTCACATTCGTATATACGCAGCTAATCAACGTGGTTGCCAGGCTCTAACAGCGTCCTTATGTCCCGACGCCGGTGTTTTAGCGAGCAAAGTGGCGTGGCTGATGTGGAGTGAAGCCACGTTAATGACAACGTGTACAACCATTGGAGATGTGAGCAGGACAGACGGAACAACTGACGGACAAAGTGTGGACTTTATACCAGTTTTTAAATTGTGTTGATCGGCCACGTAAAACCAGAGTTATGATAAAATATCTGCAATGTTTGTTTTTCTTCCTGAATACTGTCGTTGTTTATACTTTATATAGAAACTGCATTTTATAAGGAAAACACTCAAAAGCCTGTGAGCTAAAACAACACCAAAAAAAACAGCCTTTCCTATTGGTGGAAAAATGTACCTCGTGGACCAATCAAAAAATGATATGGCAACATGGCATTTAGATGTTTAGGGAGGGGGAAGTTTTAGGAGTGACGGCGTGTTTGAGATGTGACAGATTTGCCACGTTTAGCCTGTTTGGAGTCTAAAGTTAGTGTGTAGTTAGTGTGTAGTTAGTGTGTAGTTAGTGTGTAGTTGGTGTGTAGTTAGTGTGTAGTTAGTGTGTAGTTAGTGTGTAGTGTAGTCAACAGTTTTGTTGTGTGTCAGAACAATGAGGCGACTGCTGAGTGTTACAGGTGTTACAGCAGTGATACATCTGCTGCTGTCAGGCCTGCAGGTATCAGGCTGTTGTTCTCCTTCATCTCATAGTGGACAGAAATTATTTTTGGAGCGGCACAAATAATTTGTGTGGCATCAGATTTGATGCAGAACAGCTGATTGTTCTGTAAATAGTTTGAAATGTTTGTTTAAAAAAACGCCTTGGCTGCATTTTTAGGTAAACAGCTGCAAAAAACTTTGTTGTTTGCATAACTCAGTTACTTTTTTGAAGAAGTAACTATATAATTAATTACCCAACATTGGTCATTATATATTATATTTTGCAGACAGAGTTACAGACTCTCTCCCAGACCACAGACTCAGACTCATAATACAAGCCAGAGCTTTTAAAAAATAAAAAAGAAAGTTGTGTTTTCAAAATTGGAGTTCAAGTTATTTTTACTTCCAATAGTGTTAACATGCTACACAGGTGATGAACAAGATTTTTTAAATTTTCATTGTAAGTGGGCTAAAGCAGTTAATTAAAAGTAGTCTAACATAAATGCTGTAATTTGATTATTTTAATAAACATGTAACTTGGATGATTCGATGCTGGCGTGACTACAGTGCACACGTCTGCTGTTGCTCAGGGAGTTTGTGTGTTCGCTCAGACACATGAAACATTACAGGGAACATTGCTTAGGAGTACAGTGCATCAATGCCTGCAGGAGAGAGAACGAGGGCTTGGAGAAGGTCAGATAAAGACACAATCCCTCTGACCACATCATCACTGTCAACCAACACCAACCGATGTACCTGGTGAAACAAAAGATAACATTTTTCAGCTCCACTCTGCTGGATACATCAGTACACCCTGACACATTAAGTATCGAAGCTGTATTTTAAGTACTTATGTTGTGCATCTACCTAATGTACCTGAGCCTAATGGACTAACTTTGATTACACAGTCAAGAGCTCTCACGTCTGACTCATATTGCCACCAAAAGTATCCCAGCAGTTTGTGTATAAGTATTATTTTTGCAGCACTGCAGGCTGCACTGTATTACCTCAGCCTGTGCAATGCGATCAATGATGGTCTCCAGTGTTTCATGAGGGTAGCACTTAAGGACCCCCTCAACACAGCAGAATCTGGATGCAATGACTTCCCGCATTGTCATATTTAAGTTGTTATAGTTTTTCTGGGCTGCAAGGTTCTTAGGGACAGAAGAAAACCCAACAATGTTGTTAGCAGCTACTGATTTTACTTTCATAAGATAATAACATTTCTGGATTAACTGCTTATATATAAAGTATTTAACTGTTTCTATTTTTTCTTTAATAAATTTATGGTATTTTAATCAGAAATTGTGTGTGAAGATATACAGTGTAACACATGTGGGTCCTATGTACCATACATAATACATGGGGAAAAAAACAGCAACTTACAATAACATCAAATCTGGAGTACAGCGCCACCACTTTACCTACAGAGGATATACACAGAAAGGCCATGAGGTAAGTTTTTGTTGTTTTACCTTTTTCCAAAGTATGCATCCAAACTGAAGAAGAACAATAAAAAAATTTTAATTAAATTATGTAGCAAACAAACCAAAAACCTTCATATTATGACTCTTCGTAATATGAAGGTTTTTGGTCTAATGTGGCTATTGTTTGTCTTGATAACAGCTTTACAAACTGTTGTCATTATTGTCAGCCTTGTCAAAAATCAATTGGTAGAATTTTATTCTTAACTCCTTTGCATCCACCAGGTCTCTGATTAGGGTTAGTGGCAGGGCTAGGCTCACCTCTGCTGCTTTGTATGGAATTTACATCTATATAGCATATGCACATGAAAATGTTATAACAGAAGGCCTTGAAGCGTTGAAGCCTTTAATTGTCAAATAGCAAAAAAAAAAAAGCTGATCGTCTTTAGTAATCTGTATTATGACAAGACCAAGGACTGAAAGCTTTACATGCTGGTAAGAGAATAAAGACTACCATGAGCGGTAATGTAAACGTATCAAGCTTTTTCATATATTACAAAATTCAGTTAGTTGCATGTGATTACCTGCTGATGACTCATGATCATGCAAACTTCAAATTTTCCAGGTGAATAACAACATTAACTTAGCATGACAATTCAGAGCACCCAGCCTTCTTGGAGTCCCTGGGTGGTGTGCTGTAGGCTGCTCAACCTGGGGACTTTGTTGTCCTACTGTGAGACTTTCAATTCAATTCAATTCAATTTTATTTATATAGCGCCAAATCACAACAAAAGTCGCCTCAAGGCGCTTCATAGGTACAGAGAAAAACCCAACAATTATATGACCCCTTATGAGCAGCACTTTGGCGACAGTGGGAAGGAAAAACTCCCTTTTAACAGGAAGAAACCTCCGGCAGAACCAGGCTCAGGGAGGGGCGGGGCCATCTGCTGTGACTGGCTGGGGTGAGAGAAGGAAGACAGGATAAAGACATGCTGTGGGCAACAACAGTGATACCTGGAGGGACGTGATTGGGAGGAACAGCCTCCCAGATCTGAACCTAAGTGGTGTTTTGTTCTTGGACTTCTGTGCCAACCACAGTTTGTCCATAACAAACACTAAGTTCAAACATAAGAGTGTCCGTAAGTGCGCGTAGCACCAGGACGCTCTAGGCCACAGGTTGATAATCGATTTTGTAATCGTATCACCAGACCTGCCGCCATATGTTCTAGACACTCGGGTAAAGAGAGGGGCTGGTGGTGAGTTGGATCAGGTAGTGGGGGAGGATGCTGGACAGACCTGGCGCTGGGAGTGCCTGGCAGAGGCCCCAGTCTACGAGATCTTCAACGCATACCTCCCACAGAGCTTCAGTAACATTCTGAGGGAGATGGTCAATTCACTGAGTCTGAATTCACCGTGTTCAGGACCTCCATTGCCGAGGCTGCACTGAGCTGCAGCCACAAGGTGGCCACAACCCCTGAACCAAATGGTGGACACAGAGGTGAAGGGAGCCACCAGGCTGAAGGAGGAGTCCTCTCTGGCTTGGTCAGCCTGTGGAACTTTGAAGGCAGCTGAAAGGTACCAACAGGCCAAGAAGAACGTGGCTCAGGCAGCGGCTGAAGCTCAAACTCAAGTGTGGGAGGAGTTGTCCGGTGGTGGAAGGAATACTTTGAGGATCTCCTTAATCCCACTGACACATTTTCCGTGGAGGAAGCAGAGTCTGATACTGATGCGGGGGACAACTCACCTATCTTCAGGAGCAAGGTCATTGAGGCAGTTAAACAACTCCTGGGGTGGATGAGGTTCGCCCTGAGTTCCTGAAGTGGAGATCAGGGGCGGTACCTCTGGACTGGCAGACTGGGGTGGTGGTTCCCATTTTTAAGAAGGGAGACTGGAGGGTGTGTTCCAACTATTGAAGGATCACACTCCATAGCCTCCCTGGGAAAGTCTATGTTAGGGTGCTGGAAAGGGGAGTCTGTCCATTAGTAGAACCTCAGATACAGGAGGAAGAATGCAGTTTTCAGCTTAAGTCTATCAATAGGAACAGTTAGCATGATATCAAACTACCTCGTTCATTGACCACAGGCAGAGCTGACACTCTTCTCTCCACAAAAAGGCTCAGAGCATCATAGACGGAAGCCGATTCCTGGATTGTTGCAATATGTTTAAAGGTACCAATCGGCACTTCACGGATTTGCCTTTGAAGAAACCTGGGTCTGGGAATCATAGATCCCTTAAGGGAAAAGACATAATAAAAGATAATATATTGTGATTTTGAGATTTTGCATTTCACTATTATTATTCTTAATATATAAAGTCTCAATATCATGAAAAAATATAATGCATCAATTAAAATGGAAAAGTAGACATCTTCAAACAGTGATGACAGCCCTTTTTGTGAGCAAATAGAGGGCATGCAGATGTATCCAGGCTCCGATTTGTATCATACGTTACACAAAGGAGCTACATGTTTCTACCTCTGTCTACTATGTGCCATGAGAAATCACTGCATCTCAAGACCAATGCTGTTCAAGAAAAACAAACATTATCAAGCACAGCAGTGGTCCAGAGTAATTTACCATGATTTTTTTTTAACCATATCTGATGTATTTCTGGGCACCTGTAGCCCCTCAAAATTACAATTCATTTGGGAAAAAAAGATAATGAAAAGAAGTCTTTCAAATACCAACATACAGGAGAATAAAGATTTCTTTTCTTTGAGCCAGGTCTTTTAACTGCAATTAAATTATGGGATTAAGTTAACGGTGTGCTGCACAAGAAGTGTCTCCTTACAAAAATGTGGAGAAACTTGAGTATGCGTTTGTGAGTGAGGATGTGGAGGACGTTTCCTGATGCTGGGTCAATAACTGGCAGGCGGTGGATCTTATTCTTTAACAGGGAGTATATGGCATCAAACAAACTGAAAAGACAAACACGATTTGTGATTAGGATTTTAAGAATTTCAGAATAAACAGGCTATCCATGGTAAATTTCCTACATCTGCTTATTATTTTATATGGCTTTCAAACAGCCCAGTTAAGCTCTTTTAACAAGCAGACCACAGCTCAGATTAGTTAGCTCCAGCAATGAACACTGGTCGGAAGTCAATAGATACCAAATTCCCTAAATGTTGATATTTTGTACTTTGTTTGAAATTGTAGTTGTAAATCTGGTGTAATTTAAGCAAAAGAACTGTAGCCTTTAAAATGATAAAGTGTGACTACATTATGACTAAATTAAATAAATCTATTTTAGGGCTGGCCTTACCTGGACTCTGGTGTAATGCTGATTAGTCTGTTAAATGAGTACTGGAGATAGATTTCTGCAAACAGAAAAAAAACAAACAAACCACAAACTACTTGGAAACACAGCCTAAAGCTCATTTAAATGTTTAAAAAACAGCCATTCCCAAACTAAAGACCATTGTAGCCTATGAACATCATTTGTGGTGCAGCCAAACCTTTGATCAGAACCTGATCATTACACACGCCGAAGATCAAGTGTTTGCTTCTTGTGCTTCAGTTTTTTTATGCAACTAGTTATTGTAAATAATGTCTCACTGCTCTTCCACACTACCTTCAGATCCCACCAGTGGGCCACAATGCAAGTTTTGGGAATAGTTGGTTTAAAAGAATTAGAATCCCATTTCCAAAAATGTTGGGATGCTGTCAGTAATGTGAATAAAAACAGAATGTAGTGATTAGCAAGTTATTTGAACTGTATATTTAACTTAAAATATAACAACTCAGAAACTGGGCAGCAGGCTTACTTGTAGTTCCTAGGATTTAAAAGTAGAACGGGAGGCAAAGCCTTCAGGTTTAGAATAGAATAGAATAGAATAGCCCTTTATTGTCATTCTACATGTACAATGGAGTTATGGCTGCTCCATGCACAGTGTTTGTAACACTGTGCATGGAGCAGCAACATTATGAGGGACAGTGCTTGTTAACAGTAGAATGGCCGAGGGGAAAAGGCTGTTTGTGAGACTGACCACAGGCGCAGAACAGAGGGCAGTGCATCAAACAGGTGGTGGGCCGGATGAAAGGGATCACCTGTGATGGCCGTGGTTTTTCTGAGACAGGATGATCTGTCGATGGCCTACGGGTGGCAGAGTTCAGCCAGTGATTTTCTGCGCTGTTTTAATTACCCTCTGTGCAGCCTTCCTGTTCTCAGTAGTGGCCCCCATGTGCTGAACACCCAGGCAGTAGGAGAGCACGCTCTCCACTGAGGAGCGGTAGAAGGCCAGCACCAGCTTCCAGTCCAGGTTATTCTTCCTCAGGACACAGAGGAAGTGCAGCCATTGGTGAGCCTTCTTTAAAAGGGCAGAGACGCCCAGAAACCTGAATGTGGAGACTGATTCCACCCATTGCAATGAACTGGTCTGCATTGGTGCATCATATCTTTATTCTCTTCCCCCTCCTGCCCCCCCCCCCCCCTCTTTCTTAAATAGATAACTATCATATCTGATATCATATCTCACAGTACAATAATATTGAATGGGTTGCATTGTTGTATTTTGTCATGTTTCTCAGGTCTTTGTCTGAATTTCTACGAACATTATTGCTAAGGATTGTCTTATTGCATTGGAGTCACACTGGGTTAAATATGTACACTTGGGTTTTAAGGGGTATTTATTATTTTCTTCTTTTTTTGGGTTGTATGGAAGCCCCAAACGCAATTTCATTGTTCTTGACAATGACAATAAATAAATACTACTACATTCTCCATTTATAATGAGAAGAGAGTGGACCTGTCTGTGCCCCCTGAAGTGCATTATGAGTTCTTTTGTTTTAAGGATGCCTGTGGACAAGGCTGGCACTGGTGGTCAGGAAAAGCTGCAGACAGCTCAAGCTGTGCCGGGTGGGGGGCACTCCTACAGGAAAAACCAAAGTCTGTCAGCCCGGTGGTAGGCGGACAGCTGCAGAAGAGGGCCTGGGCCGGCACCACTTGATCATGCAGGACATGTGCAGGCTTAAGTCTATCAATAGGAACAACCTCCTGCCGACTTCCAAAGTCCAAAAAGGAAAGGCTTTCGGCCTGGTTGAATAACCCTGAACGGGCCGTCAAACAGAACAATAGGGTCGGGCAGGCAGTGGTGCACCAGGAATGGAAAACGAGTCTCTGGTGGAACGGAGAGACAGCATAGAGGTATTGAAACACGAAGGGGGGGGGCTCGCAGGCATGAATTCCCCAGGATCCCGGAGCGGCTGGCCAAGGACCAGTTCAGCTGGAGAATCCCAGAGGTCTTCCCTAACCGCGCAGCGCAAACCTGTAAGAGAACCCCAGAGAGCGGCCTTGAGTGACTCGTGAAGCTGCTTGCACATCCCGTTGGTTTGCGGGTGGTATGCTGTGGTTTGGTGGACCTTGACCCCCAGGCTGTCAGCCATGGCAGACCAAAGCTCCAAAACGAACTGGGGGGGGGAATGAAACGCGAAATCAACAAAAATTCCCTGGCCACCACCGCCGCTGTCATGGATGCCATCCCTGTAAGGTCTATGTCAGGGCGTTTGAAAGGAGAGTTCATACATTAGTCAAACTTCAGATCCAGGAGGAACAATGCTGTTTTGTCCTGTTCACAGAACACTAGACCAGCAGGAATCCTCTTGAGGATATTCGAGTCTGTGTGTGAGCTTATCAATCCAGTCTACATCCAGGCAGGAGCACCCAAACTCCTACTTCAGTGCTATGCTGTTGGAATACTATGTAATGAGGTTACTGTCTTGTTAAAATAAGCAAGAACATCTAAGGGGGAGGAAAAACCAAAAACATCATCTGGATGGCAACATGAGCATGTTGCTCCATGAGCTGTACTGTTGAGGATCAATCAATAATGTCTCTAATACGCATAGATGACCTCTAAATGTTTGTGGAAGCAGTGATAAACAGTATAATGGGCACATTTCCAAGCCAATAAGAAAAGATTGATTCGTTTAAAAAAAAAACATATTTAAAATATTTATAAACCACAGCATTCTGTTTTTATTTACATCCTGTTGAATGTCACAACTTTTTTGGAAAGCTGTTCTAAATTCTTATTCTTTCATGCTTGCGGACAGCATCGTTGAACAGACCTCTCCATGTCTCTATCTTGTGATCCTCAAGCTCATATATCTGAACCTGCAGACAAACCAAACATTTCAGATCCAATGATTATGGCAACATCCGACATGATGGAGGATTTTTACTTATTTTTTTAATCAGTATGGTTTTTGTATTATAACATGATTTGAAAGCACAGTGTGAATGCATTTGACAAAAGCATCCATCCATTTTCTTCTGCTAAAACACAAAGCAGCTAAATATATACAATAAATTTATAGTACTCAGAAACTCAGCTCACCAGAGGAGACTTATAGTATCGATGTAGTATGTTAATGAAGTCAGTGATGGTCAGCATACCTGGACAGAAACATATAGATCATGTTTAGCCTGAGTGACACTGGACGTACTGAACATGGATTCATCATGTTATGATGCTAACTGACACACATCTGGAAGTTTCTTATCTTACAAGTGAGCATGAAATGCTGTCTACTTTCCTTACTAACTAAATCAACACCATCAGAGCTTAATAACTATTGACCGCACCTCACGTCTCATGTAGTCAAGGTACTGGAAGACTAGTCTTGGATCTACTTGGATCTGACCTTTGATTTCAAGTGAATTTAATACCATCCAGCTGATGTTACTGATGCTGATGGAAGTGTCAGTAAGCCATCATGGATGACTGACTATGTGACTAGATATAAGACAGCGAGATGGTCTCTCTGGTCTTACACATAAAATAGAAGGGAAAAGCTACATAACCTGTGTCTCTTATGGAATAGGATGTAGATGTAATAGTGGTATACAGGCACTACAGTGACCAGGTCAACAACGGGCTGAATGGGAAGACCAATAGAGAGGCTTTATAGAAGACGGAGGTGAGCAGGCTCTATTTTCTTGGAAAGCTGTGGTCCTTAAATCCTAAAATGTTGAATATCTTTAATCACCCATTTGTGGCCAACACAGTGTACCTCACGATGGTCTTCTGGAGGAGCAGCATCCGAGCTGGTGACACCAACCATAAAATGATCATGGAGGCTGGCTCTGTGGCTAGAAACTGGACACTTTTAAAGATATGTATTATATACAGTGGGGCAAAAAGTATTTAGTCAGCCACCGATTGTGCAAGTTCCCCCACTTAAAATGATGACAGAGGTCAGTAATTTGCACCAGAGGTACACTTCAACTGTGAGAGACAGAATGTGAAAAAAAAATCCATGAATCCACATGGTAGGATTTGTAAAGAATTTATTGGTAAATCAGGGTGGAAAATAAGTATTTGGTCACCTCAAACAAGGAAAATCTCTGGCTCTCACAGACCTGTAACGTCTTCTGTAAGAAGCTTTTCTGTCCCCCACTCGTTACCTGTATGAATGGCACCTGTTTAAACTCATCATCTGTATAAAAGACACCTGTCCACAGCCTCAAACAGTCAGACTCCAAACTCTGCCATGGCCAAGACCAAAGAGCTTTCGAAGGACACCAGGAAAAGTATTGTAGACCTGCACCAGACTGGGAAGAGTGAATCTACAATAGGCAAGTAGCTTGGTGTGAAAAAATCAACTGTGGGAGCAATCATCAGAAAATGGAAGACATACAAGACCACTGATAATCTCCCTCGATCTGGGGCTCCACGCAAGATCTCATCCCGTGGGGTCAAAATGATCATGAGAACGGTGAGCAAAGATCCCAGAACCACACGGGGGGACCTGGTGAATGACCTGCAGAGAGCTGGGACCAAAGTAACAAAGGTCACCATCAGTAACACACTACAACGGCAGGGAATCAAATCCCGCAGTGCCAGACGTGTTCCGCTGCTGAAGCCAGTGCATGTCCAGGCCCGTCTGAAGTTTGCCAGAGAGCACATGGATGATACAGCAGAGGATTGGGAGAATGTCATGTGGTCAGATGAAACCAAAGTAGAACTTTTTGGTATAAACTCAACTCGTCGTGTTTGGAGGAAGAAGAATACTGAGTTGCATCCCAAGAACACCATACCTACTGTGAAGCATGGGGGTGGAAACATCATGCTATGGGGCTGTTTTTCTGCCAAGGGGACAGGACGACTGATCCGTGTTAAGGACAGAATGAATGGGGCCATGTATCGTGAGATTTTGAGCCAAAACCTCCTTCCATCAGTGAGAACTTTGAAGATGAAACGAGGCTGGGTCTTCCAACATGACAATGATCCAAAACACACCGCCCGGGCAACAAAGGAGTGGCTCCGTAAGAAGCATTTGAAAGTCCTGGAGTGGCCTAGCCAGTCTCCAGACCTCAACCCCATAGAAAATCTGTGGCGGGAGTTGAAAGTCCGTGTTGCTCGGCGACAGCCCCAAAACATCACTGCTCTCGAGAAGATCTGCATGGAGGAATGGGCCAAAATACCAGCTACTGTGTGTGCAAACCTGGTAAAGACCTATAGTAAACGTTTGACCTCTGTTATTGCCAACAAAGGTTATGTTACAAAGTATTGAGTTGTATTTTTGTTATTGACCAAATACTTATTTTCCACCCTGATTTACCAATAAATTCTTTACAAATCCTACCATGTGGATTCATGGATTTTTTTTCCACATTCTGTCTCTCACAGTTGAAGTGTACCTCTGGTGCAAATTACTGACCTCTGTCATCATTTTAGGTGGGGGAACTTGCACAATCGGTGGCTGACTAAATACTTTTTTGCCCCACTGTATCCACGTTCCTAGATGCTTTGCATATAATCTGCACCTGGCTAAACTGGCATAGTAACATACAATTATGAAATTATTTTTCTGTCGAGTCGTGTGCAAGGAAAACATAATCCAAGCAGATAATTTCATTTCACGACCGCAAGTATTCAGTGCCGCTCAATACAATTTGTTAAACAAAGTTTGCCAAATTAATTATCAACAGCTATTGTTTACTGTGTAGCTGTGGAAACCCTGACACCTGTCACTGGTTATGCTGAAGAAACCAGTAAAAAGGCTTTTGACTCAAGCCAGCAGGATTTCACTGCGAGCACAAAGAGCTACCTGTGGGAGTGACACTGTAGCAGCGTGTGCAACGCAAACGCTCAGTGTGTGCGATGGTTTCTTTGTGCGCTAAGTTCTACCCCTGCAGGCTCTTGAATTTATGCCTGAGGAATTTAAATGAGTGGGTGGCACCTGTGCCCGGGAAATGAAATTATTTAGTGATGTTTTTTCCCATGAAACGTATAACAGAAAAAGTTTTTAGTCCTTGTCCTTGATTGTTGCAGCGGTCCACTTGTTATTAGCATTTCTTGGTTTCCCTGATGCAGACCTTGTTCAGTCCAATGGCAAGGTGTTCTGATCTGAGCAATCATTTACTTTACTGGTGCTCTGCATGGGCTTCAACCCCTTAACCCAGCTCATCATTAATAATAGATATTGATATAGAGTTAGGAGTGGAGTGACCATCAGCCGCCTCCTGCACACAGAAACAGGTCCTAAGCACCATATTCATAAAGGGGGGACCACAGCCAACAGCACTCAAGTAGCAGATTGTGCACAGCTACCCCAGACACCATCTAACACACAGGGGCAGAATGTAAGATGCAAGCTGGAAAAGCATTTGCAGAGCGGCTTGGATTATAAAGAATTAATAAACCACTGAAGGTTGTATCGGGGGAGCTCAAGCTTCAATCGAGATTCATGTTACTCATGCTCAGTGCTACAGACAGATGATGTACAGGGAGTGCAGAATTATTAGACAAATGAGTATTTTGTCCACATCATCCTCTTCATGCATGTTGTCTTACTCCAAGCTGTATAGGCTCGAAAGCCTACTACCAATTAAGCATATTAGGTGATGTGCATCTCTGTAATGAGAAGGGGTGTGGTCTAATGACATCAACACCCTATATCAGGTGTGCATAATTATTAGGTAACGTCCTTTCCTTTAGCAAAATGGGTCAAAAGAAGGAGTTGACAGGCTCAGAAAAGTCAAAAATAGTGAGATATCTTGCAGAGGGATGCAGCAGTCTCAAAATTGCAAAGCTTCTGAAGCGTGATCATCGAACAATCAAGCGTTTCATTCAAAATAGTCAACAGGGTCGCAAGAAGCGTGTGGAAAAACCAAGGAGCAAAATAACTGCCCATGAACTGAGAAAAGTCAAGCGTGCAGCTGCCAAGATGCCACTTGCCACCAGTTTGGCCATATTTCAGAGCTGCAACATCACTGGAGTGCCCAAAAGCACAAGGTGTGCAATACTCAGAGACATGGCCAAGGTAAGAAAGGCTGAAAGACGACCACCACTGAACAAGACACACAAGCTGAAACGTCAAGACTGGGCCAAGAAATATCTCAAGACTGGTTTTTCTAAGGTTTTATGGACTGATGCCCGGGCGGTGTGTTTTGGATCATTGTCATGTTGGAAGACCCAGCCTCGTTTCATCTTCAAAGTTCTCACTGATGGAAGGAGGTTTTGGCTCAAAATCTCACGATACATGGCCCCATTCATTCTGTCCTTAACACGGATCAGTCGTCCTGTCCCCTTGGCAGAAAAACAGCCCCATAGCATGATGTTTCCACCCCCATGCTTCACAGTAGGTATGGTGTTCTTGGGATGCAACTCAGTATTCTTCTTCCTCCAAACACGACGAGTTGAGTTTATACCAAAAAGTTCTACTTTGGTTTCATCTGACCACATGACATTCTCCCAATCCTCTGCTGTATCATCCATGTGCTCTCTGGCAAACTTCAGACGGGCCTGGACATGCACTGGCTTCAGCAGCGGAACACGTCTGGCACTGCGGGATTTGATTCCCTGCCGTTGTAGTGTGTTACTGATGGTGACCTTTGTTACTTTGGTCCCAGCTCTCTGCAGGTCATTCACCAGGTCCCCCCGTGTGGTTCTGGGATCTTTGCTCACCGTTCTCATGATCATTTTGACCCCACGGGATGAGATCTTGCGTGGAGCCCCAGATCGAGGGAGATTATCAGTGGTCTTGTATGTCTTCCATTTTCTGATGATTGCTCCCACAGTTGATTTTTTCACACCAAGCTGCTTGCCTATTGTAGATTCACTCTTCCCAGTCTGGTGCAGGTCTACAATACTTTTCCTGGTGTCCTTCGAAAGCTCTTTGGTCTTGGCCATGGCAGAGTTTGGAGTCTGACTGTTTGAGGCTGTGGACAGGTGTCTTTTATACAGATGATGAGTTCAAACAGGTGCCATTCATACAGGTAACGAGTGGGGGACAGAAAAGCTTCTTACAGAAGACGTTACAGGTCTGTGAGAGCCAGAGATTTTCCTTGTTTGAGGTGACCAAATACTTATTTTCCACCCTGATTTACCAATAAATTCTTTACAAATCCTACCATGTGGATTCATGGATTTTTTTTTCACATTCTGTCTCTCACAGTTGAAGTGTACCTCTGGTGCAAATTACTGACCTCTGTCATCATTTTAAGTGGGGGAACTTGCACAATCGGTGGCTGACTAAATACTTTTTTGCCCCACTGTAGTTGCCTAATAATTATGCACAGTAATAGTCACCTGCACACACAGATATCCCCCTAAAATAGCTCAAACTAAAAACAAACTAAAAACTACTTCCAAAAACATTCAGCTTTGATATTAATGAGTTTTTTGGGTTCATTGAGAACATGGTTGTTGATCAATAATAAAATTATTCCTCAAAAATACAACTTGCCTAATAATTCTGCACTCCCTGTATGGCTCACCTACAAAACACTGAAGCTTGCTGTCCCACAGCGGCGCTGCCCTCACACCATTAGCCACCAGAGCAAAGAAAGCCTTCTTCACCTGCCAAACAGACACCCAGTCACTGAAACCATGAACATGTTTTGTAACTGTGGCTTGTTTTACTGGCAGAATAAGAGGATGTGTTGTGAACATTCGACCTGCAGTGTTGTGTCAAAGATGACCAGTTTGGAGCTGGTTGGGATGGCATCGTAGCAGGAGTGACTCTTCATGAAGTTCATGTAAATGAATGTGTCAGTCTGGACCTGTGGAGAAGAGCAGGTGTTGCTTATGCCACAGACAAATAAGAAATATAATATACACTGCTGTTAAAAATGTTGGTTTCATGTTGGGTATTTATATGAGGGTTTTTATTTTTTTATAAGGGCATCATAATGTTTTCACAAAAAAAGATTATATGTTCTTCAAGCTTGGGTCTAACAGTGTTTTGAGAGTTTGAGGATGCTGACAGCATCTGCAGTCTCCTGGACAGAGACGTCTGATGTGATGATGTGATGTTTGGACCACCTTTTACATTTACTCTGGTTATTTCTTTGGCCCCTGGTAAGTTTTGATTTGCTCGTGCTCCATCTTTCCTTGATCTTACCGGTAGCTGGGACAGCTCCATCTACAATCCCAATTTAAAAAAAAATACCAAAAAAAATAAAAATACAAAAGAAAAAAAAAAGGGCAACAGGGCAAATTTACCACCGTGTAGCAATATTTGAAAATAGCAACTGCAGTTTCAATACTTCTAAAGTGACCAGAAACAGTGGATCAAGTATGCAGCAGAATAAATATTATGGGGAATTCAGCAAACACAAGCCACATCTCCCGTCGGATTTCTTTCCCGTTTTCAGGACATATGTGTGTTACAGTTACCAGGCAACCTGGTGAACCCTAAAGCTTCAAGTCATCGCTATTTCAGTTAGGTGTCTGTACCCGACTGTCCACTGCTTCAGATTACACCTGGAATTTAGTTGGGTAAACAAGGTTGCAAATTATTTTATAAAGTAATTATCAGAATCAGAATACGTTATTAATCCCTAAGGAAACTGTGTGGTTACAGTAACAATCTGAACTAATTAAATAATACAGTACGTTACAAAGTTACAAAACATAAGAAATAGCTCTAATATATACAAATGGCTATCCAGAATACTACAGAGGTTCAATATATTGACATTTGACTCTAAACCTCAAACTGTAAAACTCACTGTAAAGGACAGCCACAGGCAGGAATGATTTCCTGTGTCGTTCAGTGGTGCATTATGGGTAGTATGTCAGTGAAGGCGCTCCTGTGACTGGCCGGCACATCGTGGAGTGGGTGGGAGGTATTGTCCAGCATTGTCCTTATCACCGTATCCTTAACATCTGCCTCTCAGACACCACCTTAAGGAAGTCCAGCTCCATCCCCACATTGCTGGCCTTAGGATCAGTTTTATTGAGTCTGCTGGCATCTGCGGCCCTCAACCTGCTGCCCCAGCATGCAACAGCAGAGGATCGCACTGGCCACAACAGACAGACAATCCTGAGTGTTGTCTGACAGATGTTACAGTTTTTTCTGATTGCTTAAGCACATTTTTTGTAACTATTGGCTAATTTTGCAAAACTCTTCACACAAATAAGAAAACCTGTCACCCAATCATCAAAACATTGTAGTTCTCTTGCAAAAGCAAACACAGCTAGATTAACCCTTCACACCTTCGTAAAAATGGTGTTTCCATATCAAACAGTACACACAAGCCATCATCTACTAAGCACACAATGCGCCAACTGCACACTGATGGTATGAATACAAAACACATCTGGCTTTTGCTTTCTCTGTGCACAAGGTAGGCTATGTCAGTTTGAGCTCATACTTCTGTCATAGATCCATAAGCATAGAGGGATCCAAACTTCAAGTACTGGTGTTTATTCAAACACATCAAAACAAACACAAGTGGTTATTTCCAAGTATAGGATTATTTGCAATCGCCATAATGACTATATGGGTTACTTGGTCTGCAGTGAACATGCTTCCTCTGCCCCAGCATCTGGTCATCTAGCAACTCTGTAAAGTAACAATTTCAGTATTTTTACATCAATGGTATTGGTGTGTTTCTCATTGGCAAATGGCAGTGCTACAAATCTTTGTGCGAAGTGACTGTGCTAACCGATTCTCATTTCAAGATGTCCTTATGGTGCTTGCTACAGTGTAGCGGCTCGAGTTAGGCTGGACCCGTTGGCCAGCTACCCTCAGGGTCATTCCACGGTTGATTACATGGTCCACTATTGTAGCTCTGATGTCATCAGCAATTCTATTTCTTACTCTTCCTACCCTTCCTCTCCCCCCTCCTCATCTTCCTCTCCCCCCTCCTCGTCTTCCTCTTGCTCCTCCTTGTCCTTGTCGTCCTCTTCATCCTACTTCTTCACCTCCACGTCCTCTTCCTCGGCCTCCTCTACTTCTCACTCTTTCTGCTCCCTCCATTGTACTCCGCACACACAGCTTACCTGTATTATAGTGCTTAGGCTGATTGCAAAGTGAACTGATTATCTAAAAAAGTTTTCACATGTGAAAGTGTGCCAGACAGTTGGCAGATTAGTGTTAATGATAGCCATACATGTGTATACTTTTGCTAGGAGTGTGTTGGAAATTTGGTAATTGAGTGTTGTGCAGTGAATTGTGCCTACAGTTTTGCAAAGTGTGTGTTACAAAATTGCAAACTGAGTGCAAAGCAGTTTTTGTGCTTTTAGTTTTGCAAACTCAGTGAGTGGTTTTGCTATAAGTCTGAATAGTTTTAGAGATCGTGCTACAGGAATCACAGTTAGGGTTTAAGCATTCAGAAAAAACTGTAAAAGACCTCAGTTGACGACTCTGACCCTTCCTGTAGACTGCAGTAGTGTTTTTAACCCAGTCCAGTTCATTATCTATGTGTAATCTGAGGTAATATAAAAGTAGGTCCAGTGTTTTTTCTTAGCAACTTTTCAAAGTCACGTAGAACAAACAGCAGCACACGAGGTGCGAGGTGGAGGGTGAGGACAGTGTCTTACCTCTGCCAGAGGTTCCATAGCCTGCAGACAACAGCAATAAGAGGTCTGCACACGTAGAATCACACTGACCCACAAAACCCTGGGCATCAAAATGACAGACAGCAGCACTGTGACGGACTGTCTACCTGGAGGAGCTGTGAGACTTTGCTGCCAAGTCAGATAAAGAGGTGTTGAAAGAGTCCAGACATGGTGAGAAGGACGGAAAACTGGACAAATTGAGAGGGAGACAAATTGCTCTGTGAAGCTTGAGACAGCTGGGACAGAATGTCTGGGAAAGACTGAAGTCTAAATCTGGACTGAAGTGTGAGAGTGGCATTTAGAGGGACAGAGGAAGAGTGGGTGGAGACGGGGGGGGGTATTGCCTTATTAACATTTGTAGCAGAGCAGAGGACGCTCATCCCGGTCACTTCATCTTCTGAAAGTGGAAACTAAACACAGATTTAATAAGCAGTTTGTATGTACGAGATGTCTGCATATCCAATAATCCATCCTCTCCTCCACCTCTGGCTCCATGAAAACAGCCAAAGTGCCAACATTTATACTGGTTCTTGAGTGCAGACTCGAGAACCAGTGGGTGATACAGCAATGACAACATCCAGCTACGGTAGCAACCAGCGCACTTCAGCACATTCGTTAGCTTCAATGTCATGAACTATTTGTGTGTTTTTAAGATTAGCTATCAGATCATCAGACATGTTTTAACAGTAGACATAACTTCTCTGTCCAAAGTGTCATTTTTACTCTTAAAGAATTTTACATTACTTTTAGTTTTGTTTCCAATTCTTGTGAAACAGCTGCTAGTGATATTAGCTAATATGTGTCTTGATGCTCAATCATCCAGGTAAGTAAATCCCAGAGGCTGATTCTGCTAATCTTGACTTGGATGAGCAGAATCAACCTTCATTAGCTAATATTACTTTGATTTTAAGTGTGGAAATGTTCATATTTTAGCTTACATTTTTAATAACCAACTTTGATGTAGGGCTTTTAATGAGGTGCATTTAACTTCTCCCAGGATAGCTGAACTTTATACTTCTGTGTTACAGGAAGAAAGAAGTGCTCAGTACAGCTTTAAGACTTTGCTGGTACTACTGTGGGAGACATTCAAAGTTTACTGGGCCAGTAACTATTTATAAATCTAGTAAACCATCTCCTACTTTGCACCGTAGTCAGTTTACATGCAGCCTCTAACATCACTAAACACATAGTCAACATTCACATTTTTACAGAAAAGATTTAAACTTTGCCAAAAAACCCTTTGAAACCTGAAACCATGTGTTCTCTCTTAATTTCCAACAAAACATAACAAAATAAACTCTGCAGTTTGTTGACTAAAAATGAAGAAACTGTTGGCAAACGCACACAGATTCAGCACTTCTTCTCAGGTGTTAACACAGCTCAAACATGTAGATCATTCTCTGAATCCAGTTTACATTGTAATTCAGATTCACAGCCAGCTTGTACAACGTCGTGCTAATAATAACTGCAGGTGTCCAAACAGGCTGTGCTGCTGGTTACAGGAGACCTCACATATTAATAGTTTACAGCTATTTACAGAGTCCTTTTAAAATGTTGTTGGAGTATCACAGTTGCAAAGAAAAGTTGTCAGCGCCCTGAAAACGCATAGAAGCTGCAGTGATTGGACAGAAGAACAAACACAATGTGATTAAACTAAAAAACAGCAAATCTGTAAAATCTATGTCTGCAAAAAGTGAATAAAGGTGAGCATCAGAACACATCTGTGGAGAGATGCTCAAACTTAACCACGTTAAATGAGATGAGCCATTTCTTTTTAAATGCCAGAATCCCACTGTTGGTAATTTATGTTTGAATAGAGTTGATCTGAAGTGGGTCAAAACTCGTGACAACCCAGAAGGTGAGCTGCAATAATTTCACTGGGTGGTGGCATAATCCATTCTCATAAACCACTTAGAAAAATACATAGCATAGCATTGGAGTGCTATGACTTCTTAGAGCAGAACGAACGAAAAAATTTATATATAATATAAAAATCATCATTGCAGATCAGTCAATGCCAGTAACAGTAACACTGATTCTTATTCATATTTATGTAGTTTTCCTTGTTTTTTCATTATTAGTTCTTTTACGCAGTGACTAAAAAAGACACTTCCACTTGATGTGCTAGTATAATATAGTGAAGTCAGGGCACTTGCAGTGCAGTAGTTCTCCTGTAGAAGGGCGCAGTCCGAGGAACAGCAAAGATACTGCACAGGCCTCTGGTAGAGAGGCCTGAAGGATAAAGATCACCCCAGGGTGAGAAGGGAATTATATACATGTCTATGTTTGATCCTGAAATCCTGACAGATTTTTTTATTACGAATGTCTCGGTACATTTTTCTATTCACCTTTTCTTGAGTTACATGAAGCGTGACAGTTCCATATGCTGAACGACAGCCCACAAGCATTGACTGACTGATTGTCACTAGTAATGAAACACGTACATGCATCTACTGTTCACTACAAAGCGCCTTAAGGCGACTGCTGTTGTGATTTGGCGCTATATAAATAAAACTGAATTGAATGCAGTGAAACAGGCCCCCTTCCGACCGTAAATACAGGCACAAACATGACGTTGGTAAGACAGGTCGGAGAGGTAGGAGGGTAAGAAAAACAATGAAATACACAATACATGAGGGGAGAGGAGGGAAAAAAACTCCACCCAGACTGAGCTCCTCAGGGGAGAGCAGTTTGGGAACAAAACCCTCAATGAAGCACATGAGTCTTCACACCTTACAACATAAAAAACACGGGACTTGCGATGGGTGGGGTTTGGGAGAGAGGCGACGTAGACAACAGCCATCCGGTCCTGCAGCCGGACCCTGGCCCTGGACACAGACTCGCCTGACTGCATTGGGTGGAAGTTCGAAGCCGTTGGAGGGGGGAGGTTATTGTATATCTGTCTGAGTACATGTGTATGCGTGCGTGTATCCTGTATCCAACTCGAGAGAGTTCCCTTTCACCTAGTTTTAAGCAAAAGTCAACAATCCCCCAGCCAACACAGGTGACCTTGAGGAAGTAGGAGGATAGGGCAGAGTCACACACCGTCTTTAATCTGGAAGGATTTGTTGTTCCAGCTTCGGCTCTGGAGCTTCCAGCTGGTGAGGGGAGGCCGTGTGAAGATGCATCCCAATTTTGCAGTTGATCTACTGTCCATCACTGGTCCCAGGTCTATTGATTTCCCATTGCAGAGTCGTGAGCTTCTCCATGATTTTATCTATAGTGCGTTCAATAAGCACAGTCTGAGTACTCACTGCATCAGTCATGCCGGTCAACCTTTTTGGGCAGCTGTAACCGCTTTCATTAGTCGTAGATAAGCCAGGGCTATGCCAGCTCCAATCAGCAGGAACCCCGTTATCATGGTTCCAAATAGGTAGATGTCTTCAACGTCCTCCATCGAGTGTTGCCAGGCACAAGACCCGCCACCCCCCAGCCGTCCATTGTGTATGCAGCAGCCAACATTCCTGCAGGACATTCAGGCTCCCCCGGTCTTCTCGGTGAGAAGAAGATGTCAGTCGCGTTAAGAGACTAGTTGATCAAATCCAGAATTTCTTGATTTTAGAGAACAAGACGGAGCGAGTCGCTGAGTTAGAGCAGACGAGACAAAAGAAGCCAAACAGGAAAGATAAGGGAGGGAGAGAGGAAGATGTGACCGCCTCCGTCGAGAGCCAAGCCTTTATTGTTAGTATGGTATATTGAGATGATATGCAGTGCCCTTTGACCTCCAAACATGGTGTGTATAATGGCTTCCAGAGTTCAGTTTTGGTCTCAGGCTATATTCTCCCAGTATTTCACAGGCGTCTATTGTTATTCAGCAAACTTTTAATGCTCAACATACTTTTTCTTTAGCAATGGAGTCTTGCATGGCGAGCGTGCATACAGGCCATGGTGTGCATCTCTTATTGTTTTCTTTGAAACCATTGCACCTGATGATTCCAGCTCCTTTTGTAGTTTTGGTCCTCAGCACTTGGACAACTCTTCTGAGAATTTTCACTTCTCTGTCTGAAATCTTGTGGGGAGCAACTGGTCATGGCTGGTTTATGGTGAAATTATGTTCTTTCTTGTTCCAGATTATGGCTCCCATAGTACTCACAGGAACCTTATTTGATCCACTGTATAGTGACTGGAACATGTAGTTAATCTGTATAAATTCATATCTAAAACTACGTTTTTTCCCACCCCCACTAATGGAGGCGCCCTCACTCATTTCCTCCAATAAAAGAGTAGCACCACAAAACTGCTAGTTCCAAACTACCGAAATTATGTCCCCGTTAATTTCCATGGAGAAACAAACACCAGAAAACATTTGTTTGTTAGATCTGCTGAATGCAGGCTGCTTCTCAAAAGGCACCAAGTGAAAAAGAAGCTACTATTTATAAGCAGCCCAACTCTCTTTAATTTAATATTCATCAAATCAGAGTAAGTGACAAAAAAAAGGGAAAGACCCAAACCAACACCTCTTACCTGTACTGACCGATTTTACACAAAGCCTGGTTGGGGCAAAGAAAAACCCCAAACTTCATGACTTTTCTTTCAGATTTGTTGCTATTGTCATTGTCACACTGTGCTCAGGAGTTAGAGCATGTCGTATACTAATCTGGAAGGTCGATGGTTCGATCCTTCCAGTATGCACACCATCCTTGGACAGGATACCGAACCACAAGTTGCTCCTGATGTGTCCAGAGTGTCAGTCTTAGAAAGCCCTTAGGAATAGAAACAACTATTTGCATGAATGTAGGTGTAAGTGCTTTGAGTGTTCAAGCAGAGTAGAAAAGCACTATATAGGAACCAGTCAGTTCATTCTGTGTTTGTCAGACATTCATATTGTGGTTTCAAATAATGCAGTAAAGTGCTCCCTTTGAGCCAAAACTCTTTAAACTGCTTCAAAGGCTAGATTCATTGTTACCTGTAAGACGGATTTGTCATAATTAGCATCACATATTTGTGTTTTGTCTTTTACTGCCCACACTGTACCGTGGAGAAGGTTTATCACACATAATAAAAAACATGAACCGTCTGGCTGTGGGGCTTTTGTTCGTTTGGATCTCCCGAGGCAGCAAAGAGACACGGCAGCCGTTTTTGGACTTGAACCTTCAACTGCTTCTTAAATGTAAGAAAATGCACTTTGGGCATATTCGTCTTCTCTCTCCTGCCAACATCAATTTGTTCATCTGCCACCCAGCAGAGGATGTCTCCCAAGTACAGTTCAAGAATCAAACACGTCTCCTTTAAAGTTCCTGCTATGACGAAGAGAACTGAAAATAATTATGCAGTAGTGACAAACATCTGGCAGCTACAACACTGTTGCAATAGCGTTGCTTGTGATATTTTTCAGTTTTAACAGAAGATGTACCAAAACATTTTTATCAGTTTATTCTTGAATCAAAATCACCTTAAAAGAACATCAGCAGCTTTTTTTTCTCCTGAAAATGAGGAACTCCCTACCAACAACAACTCAGCTCTGTCCAGTTTACCCCATTCATGTTTACTGTGGCTCTTTGGCTCAGTCTAACACTGCACTCGCCGTGTTTGGGGGAACAAACAGTCTTTGAATCTATCTAACAGAGAGCAATGCAAGTGTAACTCATAGAAACACAAAGTATTGGGAGATGCACTGTGTTCAAAGAAGCTATGGTTACCTATTACTACGGATGGGTACCGGTGGTTCTGACATAAACGGTAGTAACCAGACCGAAAAGCAGCGCACATTTCGGTGCTTTTTTTTTCCTGAGCTGTGATACACTTTGGATTCCAGCCAATCATTTTACCTTTCCGAGGATAGTAGGCGGGCCCAGGTACGTACGTTGTTTTAGAGCAGAGCTACAGAGTAAAAATGCCCAAAGCGAAGCGGTCAAAGTCTGGCTGTACTTCACAGCAAAAGATGCAAACTCAGCAGCAACAAGTGCTTTAAGCTGATACTGTGATACTGTCAAAGGAGGTAACACCTCGAATCCGATGAAACACCTGGCGACGCATAGCGTTTTGTTAAAAGCCGAGAAATGCACCATATTTGACAGCTTGCTGCGAGACCTCACACCGAGCACATCTACTGCGGGTGTGGTAAATCTCCATTAGTGAGTTAGCGCGGATCGCCCCGTGTGTGGGGCTGGACGGTCCTTATCATTTTGCAGAAAAAAAGAGACTGCTAAAAATGAAAACATGAGAGGTTTTTAGACAAAGTTTGTGTTCTCCATTGTTTAAGCACCGGTTCGAGCACCGTTTAAGCACCGGCACCATTTCAAAAGTACCGATTTGGCACCGGTATCGGATAAAACCTAAACAATACCCATCTCTACCTGTTACCTAGATTCTGGTGCTTTACTTGCACTTGGCAGCCTCCATGAAACACTGTGTGTAAAGGACAGTCCGTTTTGCAAGTTCAAGTCAAACTGCTCAAATTTTAATACCATCAATTTGCACATCATAGGCCATTTAGTAAATATTTGATCATCAAGCACCCTGTAAGTCACTATCATCAGAACAAGATTCTGTCAAACACCCAGTAACACCTTCACCCAGAGAAACCCCCAAAGTTAGCAGTGACACACAAACAGCTCCCAGTCCCACACAGATGTTTGTGACTCTTTTTAAAAACCAACAGTCATTTTTAAAGACACAAGAATTACAGTGCTGTGCCATTACTCATCACCTCACCTTCGAGATGCTTAACAAATGATATATTATTAATCTTTAGTTTAAAACGAGACAAAATAGGGGGTTAAACCCTAAAAATCCACTCCCTCCCTCCAACAGTTTGTTTGCTGTTTCTGGTGATTGGTGAGGGCTAAATGACAGCACTGGTTAGAGGATGGGAAGAAACAGACCCTGAGCTTTCAGTGTATTCTGGGTTAGGAAATCAGATCATCAGAGTTAGGCCGACTGCTGGGACAGCAGGCTGTGGGTGAGGCCGGGCCGAGGCACTGCTGGTGATCCAGGCACTGCTGGTGATCCTCGTCAATACTGCTGTTGCGTTGAGACCAGAGCTGATGGCTGACCACCACCCTGAAGGACAACACAGGAGAGGGCAGCAGAGTTCACTTAGAGACCGGTGTGCAATAAACCCACATCCTTTATTACTCTAACTTCCATATGATAGGTGTATTACTGGAATAAACCCTGTACCTGGCTCTGGAAGGGCTAACCACGTCCTGTCTGTTGTGTTCAAACCTGGAGCTGTAGCTGTACTTACACCACTACAAAGACAGACTGATTTCAGCATTTTAAAGGAGCCACTTTCTCTTCTAGTTTTATGTTTTCCTTTCATTGTTCTGCAGTTTCTCACCATGTGAGCAGGGTCACTGGTTCCCAGATGGACTCCTTGCTGGCAGAGAGGTCTCAGTAGGCTGATACCTGCACGTAAGACAAAGCAAACCTGAGCTGCAGTTTCACTGTTTTCCCTTCCCTCTGTGGCTACACGCCAAAGTCACAGCAGTCCAGCTGAATACATAACAGTGAAGTTGCACATGGACCAGCAGGAGATGAACAAACCATACTACAAGGTTAGTGCCCCCCAGCCCACTGGAGTACCGACAGCTTAAAATAAATAAATCAGAAATAACAGATAACAATCATGAGTCGCATGAGCTGCAATACTTTTTCTATGTTTGTTTGATGTTATTATTAGTTCATTTTGCCAGAATGGTTTTTACCACCATACACACGAGGGATGGGTGATATGTAAAAATTCATCAGTCCAATAACCGACGATAGGCGATATATGCACAGACCATTTGATGGGCGGAGCAATGCAATCATGCACGGACTGATTTGCGTGTTTAGGTCCAGCAGGACAAGCACAGAGGTGAGTCCACTGTCAGAGGCCATAAGAAGATCATCTGTAACCTTCACTAAAGCTGTTTCTGTGCTGTGATGGTACAGCGCATTGAAGAGGATAACAGTGGGTGAATTATATCCTTAAACTTAGTTACAGCACTTTAGAAAGACAAATACTGTGGGATATAGATTCATGTAATCCGACATAATCATCCTGCTATCACCAGGTTTCTGTGAGGTTCATCAATTATTAGCTCATGACCTGATGTTTAACAATCCACATTTCACTGATTTACTCTTTGGTGCAGATGTGGAAGATGCTGAAATAGTTACTGATTTATGGTTGTTTCTTCGGTGGTCTGGAAGCAGACGCAGGCTCTAAGGGGGTGGGCGTTTTCTCCCAAATATCTATACTGCCTGCTTCATTTTTGGACATCACTCAGACAGACAGCTAAACATATCAATCCTGTTCCAAATGGGGAAAGGGATCAGAGAAAACTACAGAATCTGACAGTGTTTTGATAAAGTTACAGTTATCAAGAACTGCAAAACCTAAAAGAAAAGTTAACATCAGTCAGGTGACCGTTATCTTATTTCAAAGCAGCAGTGCACATACATTTCGCCCTGTTGTTCCAGTACTTCTGCTCCCACTCATCCAGTAAGATGTTGAGGTATCTTGGACACTCAAAGAAGCGAAGGTAGCGAGATGATGATGGTGATGGGAAAACGCGCTCGAACTCTCCTCGACGGTTCAGCTCATCTTCACTCTCTGCCAGAACCCGGATTTCCTCTGGAGTCAAAACATCCAACACCGTGTGCATCAAGTCCTGAGAGAGAGAAAATGAAGGGCACAAGGTCATAACTGCTTCTTTGTGTTATTGCTAACAATGAAACCAGTGCTTGTTTCCACCACAAGCAACCAATTAATAAATAATAATAACCAAAAAACCTGTAGCTGTATGCACTTACGCTTCCTGTTAAACTATTAAAGTCACTGTGTAAACCTGTGTGTGTGTGTGTGTGTGTGTGTGTGTGTGTGTGTGTGTGTGTGTACCCGGTTAGCTTCACCCTGTTTCAGATAAAAGGCTCTTTTGACCTTCTCATCAGCAGACAGATCCACTTTGGGCCTCTCTCCATTCCCTGCGCACAAACTACAAACAAACAAGTGCACACATGTTCATGACGAGGTCATTTCTGAGGCTGCAGCTAAAAACCCAGAGGGGTAGTGTCTTATTGTTACCTGCTGGTGGAGCTGGATGCACTGCTGCAGGGGGTAACCACATCTTCTCTTGAAGGAATACGAAAGCCAGCCAAGTTCAGGAGATCTTTGATCATCTGACCCTTTATGGAAACATCGAGCCCCGTGTTGGAGTGAAGGCTGGATCAGAGTTACAGATGTAGTTAAAGGTAACTTTTTTTTTTAAAGAAATGTGTTATTTTAATGTGGGCATTTGTTACCTAGGCGATATGTTCACTTCTAGAATCCAGGGTTTGAGATTCTCGTCCAGCAGGATGTCGAAGCCAAACAGCTCGTGGCAGCTGTAAGGTGTCCGAACGTGCAGCTTCATCAGGCTGTTAACATACGGCTCTGACCTGGCCACGACACGGGAGGGAGGAAGCTGATTTCAGCATCTTAATCCTTGTCCTAATGCACAGTTTAATCTTCAGAAATACATACAGGGGTCTTTTCTTTTAACAACCTTTTTAGCTTTAAAGGTGCAGCATGTTTGTGAGGTTAGCACCTTTTAGAGCATTTTTAAGGACATGTTCCTCAGTGGAAAGATATCACAATTTCTGCATTGAAATACACATCTAAAGAAATATCACAGGCTATAAAAATAAAAACAAAGATTCAAATCAAATACCAATATTTACTCTAGATAGGGACTCAGCTGTGAAGCAATCAAAACTGGGAAAAGAACCTTTGAGCTCGAACAGTTAAACAATGGGTGGGAATCTGTCTGCGAGTCTGTCTGTTGCACGAGTAGTTTACGGATGCAGATGGTTTTAGCTAAAAGATATAATACAAACAAACTGATCTCTGCAGCCAGTCACTGAGCAGGCAAACTTACGCTATGATAGTTTTGATCACGATGTCTTTAATCTTCTCCCATATCAGGGTGGTATTGACTCCCTTTGACCCGAGGTACTGCCACAAGGCCTTCAGAGCCCTGAAAACACAAAGTAATATCCTCCCAAGTCATACATACAGAAACAGCAAAGACATTCTACACTACACTGTTGCATTTCCTTATCAGGTTATACTAAAAGCCCCTTGATAAGCTGTCCACTGGTCCAAAACGCTACAGCCAGAGAACGGACGAGGAGTAGAAACGGGCTCATTCAAAAAAGCTTAACAACACGGCGTATGCTGTGCAGCGAGGAGAGCTCAGACAAAAAAGCCTGGCACAGCATTGAAAAGCCGCCTACATCTGTGTCCAAAGGTCAAAAGGTCACATTCTCTACAATTCACACTTCAGCTCGATTCTCTGTGTTACCATTTGTGCCCCTGGCAGGCCTTGTAATCACTGTTGGTCTGGTACTCAGAGTTCTTCTTGTTGACACTGTAGTTGGTCAGGTGCATGAACTTATTACTCAGAGTCTTCATGGAAGACGAATACCTAGAGGCATGGAGGGGTGATAACTGAATCTCATTCATATGCATCCCATGTGAAATTAAGTGGCACGATCAACGTGGTGGAAAACTCACTTGCAGCTAGCAAATCGAACCAGTCCGTCTGAGAACATGTAGACTCTGAGTGGGTTGTAAGATGTCACATAGACGTAGAGCCGCAAGTCAAACTTGTTCCCACTGATGAGGTAGGGCTTATCTAGATACCTGCAAACATCCAGTTAGAGCATGTTAATGCAGCAACACTGAGTTACTTAGGCTGCTGAGCTCTAAACTATTAAAGGATTACTCACTTCTGAACAAGTAGAGGTCTTTTACGAGGCATCTGACTCCACTTGTGAATAACCTGAATGCCTATTCCTCTGGCTGATGCGGGCTATGGAAGAAAAAAAAGAGAGGAAACAAGTAATAACAATAAACTAAAACATAAATAAAACACATTTTACTCGATTCATATACAAATCATGTGTAATATGTGCAGGTGGATCCACACAGTGGTTTTACTCAGACTACAGGAAGCCTCTGTGTGTTAACAGTGCCAACACACAGAGCTGTACAATGACACTTTGTTTTTTCCATAGTTCAACCTGTCTCTAGTTTCTAATCTATAACATAACATATTTAATTATCTTAAGGAAATAAAGCTAATGTGCGTCAGACAGTTGTATTGTTGCACATGTTTGTTGCCCCGTAGGTGTTTGTGACTTTAATAAACCAGCTGCTTCCACCTCCACAACAACAAACCATCTCAGCTGTAATGGGAAGTTCATCTGAACTGTTGTTTCCACAAAGACAGTGAAATTTCTGTTATTAGATTACTCGCTCCATCTGAGCAGCTAGTTTCCTTTAGTCGATGAAATGAACTGGAAGCTCCTGCATGAATGTGTGCTGTGTATGTTTTTTATGCTACTATCCCTGCTAAGTAAATCTGGCAGATAGTGTGCTGTCTATTACAATCACAGACGTGCCTGCAGATTTTCAGTACATAAAATTCAAAGGTGGAAAGTAAAGAATTACATTTACTTGCGTTACTGTAATTGAGTAGTTTTTTTGTGTATTTGTACTTTTTAAAGTCATTTTTCAAGTCGGTAATTTTACTTTTACTTAAGTATATTTTTTAAAAAGTATTGTACTTCGCTACATTTTCAATCACACCCGTTACTGAGTAAATTAAAAGAACAAACAAAAAAAACAACAACATTGCGCTTCGGAAATACTGCAGGGAATGATGGGTAGTAGAACAAATTAGCGTTGGGTCAGGATAAAGATGGAGTCTGACATCGGCAGTACGGATCCAGCGAAAAAAGAAACCCCGTCGAATTCTGCTGACCCTGAACTCGAAGAAACGGATGTGAACCCCTGGCCGTATTTAAGGGACCATTTTGGCTTCAAGTGCAAGAAAGGCAGCAGCTTTATTATGCAGTGCAAGCTGTGTTTGCCCAGAGAGACCGACTTAGCAGCTTTTAAAAATTTCACATCAAACCTGCGCAAGCATGTAGAGGTAAGTTTACTTACATTTTTCCTGTTTGTTAATAATAATAATTTATTTTTAAAAAAAATAGTTAAATTAGACAGAAGACAGAAGCGGCTACTTTCTTACTTAACCCACATTTGTTCACACATGTGCAGAGGTGATTTTTTTGTTCTCAAACTGATCTCCCTGTTGGAGCTCAGTCTGGGGGGAGTTATTTTTTTCTCCTTATCTTTCCTCGTGTGGTGCATTTTCCATTGTTATACCTCTCTGACCCGTCTTCCCCATGTGATGTTTGTGTAATGTATGTATGGTCGGAGGGTAAGTCGGCGCTGGCAAAGGTCGGCATCCTTAACCCAATTTCCTTCGGGGTCAACCTTCAGGATCAATAAAGTTTTATTGAATTGAATTGCTCCTCAAAATTAACAGAGCAGGGCCAAGTATAAAAAATGAAAACACATTTTTATAGCAGCTGCCGTACGGCTCAATTCAGTACTTGTTCTCTTATTTGACATTAGAACACATTCTCATGTAAAAGAATTGGTTGGTTTGGTGACCATTATCCATTTTGATGTGTAGACTTGCAGTTTAACTGCCACTGCGCTTTAATTTGTAAAGTTTTTCTTTTAATTAAAAAACAACTACTTTGAGATTTATCCCATTGTCTGTTTCGCACTACTCAGAAGAGGCTGTCCTCCTGCTGACAAAAAAGTAACTATGTAACTTTTACTCTGAGTAAATTTTAAATGAGCTACTTTTTACTTTTACTTGAGTACATTTTTAGACAGGTAATTTTACTTGTACTTGAGTAAAATTTCAGCAAAGTAATAGTACTTTTACTTGAGTAAAATATTTTAGTACTCTTTCCACCTCTGATAAAGTTACACTCTATGACCTGAACGTACAGGTTTGATGATCCATTTTTGTTTGGCGCCCCCTTCCTCCCAGGCTTTGCGGAGCAGCTTGATGTCTTGAGGAAGAACAAAGGTCTGGGGGAAAAAACTGAACTCTTGTTTGCCGAAGCGGACTTGCATCTTGGATAGGTTCCTCCACAGCCGGTCCTTTCTCCCAATCTGAAATGTTCCTGGAAAATGGTTCAGCTGGGACACACAAATACACAAAAGTACAGTCAAAATCTGGACTTTCTCAGCGTACTATCAAGAGTAGTCCATGTGCAGGCGCTGACCTTCTGGTGTTCTCCAAGAGCTTTGAAGCCAGGTGACTTCATGTGGTGTCCCCAGCAGCCCAGCCAGTCATGGCTTTCTATGTGACAACACGTGTTTATCAGCCAGGGTCAGGAGTTACCTTTTTATCTTAGCCTTTAAATATTAGACTGAAATTCTTCACCATCTAATGTTTTTGTTGCCCCCATAGATATACACTAACCTCAACAATCATATGACCCCTATGAGCAAGCACTCAGCGACAGTGGGAAGGAAAAACTGCTTTTTAACTGTACACAAATCGTTTTAGAAAAAAGCAATCTTGTCACGGCTAATCCCAGAGACTTTCAAAGAACCAGTTTCAGCAATATCTGTGTGTGACATGTAGCGACATGTAACAACTTACTCTTTGTGACTCTGAAGTGTGATCTGCCGATGGTTTGCTTGACAATATTAGGAGTTACGGTGCTCATCTTCCATTTTAACAGTCGCCTTTGCTCTGCAGGAAGCAGTTCCACTGCAAAGAACACCGATTCATTCTTTTAACAGGTAACACATGCTGTAAAATACAGTATCCAGAGGTGTATACAGTGAAGAAGTGAAAATATTAACATAATAATCAACACGTTCAGGCAGCTGCTCTGCTCTGTGTTGGTACAGGGCATTGAAGATAATAACAGTGGGTGGATTATATTCTTAAACTTAGTTACAGCGCTTTCAGAAAGACATCTACTGTGATAAAGTCCACTCCCCACTGCTGTGTAATCAATTATTGTAAATGTTATCAGGAAATGATCAGACAGGAAATAGTTTTCTCTGTTAAGAGGGTACAGAGGCAGGAGAGTGTGCTCTGTTTGTTCTGAGAGGAACAGGAAGTGCTACTCTACTGCAGAGAGAGCTCAAACTAAGTGAGAGCGCCCCCCAGAGGATTGTTCTCTGCCTGGGTTATCCTCATTATCTGAGGGTGGGCTCTACAGATGTATGCTGGAGTTTTCTGGGCACATACAATGGTCTACATACTGTGATAGACCAGAAATCTACAGATCACTGAATATTACTCTTGTAACAATGCACCACGTTTGATTGATGAGTAAACCTCTGTCATGGGTTTTATCTTACCCAGCAGCATTAATGTAGGCTCTGAAGTAGCCACGACTATTTTAACAGTCGACGCGTCGTTTGAAGCTTTGTAAGATCCTGCAGTAGGATTTAAGAGTGTAGTAAGGGACTGAAACAGAAGGTGGCAGCACTGCATCTAAGAAGGATGCCAGCTGCCGTTAAACGCCTTCTGTCCAAATTCAGGGGCCGCATCGTCCTGAGGCCGCATTTGAAGGCCGATTACAGTGACGCGACGAAGCCTGTCCAAATTCGGCTGTCAAATGCGTCCTCCTTTTCCCCAGATCTGGAGGATGGGTCGGGTGTATCCTTCGTGACCCACCATATCCCAGAATTCATAGCGCGGCCCTGCCAATTCCAGTTTCCAACAATGGCAGCAGCTGCTTAGTTTTAATATCACTCTTATTAATCTTTCTGGGTCACAAAATAAACGTTTAAGATATTTTCAGGTGAGACTGTAGCTGTGTAAACTTCAAATATCTGCTCGGTTCATCAAGTAATCACATTTTTCCAAAAGTGCTCCAACGTTTTCAGAGACATCCGTTACCCACCAGCTCGATAGCAGACAGGGAGGTCAAGGGTCACTAGAGCCGGCGAGAGCAGCGAACTCCTGGAACATCATTTTCAAACCCCTGTGGTCTTTGGCTACTCAGGTTAAACATGATACACAAGTCACTCAGATAACTTAAACATTTGATTGTTTGGCTTTTTCCAGTGTTTTATTTGTTCCTGAGTAAATCTGTTTGGCTGAGATTAAAGTTCTAGTTTTTACACAGCTGAATAAACGTCAAGCAGACAGCTGATCATCAGAAGTGTGAGATGGTTGGGAGTTTACTCCAGTGTCCTGTTATATTTTACATATGAAGGAGCAGACGGCCGAGTTTATTAAACTCCACCGAGACAATCTGCAAATCTGCAAACTATCATCTTGTCTTTATTGTTAGTTAGCACAGACCTTAAACACATCGAGCTGTAAGCTAATGATCGTTATATAAGAGCAGATGCTGCTGGTGCAAGCAGCTGTACGTTTTACGTCCAATGGATGATGATCTGATTAGTCGACTATCAAAATAATCGTTTGTGGCAGCCCTACTTTGGAGACTGCTGGTATTATGCACTTGTCTGGAGTGCTCTGTTACAACCACACCATAAAGACTTGTGGTATCGGTCACACTAACCAGCAACCTACAAGTATGGAGAAACTAATGCAGATCTTTCAAAGTTTCTTTCTTGGCAATACTGGTTGGTTTCTGGTGGTGTTGCATGGCTGTAGGTATGAATGACAGACAGCATAGTTCAGGTGGTGTGTGGATTTGGGTGGCTTGTCTGTGTCCCTCTTACTGAAGTTGTAAAAAAGCTTGATGGACTGTAAAGGCTGGAGCATGGTTGGTCCTCCAGCACACAGCCAGCTTTGCAGACCGATCTTCACGTGTTGTAGCAGTTTACGGTCACCAGGGGACAGAGTCACTAACAACATGTCTGTGGGCTTCTCCTGCTCGTGCTGATGTTGGGACTTCAGACACGTGTTATGACAAACAAAGCGCTGAACAGTGCAGCCACTCTTTCCTTCTCATCCTGTTTTCTAAGCTCCTTTTCTGTTCCAGGCCTGAATTCACCCATCAGCATCTGACCTATGCACAGTGCCATCCAAAGCTATGTGCTGCTGGTTTTTATGAGAACTGCATGCAAGTACGACTGCGTAGGTGTCCCTCACTCTGTGCTGGAAAATAGTTATGCAAATGGACACAAACCTAGTAACATAACTAACAGGTGACAGCTGCTCAAACCACTGATGTTCCCGGTTTGTCAGCTGACACAGAAGGTCAGCATCTGTCGAGGGGTCAGGTGTGCATTCTGTACAGGTGTGTGGATGTTAACATGACAGAAAAGCTCTCACTGCTAACATGACTTCAGAGGCTGATCTGATGTTGTGTGTATATCATGTTAAACACAGCATAAAGTGCCACAAATTTGATTATTGAAAAAAAAATGTGATTACAGTCTTCAAATAGGTCTTAAAAAAAAAAAAAAATATATATATATATATATATATATATATATATATATATATATATATATATATATATATAAATAAATAAATATTCATCTGGGTTAAACTTTTTCGACTACTTTTTGATTAGCTAACAAGTCACAAATTAGACCGATTCAGTGCAAATTCAGTGGTAAATTAACCAGAAGTGCAATCTTCCAGCTAAGAGCAAACATTTTTTAGACAAACAAGCATTGTAAATATCTGCAACGCAGTAACAGTGGAGTCTAAAAATACTTCTTAAACATATCTAAACGATTCAGCTATTTTCCATGCTGTTTTAGCCCCGGCAGCGACTGAGGCTGTGGAACCAAACGTTTGGTGACCCCAAAATGAAAAAAGCCATAAATGAGATCATGTGGACGTGTTGTAAAGATATAAATCAAGAAGTTACAGGGTGTTGCAGAGACACATAAATAACTGAAGATCAATGATCTGTGATAGTAAACTTCTTATATTACAGTTACAACTCTGACCTTTCTCATTGGCGGTGCTGAAGTAGAGGGTCGGAGGGATACGGGGAAACAGACTGGGAACTAGTGCTGGTTGCTCCTCTTGACTGTCTCCTGGTTCCAACGACATTGGCTCCTCGATGCTGACAGAAAGACAAAGTAATGAACATCATCCCTATGCCCACATCTCATGGTTAGAGTTACGTTTGCCAACTTCTAACTACGAGACGCTGGCATCTGGTTCACAGTTGTAATGTCAAGTCTCCTCTGCTCATAGAGAGCAAGCAAATACACCATCTCATAGGACAGTATTTCAAAGGCGGTTCAAAATAGGGCTGTGCGATATGACCAGAATCTCATCTCCCGATATAAAACATCTATCGTCCGATAACGATATAAATCACACAAATGTAACATTTTCTGTCAATTCTGTGAATCTCGGGCAGGTGAAGTGTTTCCTGCTGGGCGTCGTGTAGGTGAGTCGAGTGTTTTAACCGATGCATGAAACGATACATTTTTAGACAGAAGTTGTAACGGCGCCGTTTCCTTTGTGAGTATTTCTTACACGGCGTGCTGCGGGGAGAAGCCTGTTCTAACGTTTTAGTCTAAGGTTTATTTTTTAGCACCTGGCGGCTCTTTTTTGCTTCTCATCCGTAAATAATCTGCATCTTTCACGTGATTCAGTTTATTTTGAAAAGTCTCAACAGGATCTTGAGCTTTATTGTGAAAGGTTTATGTGAAAAATAAACAAGCGGACATGCCGTGGTGTTACCGTCGTTGTTGCTAACGACAACGCATAAAAACATGCGCTTGTCTGTCCGTAGTGTGGTTATATTAAATATAAGAGAAAGAGAGAACTTTAAGAAATTAATAATAACTACAGTGACATCAGAACATGAAAAACATTGCTGTAAACAGTTTATTTTGCGACACCACGAAACAAACGATAGCGTAAAATGAAACGATGTTTCTATATCGTCATCTGATATATATCGTTGTATCGAACAGCCCTAGTTCAAAATGACAAGTTAAATGATAAACAGTCAACCTGATCAGACAAACATGCCAGAACACTCACATGACAGTCATAGGAAGCAGAGATCTTCTTCCAGTGATGACAGGTAAGCTTGACGGGAGCTTTAGCTTTCAGGGAGGGGTGTTATTTTATTTAGAGTGCCAGTCTATTTAGATCAACACAAACCAATCAGCTGGATGGGTTAAAAGGAACAAATGTGACAATAGCAGTCCTGATCCAGAGTGGTTTTACAGAGAATCAGTTCCTAGTCTTTGGTAGGCAGTTCTACTGTTCACGCCATAACAGAGGATAACAATATGATGCACAATGCTGCAGACCTTTCCACCACTCTCCAGCTGTCTGCCCCTTTGAACTGAAAGAGTTCACAAGCTCTGATGGACAGAGGGACATTTGACACTACTTTAGGAGAACAATCAGAAAGCACCAGGCCCTGAAAGGAACGTTCAAATCTTTAAAGGTTTCTGATGGAAATTAAAGTGGGTAAAGTGCTTTATAAATAAAGCTGGTATGGTATGGAAAATGGTAAAAAAGCTAGCTGAAGGTCAGAGTAAAAGCACAGGTTACTGAAGTACTGGAACTGCTGTAATTGTGGTGGTATACAGTCTCATATGTGTCCCAAATAACTGCTGTGGCGGAGCAGCATAACATGGGAAGCAGGTGCTGGAGCTACAGCCACTAATGTTGCGACTCTTAATAAATCAGTAACAGCCAGCTGCAGGAAAAAGTTGAAATACTTCGGAATTAACAGGATTTCTGCATCAACCCGTCTGGAATCTGCTCTCGTCTCCTCTACTTCAGGTATTCCAGTTAGGAGAGGAGGCTGGAGTTTGGACAGTTTCTTTAGACTAGGTGGTGAAGGACGGCTTTAAGCAGAAGAGGAATCATTTCTACCGGGGATTCTTCTAATTCAGTTTCATTTTATAAATGACAAAATTGTGTCAGCAGATGAGATAAAAGCAATCATTACTGTTGATAAACTAGTATTAAATAAATTATTACTTAAAGTTTCTCAGGAAAAACTTGCATAGACTGTTTTGGTGCTTACATTTTATTTATGTCATCAGTTTTCCTTTTATTTTTTTGCATCCTTGTCACACTTGCATGTTTCAGATCATCAAACAAATTGTAATATTAGACAAAGATAACCCAAGTAAATAAAAAGTGCTAATTGGATTTAAGAACACACTTTGACTGCAAAACCATTATTGTGATGCATTTATTTATTTTCTTCAGTGATTCAGAGAGCTGGTGTTTTGGATCTTTATCCTCCTACGTAACTACACTGGATGCCAGTGTCACGGCTGGCTCACAAGGAGGATTACAACACCTGTTTACTCTGATAAATGCTGATAAACACGCTACCAAAAAGTGCAGAGATCAAGCACAAAGGCTGGCTAGCAAAAGTGGGCAGAATTCATGGTTTCATCAGTTACTGCAAGACCTCCAGGTCCTGAAGCAGCAGAGCAGCAACACACCATCACATGACCACCACTATATCTGACTGTTGGTATGATGGTGTTCTTATGAGATGGGTGTAATGAGGAATGCAAACTTGTCAGTCCACAGAATATTTTCCCAAAACTCAAGATGTGCTTTGGCAAACATGAGACGAGCCTTCGTTCTGACACCACTGCTACGTCTACAGTGTTGTACCACAATGCTGCTGCCACGCTTGTGGCAACAGGTTCACATTTTAAGTGAGCGCACTGATAAAAAGGATGTGCTGAAGAATGTGTTTATGTTAGGTTTTAAATATCGCTTAAGTAAATGTGCCTGTGCAGCATGTTTGCGTGTTTTTTGTTGTTTTTTTACTTTTACTTCCCTTTCAATTGACAAAGAACCATATTTGGAATTGGAAGAATTTTTGTTCTATGAAGGTCACAGTAAATAAACCAGTGATGGTGTGTGTATGGTTACTGCATGTCTTACCAGGAGGGGAGAGTGATGCACCCTCCGGATGAAGTGCCAGTGATGGAGGAGCTGTCTGACTCAACAACAAATAACAATGTTCTCATCAGTACTATATTATTACATAATTATACAACATGTCATAATATCATCAACAAAAAACTGACCAGCTGATTAACTACAGCACAAGTATGATAGAGTTTACTTAAACGTCTCACCGTCATCACTGCAGGCAAGCTCATCAGCCAGCTCCTCTTCTTCTACATCCGCCTGTGCAGCATGCTCTGGGCTGAGCAAAATCAAGTGTAATCACTAAAGGAAAGATGTGAAGGAAGGAAACCTGAAATGTGATGTAGCTGATTCTCACCCAGGCGGAGGGGGAGTCTCTTCAAGCAGGGATTCCTGTGTCGGTGAAGGAGAGGAAAGGGATGGAAAGAAATCTGATGTGGAGGCTGGCTGTCCCTGTCTTGTGAGGCGAATGGCTGAAATCTGATTGGTCATTGAGCCCACCAAGGCTCCTGCAGGACAGGAGGAAACATCTGCATGTGAACTACAGGATTGTGCTACATAACTACACAGTACTGTAAATACAAAACTGGGGCCCATTAAAAATCTTTAAATTAAAAGAAAAACATACAAACAAATGAATAAATAAATAAAAAGGCCTCCTTTGTTTCAATAAGGATATTCAATTATTGAGAATGAAAATATATCTAAAGACTCATAATGCTGGGTACGGTTGACCGAGTATGTGTTTTTAAAAATTTGTGACTTTTTTTTTTGCAACATTTGAAACAAAGAACAGTGGGTGGAAACATATTAACCCAGTGGTTCCCAAACTTTTTTTGCTAGGCCCCCCTTTGTTTTAGAAGAAAAATCCCCCCCCCCCCAAACATCTCCAACATGTCAGGAGTAGTTAGTCTTTATAAGAAGTGTTTGTGAACTAAAAATCAAGAATGTGGGATTCTGTTTGCCCGTGATTTGAACAGCCCAGCGCTGCTCCCGACGCAGGGAAACCCAATCCTGCAGGGAGACCTACCTCCACACTTGTGCAGGTGAAGCCAAAGGGAAGGTCTGCCTCACCATATTTTCTAGTGTTTGGCTCAAAATGAAGTTGGTTTGGAAACATATTCAGTGATGCTTCATCTCCTGCTTTGCGTTTGTGTGGGAGCTCCGTCAAAAGCCTGTCCGTTATGCTAGCAGTGTCAACCCTAACCCTTTGTATTAACCAAAGACAGCCTGTGTAAAACACGACCTATGCTGCTGTGTTGACTTGTATAAGGATCCCAGACACAGAGTTAAAAGTCCAACATTTTGCTTGGGCTTCCCAAAGGTTGATTCTGTTCATCTGGGCGTAGCATCAGTGGGAGAAACGAGTTGTCATCATCCAGGTGACTGTCTCAGCTGACTGCAGGTTTCCAACCTTATAAACAGGACATCTGCACAATGACTAAAACTAGCCCACTGATGAACAATGGGCTGGGAGGTCAGCTCCTTGGCTTGTCTGTATTGAGCAGCAACTCAAACCAGTTTAGAATTATAAATGCTTATTTAGACACTGAGCCATGGCTCTGTACTATACGCACACATTTCTGCATCTTTGCCATTCAAAGACACTTTGTTTCGCAGCTTTGTTTGCTAGTTTAACTTTTCCGTTACGGGAGAAAAGATGTTCCTACAGCCTATTGCATGGCCGGCTCAGACTGCTTCCATCTTTTTTGCCCGGCCTCCAGACCTTTAGTTTATTTTACTTGCTCTTTCTGCCAGAATAAAACCATTTTAACAAACAAACTCACAACAACCTTTGATGGAAAAATGTCCTTTCAAGGAAACTTTCAGAATCAGCTTCTCGACAACCATAGCTAGCTGATTTAACTGCACTTCACTGCCAGGCCCATCTGCACTGCTGTGCTGCAATATGTGCACTGAAATCCTAACATACGGAGAAACATTATGTTCAGATTGGGTCTAGTGCAGTTAGATCATAGAGTTCATTGTGCAGAGAAGACGTGGAGAACGCTAAGCTGATTGCTGCATCAACAGGGTAACAACAGCCTTAGCAGCGTGACGGTGTGGAGTGACATCTACCTCACTGGAAAAAATAAGGCTTGTCACCACTGGGGAAAAATCTCAATGCACAGAGATTTTGCAACCAATGCCAACTCCATATCTCCACAGTCTGAGGTCCAAACCATCCTCCATCTCCCACAAACCGGTGCCTGCTCATATGAGTGTTCAATGGATTAATTAAAGTTTATGAAAATCAGTCAATTAGCTGGAAGATGCAGTTGATCTTACCATTTATGAGTACAATACTCTTTGCTGTTCTATTAATAAAACTCAAAAAACAACTGTACCTTTAAATTAGTTTGTTATCTCATATTCATATCTATACCCAGACAATCTCCACGTCCTGGGTTCCATTAATATGGGTGTAGCACAAGCAAACAAAAAGTTCTGATTACCTGCAGCAGCGTCTGGTGGAGGTGGCTTTTCTGAGTCACTGGCACATTTCAAAGGTGGCGTGGGACTGTTTGGAAAGGAACTGATACGTTTGCATGTGGGCTGGGTTCTTCCCAGCACACTACATGGGATCTGCTTGGTTAGATCTAGTGATGCTCTTTTTTGGGACTTGGTGATTGCAGTTGCTCCCAAAACTGTGAGAGGAACACCTTTCACAAGGAGCTGACAGTCAAAAGAAATGTCAAACAAAGTTGTGCTGCTGTTGTGTGTCTGACCGTATTTTGCTGCTGGTGGGATTGAATAACTCCTCTGTGTAGGTTTTGCTTCTCCTCCTGTGCTTCTCATCTCAGCGTTTGTGCTGTCGAGGCTGGAAGCATCCTTCTCCACAGCTGGCCCCTGATGTTGACAAAGACTAAGGCACATGTCAGGCACGGGTGGCAAAGAGAAACAGTCTGCAGCCTCACACTGCGGAGAAAACAAAACAATATCAGACAGACTTGCATAAACCTAAAATTATAGGTATATTTCTGAAGGTGGCTAAATTACGGTTTTGCCTATAATGAACTATTTGCTTTTACTGATCCCTAATACAGCCCTACACAATGATTGGTTTAAATCACTAGACTTGAACATGTCAAACATATTTATGGAAAAACAAACCATGATGGTTGTTGTGGCTGCACCTACAACAAGCACTGTGTGGAAAAGTAGAAATAAAAGTTGGCTTTGGTGAGTTCGAGCATTAAGCATCATAACAACTTTAAACGTCTAAAATCTGGAACATATTATTCACAACAGGAATCTTGTTTTAGTGCAAGAACATATCAAATAATGGAATTATTGATTGAAGTGTGCCACATATTAAATCCCAGTCAAGTGAGCTTAGACGTGGCTAAAATGATTTTTAAATCATGGTAATTATTATTACACCTGCATTTAATTATTATCTACAGTGTACAAGTTATTGCTCACTACTGATAACTCAACTTCACTTCCAGCTGCAAAATGAGTTCTTTCCATCAGCCCACTCAAAAATACTTTTGTATACAAAATATATTTAAATACCTTCAAAATTATTAAAAGACCCAACATACAACTTGTACAACACACAACTCTCCACAGAATACAATGTACAGGACAAAGCGTGTTCCAAATGGGCTTTACCCACAAACATGCAGCCATTGCACAGGAAACTCTGCTGATAACCATATCCATGTTTTACAGTGCTATACAGCTGTTCAGAGGTTCTGTCAGAGGACATGCTAAAATATAAAGGCAGCTGTAGACTACACAGTCGTTTAAACAATGGCCTGAGCAATTGGTTGCAACCCAAAACATTCCTAGAAATGATCAGTGCTGGAAAAGCACTCACCGTCAGCTTCTTGGTGTGCTGGGAAGCCTGCTTCCCTATAATCAGCAGATCTTGATGAGACACTGCCCCCAGTCCCATAAGTGCATCGCCTGTGGCAGCCTGATGACTCTCCACTGCTGAAATGTTTGCAGACTGAGAGCTCTCAGACGATGTAGATTTTGGCATGGTATCTGGCAGCTGGACATTAAGGCCAACCTGGTTTTCCATCTTGTTACTGGCCTGTGTTAGGCTGCAGCCAGTCTGCTTCAGCCCTGGTACCAGCAGTTTGTTTGGGGTTAGAATTCCATCTGACACAGCGGTGAAGGTGCCATCGCCTTTTTCACAAACAGCAACCACCGGTGACTTGGCTTGGTCATTCTTCCTGGATAGCTCAAAGGAGACATAACTATAAGGCACTTTTGTGACTCTAACTGTCTTGGCTTGTGCACTTACAGGGGTTGTGGTGTTGGGATGATCTGCACTAGAACAAGCCACAAGCTTCCCTCCACCCCAGGGGGAGGACTGGTTGGTTGGCATGGTAAAAACCAGCGATGTCGTCCTTATTTCTAAAGGCTGGTTTTGTGGCAGAGTTTTGGGTGATCACAGTAAACAATTTGACAGTTGAGAAAACTAATAAATGAATGGCTGAAAGCTCCTCCTCCTCTTGCTGACCCAAAGTTGGTGATTTTCAAGGTCAACTCCAACTAAACAGATAACCAGTTCTTGATAAAGCCAGACCAACAGTAACCACTACTTCCATGGCAAATGTCTGGGCCTCTCATCTGGGCTGGAGGTAAGCAGGAAAACATTGACTTGTGGTTGTGCTGCAGGTTTAGATGTTTTCAGGTGTGAAGTATACGTAATTCAAGATGAATCTTAAGTCTCTGGTTCATCAGGAGGTGTTTTTCCGTCATTTTCTCATATACTGCTGCAGGAAGAAATGTGGCTGCACCAGATTATTCACACTAAGGTATCAGGACTTGACAGGAGAATGGGATCCCCCACAGCCATCATATCATCCTCAGTCACGTTACAGGAAATGAAACTGTCCACTCTCAGCCCTAATACTGTAAGCACAAGAGAAAAAAGCACAGTCAGTTATTATTAATTATTATGAAAATCCTTTCATATTATCATCACTTAGTATTTGCACATATTCAAGCCATTTTACTGCAGTAGGCACATACAATGTCACAGGTAATCCAAATTTTTGTATCACTGAAAAACTGGGTTGTGAACATTTTAGGTTGCTTAAATTACAGAACAAGTTTTAGATTGAGATTAAACTACTTAGAAATATTGCATCTTTATGGTTTAATCTTTGAAGAATAGCATTGGGTGACTGGAAGAATATATCTGTGTTGGTGGTTAACTCACTTAATTGCAGTTGTTTTTGTTTTGGGTTTTCCCCCATATTTTCTGTCAGATTGTGTTCCAATTATATGTTATATTTGAGATGACGGCCGTTGAACACATAGCCCAGCCATAATGGGGGCAGATTGTTGTATTCCGTATGCATTTTTAATTTTGGGTGCCTTTACGTAACGTGTACTACGGCTAACATGCTTCAGGTAATATTAAGGGCATATAGAACACTGTGGCGATGTCCTATAGATCAGCAAGACCGAACGTGGGGAGTTGGCTAGCTTGAAGTAAACTATAACGTCCCATATTCACGGCTGTCGCTGCTGACTTTTGTCATAGTGACGACTGTCAGAGAAAGCGTGGAGAATTCACGTGTGAGCTGACATGCCGCTTCAGTTTAGCTTCACATTAGCCTACTTATAAGTCTAGTTTGATTACGTTAAGTGATAAAATGGTGTTAGCTGACGCGAAACAATGCACCCACCCTGTGGGGTAGCCATACATAAAGCCAGTTTAACTAACCTACCTTCAGTTTACCGCTACAATGTTCACTTCGTGTTAGCTTAGCAACCCAGACCGATTCAATTAAACTGCTAAACTGTCGTCATGTGCTCTAAGAACTGCCCGGAGGATAAAATACTTTTATGAACTCATAGGAATCTTGTTATTCTATGTTCGTACCTACTTTGTCTCATGTAATGACTAAAGCTGGTGTTCCTAGTCGAACGATAGGATGCATGTTGCACCGCTGAGCTTAAAAATCCAAATGATACATCAGCGTGACCCAAGATCGTCTATTGAACCAATAAGAGAGCAGGACTTCTTCTTCTTCTTCTTTTTATCAGTATTTATTGGCGGTTGGCAAACAGCGAAATGTTTTGCTTACCGCCACCAATTGGTGTTGAGTGTGGGCCGTACAAACAAACCCTAGAGCAGGACTTCTTCTTCGTAGAGGTTTTTGGCGGAGCGTTACTGCCACCACCTGGTAAAGATACGTCACTTCATAGTGCGGATCCCGCGCTACAGTCCCTAGTAACTGTTGCCAAGGGAATCTGGTTCAGATCTTAGTGGGCACAGGGAACGAAAGAAACGTTTATTTGCTTCGACACCAAACAGATTACATGAATCTGATGAAATCCTTTGCGTAACAATTCCTAGATTAAACTTTATTTTAATCTCTCCCAGTTTCCTTTTAGGTGTTTTCTTTCAAATAAATAAATAAAATAAATTCACCATATATTGTGTTCTAACATGATACTAACACAGCAAAGTAACGAGAGGTAGGGTGTCAAACGAAGGTACTATCTCCCCGACTCTCCAAACTTTCACTATCACTTTATTGTTTTTAAAAATATTTTGAATGCATTCCTAAAGCACGTATATCTCCTCATTATAAGGTTTCAGTATCTGCTGCAGTCCGAATGAACGCCGCTAAAATAATGTTAACAAACACGTCAAATCTCAGTGGGAAAACAAATCCTCTGGCCTGGGTGTGTATTAGGACCAGTGTTGGGTAAGTTACTTTAAATTAGTAACTTAGTTACATTACTAGTTACTTTCATCAAAAGTAACTCAGTTACTTCAAGTTACTCGTTACTTTCAAAGTAACTAGTTACTAGGTAAAGTAACTTTGGTTTTACTCAGACTTCTCTTGTTAATGTGTTGCTAACTGGATACCCAGCAAGAGTGCCAGTCTTCTAGCTTGCTTACTTGCCACAAGTGCACTGTGCCACCTACCAAAGGAAAAAATAATGTGCATATTTCCACGAGAGAAATCCCACGCCTGGACCGTCGTTGACCACCGCCATGATTCTAGCCTAACGAAAATGAACTCCACCTAAACTTGGTTTATATCTGACCCAGATAGACTGCAGGTCATAACTTCTTACCTGAAGTTCAGTTCACCTGACACTCGGACGGGCGGCCGCTTCGGGTTTCTCCTCCTGCCTCCCCTTTCTCTCATCCACCTGCTGCCTCCACCACTTGCTAATGTTACTGAATCTGTGGAAGCTCCGCGATAGCCACCACACGAAGTAACGAGTAACGAGCCTATCTAAATCCCAGTAACGAGTAACGCGTCCCTGATTTTGGCATAATAACTAGTTACCGTGCTCGTTACCACAATAATATCCCAACACTGATTAGGGCTCGGGTGTCTGAATTCAAAGACAAAATGCTACTCAATAATTTGTATGCATTAAAATTACATCTCCAAAAGTTGAATCTGTTCATCTGGACGTAGCGTTTTGTGGGAGAAACGTTTCGTCATCATCAGGTGACGTCTTCAGTCTCAACTGACTGCAGGTTTCAATCTTATAAACAGGACATCTGCATAATGACTGAAACCAGCCCACTGAGGAACAATGGGCTGGGAGGTCAGGTCCTTAATCTTAATTATGCAAATTCTCATGACCATTGATCAGCAATCACTGATCAAAACCCACTGATCAGTGTCCATGAGTCCCATTCACTGTCACGGTTCTGGGTCCGTTGGACCCAGTATTTTGAGTTTATTATGTTTTGGTTTATTTTTGCATTATGGATTGTTTTCTGATGTTCTGGTGCTTTGTTTATTATTATCATTATAGATCTGTTTCTGTTATTCTTGGTGAGGGATCAGTTCTTAGGTTTTGGGTTCTCATGTGTATTACAGTTTCTGTTCAGTGTCTAGTCTGTCTCTCAGTCTCATGTCTGCATCTGGTTTAGTAATTCTTGTTTCCTGTCTTATTGTGAAAGTCTTTGTCTTATGTTAGTGTGTGCAGCTTAGCTCCCCCGTCTCGTTAGCCCTGATCTCCCCCAGCTGTGTCTCCCTTCTGTTGCCCATTCCCTCATTACTACCCTGTGTATTTAAGCCCTGTGTTTTCCAATGCTTGGTGTCGCATCGTACCCTCAGATTATGCCTGTGTGTTTCTTTGGTTTCTGTATTCACGGCTGGTTTTCATGTCAGCAATAAAAGCTGAGGTTCTGATTTATAATTCTGTGTTCGAGTCCTGCGCTTGGATCCTCCTCTCCGCCTGCCCGCACACAGAGCCCTGACATTCACAGAGAGTTGGGGAATGTCTGCAATCACAGCATTGTAAGATGGTGACAGATGTACCCTTAGGCCCCCTCCTCGATTCCGAGATGGTCTTTCCCTTTTCACGTAAATGGCTGCATTCAAACCAGCGTCCCTCCCTGTCCAGGATGTGAACATCCTCATCCTTGAAAGAGTGTCCACTGGCCTGTAGGTGTGAATAGACTGCAGAGTCCTGGCCTGACGAGGTGGCTCTTCTGTGTTGTGCCATCCTCTTAGTCAGAGGTTGTTTGGTTTCCCCGATGTATAAATCCTGGCAATCCTCCTGGCACTTAACAGCGTACACTATGTTACTCTGTTTGTGTCGGGGGACCCGATCCTTGGGTGGACCAAGGGAAAGACCATCTCTGAATCAAGGAGGGGGCCTAAGGGTACATCTGTCCCCATCTTACAACGCTGTGATTGCAGCCATTCCCCAACTCTCTGTGAATGGGACTCATGGACATTGATCAGTGGTTGTTGATCATTGGTCATGAGAATTTGCATAATTAAGATTAAGGAACTGCCCTCCCAGCCCATTGTTGCTTCAGTGGGCTGGTTTCAGTCATTATGCAAATGTCCTGTTTATAAGATTGAAACCTGCAGTCAGCTGAGACTGAAGACGTCACCTGATGATGACGAAACGTTTCTCCCACAAAACGCTACGTCCAGACGAACAGAATCAACTTTTGGAGATTTACTTACCTGGATGATTGAGCATTAAAATGACATGCCCAAAATGAATGAAGTATTTCTCTGCGATTACAAACTCTGTGTAAACAATCTTGGCATCAAAATAAAGCTAACACTTGTGAGATTTCATCAGAGGTGTAGATATTGCAGCAGATGTTAAAGTTACTGAGGCTGGAAAAATAAAATAATTTTTTCCTCGCCTAATTTATTTATTTATTTATTTTCGCATGTAACCCTTTTAAAATATGCGTTGGTTCACATTTTAATCCAGAAAATCAGTAATCAGCAAATAAACATCGCCTGTGCAAAGATGGATGCTTCTAAATCAGTAAAAAAAAACACTGCACTTTTAATAAATCAATATCGAGCTGATGTGCAGTTTGTCCAATTTTGGCTACACCTTTGAGCTGAATTTTTTAAAGTACTGAACAACATACATGATTTAATTTCACTAACTTGCCTAAAAATGCTTGTTTTTGGAATATTTCTGTAGAATTAACCACACATGGTGAGTTTAAATGGACCCAGCGCTTTAAACTCTGAGGGGCTGGGACTTCTCCTACTTAAAAAAAAACAAATTGTAGTCTAAACAGAAGCATAATAAGCTGTTCTTATTATGGGGATTGTCTCATTGCATTGTTGAACAATGCCCTCTTCAACTCCATCGACCAGATCAACATCCCAGAAAGTGTTCCTGTATTTGTTAACACTTTATTTTGGCAGATGTGTGCTGTCCAAGAACCACCGGGTGGCGACTGCCACAGTGCCATCTTGCTTGCTTGCAGTTCAGAATTATAATCAACATTGATTTGATTTTATTGATTAGCATTCAAATATCTCAGTGAAGACAGAGCAAAGATCTACCACAAAGCAAGAAAGCATGAGACAAGGCTAATCAAAAGGTATTGGCTGAAGCATTTGCTTATTACACCAACCCTTTTAAAAAAGATCTTTTTGCATGCAGCTCCTGTACACAGGGCTCGAAGCAAATAATAAAACAAAGCAAAAACAAAACAAACAAGAAAAAAAACTTTTCTTTTCCACCTTAGATAAGTAACTACATCAAATGCTTTTTTTTTTAACCATAAACCAGTTGAAAAGTTAACAGATAAGGAAAGAAAGCATCATGTAGCCTTGGGTCTTTATAGCTTTCGCCAGCAGAGGGATGACTAGAGTCCCTGTAGATTCTGCCTCTTCCAGTTCTTACTCCTCTCACTTCTTTAACTCCCTCAAGTACAAATCTTTGCTTTTTTCATTATCTTTCGCTTCTTCTCAGTCTTTTCCTCCTTTTCCCTTCTTTATTCCTTCCTCTGTCCCTTTTCTTTTCCCTCTCTCCTTACCTCCTTGTCCCTTGTATTCTTCTTCTTGACTGTCCATCACATTCCCTCTCCTCTCTCTCATTTCCTCTGTTTCCTGTTCTCTCTCTCTTCTTCCTCTACTCCTTCTCTCCTTATATATTCTTTTTAACCTTTCATATTTACCTTTGTTTTTTCACTTCTTTGACGTTTTCACTCTCTGTTTCATTCTCCATTCATTCTTTTCCTTTCCCTGGACTGTCCCTTTCCTTGTTCTCCGTGTTCTTTTCACGTCCTCCCTCTTTTCCTTTTCCTTCCTCTCCCCAGACTCCCTTCACCATCCCTTCTGTTTCCTCTGTTTTCTCACTTTCCTCCTTTATTTTCCTGTTTCACCATCAATCCTTTCACCTTTGTCTTGCATGTCACAGCTTGGAGACCGTGTGTGTGCGTGCGTGTGTGCGTGTGTGTGCGTGTGTGTGTGTGTGTGTGTGTGTGTGTGTGTGTGAGAGAGAGAGAGAGAGAGAGAGAGAGAGAGAGTGTGTGTGTGTGTGTGAGTGTGTGAGAGAGAGAGAGATAAAAGGAGCAGGAGACCACAAGCTGACTGAAGCTGAGAAGCCAAGCAGTGAGTTTAGCAGCAGCAGGAATGCTTCTGTGAACAATGTGCAGGCAGACGGGACAGGAAGGAGAAATGAGAACTAAGAACTGATGATGATCTCTCACCTACTAAACTATTTCTGAACCTGAGACTAATCTGGACCAGAGATGAATAAAGAAGAAAAAGACCCAAGAAAGAACAAGACTTTGGAGACTTTTGGATATTTTGGGATTTTTTCCTGCTGATATCAAGAAGAAAATAGGATTAAAAAAGTGAAGAAGGTGTTTGATTGGAAGATCAGTCAGAAGATGTTGATGTCCACTTTATCCCCTCAGATGCAAAGAAAAGCAGAATGAAAGGAAGTCAGTCCACCTGTTAATGGATACGATGCTGTAGAGTAATATTTGTGTCTTAGTTTAAATAAAGTAAGAAGAAAAAGGCACAACTGAAGATATACAGAATTTGGTTTGTTTAAAAAACCTGTAGCTGAGATTTTAAACAGAGGTTCTGATCTTGCATAGAGGAACAGAAAAGTTCAATAACATAAAGTGGTCAGAGGAAAGATATGTGGATAGAAGAGAACAAAGACTAACAGGTTTGGAAAACCAAGAAAAAGAGATTTACACACAAAAAAACAGGAGGAAGGTAAACACTTGAAAAAACTGCAGTGTAACAATGGTTTCTCTCAGAGCTTTCCTCCTCGTCCTCATTTTGCACACTACAGTTGTGGTCCCAGCAGCCAGCGTAACCCTGAGCAGGCTGGAGCGCTGGGTCCGCTCAGCCCTCCAGTCACTGCAGTGGAACCAGCTGGAGCGCTGCCGTCGCCTGTCCTCCCTCTCTGAGGCTGAATGCAGGCAGCACGCCCACCTGCCGCTGTCCTCGGTGGCTGTGTACGTGGCGGAGCCTCACAGTGTCGCAGGTAGCAGTACTCTCTTATTCTGTTATTCACAGTGTTCAGTGTGCTTCCTCTGAGCACACAGGTCTGGTGGATGTACACATATTTATTCCTAAGATGTCTTTAAACATCCATGACCATCAGGAGAATGTGCTTTCAAACAATTTTTCAGAACATACCTAATTTTACTCACAAGTTAACAAAGATTTGACCAGATGCTTACAGAGGTATCTTACTAAGCTATTACATATTATTAAGTATGCATGAAATAGCTGCATTGTAAAATCCGTTTTCCTGTTTCGCATCCCGGTAGGTCACTCTGACAAAGTTTTGGCCATCCTACCAGACTCCTCCGTCGGGATGTTGAGCTCCAAGCTACGGAGACGCTTCAGCGGCAGCCAGGTGCTGAACGGGATGCAGGGTCCCCACAGACACCAGCAGTCTCTCCCTCGCTCCATGGCCCACGATGCTGTGTTAGTGCTAGATCCAAGCCCTGGGGAGAACTTTGGACACCCAGTGGTCCTCTTCTATGTGGATGTGAATGTGACAAAGAAAAGATGCTCCCACCTAGATGGCATTTACCTGGGTGAGTCTCAAGACACCGACAGTTATCCAGTCCATGAACTTTAAGAGCTCACAGAGTGCCAATTTAAAAAAAATGTCACTGCTAGATGATTTGATGACAAAACTCGTGTTGTGGATAAATCACACAGTTTATAGAAAACATAGCCCAGCCTTGGAAGTCAAGATTACGTGGATCTGTTTGCCAGCAGGAGGTAACTCCTCTGGATGCAAAAAGAAATCAAATTCTATAAGTTTTATTTGTTAGGATTAATTTTAACTTTGGTACAGGTCAGCTGGGAGAAGTGGTGGATGTAGGAAATGTTGCTGCAGTCACAGAACAGGGAGGAGTAAAGGAGTTTCCCTGGATCACAAAATAAGATGTTTGGGACAGATTCACTGGGTGAGGCGAGTTACTGTAATGCTGCAGTTGTCAGATGATCGACTAACAATGTGCTTTAATTTATGTACAAAGATGCATTTGATTTAAGGGAAAACTCTTCTGATAGAAATCGCTGTGCACTGTGCAAAGGATTGTGAGGATTAGGACTCAGGTACAGCAAAAGATTTATCCAGTGGAGCGCCTCATTATTAAAAACTCTCCCACCCCACAAACCAGAAACCTGTGTGCAGCTACTGACCTGTACGATGTGTGGACCACGAGCTGTCCCAGTTGCTATGTTACTGCGCCACATGCATGTATGCATGCACTGCTTTTTAGTTTTGACTCATGGAAGTCCAACCACACATCTCTGTAAGTATGGTACTGGTACCAGTCTATGTCTATGGTTTCTTAGTTGCAGATGTTGATTGTTTTACTGTCTGGTGTTGGTTCCCATTCGGTTTTGAATCTTGATTCCAGTTTGTTTTCTATGAGCTCTTGTTCCTCCTCCTACACTACATTGCCAAAAGCATTCACTTGTTCACATGTACATGAGTAAGATAACATTTTTAATCCATAGGATTAATATGTTGTCAGCACACCTTCAACTCTTCAGGGAAAGCTTTGCATAAGGCTTAGAAGTATTTTTGTTTTTATGAGACACTGATGTTGGATAAGAGGACCGGGCTCACAGTTTTCTGGCAACCACCAAACCAATGCATTGGCAGTGATTGAAACACCTGAATTTAGTGATTTGGATGGGTGGGTGAATGCTGTTAGCAATATAGTGTATGTCAAGTCAATAATCAGTAAATGCAGGGTCTGCTTTATTTGATAGTGGTTTGATCTTGTATTGAGTTTTACTTCCTTGTCTTGTTGCTTTGATTAGTTTCAGCTGTGTTTCCTCATGCCTCAGTTTTCCTCAGGTTTTTCACAGGCCTGAAAAGGACAAATCAATCAATGATTGAAAAACTCCCCTAAAAAGGCTTCTTTGAACATGTGGTTCACCTGTACCATGCAGCCCAGCATGCAGGCTGCAACTAAGAAACATAGCTGGGAAAGGGGGGGGGGACTGAAGGGTTTTTCCCCCAAAACCTCTTATTGGTGTTATTCTTCTGCCATAATGACATTTGACTTATAGCTCCATCACTTCTCCGTTCATCTTGAGAAGTGTGCAAAATTCTTTTTTTTGTGCCTCTTCTGCAGGTACAGGTTGCAGGTAAGTTTAATACCTGGCCTTATCATTCACAAGGAGACAGACCAATGTGAGGCGAACTTAAGAATTAGTTTCCATGCATCTGAAAAGCTCCACTTTCAGTGGCAACAACAGCTTTAATGAACAGCAGGTCAAAAGGCAGAGTAGGAGAGTTTTTTAAAAGTGCGTTATTGCTGCACTACTGCTCCAAAGGGACGGCAAATAAAAGCTTTCTGTGATGTATGTGTTCCTGCATCTCTGATAAAAGCAGAGTATGTTCAAGTGCAGGTTTATGACCTCCCACTGTGAGAGGGGTTAAGGCCAAATGCTGAGCTATTCATGCATGCACACGCAGCACTGTGCCCCCTGCTGGGTCCCATAGGTAGATTTACATGAGCATTTTCTTTAGAGAGAAACTTTCTTTTGACCTAATTTAACCAAATCAGGGCAGAAAGGAGAAAAGAGAGAAATGACAAAAAGAAAAGAAAATGGTAAAAGTAGAAGACAAAAAAGGAAGTAGAGAAGATAAACAGATGTGGAAGAAAAGCTATATATAGTTCACTTTTTTACCGGTTCCATAAAGATCTCTAAACCAATAGGGTCCAAGGTAATTCATGTCTCTCCCAGTTAGTGGTTTGGTGTGCATTAAAGATTAAGGGCTGTATTAAACATTTGCAGAACCTTACTCTACTTATAAAGCTAAGAAAAGGAGGCCGGGCTAACAAACTTTATCATTTATTTTTACTTTCACAGTGCTCAAATTTCCCTTTCACTCATCTACCCACTACAGGAAACTGACCCTAAACCTTCTCCTGCTGTCGTCTGCCTTTGTGTCTTCAGGTGATGAATGTTTGACGCTAGCTTTAAAGGGTCGCTGTGAGAACCAGCTGAAGCATCGTCACACCGGGACAGAAAGGGTGATTGGTAATGGTCACATGACAGTTGGCACCATTAGCACCAGCGGTGGTAACCGTCTGCTCGAGCATGCCATTGGAGGGCTCTGTGAGGTCCACTTCCTCCCACTGGTCGTTGGAGTCAGAGACAGTAACCGAACACAAAGACTCAGATGTGTTGGTAGGTACAGCAGGTCTGAAAAAAGCCCAGCTCAGTCCTTGCAACCAGCCTACACTAACCACATAGAGGGCATACTTTTCCCTTTTTTTTTTTACAGACAACTAATTAACAGCACTGTATTCAGAGTATTCGGAGTATATGTAATGATTCTGTGCTGAACTGAAATACATAATAACCACAGAAAGCACAACAACTGACATAAATACACAAGTGTCTTAAATGGGAGTCTACTGTGTTTTGCACACTCCTGCAGCCAATCCGGTCGTTAAGTCTGACGTCACTAGCCGTGTCTGGGCCTAAACTCCGCTGCAGGTCCATAAATCAAACGATCACTGTGGCATTACTGAGAGTTGAAAAACTGTCTAAAGTCTTTCATCTTTAATAAAATGATCAGCGTTCTGCTCTACCAGGTGTAACAATTGAGTTTAACATCCAGGCATCCATGAAAATGGAATTTATGACATTTAACGGAGTTAGAAGTTAGCAGGGAGTTAGCTCGCTAGCTTCTATCTAAATACAATATAGCATGTTCTGACTGCGGGGTTTTGGAAACAAATTCAAACGTACAGCTCTGTTATCACTTCCAGCATAAATGAAGACAGAAAACTAAACAGCAGTGACGTTTGTAGGGTTACTGAAGTTGGGCTAGCTGGTATATAATGATGTGCTACGTGACCGCTAGCGACACAGCTATGTTAGCATAATATAAACAAGCTAACTTTTTTTCTACTCGATAAAAGTTAACGTGAGTGTTCTCGGTGGTCAGGAACAAATGTAATCGCATGGCAGGATGCTGTAAAAGGACCAAACTTCAGCCAGGAGAACAACTGAGATAATCCATCCACAATACGAGGTTAGTCATTCATATACTGCTGCATGGGCTGGGCTGTAGCTACATCCTAAGGTTTTAAAAACTGAGCTTAAATAAATGATTAGCGGTAATAAAAGCCGAGGGAGGTCAGCAGTGATCACTGACTGTTTTAGGAGCTTTTTGAGATTAAATAGAAGAAAATACAAAACATTAAATATGTTAACAACACAAAAGCCATATTAAACACAGACTACTTTAGGCCCGGAAGTAGGATTCGTCACGTCATCACTTAACGACCGGATTAGACGATCGCCCACATTTAAACAAAACATTGAAAAAAAATATGGTTAAGTGACTACAGCTACTTCTTCTTCTGGCTGTCCTCTTTATGAGTTACCACACAGAGGATCATCTGCTTCCATCCCACCCTATCCTTAGCATCCTCCAGCTCTGCATATTCTCCTTCGCCATGTCATTGAACCTCGTGAGGTGGTTAGGCAGGAGCACAAAGTGGGTATTCTAAAAAATGGTGGTTTTTACTTACCCCAGAAAAATAGACAAAATGAATTAACAATATACATACTAAACAAGGCCAAAGGAACAGAACTAAACTCAAGACAAAATAACAATTCAACATAACTCCAGACTAATTGCTCAACAAAATAAAACTGAACTAACACACAAGAAACACAAAGGACTTAAATACTGGCTGATCAGACCAGGTTGATGCATAAGGGGAACACAAATACCAACAAATTTAACATCAACAAAAGCCCCCAAAAGCAGCATTTAGTTTAATACTTACTTCAAATTAATGATACTCAGCAAATAAGCAACTTATAAGTAAAAGCAATTATGCAACATTTAAGATAATTGTTCTTCCTCATGATAGAACTACACTTACTATCACCCAGTCAGCACTTCCTGTGTATAACAGTGCTCAACAGAGCATATCTTTTGCCCTTCATGACGCCAGCAGCCCTGAGCAGCGACATAAACCCCTGCCAGCACCGGTAAAACAGAGAAAAAGAATTTAATAAAGATGATTGTATCAAAGCTAACTAAATGTGTGCACTACAAATAGAACTCATTTATTTCAACAAAATCGAATAAACATAAATAAAGTGTCGAAAAAAGAACGGTGTCACAATATTTGTGTATATGAAATTAAGTTTACTCCTAAGGGTAAGGATCCCTCACAATGCAGCTCCTACAGACCGGTGAGCCTCGAAGCAAAACAAAACCGGAGCACCAGAAGGCCAAAAGACAAAAACAAAAAAACGAGCCCAAAACCAAAAGAAACGAAGCACACCAGAACACAGGAAAAAACAGAGCCCAAAACAGAAGAGTTCAGGGGGCCGACAGCACAGGAGTCCAAAACAGTTCAGGGGGCCGGCCAGGGGGCCGACAGCACAGGAGTCCAAACAGTTCAGGGGGCCGACCGTGCGGACGGCAACGGCGGCGACGTGGACACAGTTCGGGGGGCCGACCGTGCGGACGGCAACGGCGGCGACGTGGACACAGTTCGGGGGGCCGGCCGTGCGGACGGCAACGGCGGCGACGTGGACACAGTTCGGGGGGCCGGCCGTGCGGAAGGCAACGGCGGCCACTCAGGCGATGGTGATCCGGACCAGGCGAGGCTGCAGAGGCTGGACCAGGCGAGGATGAAGACTCGGATGAAGCTGGACCAGGCGAGGATGAAGACTCGGATGAAGCTGGACCAGGCGAGGATGAAGATGATGATGAGGCTGGACCCGGCGAGGCTGATGATGAGGCTGGACCCGGCGAGGCTGATGATGAGGCTGGACCCGGCGAGGCTGATGATGAGGCTGGACCCGGCGAGGCTGATGATGAGGCTGGACCCGGCGAGGATGATGATGATGCTGCAGCCGGCGAGGATGATGATGATGCTGCAGCCGGCGAGGATGATGATGATGCTGCAGCCGGCGAGGATGATGATGATGCTGCAGCCGGCGAGGATGATGATGATGCTGCAGCCGGCGAGGATGATGATGAAACTGCAGCAGGTGGCTGGACGGGCTCCTCGGGCCCTCCAGCTGAGACAGGTGGCTGAACGGGCTCCTCGGGCCCCCCAGCGGAGACTGGAGACAACGGCCGGAGCAGTCCCTCGGACCCTCCAGCGGAAACAGGAAACAAAGGCCGGAGCGGTCCCTCGGACCCTCCAGCGGAAACAGGAAACAAAGGCCGGAGCGGTCCCTCGGACCCTCCAGCAGAGACACGGGACGAAGGCCGGAGCGGTCCCTCGGACCCTCCAGCGGAGACACGAAACGAAGGCTGGACGGGCCCCTTGGACCCTCCAGCAGAAGCCATCGCAAAGCCAGCAGGCATGGAGTCCTCTGGCAGACATGAAGGCAATGGGTGCTGTGCTGAGCACTGACCCTGCTCAGACAGCACTGACACGGAGTTGTTCTCTGAGGGCTGCTTAATCTTCAGGGGTCCAGAATCAGCTGGGGACTGAGACCTAGCCTCTGGGGAAGCCCTGGAGTGCAGAACGGTGCCTGAAGCAGCTAAAGCGCGAGAAACTCCCTGACTGGACCTTAAATTTTCTCCCTGCATGGAGTGAATGAGTGGAACCGGTACTGCTGGAGCCAGAGCTACGGGTAGCGGGGGCACTGGAGCTACTGGGGCCTGCGCTACAGGCGGCACTGGAGCTACTGGGGTCCAGAATCAGCTGGGGACTGAGACCTAGCCTCTGGGGAAGCCCTGGAGTGCAGAACGGTGCCTGAAGCAGACTGAACAGAGGGTGGCACTGGAGACTGAGAGGAGCACTGGCTGCGGGGGAGCTAACCGAGCTGAGAGTGGCTGCGGGGGAGCTAACCGAGCTGAGAGTGGCTGCGGGGGAGCTAACCGAGCTGAGAGTGGCTGCGGGGGAGCTAACCGAGCTGAGAGTGGCTGCGGGGGAGCTAACCGAGCTGAGAGTGGCTGCGGGGGAGCTAACCGAGCTGAGAGTGGCTGCGGGGGAGCTAACCGAGCTGAGAGTGGCTGCGGGGGAGCTAACCGAGCTGAGAGTGGCTGCGGGGGAGCTAACCGAGCTGAGAGTGGCTGCGGGGGAGCTAACCGAGCTGAGAGTGGCTGCGGGGGAGCTAACTGAGCTGCCGGTAGCTGCACAGGCGATAAGCAGCTCGCGTTGACATCCGCCACACAAAACGCAGCCCCTGAATGAACAGTCATGCAGTCTGAAAATGAAAAAGAGTCCTCACTCACCACAGCCGGCGATTTAGAAGCCCGAACGTCCGGCTGTGGGGTGGCGCGCTTGCGGCGCGATCTGCGTTTCCTCCCCGCAGACGGCTCCGACGGGCCGGGCAGCGAGGCAGGAGTGGCTGAGAGAAGGTGAGGTGTGTGCCGGAGAAAAGCCTGTATGGTCGGAGGAAGTGAATTCAGTAGCCATGGCAGGCCGGAAAAGAGACGTTGTAGCCGACCTTCCACGGCGCGGCGAAGCTCGTACGGAGGATTCTCCAGCCACAGCCCGAGGAGGATCTCCACATTGTAGCCGATGTCATCCTGGAGCTCCTCGGACGGATTGACTGCCGCTGGGTCCATGGTGGCTGGTTCGTTCTGTCACGGTTTGCGGGGCAAGCCGTGTGGATTTGTAGTAAGGACCCAAAAGGCGGCAGCTCTGGTGCAGGTGAGTGTTTATTTACAGGGGTGTAAGTACAAACAGCGGTGGCAACAAAACATGAAACCGGAAACCTAAACTGGGTAAACTAATAAGACAAACCAGAATGAGGATGCAGGGAGGTCCGGAGAAATACATACAGGGAGACCGAGGGGAAACAACACAGACGAACCAGCGATTACTAAAACAGAAAATACAACTTAAATACACTCAGAACACAGGGAGATTACACACAGGTGGGAGACACAGCTGGGAGTGATTAACATGACGAGACCAGGGAGGCAAACTGAAAACACTCACATAAGACACAGACCTTCACAATAAAACAGGAACACACAGGGGGAACAGGGTAAACACCAATTAGAGAACAGAACCAAAATCGCGAAGAGAAAACACAAAACGCTGGGTCAAAAGGACCCAGGATCATGACACATGCGGTCCTAAATGAATTTGAATTTGGCCCATTGTTTCAAAAATGGATTAAAATACTGTATTCCTCTCTGGTTGCGGCAGTGAGGACAAACAATGTAACTTCTGACTTCTTTCAGCTTAGTAGAGGCTGCTGGCAAGGCTGTAGTTTATCTCCCTATCTTTTCAACTTAGTAATCGAACCTTTAGCTATCGCTCTTAGGGAGGAAAATCAGGTTGCTGGAATCTCTAGGAGCGGGACAATGCACAAAGTATCATTGTGTGCAGATGACTTATCGCTGTATATATCTAATCCAACGGCATTAGATATAAAACTGCTCAAGGTATTAGATCACTTCAGACGCATATCTGGATGCAAATTGAATTGGAAAAATAAGTAAGTAAAGTAAGTAAAATTTTATTTATATAGCACATTTCTAGATAAGGGATCACAAAGTGCTTTACAAGGTATAGACACAGATTAAAAAGACGAAGTACAATCAAAAGTTAACAAAATGCAATTTTAAAAAGATGTGTTTTTAGCTGTTTTTTAAAAGTAATCAGTGAATCAGCAGATCTTAAGTTCTGAGGAAGAGAATTCCACAGTCTGGCGGCCACAGTAGCAAAAGCTCGATCACCCCTAGTTTTCAGTCTCGTATACTTAATAACAAGTAGGCCCTGACCACAAGACCTCAGAGACCTACTAGGGGCATAGGGCTGTAAGAGTTCAATGATGTATGATGGTGCTTGTTCTTGAAGAGCCTTAAATGTGAGAACCAGAATCTTAAAGTGGACTCTGAATTCGACAGGGAGCCAGTGTAACTGTATAAGCAGCGGTGTTATATGTGAGTATTTCGATGTTTTCGTCAGAAGCCTTGCTGCAGCCCACTGTTCCCTATTAATAACAGAGAGCAAGATTTCTCTGCCTTCCCCTTTAAGTTAGAAAAAGAAATGTTTAAATATTTGGGAATAAATATAACCCGCACAATGATGGAGTTGCGGATTCATAATTTTGACACTTTGTTAGAACAAACATCACAAGATTTTTAAAAAATGGGCAACATTTCCAATCTCATTAGCAGGCAGAATAAATCTAGTTAAAATGGCGGTCTTACCAAAACGTCTCTATGTTTTCCAAATGATTCCTGTTTTCATAACCAAATCAAGTTTCAAAGATTTAGACAGATTAATAGCAACATTTATTTGGAAAAATTCAAATCCCAGAATGGAAAAATCATATTTGGAAGTACCAAAAGAGCCTGGTGGGCTAGGGTTGCCACTACTGGGCGGCTAATATCACCAAATTATTGCACTGGAAATATGTTTATGAGAACAGCGAGGGTGAGGCTTGGGTAAAAATGGAACTGATGTCTAATCCACTTCCCCTCCTAACCTCATCCGTAGCTCTAAATCAAAAACAGAAAATAACAAATCCAGTTGTAGGAACATCTATTAGATTATGGCTTCAATTCAGAAGGCGCTTCTGTTTGCAACAGGTTAGTAATTTTTTCATTGTTGCTTTTAACCTTTTTATTGCCATCCATTTCAGATAAAGCATTCCAAATTTGGCACAATAATGGTTTGAAGTTTTTTTACAATTTATTTTCAGGAGAAACTTTTAACACCTTTGATGCTTTGATGAGAGATTACAATATACCAACCTCACATATGTTTAGATATCTGCAAATACGAAATTTTGCAAAAACATTGTTTCCTTCATTCTCCTACTTACCTCCTAAAAATCAAGTGGATACTATTTTGGAAATAGATCCTTTTGGCAAAAGGTGAATCTCCGTCATATACAAACTGATACAGAGCTTAAGGCCTGTTACTTGGGAAAAAACTAAAAATAATTGGGAAAAAGACGTTGGGGTGGATTTATCTGATGATGAGTGGAGATCTTGCTTGAATCGTATACATACCTCCTCCCTTTGCATTCGCCGTGGTTTAATTCAGTTTAAAATTCTTCATCGTCTTCATTATACAAGAGAGAGGCTTTCAAAGTTTTCCCAGAAGCCGATCCTGCCTGTCCCAGGTGTGGACATAATCCAGCAAATGAGGGTCACATGATGTGGTCTTGTCCTAACCTGGATAATTATGGATAATATATTTAAAGTATTATCTCATATCAGTGCGCAAAATTTAGTGCTTGATTTCCACATTGGCATTTTTGGAGTTATGCCACCTCAATACGAAATTAGCAAATCTCAGGAAAATGCCATAGCATTTGCTGCATTGCTTGCCTGTAGACTCATTCTATTCCACTGGAAGTCTGCAGAGTTGTGCAGCTGCAGGTGCGGCTTCGACACACACTTCAAGGATGCTAGGATAGCGAGAGAGATAGTTGGAAGCTGTGCCGTGTTTTCCAGGGATGTGCTGATCTTTGAACTGGAATGGCTGCATGGCTTGAACCAGTGAATAATTTCCCCATTTGAGTTCTTCAGCCTGTTCAGCCACTGCAATGCTTTATGGTCAGTCTGCAAGATGAACTCCCTCCCCAGCAAGTAGTACTTTAAGGAGTCTAGTGCCACACTTGATAGTGGCATAGTGCTCTTCTGAAGGTACGGCTCTAGCTCTGGCCAGGACACACTTTGCTGGATTGATTGTGAGGACAGCAAGCTGCAAGCGGTCCAGGACCAAATTCAGATGTTCCACGTGTGACTCCAAGGCACCGCTGTACATGACAATTTACATTGCAAGCCAGACATTGTGGTTGTGTTGGTCACTCTGGCACGAACACCACACCCAAGCTGATCCCACAAGTGTTCAGTGGGGTTTAGGTCGGCACTGCAGTTAAGGCATTCCATCCTCTTTTCTCCAAAGTTCGGGAGGCAGTGCCTGATAAACCCCGCTCTGAGGGGGTGCGTTGTCATCTTGGAGGGCAGAGTTTGGTCCCAGACTCTAGAGACACAGGATTGCCACTGGCTGCAGAATCTCAATGTCTCTCAGCATCGAGCTTTCCTCCAGTGATGACAAGCCTTGTTTTCCCATGGAGGGAGATGCTGCCTTATACTAATACATCACACAAGCTCTACCAAAAACTGTTCCCCTATCAGTTCAGCAAACAGCATTATGTTCTCCACATCTTCTCCACACTTTGACCCTGCGATGTCTTCGGCAGAATCTTGACTCGTTGCTGAACGTAACATTTCTCCACATGTTCTGGTTCTACTGCACATGATGTCAAACTGTAATCATGGCAGCCCTGTGAGAGTGGAGTTCTTTACGGTCCAGAGAGCTGTCTGCCATATCATCCTGAAAACCTGGACTGCAAATCTGTACAAGGATCCCTATGGCCTTTGGTTCCCAAGTGCTAGTGGGGTGAGGAAATGGTCTTGTTGTGGTGTATTCTTTTTGGGACACCCTCTTCATGGCCCATCTTTGACATCCCCAATTATTAACTTAGAACTGGCCAATTTGGAGACGGTACTATGACTCGCGCCAAATAATGGTGCAGCTTGGTTTTACAAAAAACCAGCTTGAATTTGCCCTATCGTGTGGGCCCTGTCCAGATCATTAACAATTTTGTGCTAAGTTTATATGAAAATCCAAATAACTGGGATTTATAGTAAATCTAAAAAAAAACCATATGCTAATAATCACTGTATCTTTGAAGATGTTTGTGTAAAGTTTCATTCACATGCCAAATGTGCAATTAAGTATTTTTGTATTGTTGGTGAGTGTAGAAGGATACCAACACTAATTTGACATGTCTAGCGATATATCAGTCCAAAGTCTTTCATTAAAGTAGTCTTTTAAGACAAACATCTGTGTTTGATGCTTGCTCAGTCATCCAGGTAAGGAAATCCCAGAAGGTTTATTCTGTTCATCTGAACGTAGTGTTTTCAGTGCAAGTGAGGTTCTCCCACTGAAAACGCGACGTCCTTCTGGGACAAGGACCTTTTCTGTGTCTTTTCTGTGATACTTTCCTTTTCCCTGGACAGATCACACAGACTTTGCAGCATGTCCTCTGCTGCTGCCCGTGAACTCGCCTAGTTTGCCCGTCTCAAGCTGTGAGCTGAATAAAAACACGAGACGCTGCCATCAGCAGCCTCTGGGCACTCACCTCTCCTGTCGCCTCTACCAGACCTGTGACCATGCTGTCCTCATTTCAGGTACGCTGTTTTTATGTCTATGTAACGGTCTCATGAAATAAACCTTGACAGCAAATTTTAGTAGTATGCAAGTAAATTAGTATTAGTATATTGCTACAGTTACATGCCAATTACATCGACAAGGTCCCGGGTTCAAATCCCGTCTATGGCCTTTCTATGAGGAGTTTGCATATTCTCTCCGGGTACTTAAGGTTCCTCCCACACTCCAAAGACATGCATGGGCATTTCCAAACTGACCACAGGTGTGAATTATGTCTCTGTGTTAGCCCTGCTTATTGGCCAGCTGTCCAGGGTGTAACTGTTTGACAGGTAGGATAGGTTTCCCCTATCCTGTGACCTTGGACACATGGTTAGTAAATGGACTGCTTGTTATACAGCCCTATACAGCATGTCACATTCACCCATTCACACACATTCATACAAGCACTTGTTTCTACCTAACATTTACAGACAACAATAGCATCGTGAGGAGCTCTCTGTTATCGCTTAGTGTTTGCCGGTCTTGTTTATTTCCTTACCTTATACAAATTCCTCTTGGTCTTACTTCATGTGGTTAGTTCTGTAGTCCTGTTCCAAAAATCTGTATAATCAAAAAAATGAAGTTGGGTGATTGTTACATGTACAAGATTCAAACTTGTAGCTTGAACGAAATAATTTCATGTTTCTATGGTGAACATAATTACATCATGTAGCATCTGCATGAAATTCGGCAACGTAATTCGTTCTTGTTGAGATGATGTGATACAGTCTAGTAAGAGTGGTTAGTTGCCTGGACTCACGAAATTCACAAGATCACATGAGATGTCAAACTGCAGGAAAACCACTGGAGTTTTAAGAGGCAGACAAGTACACACACACCACGTGTGTGCTCTCGCTATTTATTGTGGTTCAACCTGTCAAGGACAAAAACGTACAGAAAATTCTGCAGCAAGCCTGGTAATCATAGCTTTCCTAGTTTTGTTAGGCCTGGAGCGACAGCTTGGTGGTGTGATGGTTAGTGCTGTTGCCTCACAGCAAGAAGGGCCTGGGTTCAAATCCACAATCTGGCTGGTTTGCAGTGTGTAATTAGAGTTATTGGTGATTCTTAATTACCCATGAATGTAAGTGCAAATGGTTGCTTGTCTCTATGAAATAATCAACGCCCATATTGGTTCATTAAGCAAGAGAAGCAGTAATAGAGATCGACAGACCACCTGACTTTCACGCATTGCATTGTGGGTACAAGTGGCAACAAAATCAAAACACTGCATCAAGCATTTCCAGCACCGGTAATCATTTCCATCTCGCTGCAGGGCAACCTGCTAGTGACAAATAAAAGCTGTTTCATTCATTAATTCTGCGGTTTTAATCCCTACTTGCATTTTATTTGCCCCAAAGACAGTGATGTACAAAACGACGGAGAACACGGCAGCTCCGTACGAAGACAGACGTGACGAAAAGAGTATGAGGAAAAAATCAAGGAGTGAAAGGGTCAGACCCACACGAGCATAGAGTGGAGTAAGGACGTCAGCCTGCTGCCCAACTTTCATCACGCACATATTTATTATCATATGGTCCTAAGTGTGAGTGCATACACTCACAACATGTTTAGTAACTTCAGATCCCTGCAACAAGCCCAGGTCCAGTTTACTTTGGTGATTTGGACTATTCCATCTCACAGCTGTTGTTACAGGCCAACGCATCTATTTGTCGTTTCAGGTTGTAGTGTTACACAACATTTTCAGATCTCAGAAAAAAATGAGTGTTTCGTAATTCATTCAATTATTGTCTTTATTTATAACTGGCATTATTGTTTCATTCTATTATAGAATCTTACAGGAAAGAGGCAAAATTGTAAAAATCCATCGTGCTTTATTCGCTGCTTCAGTGAAAAACAAATCAACAATGCAACAACAACAACAAAAACCATTGCAAAACAACATACTGAAACAGTTATTCATCACTTGATTGCTTCAATACAACACTTGGGCACATATATGCGGACGTTTCGTGGCTGTTTTGATCTCGCTCTCTCTCTTAACTGATCAGATCTGGTAGCAGCTTTAAACTCGGTGTGACCCAGGCTGATAGAGGGGCCCAGTCTGGATCACATTCCTACATTTTGTAGGCCGGTTTTCCTACAAAACACAACAAACATTAGCCCGCAAAGCCACAGTGAACAAAGCAGCATAGCAACGAATTCAATTCAAATCAATATAAGACTTACTTGTAACCTACATCAACAATTGTGTTATGATAAATTACGTAATAACTACAACAGAAGACTGACCTTTGTGGAAATGCTTGGAGCAGACTAACCTGGAGTGTTCTGGGATGTTATATTTGGTCTTTGAATGGCTGCAATCCAGGCCATCCGTCGCCTCGTTGTTACTTCGGAAACATGGCTTGAACAATTTTTCTTCCACAACGTAATCCCGTCGGCTTCCCGTGGCTGTCATGCGACCGGCTATTGCAGTTAATAATACAACTGTCATGAACCGAAGTTCCGCGCACAAGCTGGACCCAGAAGCAGAGCACACACACACCGGGGTATGAGAAAAAAAATAAACTTTATCATAACTGAAGGTGTCCCGGGAGGGTAGAAGGGGAAAACGCGTGGAACCAGAGAAACCGAAGGACCGGGAGGTGAGTCGCGCAGGAACGCCGAGAGCGGGACTGTGGGAGGCTGCAACAGAAAAAGGAAAAGGATTATTGGGGTGCGGGGAAATGGCAGCATACGAGGGGAGGTAGAGTATGCGTCTTACGATGATAGCGGGGCTGAGGGAGCCGGAGGGAGGGGTGAGGGTCCGCGGGGGAGCTCCAGAAAAGTCGAGGCGGCGAGTGCTGATCGTGATCCAAATTCCAGACGGGTAGGTGGACAGGCAGGTGGCTCAAAACACGCCGAGTTGTGATCTGAGTACACAGGGCAGAGTTAGTGCTAGTTCAGATGAATAAGTTTTCATAAGGGCTTTCCCACAGGTGTACGTTACCGCTGAGAGACGACTACGGACTGGCGTGGAGCAGCAGGCTGGGCAGGATTAAATAGTCCACCTGGTGATCGCCTGGGATGGGATGCAGGTGTGGAGTTAGCAGCCACGCCCGTGGGCGTGGGCATCCCATCAGCACCTCGGACACCGGGCCGCGGACCATGACAGTACCCCCCCCTCACGGGTCGCCCCCAGGCGACCGGCCGGGCCCCCCCCTGCGGAGAGAAGCATGGAAAGCATGAGATGAGACGAGGGTCCAGAATTAAGGAGCGTGGGACCCAGAGGCGGTCCTCGGGGCCGTACCCCTCCCGATCCACGAGATACCGCCAACCGCTCCCGCGCCGGCGCGCATCCAGGATCCGCTGGACCGCATAGGCCGGATGGCCGCCGACGAGCCGGGCGGGAGGAGGGGGCTCGGAAGGAGGGCACAGGGGGCTGAGGCGGACCGGCTTAAGCTGAGACACATGGAACGTGGGGTGCACCCGCCGGGAGGCCGGAAGCCGGAAGCCGGAGCCTGACTGCCACCGGGTTGATGACTCGGTCCACCTCGTACGGCCCAATGAAGCGGGGAGCCAGTTTGCGAGACGTGCCCCGAAGTGGGATATTCCCAGCTGCCAACCAAACCTTCTGTCCCGGTTGGTAGTCAGGGGCTGGGGCGCGGCGGCGATCGGCGTAGTGCGCATGCCGTTCCTTCGCGCGCAGGAGGGCGCGGCGAACGCTGCGCCACACACGTTGGCAGCGCCGGAGGTGATGTGGAGCCGACGGGATGGAGAGAGTCAAGTCCTCTTCTGGGAAGAGTGGAGGCTGATATCCAAGGGACGCTTCGAAAGGAGACAGACCGGTGGAGGACGAGGTTAGATTGTTGTGGGCGTACTCCACCCAGGGCAGGTAGGTGACCCAAGAGGAGGGGTTTTGACTAGCCACGCACCTCAGCATAGTCTCCAGCTCCTGATTGAGACGTTCAGTCTGTCCGTTGGATTGCGGGTGGAAGGCGGAGCTCAGATTGACCTTGGCGCCGAGAATGGAGCAGAAGGTCTTCCACACTTGTGAGGAGAACTGGGGACCTCGATCGGAGACAATTTCCAGGGGGATTCCGTGGAGCCTAAAAACATTAGTGATCAACGTTTGGGCTGTCTCAGCGGCCGAAGGCAGCTTGGCTAGCGGGATGAAGTGAGCGGCCTTAGAAAACCTATCTACAACGGTGAGGACGACACACTTTCCGGAAGAGGTAGGGAGACCGGTAACAAAGTCAAGGGAGATGTGAGACCACGGCCGGTGGGGTGTAGTGAGCGGGTGGAGCTGACCTACGGGGTGCTTGGTGGATGACTTATTACGGGCGCAGACGGCACAGGTAGACACATAGTCCTTCACGTCCCTTATTAGCGACTTCCACCAGAAATGTCTTCTGAGGAGGTGCGTCGTTCTGCTCACGCCCGGTGGCACGTGAATCGTGCAGTGTGGATCCAGTGGATGACAGCGCCTGGATCAGGGTCCCCCGGGAGAGCTCAGCGAATGGTCTCCTCAATTTCCCAGGTGAGAGCACCCACCACGCAGGCGGCGGGTAGGATGGTGGCGGGGGGGGGCGTTTCACTGTCGGAGGAATATTGACGGGAGAGCGCATCGGGCTTAATGTTCCGCGACCCTGGACGATAGGAGAGAGTGAAGTTGAAGCGAGCGAAGAACAGAGACCAGCGGGCTTGGCGTGGATTCAACCTCTTGGCGGTTCTAAGGTACAGTAGATTCTTATGGTCTGTCCATATAAGGAAGGGCTGTTCGGCCCCCTCCAGCCAGTGGCGCCATTCCTCTAAGGCGAGTTTAACAGCTAGGAGTTCCCTGTCGCCGATGTCGTAATTCTTCTCTGCAGGGGTGAGTCGGCGCGAGAAGAAGGCGCACGGCCAGAGTTTATTTTGAGGCCCGGACGGCTGGGAGAGAACCGCTCCAACTCCCGCATCAGACGCGTCAACCTTAACGATAAACTGCTTAGAAGAGTCTGGATGGGTTAGAATGGGTGTGGACGTGAATAATCGCTTCAACTTGGCGAAGGCTGCGTGGGCCTCCGGGGACCAGGTGAAAGGCACCTTAGATGAGGTGAGCTGGGTGAGAGGCGCGGCCACTTGGCTGTAGTTCCGAATGAAGCGACGATAAAAGTTCGCAAAACCCAGGAAGCTTTGGAGCTTCTTCTGTGACTCCGGGACCGGCCATTCCAACACTGCCTTCACCTTCACCGGGTCGGTCTTCACCTGCCCACCTGCTAGGATGTAGCCCAAGAAGGAAATAGATGAAACGTGGAACTCACATTTCTCTGCCTTGACGTACAACCTGTTTTCGAGCAGCCGTTGTAGCACACTCCTCACATGGATGTGATGTTCTTCGGGCGTTCTGGAAAAAAACAGAATATCATCCAGGTACACAAAAACAAACACGTTCAGGAAATCCCGTAACACGTCGTTGACTAGGGCCTGAAAAACCGCCGAGGCGTTAGTTAACCCAAACGGCATCACCAGATATTCAAAGTGCCCTAGTGGGGTATTGAAGGTGGTCTTCCACTCGTTACCCTCACGTATCCGAACCAGGTGATAGGTGTTCCGCAGGTCCAGCTTGGTGAAGACTGTGGCTTCCTGGAGTGAGTCAAAAACAGAATTAATTAGTAGGAGGGGATATTTATTCTTGACGGTGATGTCGTTTAGACCCCGGTAATCGATGCACGGTCGGAGCGTCCCGTCCTTCTTTCCCACAAAGAAAAAACCCGCAGCGACAGGGGAGGATGACGGCCTGATTCTTCCTGCTGTTAGCGACTCCTGGATGTAATTCTCCATAGTTTCTCTTTCGGGGCGAGACAGGTTGTACAGTCTGCTAGAGGGTAGCGAAGCTCCCGGGAGTAGATCAATGGCGCAGTCATATGGTCGGTGAGGTGGTAGTGAGAGTGCCTCGTCTTTACTGAACACCTGCCGTAGATCGTGATATTCAGGGGGAACGGAAGAGAGGTCTAGTGCTGGTGGCGGGACTGGGCTCCGTTCCGTTGAGGCGGGGGGAAGGGCTGACCCCAAGCAGTTTGCCAGACAAAACAAACTCCAGCTCGCGATTCTCTTTCTGGCCCAATCAATGTGAGGATTATGCCTCTGTAACCAGGGGTAACCTAAGATAAGCGGGGTGTCAGGAGAGGGGAAAGTGAAAAAGGAAAGCTGCTCCTGGTGGTTTCCTGATGCGACTAACTGTACTGGCGCGGTTTGGTGAGTGATATAAGCAAACACCTGATTTCATCAATGTGGACGCAGGGATGGGCGGTTCGAGTGGAGTAAGAGATACCGCTAACCTCTTAGCCAGTTTCTCATCCATGAGGTTCTGTTCCGCCCCGGAGTCCACCAGTGCGAGGCATGTAAAAGTCTGGTTATTAGTCACGATGGTAACGGACAGTAACAATTGGGGTCTAGTAGTGCTTAAAGTGCTGCCCACCCGTATTCCCGGACTTATCGGTGGGCCGGGTCGTTTGGGCGGACCGGGCAAACAGCGATGCGGTGACCGGGCCTCCCACAGTACAGGCAATCCCCAGCCCGGAATCGGCGTTCCCTCTCCTCCGGAGAAAGCCGAGAGCGTCCGATTTGCATGGGTTCGGGCGGAGGAGGCGATGGAGAACGCGTACACGCAGCCGTGGGTGGGGACGAAGAAACACGGATCCCGGGGCGCAATACGGAGCCCATAGGCTTAAGCCGCCGCTCGGCATCCCTCTCCCGCAGGCGTCTATTGATCCTGCGGGCGAGGGAAGCCAATTCTTCGAAGGATTTAGTTTCCTCGTGAAACGCTAGTTGGTCTTTCATCTGGTCGGTTAGCGACCGTAAAAAGACCCCACGGAGGGCCGAATTGGGCCAACCCACGGCGACCGCTCTGGTACGAAACTCGACTAGGTACTCCGCAATACTGCGCTGCCCCTGACGGAGCCCCAGCAATTTCTGCGCGGCGTCGTCCTCCGAGACTGGAGGGGAGAGCGTAGCCTGGAACTCCTCCAGGAAATCGTCGTAATCGCAACCACTAATGGGGTGAGAGGTTAAATAAGCCTCAGCCCATGCTAAAGCTCATCCCCGTAACAACCTCACAAAGTAGGAGATCTTAGCAGCATCCGTGGGGAAGGCGTGCGGCGTGCGGCTGAAGAACAAGGAGCATTGGAAAAGGAACCCCCCACACAGGTCTAACTCCCCGTGGAAGGGCTCCAGCGGCGGAGGTGAAACGCTGCGGTGCACGGGGTCGGGCGGCTTGGTTCGCAGCTGATCCTGAGTGTCACTGAGCTCTTGGTAACGGTCTTGGAGTGATTGGAGCTGCTGATCGTGGCGACCGAGAATAGCGCCCTGTTTATTAATGGTGGAGCGGAGTGAATCTGCTGGGTCCATACTGGCCAGTCCGTACTGTCATGAACCGAAGTTCCGCGCACAAGCTGGACCCAGAAGCAGAGCACACACACACCGTATGAGAAAAAAAATAAACTTTATTATAACTGAAGGTGTCCCGGGAGGGTAGAAGGGGAAAACGCGTGGAACCAGAGAAACCGAAGGACCGGGAGGTGAGTCGCGCAGGAACGCCGAGAGCGGGACTGTGGGAGGCTGCAACAGAAAAAGGAAAAGGATTATTGGAGTGCGGGGAAATGGCAGCATGTGAGGGGAGGTAGAGTATGCGTCTTACGATGATAGCGGGGCCGAGGGAGCCGGAGGGAGGGGTGAGGGTCCGCGGGAGAGCTCCAGAAAAGTCGAGGCGGCGAGTGCTGATCGTGATCCAAATTCCAGACGGGCAGGTGGACAGGCAGGTGGCTCAAAACACGCCGAGTTGTGATCTGAGTACACAGGGCAGAGTTAGTGCTAGTTCAGACGAATAAGTTTTCATAAGGGCTTTCCCGCAGGTGTACGTTACCACTGAGAGACGACTACGGACTGGCGTGGAGCAGCAGGCTGGGCAGGATTAACCTTCCTGCCTTCTTGGGACCTTTTTGTGCCACTGCTATGTGTTAAATGGCTGCCATTTCCACTGTGTTCAGTGGAATATAACCAAACTTGCCACAGGATAGTTTTTACCTGTCAATGTTAATATTCCAGTGTGAATTCCTTAAATCAGCCTAAAATGGCTGAGCAGCAGAAATCCCCACACCCATCACCCTGGGGACCATTTTCTGCCCATTGACTTCCATTATAAACGCTATTTTTCAACCCCAAATTATCATCATATGATTTTATTTTTTCTTCTTGTCTTGGATGTCAATGAAGACTCAGGGCCTTGAAGTTTTAATTTTTAAATTGCAAAAAAAATGCAAAAAAAAATAATGGCAGGTCAAAATGTATGTTGGTGCCAATCTTTGGTCCATCTAAAGGCCTACTTATAATGACAATCACATATTACTTCAACTGGTTTTTTGTGGAAATATTTAGTTTCGTTTTTTGGTTTTTGGGGCTTATAACACAGGGCGCTCATGTAATAACACTGGGATTTGAAGGGTTAAAACAACGAAAATATAATTAAAACTTTACATGAATATTTCAGGGAGAAGTAGTTTTACAAGGTTGGCTAATTTAAAGTGGAATAAAATATGGATATATGGTCTTTTTATGGCGTGGCTGAGAATGGTCCCTAGGGTGATGGGTGTGAGTTTTTTAAAGGATGGCAGGAGGGTTAAATAGTCCACCTGGTGATCGCCTGGGATGGGATGCAGGTGTGGAGTTAGCAGCCACGCCCGTGGGCATGGGCATCCCATCAGTACCTCGGACGCCGGGCCGCGGACCATGACAACAACAGCTTCTTGCCTTTCTTTGTGTTTCTTTTTATCGCTGTGTGACTGTTTTCATGTGAAAGCCTGCGTGCACTAGTACCACTGGCCACTCGTACCCACAATCCTGTGTGGTTTTACCCCAGAATGATGTCACATTTTCAGTCCATATTGCCTTGATTAACAAAGTAGTTGTTTAAACAACAAGATTTCATTGTGTTTTCCTGAAGTTTTTAACTTGTGTAGAATGAATTAAAACAAATTTCACTTTACATACTTCAATAACTCACTTCAAGTCAATGTAAGTATACTACGTTGATCCAACATAATCTGATTGCATTAAACCACCAAATGCCAAATGTGTTGGTTTGACATGGTCAAAAAGAGTTATTGTACTTGGTTAAATCACGTGGAAAAAGGTGCCAAGATTAAATTGTGTTCATCCAACAGCAGATTTTTTTGAGTGTAGGTTCATCCTGGGTTATGAAATGGGATTAATGTTCAAGCTCCTTCTGCTTATGATGGTAGTTTTACTTTCCTTCTGTTTATGAATTTCTTATGTGTGCTTGAAGTTCCATGTTGGTTTTAGTTGATGATAAGTTTGTTATTCATCTTTGGTATTCCCATTCAGTTCCTCCCATCTGGTGTAATTCCCACCTAGTGGGAGGAGTCTCTTCTTGGTAAACGTGAGTTCTTCCTTCTCACTGCTGCCAAGTGTTCGTAGATGACACTGTGATCACTGGGATTCTCTCTGTAATGCTGTAGGCTCTTTACTTCACAATATGAAACTCTTTCCAGTAAAATGCAAACTGTTCCTTATTGCTAACTAGGGATGGGTATCGTTTAGGTTTTATCCGATACCGGTGCCAAATCGGTACTTTTGAAATGGTGCCGGTGCTCAAACGGTGCTCAAACCAGTGCTTAAAGAATGGAGAACACAAAATTGGTCCAAAAACCTCTCATGTTCAGCTGTTTTTTTTGTTTTGTTTTTTTTTTGACACTGTAATTTTTATTGATAGTTTTGTCACAGTTTAAACATAGACATGTATTGCATTACAGGAGAAATAACCATGCAAGCACACAGTCAAAACAAACAGAACTAAAGTGAACAAAAGGTGTGGGTGCCAATTCTAATCAACTACCGTATGCATGCCTGCCTTTACTCCGCAGCATACATACTCCAGCTTATATACGTACTTTTATACGGGCATGCATCAATAGATATACAGAGTTTTATAGACCTTAAATGTTTTGTTCGTTCATTAATTTTCCTTGGTGCCATATAATGTCCACTTCTCCCACTTAGCAAGTTCAGCTGGTTTTTTGTAAAAAGATAGCAATGTTAGCCTTTTCTGCAGCTATGGGGCATATATGGTATCACTCTTGGCTGGAAGCAGTGCTTAAACAATGGAAAAAACACAAACTTTATCCAAAAACCTCTCATGTTTAGCCGTTTCCCTCTTTTTCTTTGGTCATTTTAGCCTTTTTGGCCAGGGTGAAGGGAGTATCTGCCATCAAACAAGAAGACAGCTGCATGTAACTACGACGGTGTTTGCTAGTTCACCTTACATGCATTAATGTAATAACGTGGTTAGCCTACTCAACGTAAATTACACAGAACAACATTAAGCTACTCACGCAGAGAAGAACGGCTGCTGCTGCATCATCATCCTCATCATTTCTGCTACACTGGCAGGGCTAGGGGCCAGGACTCTCCTCTTCGTGTTTTTGGGGATGTTGCTAACTCCGGGTCCGATAACAGGCACCACACCCGCAGTAGATGTGCTTGGTGTGAGGTCTCGCAGCAAGCTATCAAATACGGCGCATTTCTCGGCTTTTAAAAAAAACGCTATGCGTCGCCAGGTGTTTCATCGGATTTGAGGTGTTACCTCCTTTGACAGTATCACAGTATCAGCTTAAAGCACTTGTTGCTGCTGAGTTTGCATCTTTTGCTGTGAAGTACAGCCAGACTTTTGACCGCTTCGCCTTGGGCATTTTTAATCTGTAGCTCTGCTCTAAAAGAACGCACGTACCTGGCCCCGCCTACTATCCTCGGAAACGTAAAATGATTGGCTAGAAGTGTATCACAGCTCAGGGAAAAAAAGCACCGAAATAAAGCACCGAAATGTGCGCTGCTTTTCGGTCTGGTTACTACCGTTTATGACACCGGTACCCATCCCTATTGCTAACCATAGCTGTCAGTAAAGTTTAGTAGTAAATAAATAAGTTAGTATGGTGACATGTCAGCTCTATATAGCCATATAGTTGTTTAGTACACCTCCTTATGTGATGGAGAATAATTTAGCTTTTGGTCAAAAATGCAGCTCCCATAATGTTTTAGTATTAATGATTGGTCTACGGTTCGAGTCTTTAAGAACTGAATGCAAGTCAGAGTACAGTGATGGAAACGTGTGTGTGTGTGTGTGTAGGTGGCTGGCAGCAACTAGTGATGTTCCAGCATCATGTTCAGAATCTTCAGCGGTTCTACAAAATGCTGCAGAACAACGGCTTCCATAAGGATCACATTAAGACCTTCTTCGGCAGCAGTGGACAGCTTCCTGGTAGGAACACTGGTGGAGTTTTTACTCTTTACTTTCAAAATGTCCACTACATTTATTTGATATCTTTATTTGCCAAGTATAGAAACTAATTAAAAATCGGTGCTTGTTCACTGGCTGCAGAACTGTTTTGATATGTTGCTCTGATAAATTCTGAATAATCACACAAATTTTTATTATTTAATTACAAACACTTCCTCCTTTAAATTTTTATAAAGTTATATATATACTTTCACTGTAGTTTATTCTGTTCTTTCAACATCATGTCTGTTGAGTTTTGTTAACAACAATCTTTCTAAAATTCAGCAACGTAGGCTGATGATAAAAGCCGAATATTATAGGACGTTGACGCACCGACTGTTTGTTAAAATGTGTGTCTGTACCTGACCCCTCTCTGCGGTCTCCTCCCTTTGCAGAGGATGTAGAGGGCGCATACTCTGCAACAGAGAAATCGGTGATCCGTAACCACGTGTCGTACGTCTGCAGGAAGCAGCACTGTGCCGACATGTTGGTTCTGTACCTGAACTCACCAACGTGCAAGGATGGCACCATGCTACTGTGGGATGCCAACCTTAATGGCATTGTAAGAGGCTACACCACCACACACACGCACACGCGTGCACACACACACACACACACACACACAAAGAAAACTACACTAGAATAAATTAAGTAAACATAAAGGTAAAACTTGGTAGTGGCACTCAATCAAACATGAAAAAAACAAAACAAATGTGCATGGCCACAGATTATATTATATATTATAACAATTCACTGTGACGTCACAGGTTTGAAGTCTTTTGCTGTCTACAATGACCACACTAGAGTGGCAGTTATCAGGTAACACCTGGTAGCTTGGGTAGTACGCTACATCCAAGTTTAAGGGTATAATGTACAAACACACAAATCAGCTAATTAGTGCTACATAAAAGACTTGTCTAATACCAAAGTGTCACTCACTGACATCAAATACAATCTGGATAAATTGGCCTATTTTCTATTTTAATGACTATATTAAAAATGTTTTAAAAGGCAACAACAGCACCAGCACAATCCAGGGATCAATTCAATGTAATTTATATAGCAGCAAAGCACAGCAAGCCACCTCAAGGTGCTTAATATTGTAAGGTAAAAGGGGACGAGAGAACACTGGGTGCATCATGGGAAGCCCCGAGCACGCTGTTTATTTATCCTGTAAAGCTGGACAACATTGGAGTTTGTAGCGATTTACTTTTAGAGCCAAACTCAAGTGTCAACAGAGAAACTACACCGGATGGTCCTTTTCACACACTGAGGTCAATTATGGAGTTCCACAGGGTTCAGTGCTAGGACCAATTCTGTTTACATTATACATGCTTCCCTTAGGCAGCATCATTAGAAGACATAGCATACATTTACACTGCTATGCAGATGACAACCAGCTCTATCTGTCCATGAAGCCAGATAACACACACCAATGAGTTAAACTGCAGGAATGTCTTAAAGACATAAAGACCTGGATGGCCGCTAACTTTCTGCTTCTTAATTCAGATAAAACTGAGGCTTAGAAATATGGTATCTAAGCAGATTCTTACTCTGGATGGCATTACCTTGGCCTCCAGTAACACTGTGAGGAACCTTGGAGTCATTTTTGACCAGGATATGTCCTTCAATGCACATATTAAACAAATATGTAAGACTGCTTTCTTCCATTTGTGCAACATCTCTAAAGTTAGAAATATCCTGTCTCAGAGTGACGCTGAAAAACTAGTTCATGCATTTATTACTTCCAGGCTGGACGACTGTAATTCATTATTATCAGGAAGTCCTAAAACTCACTGAAAAGCCTTCAGCTAATCCAAAATGCTGCAGCAAGAGTCCTGACAGGGACTAGAAAGAGAGAGCAGATTTCTCCTGTTTTGGCTTCCTGTTAAATCCAGAATTCAAAATCCTGCTCCTCACATACAAGGTCTTAAATAATCAGGCCCCATAACGACTGTGTTGAGTCTGTTCCTTCCCATTCCCTGCAAGGCCACCTGGGTTGGCTGGAAGACTGTTTACTTAGCCTGGCAGGGTGAAGGACACTGTCTCAGCTGAACTATGGACACGCACACACATACATATACTGATACTGATAAGCACTCACTGACGCATCACCCTCCCTACCCCGGATCCAACGCCTCCTCCAACGCTTACCTCCCCTCTGATGTGGACATCGGGTCAGCTGGAGGCGCAGTCGAAAGATTGCAGCGGTCCCAGATCAGATGTACACACTAGAACTCTTTCCCATGTTGCTGTCTGTGTTTATTGTGTTATGGTGTGTCGATACCTGTGCATTCCTGTATTATCCTTTTGTGTTGCACATTTCAATGTTTTTTTTTCCTCGCTACCTAGCCTGACCTGTCTCCCCAATGTGATGTTTGTATTGTATGTACGGTCGGCAAGGTCTGTCATCTCGGTTGTGGACAAAAGACCTGCAACTGACAAATAAACGCTATCTCATCTCATATCATCATCTTATCTTAATGACCTTGTAGTACCATATCACCCTTTTAGAGCACTTCGCTCTCGCTCTGCAGGCCTACTTGTTGTTCCTAGAGTATTTAAAAGTAGAATGGGAGGCAGAGCCTTCAGTTTTCAGGCCCCTCTTCTGTGGAACCAGCTTCCAGTTTGGATTCAGGAGACAGACACTATCTCTACTTTCAAGATTAGGCTTCAAACTTTCCTTTTTGCTAAAGCATATAGTTAGGGCTGGACCAGGTGACCCTGAATCCTCCCTTAGTGATGCTGCAATAGACGTAGGCTGCCGGGGGATTCCCATGATGCATTGAGTTTTCCCTTTCCAGTCCCCTTTCTCACTCACTATGTATTAACAGACCTCTCTGCATTGAATCATATCTGTTATTAACCTCTGTCTCTCTTCCACAGCATGTCTTTATCCTGTCTTCCTTCTCTCACCCCAACCAATCACAGCAGATGGCCCCGCCCCTCCCTGAACCTGGTTCTGCCGGAGGTTTCTTCCTGTTAAAAGGGAGTTTTTCCTTCCCACTGTCGCCAAAGTGCTCATAGGGGGTCATATGATTGTTGGGTTTTTCTCTGTATCTATGAAGCGCCTTGAGGCGACTTTTGTTGTGATTTGGCGCTATATAAATAAAATTGAATTGAATTGAATTGAATTGAATTGAATTGAATTGAATTGAATTGAATTGAATTGAATTGAATTGATGGACTGGAGAAAGTTAAACCTATGGTGCAAGAGGCCAGCCAAAAAGTGAACATGGTACATGGTAAACAGTAGATGCTGATGTGGTCCTTTCTTCTTTCCTACTGCTGGCACTTGACTGCTTTTCTTTCCTGATTGTCTCACATCTGTTTCCTTGTAATCCATCTGTCCCTGTGTGCCTTCACACACTTCCATTTCTGATTCTCTCTGCCTCCCTTTCTTTTTCCAGGCAGATCTAAAAGAGCGCTACTCAGTCAATGAGCTGTTGGCCGACCTGGCCGGCTGCAGGGCAACTCGTGTCCTGCTGTTTGTGGATCAGAGCTACAGCGGTGTCCTATCCAAGCGGCTGCAAGGCTCTCAGAAACACCTCAATGTGGTTCTAATCCAGAACCCGGCCAGGCAGACTTATGCCCACCTGAACCACAAGTTGAGTCCAGGCTGGGAGGACAGCAGCTGGTCCTTAATCAGTCCTGCCACCTGCTTGCTGGACCACCTGGGAAAGGTGACCTTTTAGATGAATCTTTGTTTCAGTGTTTACTCCTCTGAATACTTTTCTAATCTCCTCTCATGATGTGTCAGGATGCTGGGATGTTTCGCCTTCTGGAGCCATGGGCGGGCCTTTTAAACGTGACCTTGGCTGGTGCCCCGTGCAATGCCACACCACCTCTAACAGATAGCGAGATGCAGCGAGAGTACCAGGGCTGCCAGAATCTGCCGACTGCACTTTGGCACCAGAAACTCAGAAGGGCAAACTAAAAGCAGAGCATGGAGACGCACTGGGAGACTTTGAGAGAGGATGAATTATGGACACACACATACACAGAAGTTTGCAATCCAAAACTACAATTTTGTTGCTGTGTGTGTGTGTGTGTGTGTGTGAGTGTGTGTGCATTGACCAACGAACATGGTGGACACTGCTGTGTGTGTGTGCCATCTATGTCCTAGCTCTGAACTTGGACTGTAACCATGAAGATGACAGCTCATCCCAACGGGATGTCCTGAACTCTGTGTTACCAGTGTGTGTGCTTGTTTGTATGCGTGTGTGTGTTTGTGAGTTCAGCAAGAGGACAGACGCTCTCAGAGACCAGCTGATGCTCTGGCCATTGTTGGAGTGTGGGACGGTGTGTACGCCGTATCTCCTGGGCACTTAAATGTTTTAGATCCAATCATCCCTCTCTATTTTTGTCTGTCCTTTATTTATTCTCATTTGCCTTCTGTTTGCATTTTCCACTCGCCATGGACTTCTTTCTGCTAGTGTATCGATCGCTCTTAGTCTCCTTCATTCCTCTGCAGCACTTTTCTTCTTGCTTTCACTCTATAAGGAGGATTCTCATGTAAAGTCAGCAAACCTGTTAACCTGTTTTGACCATATTTGTATATCACTGTGTTCGCTTCTATACATGCATTGTTTGTGTTTCAGTGACAAGTGATATTAGATTAATAGAGGATGCTGAACAGTGAGTCTTTCTCCGGTCAAGGAAATTCATTCAGCACCCTTTTAATTGTCTGTAAGTCAGCAGCAACTGCAGCATGGAGCTACAGCAGATGTTTAATGTTCATAAAACATCTAATTATACGTCTTTATTGAAACAAAGCAACTTTGATCATTTAGGTATTTTTCTTCAGAGAGGACACAGTTTTAGCATTATATTCCTTTGATGGCGCTCATTTCCAAATGATAACTACACATTAGGAGTGTAAAACAACAACACAAGTACAAGATTTTAGCCGACTGTCAAGATGTTGCTGCTCACTTCAGGCAAAATTCCTAATGATTATTTTACATCTTAAAGTGTATCTGTTTTCACAATAGATGTCAGTATTGTCTCTATAACAAGAAAATGTGTCAGGAAAAAAAATTACCTCATGAAAAGTCCTGGGCTACAGCGTCACAGGACGTCCATGTTCTTCAGTCCCCCTTTGAAGCTGGTAGTCCAGACAGCGCTCCACATTTTACAGTGACAGCAGGTGACAGCAGGTGACAGCAGGTGATAGCTATCACTGTGGGTGAAAAAGCAGATGTTATATATGACTGAGCCCATGAACTCAGCAGCAGAGCATTCAGAGATATCAGGTCAGAAACTGTTTCCTCGTAGACTTTTGTAGAATCAGATTTTTATTTTTCAGCAATAGCGATCAACATCTCAACATCTGGGTTTTTAGGCATCACATTTCATTTTTCAGACCCAATTAATCTTTTTTACTGTCTATGGCCTAAATGTCTCCCTAATGGCTGAAAAAAAGATGCATTCATTGCTTCCACCTTTACCACAAAGGGGGGCTAGATGGCAACTCTTAAATGTACACCTATTAACAGCTAGAGCACATCTTTGAGGTTCTTCTTGTACACTTTGTGTTTGAACGCAGTCATGCACTCATGCACTAGATAGGAATGCACCATTCCACGTTTCTTCCCAGTTCCGATACATTGCTGGTGTCTCGTCTTTAGGTATTTGCTGTGTAAAATTAATAAACTGTATTCTTTGCTCTGAGTGACTGAGAATCGATCTTTTTTTGTGTAAGGCAGCATTTGCCTGGCATGAAAAATATTTCTTTCCTAAGTCTGGAAATTAAACTGTAAGAACACTAACATTAACTGGTATTTATTAGAAATAAAATGAAAGCTTTGATTTGGGTCCTACGTTCTCCTCTCACAGTGAATACACCTCCTCATCGTGCGGCCAAAAAATATTTTTTTGAGCACTAAGGATCAGGAGATTCGCTGACAGTCAAGAAATAGAGATCTGTTCGCAGCAATCATGATTAAGAGATGAAGCACTGAGACTGCCCTTCCTGCTACACAGACTGGCTATGGCATTTTAATAAGGGTGTGTGAGTGTGTCACAGAAAAACATGCATTGAACTGACAGACCATGTTCTGAATTCCACTTTTCTGTGAGATTCGTGTCTGTGGGTGACCTGTCTCACTCGTTTCCGGTGAGTTCCTTCCTGTCTTGCTGTCTTTTATTGATTTTATTGAAATCTATTCATTGTTAATCTTTATCAAGTTGATGAGACAAATGGTTTTCCAAATGTGTGGGATATTTTTGCAGCCGAGTTGCTTCTGAGAAGTGCATATTCACTATCTGTGTAATGATTTGTTTCTAGTTGTGTGCAGGAAATCACAACATGTAGTCAACAAAGAGTTTTTAAGGGCCAGTCAAATACCTGAGATGTATATCTCTACCTGATGACCATTGCCTGGGTACTTGGGAGCTAATTTATGCAGAACACAAAACTGCAATACTACAAAACAAAAAAGAAAACCTTATTGAATTTCTAAAATGAAGAAATAATCAGGACAGTGAGGCCAAACTCAGAGTATGATGCTCTTGGTGGACCTGAGCTCAGTGTTCAACACCATTATCCCAGACATCCCTACCATCAAACTGGACTCTCCCTACCACCGGCTCCTGGATCAAAGATTTCAACTTCAATCGGTCAATAGACTCACTACACCACTTCTCTGGTAAAGAAGGCCCAGCAGCGGCTGCATGTCCTACATGTCCCGGGGAGGAATAACTCGGAGGAGATCTTGCTGCTGGACCTTCTGCTGCTTCCCAGTGAAGAGCATGCTCTGTTGCCAGGCTGTTTGGTACACAGGGACCACTAATGAGAACAGAACAGAAATCATTGGCTCTGCCACGCTGACAGGTGTTAAGAACATTTCAATTCAATTTTATTTATATAGCGCCAAATCACAACAAAAGTTGCCTCAAGGCGCTTCATATTGTATGTATTTCCAGTTTCTCACCAGCTGTTATTCTCCTGCTCCACACCTCTGGTGTTAACCAGGAGTCCAGGAAAAACTGCTCGAGGCAAAGCCTGTTGGTCTTAACTGGCTCGGAAGTGCCGATGTTCTCAGAGGTGGTTGTTGAGTCTAATACACATAGAAACAAGCTAAGAATATCAAGAATACCAACAAGAATGTCAAGCTGTTTGCAAAGCTGTTTGGGTGGTTTAGGCCCTGGAGGAAAGTCCCAGCCCCCCTTTCACTGTCCTAAAATACATTGCTCTGCTTTCCCTGCTGCATACATGGAATCAGCAGCTGCATCAGAGATAGTGCCTTCATCAAATACACACTTGAACTATTGACACATATGACAATGCATCATTTGAGTTACTGGGCCTGTGCCCATAGTAGCGCTCTGCCTCTCATAAGATTAGTCATAGATTATTTTACCAAAATCTTAGGTATAGGATCTGTGGACTGCTTGAAAATTAACATTTACTGGGTTAGGAAACTCTTTGTCTAACTCATTGGCAGTGATGGGAATAACGGTGTTACAAGTAACGGCGTTACTAACGGCGTTACTTTTTCCAGTAACGAGTAATCTAACTAATTACTAGCCAGGAGGGAAGGGGTGAGTGAGTGATTCGTTCGCTCTACGATTCAGCACAGGAGGGAGGGGGTGAGTAGCTCAAATGTGTTGTTAGCATGTTAGCAGAGCGATGCTACTGTGAACCGAGGAGCTATTGTCTTGATGTGAGCTTCTACTCAGGGTTTTTTCTTCCAGTTCAGAGCAGAAATGTTTTTGTTAAGATACTGGATGTTGTGTTTTTCTCCACCATTTTAATTATAAGCTAGATACTGCTGCTAACAGCAACTGGGATGAGTCAGTGAGTCAGTTGGGCTTGTGAATCATGATTCATGAGTCAGTAAAGTGATTCTCGAGTATTGAACGATTCGTTCATGATTTGCGCATCACTAGTAATTAATTACTTTTAGAATATTGTAACTCAGTTACTAACTCAGTTACTTTTTTGAAGAAGTAACTAGTAACTGACCACAAATGAATTGCATCATTTCTCCAAGTTCAGTTACTTTGACAGCACTAGGTCTTGATTGATGGCGAGGGGAAGAAGGACATACTCGTGTTCCCGTCCTCAGTGGCCACATAATCCTTTCACAGCAGTACTATACACAGCTTACACTGACCCCTGTTTAAACCCAGTTATGACATGAACCATAGCCTGCAATGAACATCTTGCTTCAGTGTTTGCCAAATATTGCTGCGTAGCAAAATGTGAATATGCAAAAAAGTTCACAACTGTGTAACTTACGTTACATTATAGGTTTGTTTCTGTGTGTTAAGACTTTGTTTTTTCCATATTTCTGCATCAGCAGCTCTCCATGTCCTAAAAGCAGTGACATCCTGTCAGGAAAGCAAGGACAGCAGTGCTTGCCCAGTAAAATCTAAAATTTAAACGTCAGTTAAAACGCACCAGAGTGAAAGCCGTCACTCTTCTTTCATCGCAAAGTGTTGAGTCATAAAGCCTCTCACATGCTTGCAGGCATTCTTTACATTATTCCCATTCTGTGTGCCCAGTTGGCCTCCGTCACTGGAAGCTCCCCTTGCCTTGGATTCCACTGGAAACTATTGTGTGTAGGGATGGGTATCGAAACCCGGTTCTTGTTGAGAACCGGTTCCCACTGTTTCAAATCCTTGGAATTGTTTGCCATTTTTGCAAACGATTCCCTTATCGATTCCAGTCGCCCTGAATTACGTCACCATATTGCAGAGCGTCATTTACTGGCAGGAAACCCGTGTTTCCTGCCAGGTAAATGACCTGGCGTTTGAGCCTAAGCGGCTCAAACGCTTCAAACGTGTAGTCATACTTTACGAGAACGGATGACAACAGGGCAACTTGCAATACTTGCAAAGTAGATATTTCATTTAAGGGAGTGTGGAGCAGGGAAATTATTTTACTGCTATTGTTAAATAATTATCATCAGTACCATTGCATTAATAATATAATCTGCAGTATGATCATTGCTTTAACAATGTAACAGATAGCTTTAAGAAGGCCTTAAGATGTTTATGATGATGTTAACCTTGTATTCCAGATGCAGTTATAACTATTTTATACACAATGCATATCTGTGCTTATTTGAGTTGATGTTCAGGTTCTTTAAAAGGTTTAAAGCTTCACTGACGTGACTGTTCAGATGATCCATGTTGAGGGAAAACTAGAACATAGAAGGATAATTGCAATACATGCTTACAAAACACTTATATCAGGTTATTTTATATTAAGGTTTCATTAGAGGTTTTTGATTAGAACATTTATTTAGTAGAAGACATACACATAGTCTCAGTGAGCCTCGGTCCTGGTGAAAGGTCAGAAGTGCAACAGGTGAATTGAGAAAGAGCATTTGAGGACGAGACACAGACAGTTAGTAGGTGAAGAGGTGACATAGAGGCTGAGTGAGGTCAACACACACACATGAGTTAGAATTATTTATAGGAAAGAGGTTCGTCATGTCTGGGTGGAACTGCGAAAGTGTCTCGGTAAAAGAGGAACCGTCCTTGTCGTCTCGGCAAGAAAGAGGAACTGAAAGGTAGAAAGGAAGTGCCGGCCATGAAAATAGAAGATGATGTTCTGTCTTAAAAGTCATTGTGGTGTTGATTTGACGTATGTATATATCCTGTCTGTGACGTATGAAGGGGCGTCAGTAAATCAAACCCTGATGCTATAAAAATCTGTTTATGCTTTGATTAAGTTGAAGATCACTTGCTGTCTGCGTACAGAGTTGTCTTCCCACACGTGTGTAGTCATTAAAATCATTGTTTGACCAAGAGCTTCTGGACCATGGGTGGTTTGTACTCTCCTTCCTCAATTTTGAACCTTAACAGGAGGAAACACTACGAATATGCAAAAGCATTTGCTCACAAAACACGCAATAACCTTAAATGAATGTCGTGTTTTTAATTCCACTCCGGACTCGTGAATCTCAGCCCAGCAGCTGCGGTAACGTTAGCACGTCCACGTCCTAACGCGGCAGGTAAATAATCAACTAACAGTGCATATTATGTTAGCGCGATCTGCCTTATTACAAACCTGCCATTACTGTGCATTTAGGTGATCATGATAAGAGAGACAGAGTCTGGCTCAGATGCTGCCAGTTCTCGCTGCAGTCTACCGGTAGCGTCTCCTTTCAGGCCAGGATAGACAAATGTCACCGAGCAGTGACTCAGTTTGTGGTCAAAGGCTTGCACCCATTTGCCACAGCAGATGATTTTCAGTAAGTGAATGTGTTTAATTGTAGGCAGGGACATTACTGGATATTCTTGTGTAATTGTTACAGAATAATTTATGTTATACTTTGTTATTGCTACAGAAGAATATTTATTTTATTATTTTACATTTACAATTTTTTTTCCTGGGGACCCTGTGACACCCATTGAAGAGCCGTAGGCTGGATCTCTTAAGATCTCACTGTTGGGTTTGTAAGGCCATGTTACTCCTAAATTTCTATCTTGTTCAAAGAAAAGATATAAAACAAAGTTCTAAGCTAATCGACCTTAGTGTTCTCCGTTTTTAAAAAGAATCGATAAGAGAATCGAATCGTTAAACAGAATCGAAAATGGAATCGGAATCGTGAAAATCTTATCAATACCCATCCGTAATTGTGTGTGTCTGTTTCATGGGTGTATCTACTCCCACTTATCATTGACTTAATCTCATCAAGCTAAGAGCCCAGCAGCTTTTTCTGGTTTGCACAAGCACATTGTTTACACAGGTTATCCACAAAGTCTTTGACAAGAGCCTGATGGGAGATTAGTGTGCTGGACAAGCTGCCACCGTTGGAAGATGCACAAACACACTAAGATTAGCAAACAGACAAGCCTCTATGATTTATATCACAACAGATACGTTTAGTGCAGGGCAATATGGCCAAATATATTTATCACGATATATATTTGAAAATTTGCAATAACGATATAACTGACAATATAATTACAAAATACAACTCCACAACTTTACTAGCGCAAAAAACCCCATCCATTTATTTTCACTTAAACAAGCAGCTGTTTTTTTATGTGCATTAAAGATATAAAAATATAACAGTGCAAATGCAAATTCCTTGCTGAGAGTTTAACCAAAGGGCATTTCCAGCAGAAATGGGCTGACATATCCTGAGCATAACCATGTATGATATCCACTGAAGTTAAAAAGAGGTGCTTTGCAACATTAAACTGCAGTGTGCCAAATAAAAAAGTCAAATACGTATTTTTCGTACCATAAGGTGCATGGGATTATAAGGCACATTAAGCGAAACAAAGCAGTCAGATAAATCAAACTTTATTCAACTCATTATTCTTGCTTCCTCCACTTCTGTACCATTGATTCATTAATGCTGTATTCTGTTGGGCAACCGTGGCTCAGGGGGTTGGGAATCGCATCTGTAACCGGAAGGTCGCCGGTTCGATCCCTGGGCCCTCTGTCCTGGTCGTTGTGTCCTTGGGCAAGACACTTTACCCTACTTGCCTACTGGTGTTGGCCAGAGGGGCCGATGGCGCGATATGGCAGCCTCGCTTCTGTCAGTCTGCCCCAGGGCAGCTGTGGCTACAACTGTAGCTGCCTCCACCAGTGTATGAATGTGAGAGTGAATGAATAGTGGTATTGTAAAGCGCTTTGGGTTCCTTGAAAAGCGCTATATAAATCCAATCCATTATTATTATTCTATCACAGCTGCTCTATTCCCATGTTGTTGCAGTACATTAATGACTAACCTCGTGTTGTGGATGGATTTTCTCAGTTGTTCTCCTGACTGAAGTTTGGTCCGTTTACAGCATCCTGCCATGCGATTGCATTTGTCTCTAACCATCAGGAACCTTCACGTTAACTTTTATAGAGTGGGAAAGTGTTAGCGTTCATCCTCCAGCTTCACTGTGTATGTTATGCTAACATAGCTGTGTAGCTAGTGATCACGTAGCACATCATTATATACCAGCTAGCCCAACTTCAGTAATCCTACAAACGTCACTGCTGTTTATTTTTCTGTCTTCATTTATGTTGGAGATGATAGCAGAGCTGTACGTTTGAATTTTTTCAGAAATCTCTCAGTCAGAACATGCTATATCATGCTTACGTAACTAGCGAAACTAGCGAGCTAACTTCCGCTAACTTCCTGCTAACTTCTAACTCGGTTAAATGTAATAAATCCTGTTTTCATGGATTCCTGGAAGTTAAACTTCATAGTTACACCTGGTAAAGCAGCAACCCTGATCGTTTTATTAAAGATGAAAGAATTTAGACAGTTTTTAACTCTCAGTGATGCTGCAGTGCTCGTTTCAAGTTGAAGAGGACAGAGTTTAGGACCGAGATTACTCCCACATTTACGAGCGCCTTAGTCCGACAAATATGGCAATAACGACGGCTGCTTGCATGTTCTGCAAAAAAATGTGCTTTGTTGTGTATCTGATGGACAAACACCAAACCAGTTCCACATCACTGAAGTTGCACCATTTTTACAAACCAATTCTGGTTCATCCGTTTCACTCAACGATCGGCCATGTGCGTATGAAAACAAAGGCACTGCGCATGCGTGTTTTACCCATATTCTATTGCGATATTTCATTTTCTTATCGTTGCCTAACATTATACCGGTATTACCGAGAACGGTATAATACGGCCCAGCCCTAGATATGTTCTCCCTGTCTTGGTAAACATATGTGACATATAGAAGATGGAATGCAGTGTGTTTCTGCTTGAGCCCATTAGCAAGGACAGCCTTGATGATGGAGACATGAAATCTGGAATACAAAATAAGAAAGTGGAACAAGTGCTCAGCCAGTACTTTCTGATTCGTGTCTCTGAGAAATCAGCTGGTTGACCAAATGGGCAAAGTTTAGCCAGCTATTCTCAAAACACACCACCTTCATTTTTCATTAATATTTTTAATCCCACTGTAGATAAACGATGTCCCACAGTGCTCGAGCTCTGTAGTTCTGCTGATTTCTCATTTATTTTATTATACTCTCATGAAAGATGTAGACTTGCTTTTCTGAGCTATTCAAAAGATAACAACAACAAAAACAATGATATGTGGTCCTTGCAGGAAAGCCACTACAAACATATTACTGTAGATGAATTATTATTTAATGAAATAGTTAACTATTTAAAACGAGTCCTAAAAGTCTTTAATATAACACAGAGAGGATTTTTCTGCACAATTATTTTCATATTTGATTATTAATCCAATTTGCCAGTAATATAGTTTTATGTGGAAAGAAGTGTTTTCATAGTGTTTCATTGCTTCTTTTGCTAAAGTTATGATTCTAAAATAAACAAGGGATAAAATATTACGAGGTAGGAATGCCGAAAAGTGACGACGTCGACTTCAGCAAGCTCTGTGCTGAGGAGGCTGCCATCAAATATAAAAGACTGAAAGACCAGTAGTACAAACTGCAGAGTATGAACATGGTCCAATGTTTTCACACGTGTGATGGAGGTGGGGCATTTTACCACACGCCACTGCTGGAAAGAACAGGAAGCCAAGAGAAAAGACAAATGATAAAGACTTGTAAATTTATTTTCTCATGACTTTGCACTGTGTGACTGTTCACTTCACTTAGACACAGTCATTCTTCAATAGATGTTCAAACTTCACAATGGCGTCTCAATGGGAATACACAAATATTAAAATAGAAAAACAAAGATTAGCAGCAGCCAATTAATTTTGTGTTAAAGGAGCAAAAAGCTCAATTCTGCAGCATGAGCCACAAACAACCTGAACATTTTTGCTGGTGCTATCCAAAACATCAGCACAAATCTTTTGGATGACTTAAGACATAAGTGACAAAAAAGGAAAAGAGCAGGAGACAGCGGGTCACTCATAATGTCTTATGACACCAGCGCTACTTTTAGAACTAAGTTTAGCTGTATGAAATCCTCTGGCAGACTTTAAACAACTTTACTATAAATTAATAAAGGCACAAGTCTGTTACTGTCTGGACTGCCGGGGGTGGGGGTGGGGGGGGGTAGAAATAGGGGATATAGGGAGAGAGAACAGGTTGGTGCAATAGAGACGAAAAAAGGGAAAACTATGTATCTCTAAATGATCTGTAATCATTGTACTTTCATATTATGGCAGCCACAAAACGGCTGATGAGTGATATTGTTGTGAATGTATATTTACGTCATGAACAGGTTTACAGTTTCTGGAGGATTACATGTTTATAGTGTTGCTTCAGTAGAGTACTCTGTCATGCTGAAGCAACACGACAAAAGCAAAATGACTCAAAATGACAAAATGACTTGTTACGATCCAATGTTGTCAGTGTTTTGTGTTAGGCGTGACTGTTATGAGTTTCCTGTTTTACTTTGAAGGTCTGTCTTATCTCAGTGTGTTCAGTTTACGCTTCCTTGTCTTGTCAGTTCTGATTTGCCCCAGATGTGTTTCCCTCCTGTTGTCCATTCCCTGATTGCTCCCTCTATGTATTTAAGCCCTGTGTTTCAGTTTGTCATGGGTTGTGATCACTGTGGTGTTGGAATCTTAGTTTTGTAAATAGATTTGTAAAGTAGCAATTGAGTATTTTTTTCCACCTTGTATATATTGTTCACTGCAGCAGCCTAGTAGGCGTGAGAAGCCATTTTTGTTGATTACGTTTTCTCCTGTTTTTGTTTAGGAAGTTAGGTAAGTGAATTGTCTTTTGTTTGGTTTTCATTTTGGGTAGGAAAGCGTAGGGACCATTAGGGAGTTTTGTTTGTTAGTTTTGGCACTGCTCACTGCTGAAGCAAATAAATGGCTGCTTAGCATTTTAAAAGATACTATTGTTTGGGTTCTTGTTTTGGGTGGAGTGTGGTGGGCCAATGATTTGTTGCGTTCAGGACACGCCTAGACTTAGAACGTAACATAAAATGGGGGCTCGTCCGGGATTTGAACCCGGGACCTCTCGCACCCCAAAGTGAGAATCATACGGCTAGATCCCGGACGAGCCCCCAGTAGTGTGGTGGGCCAATGTTTTGTTGCGTTCAGGACACGCCTAGACTTAGAACGTAACATAAATGGGGGCTCGTCCATTCGCTGGAGGGTCCGGGGGACCGCTTCAGCCTTCGTCTGTCTCCACTGGAGGGTCCGAGGGACCGCTTCAGCATTCCGTCTGTCTCCGCTGGAGGGTCCGAGGGACCGCTTCAGCCTTCGTCCGTCTTCGCTGGAGGGTCCGAGGGGCCGTCTGGCCCTCCGTCCGTCTTCGCTGGAGGGTCCGGGGGACCGCTTCAGCCTTCCGTCTGTCTTCGCTGGAGGGTCCGAGGGGCCGACAAAAGCAAAATGACTCAAAATGACAAAATGACTCCTGCTGTACAGGTGAAAATAGAGCAACAGGACCACTAGTCTTTGATTTTATTTATTTTCTGCTGTTTTACTTGCATCTATTTGAAAGACTGAGTGTAAACACAAAAACTATTTCATTATATGTGCTGGAATGTGCAGAAAATAGGTTTAAATGTTAAACAAATTTCTTCCAGTCAGAGAATGCTGCATATAATTTAATTTATGTTTTCATAGAGTTAAATGATTAAAACTAATAAAACAAGTTTTAAAAAGACTTTTCCATTTGATTACATTTTGTATCATGGATTATGCAGAAAAAGTAGAATTGGGCTGAAAGATCTATCGCTTTATCACCTCTTCAGGTTGTAAATCATGTTTTTAAAAAGTAACTAAGTAATTAATTACTTTTGAAAATAAGTAATCAGTAAAGTAACAGGATTACTTTTTTGGGGAAGTAACAGTAATTACTTACTGCTTACTTTTTCAGTAACTTTACCAACACTGCACACAACGTTAATCAAACTCTAGATCTTGTTCTGACAGATGGCACAGAGACACTTTTGTCTAATCATTATTTAATAATATTCAAAGTTACAATAATGGACTGCACAGCAGTGGGATAGTAAGGTAGCACTTTTATGAAAGTGCTGTTAAGTAGGGATACCTCTATAGGTAGAATGGTGGCCCCATGATCGGAAGGTCGGTGGTTTGATTTCCCTGAACAGTTAGCTTGAGATACCTACGAGCAAGGTACTGTCCCTACACACAGCTGTCCACTGAGTGAATGGGTTAAATGGAGAGCAAGAGAAGATTCCCCAATAAAGTATACATTATTATGATTATTATTAAGTACTGTAAGTTTAAGGGTCTAATTCCTCTATTGTTGTCGTCTTTAGTGCCAACACAGTGCAGAACAGCACCCTAAAGTGTACTCCCACAGAGGCTACACCCACAATACAGCTACTGTGGCTCCTCCTAATAAGAACTCTCAAATTAGAAGTACTTGACTTCCTGTAACTCTCAAATGCACACCTTAAAGCAGATTACCTGTAAGATGGAGAGGAAATGGCAACTCACAGATTTAGAAGTTCTGTGTTTAGCCAGGAAAAAGAAAAAAGATCAAATCTGTGTGAAAACATCTTACTATTGATCACTGATTGAATAAAATAAGAACAACTCCAGTTTTCTCTTCAGTGCTGTAGCCAGGCTGACAAAAAGCCAGAGCTCTTTTGAACCAAGCATTGCTCTAATCATAACTAGTAATGACTTCATAACTTTCTACAAAAATAACATTTTAAACATTAGAGAAAAGATTATTGATGACTATCTCACAGATGTGATCTTATGTACTGCTAACTTTAGATCTACTTTCAGTAAAATCGATGATTATCAATACTGTTATTCTCCAGTTTATTTTTCTGAGTTAACTTTAATAATCACTCAACTTTGAAATAGTAACAAGAACGAAGCCAGCATTCTGAGAGCAAAGCACTCCTTTGGGGTGATATGGTACTATGAGGTCTTAAAGATTATATGATTATGGCTGGCCTCTCCAAACTGCTGAGTGTCTCTTTAGGCTTTTGCAGAACCACCACTCTGCTTTAATGCCATTCACTGCTATCTTTGGAGGGCTAACTTCAATATTTCATAGAAACCTCGGTCACAGGTAGAAATATCTCTCCTCAGAGACTGCAGACGTCACAGAGTTTATTTCTCGCCTCATTTAGATTTTTTTCAGCAGAAAAAAGCAGACTGTGTATGAGTTCTGTCCTCTTTTTAAGGTTAGACTTGGACAAACCTGTAAATGCAGTGCAGGATAATAGAACAAAGAAAAGTGGGCGGTTGTTACAGTTACAAAAGTCTAACTTGTAATTTGTACAAAATAATTTGATGTTTCTATGGTGAACGTAATTACATCACGTAGGATCTGCAGGAAATTTGTTCTTGTTGAGATGACATCATACAATCTAGTAAGAGTGCTTAGTTTCCTGGACTCACAAAATTCACAAGACCACACGAGATTTCAAACCACAGGAAAACCACTGGAGTTATAACTACACACACCACGTGTACGCTGTTGCTCTTTATTGTGGTTTAACCTGTCAAGGACAAAAAAGTAAAGATAAATCTGCGTCAAGCCTGGTAATCGTAGCTTTCCTACTTTCGTGAATTCTGTGGTGGTGCTCAGTGGTGCAGTGGTTAGCACTGTTGCCTCACAGCAAGAAGGTACTGGTTTAATTCCTTTCAGGGCACTCTGGTTTCCTCCCACAGTTTACGGGTTTTTCTAGGTTAATTGGTGATTCTAAATGACCTGTTAATGTAAATGGTTGTTTGTTTCTTTGTGTTACCCTAACCCTGTGATAGACTGGTGATCTGTCCATGGTCTGCCCTGTCTCTGACCCTATCACATCTGGCCCCAGCAACCCTGATAAAGATTAGAGGATGGATGAAGTGGAAGTTGTTGTAAATCCGTTAAACTCCACTGTTAACCAAACTCTAGACTTCGTTGAACATCATGTAGTATTTAAGTGACCTACTATAACAAATATCAGCTTTAATAAATACCTGCCGCCCAGTGTGTGTTATTATGTAACAATGCAGGTCTCCTCTGCATAAATATAGTGCCCCACTTGAGTCTCAGTCCTCAAGACCACATCAATTTTCTTCTTTGTGTGTGTGTGTGTGTGTGTGTGTGTGTGTGTGTGTGTGTGTGTGTGTGTGTGTGTGTGTGTGTTCCTGTCTAGCTATCTTTGTGAGGACCGGAATCTGCATTCTACTATACTTGTGAGAACCAACAGTCACTTGTGAGGACACACTCACGGTCCTCAAGTTTGAAGCCTTTTTGAGGCTCAAAATGTGGTTTTAGTGTCAGGGTTACTTATGGTTAGGTTTAGGGTCAGGGTCAGGGAAACCATTATGTCAGTGAAGGCCCTCACTAAGATAGCTGAACGGAGTTGTGTGTGCACGCTCGTGTGTGTGTGTGTGGGGGGGGGTCAGCTGCCTCTCATTTGTCTGAACTGCCCACAGTGCTCTGACAAAACTTACCCTGTATTATAAAATATTGCTTACAGAACAAAGGCTGTCTAGCTCTACGATAGAAATCACAATTTAATAATGAAAGTCATGAAAGGCTGACTTATAGTTTTGCTCCTTCTCTAATGATGTGTTTTAATGTCTGTGAGTGTCAGCCTTTCTAATCTTTTGAACAGACACACTCCATCTGATGGAAAACTGGATATCTGTTTCTTTACTTGTGACGAGCTGTCATCATGTGTCACTGCATATCCTTTAATCAGCTTTCCATGTTAATCTCTCCATCCCTCTCTTTCTGTCAGCTCTAATCCTGTTTTACTTTCATTGCCATTTCACTCACATTTGGTCTTGACTTTATAGTTTTGTCTTCAAATCATCACTGCTACTGAAACTGCATTGTTAGAGACCATAATGGATTTTGTACACATCACAGATTATTGCTCAGAATGGATTTTTCTGCTATGATTCTGCTTTCCTCCTGCAAATATGCTCAGCTGTATAACAGGAAGCTAACGTTCAGTTTCAGTCCAAAACGATAATATATATATATATAGTATATATTGCATTTATATAGCGCTTTTCGAGGCTCTTAAAGCGATTTACAATTCCACTATTCATTCACACGCTGGTGGAGGCAGCTACAGACTGACAGAAGCGAGGCTGCCATATCGCGCCATCAGCCCCTCTGGCGGTAGGTGGTAGGTGAAGTGTCTTGCCCAAGGACACAACGACCGAGACTGTCCGAGCCAGGGCTCGAACCAGCAACCTTCCGATTACAAGACGAACTCCAATACAGCTTGTTTTCATTAAGCTGGTATTATGCAGAACTGTACTGTGCAGTTCTTTAACCTCCTAAGAGCTGAACTCTTTCATGGCATTTTTAATTTCTCTTTGATATTTGGCCTGATTGGAACCTGATGAATGTAAAAACAAAGAATTACGTGATTTTTTTTTTTTTTTTTTTTTTTAACCTGATTTTTGCTTCTGAGAAAAATGAGATCCACATATGAGGACATTCGTTTTAAATTTCGATTGAACAGTGGCAGTGTAACATCCTTGTAAGTGGATATCAGGTCCTTGCAGAGCAAAATTTAGTATTTTGGTCTAGACAACCCAAAATGTGATGTCCACATATGTGGACGCCAGGTCTTAGGAGGTTGAAGACCCAAACCCTGATCTTTGGCAAGGTTTGTCTGGCTGGACTCAGGAATGAAAGTTCAGTGAGTTTATTTATATTGTTGTACGACCCTGGAGTCTGAATTATCCACTTCAACCATGACCTGTTGGGCAGTGTCGGGCTGAATGAGGACCGGTGCAGTGTCAAACTGCACCGAGCAGCATTGTTCCACATGAATGGCAGCTTGGGAGGAGTCAGAGCACTGAGAGGTAGAACAGTTTTACAGACATTTTGATTAAACTGGCAGTAATAACTGGTAAACCCCAAGAAGGGCTGATGTGTCCTTTCTCCACTACGTGACTGAGGAAGGAGATGGTATCGGTGTGGAATTCACGTTTCTTGGACTTAACAAAACTGTTATTTTCAAGGACATGTTGGAGAACCAATGTTGGAGAACCAGGAGTTAATTAAATGTCCTTTGTTGCCTCAATAGAGGCACTCATGCCCTTAAAGGCACCTCAGGTGTTCTGCTGGGGAGAGCTTCATTGGTTGTTCTCTGTTGTCAGAGTCAAAGTTCAGGGTCCCAACCTCTTCCAGGGCAGCTCCTTTGGAGCCAGAAGCAGTGCAGCGCAGGGACTACTGGGTTTCAGTCTGGAGGCTGTGCTGGACACTCCATGTTTGCAAGCTCACCATCTTGTTCTTGTTCCTGAGGTAGTTGTGGCACAGCTTGGACTGATGGTTTGGGTCATTATCTTGCTGCAGGATGAACCCCCGACCAACTAGGTGCATACCAGAGGGTCCCGCATGGTGCTTCATGGTGCTGTGGTAGCTGTGTTGGTTCAGTCACCGACCCTGGATCAGCAAACAGCCCCAGACCATCACCCTTCCTCCTCCATGTTTGGAAGTTTTCTCTTCACAGCTGAAACTTGCTCACTACGACCACTATTAAGCTGCTTGAAGCTGTTGTCCCGTGAGCCGCCATCACACAGCTGTTAACTCTCAGAAACTTGTCCTCTGACTCAGTCGTGTCTTTGTCTGCAGACCTCTTCCTGTCACAGTTTGTTTCTGAGCCTTTGGATGCTGAAGGAAACTGGACTCACTGACACTGTGACTTTGTTTGCAGGTTTGTGTAGGACAGACCGACATTTATACGTGTGATGACGGTCTGTATCTCTTGCATTGTTAATTGCCTTTTGCGTGCCATTTTTGTAGCAACACTACTTTCTACAGTATAATACTGTTCAACTGATGCTCTGGGTATGGAACCTGGTGTGTGTGTGTGCAGGTGTGTTTGTGTGAGTATTGTGTATACCTGCAGGGTAAATCCACAACATTCTGTGATGCTTTTATGCTTTTAACCTTCACAGTGGAAACCCAGCAAACACACTCCTCATTCTGGAATCCAGACACGTTCTCATTCATATTCATTCATCACCAAGTGCTACGAATCAAGCTGTTAAAAAACGAGAGAGAGGAAGAAAAAAAAAGGAATGGGTCCAGACAGACACGCTGGGAAAAAAGAAGAGAAGAGATCAAATAAAAGACAGTGATGGATATATCCACATCAACGTGTGTGGAGTCTAGTCCTTAACTTTCTAGTGTGTGTGGCCTAGGGTCCTTTGGGGGGGGGCATCCACTGCAGTGGTGTGTTAACTTCATGACAAAGCCCACTAATACCAGCTAAGCATGACTGACGAGAGGAGGGACCTCCTGACATTCCTCCACATACACACCAACAACAAGTAACCCCCTTTGAAAAAAATCCTTCAGTGGCTTCCTCATGGCACAGGGCAGTGTTTCACCAGCTTATCATCCAAGAGCCAAATGTTCAGCTTTTTAAAAGTAAACGTAGCTGAAGACAAACTGGACCTGTGGGATGTTGCCTTGTAGTGGTCAGCTAGAATCCAAAACTAGGGTACAAAAGTCTCGTGCACAGCTGTTGAAAGTGAAACGCTTCTTTCCACCAGCTCAGCTCGCTGTCGTCTGAATTGCTGATTTTTTCTTTTTGATTCACAAGTGAATAAATTGAGTGAAACCAAATGGTAATTCATTATGATTTACTGCTAAACAATAGCAGTAACCCCAAACCAACAATATTAGAAGAATGTCATTATTTACAGGTGCTGCTCTGTATCATGCAAGAGGAGGATACATTAATCTTGTATAACTGCTTCTGTAGCTTAAGCTAGTGTGCTATTATAACTTCAGAAATATAGAGTGTCTGGCTGTACAACAATAATCCCAAATACTTATTCACAGAAATCATGCAATTTCCTGTAAAATGTATTCTGCAGATACAGATAAGCAGTCCTACATTTTTCAAGTTCAATATTGTTAACAACGATGAGGCTGAAACTGCTGGACACTTAGAAGAGCTTAAGGATATAACGGGTCAGTGACAGGGAAAGAAAGTAGACCACACTTCAAAATCGTGACCATGCTACCATCTAGAGTTTTAAAAACAAAATTACAACAAGTAAAAGAGCTGCAAGCTGCTGTTAAGTTGTTTTATCTATTGCTTAATAATTCCACTAAAATATTACGCTCAAAAACTGAATACTACTCATGAGTATAGCACCACGGCTAAAAACATCTGGGACATTGATCAGCTGCTGTACTGTTATTGAAATTAACAGGCACGCTAAAGGGTCAACAATGAGACAACCCCCCAAAATAGGAATAGTTTTACAGATTGAGGTCCCACAATTTCACTCCTCATCTTTTCTGACTGTCTTTTTCTCCAGTTTTGCACATGGCTAGAGTCAGTGCCTTTTTTGCCTGTCTCGTTTGGTTCTTTAGCCATCAGAATTATTGTCTGAAGGCCAAGAAAGATGCCCAACAGATTTAAGTTGGGTTTGGGTCATTATCTGTATCCCCATGTAATGTTTATGCTATATGTGTAAGGTCGGGGGGGGTCCCATTTCACTGCAGGGCAACCTGCATGTGACGAATAAAGCTTTGATTGATTGATTGATTGATTGATTGATTGATTATCTTGCTGTAGGATGAACCTCTGTTCAACTAGGTGCATACCAGAGGGTACTGCAAGTTGCTAAATAGCCCAATTCTTTGATCTTTGGGCTGAAGGAAGAACAACACTTGCTGTATAAATGCTCAATCAACAATCACTTTAATCAGCACAATCCTCTTTATTCCATACAACACTTTGAGCATTACAGACGTCCGGACGGGAGATTTGCACAGGTGGGTGACCAGCAAAATCTCGAAGTGTCTGACCATGCCTAGAGGCCCAAGCCCCCCACCCCCCAGAAGGGGCCTGACCGAGCCACCGGCACCAGGCTCCACCAAGCAGCCACTGGGAGTGAGCCAGTACATGCCTGAGCGCCCAGCCCCGGACACCAAGAACCACCAACGCCTGAGGGCATCAGCCAGTGTGGTGGGGGGAGATAGGCCTCCACACTTTGGAGGGCCTGAGATGTTCCCAGAGAGGTGGAGTCTAAGACCCGACCTGACATACAGACGAACAGGCGCACGCAGACACAAACATGCCTTCCCACCCTCATGCACACATATACAAACACTCAGCACTCACCCGACGTAAGGATAGACATACATGGACACTGTACACACAAGCACACTCCCCAAACATTCTCTATATCCCAGGTCCAGGACTTTTAAGCATATAGTTAGGGATGTATCAGGTGACCCTGAATCCTCGCTCAGTTATGCTGCAGTAGGTGTCGGCTGCTGGGGGCTGTTTCTTCTTTCAGCTTTTCCCCCTCTGTGTGTTCATGCAGCACTCTGCATTTAATCATTAGTTATCAATAACCTCTCTTCCACAGCGTGCCTGCTTTCCTCCTCTCATGTCCAACCAGTGGCAGCAGATGGTACCGCTCCCTAATGCTGGTTCTGTCTTCTTTTTCCTTCCCACTGTCACCAAAGCGCTTGCTTACAGGGGGTCATCTGATTCTTGGCGTTTTCTCTGTGTTATTGCAGAGTCTTTACCTTACAATATAAAGCACATTGAGGCGACTGTTATTTTGATTTGGTGCTACATAAATAAATGTTTATTGAACAAAATGATCATTGCTTTATGCCCAGCTTGGGGTATAGAAGTCAATTAAAGACATGTATTTTATTTATCGGGCTGCACCTGAAATGCAAAATGAAGTTACAGAAGAAAATTGGGTCCACAAATATTTATAACTCCATATTTTCCTTTTCTGTTTACCATGCCATTGATTTACCTGCAGTATAAAATTAATTTCTTCAGCAGCAAGATGATAAATGGTAAAAAATGGCCTGTATTTATATAGCACTTTACTAGTCCCTAAGGACCCCAAAGCGCTTTACATATCCAGTCATCCACCCATTCACACACACATTCACACACTGGCGATAGCAAGCTACATTGTAGCCACAGCCACCCTGGGGTGCACTGACAGAGGCGAGGCTGCCGGACACTGGCGCCACCGGGATGATAAGTTACACAGAGGTCCAGCTCATTCAGCATTCTGCTTTAACCTGTGACATTGTGGGTGTGTATGTGTGTGTGAAGTCTCTCTGAGCGCTAACAAACTCACTCTTGGGATCTTTCCGTACTTCTGTTGTCCTGTTTCTTTTTTTTCCTAATTGCATTTGTCGTGAAAACTGTGACAATCTGACTGCTGTTGGAGGTTACAGAGCATACAAAGTTAGGCCAACATTTGTGCCAACAGCAGGTGCTTCTGGGTACTGCGAGGCGCTTCCTCCCACTGCTCAAAGAGATGTTTGATAATTGGTGAAGAATGGATGGTTGTCTGTCTCTATGCACGAACTGTCCACTGTGTGTCCAGACCTCCATCCATCCATCCATTCGCTTCCGCTTATCCTTTTCAGGGTCGCGGGGGGCGCTGGAGCCTATCCCAGCTGTCATGGGGCGAGAGGCGGGGTACACCCTGGACAGGTCGCCAGTCTGTCGCAGGGCCAACACACAGGGACAGACAACCATTCACTCGCACATTCACACCTAGTGGCAATTTGGATTATCCAATTAACCTATCCCCACAAGCTGCATGTCTTTGGACGGTGGGAGGAAGCCGGAGTACCCGGAGAGAACCCACGCAAACACGGGAAGAACATGCAAACTCCACACAGAAAGACCCCGGCCTGATGGTGAAATTGAACTCAGGACCTTCTTGTTGTGAGGCAACAGTGCTAACCACCGTGCCAACATGCTGCCAGACCTTTAATATTGAATTATGAGGCACTGTACAATGTAAAGCAGATATCATTCAAAATAATGGAAATAGTCTTGGTCTTACAAAGCATTATCGCAGCTGGACTGACAAGTATATGATATATACTATATATAACCATAAATTGAAACTTTTATTATATACAATTTATCAGTGGCCAACATACAAATAAGCAGGTTGTTTCTTTGTAAAGAGTAACAAACCAGCAGGCAGGATGAAGTAAGAAGAGGCACTTTATACTCAGATATGCTGCTTCCCACAGTGAAAGCATCAGCACTGATTCTGATGAACACTCTCAGGATACAGCACGGACCGGTCAGTTATAACAGAGGCTTCATAGGACTGCATGAGCCCCAGAGTTTGGCTCTGGGGCTCATTGTTAGTGCAGCTGTCCACACATAATTCCCTTTTCCATTATCCCAGTGGTGCTGGGATGGATCTGATTAATGATTCACAGCAGTCTGGAAACATTTTGATTCACTGGCAGCGTTTCAGTTCAAATTTGGTTTATTTTTCTCCTCATCAAGAGAGAGCACTGATGTCAACAAACCACCGAGCTACTGTACACATCAGGTACAGTTGGAAAGGTTGAAGAACCCGTTGACTGTTGGTGCACTTCCAGATCAGTGACTTTTCAATCACCCCTTTGGTTAAAGAATTATATGTGTGTGTTTTTTACTTTGATTCAATTTTATTTTACTTATAAAGAGTTAAATCTCAACAGTAGTCACATCAAGGTGCTCTCCACAGTAACAGAGAGAAACCCCAACAATCAGACGACCCCATATGAGCGAGCTATTTGGCGACAGTGGAGAGGCTGTGGGTGAGAGGCGAGAGACAAGACCAAAGGCTTGCTGTGGAAGCTAGCCAGAACTCATAACTCAATACAATCATTAGCAATAACTATGCTAAGCCAGCTAATTATTGTCTAGTTAGTGATAAATTCAGTCATGTTTTCAATATATGTCTCATTTATATATTTACATATGTTTATATTATAAAGTTTACAGGCTGTGAACTGAGTATCAATTTGAGTCCACACAGATGATGAAATACTGGGTTTGTGGTTTTTACTTCAAACCGTCCAGGCACGGCGGAGAATGGTCGTCTTTACAGGAATCACTGAACACGTGGAACACGAAACAAACACCTCACTGAGCTCAAATATAGAATTTCTAACATATCACGTTTTTAAGGCCAGGTTAGGCTTCAGAACACCCTGAGTGCTCGACTACATGAAGACTAAGTAAATTTAATGTTCCTCAGTGTAAATTTAAAAAGAATAACTCATCATTTACAATACATTATTGTTTTTAGATTATTCTCAGAGTCTGGACCCTCAGACACACGATTCACTGCATGGGCTCAGGAATACTTCCAGAAACGTGTGAACATAGCTTCCTCTGTCACCCACAAACACAGGTTAAATCCACAAACACCAGTCATTCCTGGACCAAAGCCATTTAAAATCTGATTTTATTGTTTTCAGAAAAAATATGGACACCATGTTCTCCAAAACAATGAGGTGCTGGAGCTTCGCTGCCTGTTACCAGCACTCAGTTTTAGAGCTTGTCTCTCTGATGACATAGAGGTGCAAACGTACCTGGAACTGGCTGCTTGCACATCTGGAAAGCCACCATCAGTGCTGAAAGGTATGTGCAGGTTTAAGGCCAGCATAAGCTCCCATACAGGCAATATCTTTTCCAGTGAATCTTTAACCAAGATCATGCTGAACTGCATGCTGCATTTGTTACAACAGCATGGATTTGTTGTAGAAGGGGCCTTTAACCAAATGAAGACTAATTTGCCACATCGTGAATTTAAAAGTAAGAGAGAGAAGATCCAGGACTGTTACGCAACTAGAATCCTATATTAGCCAGGAGTGAGACAGCATTGCTCTTCCACTAGTCCAGCAGCTTGTCTCCTCAGGTCCCTGACGTTTATGGATCGTTGTTAAAAGAAGAGGGGACGCCATACAGCGGTAAACATGAACCTGTCTGAACTTTTCTGACACATGTTGGTGCCACCAAATTAAAAATGACCTAAGTTTTTCCTTAAACTGCTACAGTTTCTCAGTTTAATCATTGGATATCATTTTTATTCTCCATTTTGAAGGAGACGTTGGATCATGAGATTTACAGATCATTGCATTCAGTTCAGATTCCATATTTTGCACAGTGTTCCAACATTTGCACATTGCACTTATAACCCTAACGAGTTCCTGATCTGTCCTTTTGCCTTCTGGCTATTTTATTCTCCCAATGATCCGTTTATAAATGTGCAAGACCTAAACCCAGATTCTGGTCAATCAAAACACACACCTATCCATCCATCTTGGGCCAAATCATGGGTGCAGTAGCCTGTGTAGCTCAGACCTCCCTCTGCTCAGGTCACAGATATGATCTCTCCAGCACGGGTCTACCCCGGGGCTTCCTTAGGTTGAAACACGCCTCACCCAGGTTTAATGCTCAGCTCTATCTGGACCCGCCTCGCATCACTACAGACACGGTCCCAACATCCCACTTCTCCTCTCCTCACTCATGAAAAAGACAAGGAAATACTTAAACTCAGTTTAAGTAACTCAGTTTAGCAACTGTGACCCAGTATGGACACTTCACCAGCTGAGAGTCATGGCCTCAGGCTTGAAGGTGAAATTCATTCTCACTGCTTCACACTCGGTTGTGAACCATTCCAGTGCAAGCTGGACGCCACCGCCTAATGAAGCCAGCAGAATCACATCCTCTGCAAAAACTAGAGATAATTTTGAGGTCAGAAGTGTGCGTAGAGCACGGCTTTCTCTCCCGAGTCGCCTGACAGTTTGGCAGAATCAGTTTGAAGCAGACCTGAAGCAGTCTCGGTCAAAAGCCTGACAAAACTACTCCCACATGCATGGGCTGAGGTCCAGTCCCTCCTCATGCCTGCCTTCAGGGTGGGGCCACAGTGAACCTGGGCATTTGGCCCCTGACTTTTTGCCCTCCGTATGGGTGTCTGGCCTCTCACCATGGACCAGTTTGCCTGCTAGAGTCTATCAAGGACCCAAACAACACACACACCCCTCCACCACGGTTAGGTGAGTTTACATTTCTTTTTTTAATTAATTAAACTGTATTATTTATCAAACTTAGTTAATAACTTTGTAAGTACTAACAGACAGTATGGGTAAATGTGAGTTGGTTTAAAAAGAGCCAGTAAGTCACCGAGACTAGAACAGCAGTACATACATGTCAGTGCAGCCACGAGTTATTTTACACCATCATCTCATCTTTGCAATTATTGCACACAACGCTGTTCTGAGGGTACAGGACTGGACATATGTTAACAACAACGCTGGGATACGTAGAGCAGGCATGAAACAGGTGAGCAACATCAGCTAGTTTATTCTTACCTTCACCATCACCGGCTCAGTCATGAAGTCAACTGAATCCAGTTTTATTTATGCAGCACCTCATCACAACAGCAGTTGCCTCAAAGTGCTTTAAACTTGTTTGTATTTCTGCGGCCACCTGTCTTCTATCCAAAGGTTTTTAGGTGGGATTCATTTATTTTGGTTACAGAATTGTTGCCTGCTGTATTTGGAATACCTGGAATACCTGGGAAACCTGGAATACCTGGAATACCTGGTGACTGTGGCGACCAACTTTAATAACTGCCAGCCATCTCTAACAGCCGCTCGGGAAAATGAGTGTCGGCGACACTCATTTTCCCGAGTGACCAGTCGGTCTGTGTGACCTCATCGAGCACCTTTCCTAAAGACACAGCTTGAAATGGTTTTCTTTATTGATTGATTTATTTTGCATGAGAGGTCGAAAAAACTGGGGAAGTCTGCTATTTTTAGTTCAAATAATGAACAAGACCAACAAGTCCACAATAAGACAGCAAGAATCTCTACTAGAAAGAGAGAGTGGTAAAAAAAGAAAAACAGCACTCGGACACACCTGAATCGATTGCAGCTGCAGTGACAGACACTTGGTAATATTTTACCAGACGTCCGATATGAAAGTTGCTTCTAAAGACGAATTCCATTCCTGTGGACCATTTAGTATCCAAGCATGAACATGAGCTTTGCTGTTGTTTGACACTAAATGCTTAGAGGAAGATTGAGGATGAAAAACGGGGAGTGTGGCGAGTGGGTGAAAGCAGACGACAGAGCACATTCCACAAGAAAGTACATTCATCAGTAAACGTCTGCCTCCCAGGAACAGCGGCCACTTCATCCAAAGGGTCTGCAGCCGCACGAGCACATTTACAAGCTGAATGAATGAGATCCAACCACTACAGTTATTCACCACAGTGACTGGTAAACAAACATACAACAAAACAGACTTCAGGGTGGAGTTTCCCACCTTCACACCAAATGTCACAGGCTTTACTTACAGAAACAGACAGTTTTGTAACCTGATTTCTAAACCATTACTGGTGATTTACATGCAGGTCTTTCCTGATTTGTATTTACTAGTCTGTAAACTACCTACTTTTTGGACAAAGAATCTGTAAACACTGATGCAAACTGTGTCCATGGTGCATCCTGCTAACGTCCGGTAGTCGTCCATATGTACCACAGAAGGCGGCGATCCAGACGCTGTTTGATCTTCCTTGAAGTAATGCCAACATGTTTGCATTTTAACTCCGTTTATTGTGGTTCAGGACAGTCCAGCACATTCACTACAGTTCAGTCAGAGTCTGCTGCTACACGGCTGTACAGTCACACTCGTTTAGTTCAGTAGGTTTAGGCATCCTCTGAACTCCATGTGTGGAGTAAACGGACTGCTCTAGGTCCCCAGAGCAAATATTACACCACCCTTAGTTCAGTCCTGAAATAAATAAACATTTAATAAATTAAAGGTAGATCATAGAAAAGTGCAGTCCTTATTCATGTAGCCTATACGACAGCTACAGGTAACAGTTTCTCCATAAATTATAATTCTACGCATCGTTTTTCTTTGCGGAGAGACTTTTCCATGTAAGTAACAGCATCACACAACATACTGATGCATGTGTGATGAAGTCATGTTAGAAAAACAAAGAAACATCGTCCATACTTAAAGTTTTAGATCCTTACAGATGCTTCGGTAACACTTTATCAGTTTCTAGCTTGAGTGAGTCACAAATACTGTGTCATCAAATATGCAGAGGTGGCAAAACCACAGACAGTCGTCACTTTAGGAGAACGATGGACACTCGTGTTGAAAACTGCTGATTAAACTTCTTAACTCAAGTAAAAGTGAAAATGCACAGAAATGTAAACTGAGCCTCGTGACTGCTGAAACACCTAAATAGTACAAGAACATAGTCGGGGATTAAAGTGGGATTTGGCAGGTGTGAAACTCTCAGATCAGTTGTACGGCTGGAGTGTGGGGAAACCAACATCAGCTCCATTCATTTTGATTGTGTACATTTTGTCTACAGGCTGTGATCGACTGACTTGTGTTGCTGCTGCTCTAAAATGTACCGCTCTTTGTGAATTTAACCAACTGAATTAACAAGATGTAAGCAGAGATTACACAGACTCACAAGGCTGTTTTACACTCCCTCTGTAGCACAAAGATGGAAGTCAGTGAGGGAGTCCAACCAGCATCAGCCGATGTAACAGTGAGCATGAACGCAACAGGTTCTCTGCAGCAGGCAAACATCGTGCACTACTTTAAACTTAAGCACAGTGCTGTAGATGAACCGACTCAGCACTAAGCTGCTCTTTCATGCACACAAAGTCAGAATCCTTTGATTTGTTTTGCAGATGTGTGAGAAAACAAACGGCTGGATCCAAAAACTCAAAACTACATTTAAATGTAATTTCCAATCTAGTTTTTTCACATTTCTCCATGTCTCAGTGAACGCATTCATTTCTCTCCCTGGGAAACAAAGCAGCTGTACTTGCTGTCCACACTGCACACAAACACTTTGTGTGTTTATATTTGTTGAGTTGTTTAAAGGTACATTTAAAATGATCTGCCAGTTAAAACATCGTTACTTCCTCTTCTGTAGTGCTAGCTACATGCTGAAGTGCATCGCAGCTCATGGTATCTACACCAAAAATGTTTTTTGTTGCGGTCCACTTTACCCCCCGAGTAGAGCTATTAATGTATGTGTGATGTATAACTGATATGTTTTTGCCTCTTGTCGTAACAGGATTGTCGTCGATGTTACTGTCCTCAACATTTAGGTTCAAATCTGTTCCAGAAGGCCTGCAGTGATGTGAAATGATAATAATATTACCCCTTAAATGTGTCAAAGCTAAAGTAATGAGCCTTTTATGAAAATGTAGGGAGTAAATACAGATACCTGAAAATCCTACTTAAGTACTGTAACAGAGTATTTGTTATTTCCCACCTCTGTAGTAATCTGTAATCTGTTGCCTGAAAGGAGTAAAAACAGGGGAAAGAAAAGTGACAAAGAAACTGGAGAAGAGGAAGAAGATATTTTGAATACCAGCATATTCGAGTAAACTGTGGGGAAATATATTTCCCTTCAAAAGTGTAGCTGAAGTTTATCGATATGCAAATATAATTTTTAGGACACTGTGCTGACACTGTCCTTGAAAGGAAATGATTACAAATATACTAGAAACAGGCTCATCACGGTGTTCCTGCAACTGTCCAACTACCTGCAGTTCAAACAGCACTTTGTGCAGGACCCTCTATTAAGCGACAGGCAGCACTGCCCCAGAGCCTGAGATCAACTGCACGAGTCCTCAGCTCAGCGAGAGGCCTCTGCAAAGTCCCAACAGTTAGTTACATGACGGTAAACTGGAGCCAACACATCCAGTTCCACCTTAGTCCAGCTGACTTCTTTGGGTTCTTGTGGTGTTTTGGCAGTTTACCTGACCCGCTTCATGTGTCATTGCTGAAATCGGTAAATGAACAAATAACAAGGTAATAGAATAAATAAATATTCTGGGGTTAAGGTTTTGGTCTACAGGGGACTGATCGTGGTCCTGCAGTAGCAAGAGTTTCCATTTTGCACCACAGGAAGGATTCAGCACCAAACATCTGTCCCACGCACACACTGACAGACAGACAATCAAACGCTCCTGTGGGAGTTCAGATCCCGTCACAGTGTGTTTCCCATGCCGCTGCTCACCAGCCCTTTCACGTTCATAATGGGCCGAACGTCGTGCAGTTGTCTCCTTCGATCGATAAATGTGGCCAACCGTGCCGTGTCCAGTGGTGTCTTGGAGTACTCCCCACCTCCACGACCCACCCACAGATGTTGGAGACAGGAAGTAGCACTCGGCCGCTTCCTGGGATCCTGCTGCAGTAATGATGACACAAAATCCCTCGCCACCTGGCTCACATTGCAGAAGTATTCATCTGGGAAGCAGAAGTCTAGGCGGCAGATGTTGATGCAGGTTTCCTCCGGTGACTCGTCCAGAAACGGAGAAACGCCACTAAGCATGACATAAGCCAGAACACCCAAGCTCCACATGTCTGTGGCCACGGAGACTGGAGCGCCACGGATCAGCTCAGGCGCAGCGAACTCTGGATTCCCGAGCAAGAGGTGGACGTATCGGCGGTGGGCAGACAACTGGACAGCATCGCCAAAATCGATTAACTTAATACTGGGCATGGGAGAATGGAGGTTGACCATGATGTTCTCGGGCTACAGCAAAAACAGAGTTATGACTTAGACACAGGTGAGCAAACAACAATTGTCAATATTTTTCTTTTCATATGTGACAAAAACCTGCAGTCACCTTCAGGTCTAGGTGTGCCACTCTACAGGTATGAAGGTGCTCCAGGGCCTCCAGTGTTTCTCTGATGAAGAAGGCCACCTTCTCCTCCATCAGCTCATCGTGGGCAACCAGATAATCAAGCAAGCGGCCATCCTCCAGTCTAACATGGAAACACAGACAAGTTTCGATTTCTGCACTGTGTGGTTGAATGAATCGCTCAGTAGACCCGCTATTACACACAGCTGTGAATATGCACTGCAGGCTTTGTAACTCATTCACTGTGAATGGGTGATGTCACACGTTCACATTATGGAGCAGCTGTTCTGCTTTGCTCGTCCTGGTTGTGCTGACAAAGTGTAAACATTATGAAAACATTCAAAGAGAGCAAAGTTGAAAAGAAAACTATTAAAAAGTAACAGCCATCTAGTTTGGTTCATACCAAACCACGCGGGCTCTAAAAGCAGCTGAAAACTCTACTTGTTGTGAAAAACAAGCAAAAACACAACGATAAAAAAACCGTGCAGCAGCCAAACACTGGACTTACAGCTCCAGGACGAGCATCAGACAGGAGGGAGACTCGTAGGTGTCCAACAATGACACCAGCTGGTGATTCTGGACATATTGCAGAATGTCTGCCTCATGAGCCACTTGCTCCTTCTTCTGCATCTTCTTGCTCACAAACTTCACTGCCACCTAGTGGAGAACAAAGGCAAAACACTTAAACGTGCAATATAGTTTTTTCTATGCCGAGGTGCATCTATTTGACTAGTTCCATCCAACTTGAGGTTCAGTATCTTGCCCAACATACAAGCGATTAGTTGCTCTACCTCCTGAGCTGCAGCCACCCCGCCTGAAGTTAAAGTTTTGAGACAAAACCACTCTGCACGATGACATATTGTGGATTTTTCATCAAGGTGGCGCAGAGCTGATTATAAGGATTTACAGCCAGATAATAAAATGCTTGTTTGTGCAAACACAGACAGATTATCAAGTTTATCTATACGATCATTAAAACAGGTTACATCTTGAATGTGTCTGCATCTCACAGTAGCTGATAAAATATCAAGTTTAATTTTTAAGAAGTTAAACAAAAGGAACAAGTACCTCTTTCTTAGTGGACCTGTTGACACACTTCCGTACCACTGAGAACCGTCCCCTGGTCAAAGCAAGTGAGACTGCATTAAAAACCGGCTGCTTTGGCTCGATAGAGACGTTATTTGTGACTGAAATCGTTTTACCTTCCAATCTCACAGATCTCAGTAAAGGTTGACTCAAAGTTTTCCTTCCAATGAATGCCCGTCCCATCACAGCCAGAGTCTGGACAAAGAACAAATACATAAGTAAGATAATTCCCCCTGAACATGTCAGCATTAGTGGAGAAATTGTTTTCATTTCCTCTTTCTTTACTCTTAGGTGGAGAGGTGGTTCGCCCTGATCTACCGGTGTTTATGCCCATGGGCAGAGGTGCCCGGTCAGCTCATTGCCTCATCAGTGCTGTGTAATAAGGACAAGCTGTAGCAGTTATTTTCCACATGGTGGTGAATCGGCTCCAGCGTGCCTCGCCTGTTCTCCCCTACTTCCCTTTCTGGACTGAAAAGCTCACAGCCAGATCAGCGCTCAGGCTTTATGAGTCTGTGGAATCAGGACTTACCCGAGGCTCACCTGCCTGCCCACTCTCCAGCAAAAAACCTTCTTCATTTACTCCTCTCTACTGTGATATATTTCCAGGGGTGGAGTGTGTCATACTCTCACCAGCTGATGGCAAATTCAATTTCAAATCTTTGAGATTTTAAAACTGTTCACCTTCAGGTCTAGGATGCATTCAAGGATACCTTTTGGTATCCTTGAATGCATCCTCATGCATTTACTTTTCTTTGTTAAGAGCACGTGCGACTTACTGCTGCTGGCTAGTGTGACCATATTTGAGGGCTCCGATGGTGGGCCGACACCCCAGCGGTTGGAGGCCCGAACTCTGAACTGATAGTGACCTCCGGGGATCAGAGAGTCGATCTGCACACATTCCTCCCTGCTGCTGGCCACCTGCTGCCACAGGAACGAGTCTGTGAGTGAAAGAGGAGGAAAGGTCAGTCTGTTTGAACATCACTACAGAACAATTCCAGTGGCTAATACACAGACCTTCCTGTCTGTACTCCACAGTGTAGCTGCTGACAGTACAGTGGGCAGATGAAGGTGGGGGCAGCCAGTGGATCATCACCGCTGTGCTGCTGGCCTCCTGAGCCACAGGTCTCACTGGGGCTGCTGGGATACCTGCAAGCCAAGACAAAAATAGTCAACCCCAAATCAACAGTAACCGTCTCAAATGGTCCTCAGTGTTAATCAAAGTGCAACACCTTGGACTTTGATGGAGGCAGAGGAGGATGCAGTGCCGTGGTCATTAACAGCAACACAGGTGTAGATTCCTGTATCCTGAGGCATCAGATTACAGACTTTCAACAAGATGTCACCTGTATCCCTGCACAGTGCGTAGGAGTATGGAGAGAGGAGGAAAGATCAAAAGGCTGCACTCATAGAGGGTACTACTTATAGTGGTGTGAAGACGTGTTTGCCCCCTTCCTGATTTCCTGTGTGAAAAAATAATTGGCATCCGATCACATCTGGCGTAAAAGTAACACAGCATTTCTGAAAAGGAACATCGTACCAACAGTAAACCATGGTAGTGGGAGTGTAATTGTCTGTGGCTGTTTTGCTGCTGTGGAAAATGGAACCATGACTTCTGCTGTCTGAAGGAGAACATCTGGCCACCTCTTTGTGACCTCTAGGTGAAGTGCCCTTGAGTTCTGCAGCAGGACGGTGATCCAAAGCAGCAAGTCCACCTCTGAATGGCTTAAGAAAAGCAAAATGAAGACTTTGGAGTGGCCTAGCCAAAGTCCTGATCTGAATCTGACTGAGGAGCTGTGGCATGAGGCTGTTCGTGCTTGAAAACCCTCCGATGGCTCAATTACAATTATTCTACAAGCATCAGTGGGCCAAAATTCCTCCAACACGATGCAAAAGACTCACTGCCAAACGTTCAGTTGATTGTAGTTGTTGCTGCTTAGTTACTAGGTTTTTCACACATGGCCATGAGGGTTTAGTCTTTTTCCCTTAATAAACACCTTCATTTAGAAACTGCATTTTGTTTTTACTTGTGTGAGTTTTGTCTGATATTTAAATCTGGTTGATGATCGGAAACGCATAGAAATCAGGAAGGGGGTGAACACTTTTACACCACTGTATGTTTAAAAGTCAAAACACTGAAGGAGAAGCAGGTGAGGAAAAACAAGAATCTGAATGCAGCATTGAAATGGTCCTCTGGAAAGCCTTCATGGACACATCTGGTGTTCCTCGTGGTCTCTTTGTTACCTGATGTCTATGGTGAAGCGGCTGTTGTTGGTCACTGGATTCTGGTCGGGGCCCTTCAGAGTGACTGAAGGTTTAGGCCGTCCTGAGACTTTACAGCAGAGGACTACGGTCTCTCCGAATGCACATACCACATCTGACAGTGGGACCAAGAACTCTGGAGCCACTGCACACAGAAAACGCATCACAAACCACGTTCCCCTCAGCTCTTAGTTAAAATGTCCACAGTTTATCACGTTGTTGTTTCTGAGCGAAGGCATGTGTGACCTCAAGCATTCTCAGCTCAGTTCTGTAGTTTTTGGGAACAGTTCAAACCTCTCTCATGTATTCAGAAGGAATTGTTGCATTGCTGTTATACTGCATTAGCATAAATAATGACCAGTTTTGCCAAATCACTCGATTCAGATCAGAATAATCAGGCTGATTCTAGCACATCATTTATTACCAGGTTTGCTGCTGTTCCAGACTGACATAGGAGTTGGGGCTTCTTGTACTCCCGTGGTAGTGAAAAGCATTTGGAAGCCTCTTGGCTTTGTCACACAACTTATTCAATGAATAAATAAATGTAATTTGCATTAACTGCCTTATGTATGTCTCACCTTCCTGGATGAAGTTTGGGTTCAGAAGCTGGAAAATAATTAGATGTGGATTAGTTTTCAGCATATATGAAGCAGTATTATATAAAATGAATTTATACATAATAGTTCCAGATTTTAAACTTCTTAAATTCTCTCACATTTGTCTCCAACACAGTGTTTGTCTAATGCTGATATAATAATTCAATAGAAAAGTATTCAACACCGAGTCAGAGATCTTTTCAATGAAAATGAACAGCTGGTACCTCCATGCCCGTCTTTGGGTCAATGTCATCACCACAATCTGAATCATCTGAAGTTTGGACCTCCTGGTGGAGGAAGAAACAAGGGAAAAGAATAAAAGGGGAATGGAGGCACATAAAAGTCAAAGGTAAGAGAATGGAGATGGGACATAAAAAAGGTGAAACATGTACAAAAACAAGGAAAACGGGAACGACAGGAGGAAAGAGTACGAGAGGGGACAGATGCAGACGAAGTTGAGCAGAACCAAAACAGAAAAAATGATGTCAAATATGAAAAGAGATGAAAGAGAACAAAGGAAAGATTCTGAGAATATGAGAAAAAATGAGAGCAAAACAGTGGCTACAGTGGACACTTCAGATCCTACTCACCTGAGAGTCCTTTTGGATTTTTCTGACACACTGTAAAACTGCCACCATTTGTCTTTCCATTAAGTGATAATTAGAAGTTTTGAGGCTACTAATCAGTCCTTTAAGACTGTAAATCTAACCTTATCACCAGAAAATGTTCAAACTGTTAAACCTGCGATAAGCCAAAATCTTTGGTTGGGGAGTGCAGTACGACTCTTAGAATGATTCGCTACCTTATCGTGGTGGAGGGGTGTGCGTGTCCCAGGGATTCTAGAGGCTATGTTCTCGGGAGGCTTTGCCTCCTATTAGGGTCTCCAATGGCAAACTGGCAAACTGGGTCATGCATTAGTACATGGGGCCCGACTGGCCACAGCCTGAGAGGGACACGGGCCCATCCTCCTGTAGGCCCACCACCCACAGGAAGGTCAGGTTCAATAAGTGGAGGCCCTGGCGGACCGATCCCTGGCTACCAAGACTAGCAATTAGGAGAATGTCACTGGCGGGGAAGGAGCCTGAGTTAGTGCGTAAGGTTGAGCGGTACTGGCTAGGTATAGTCAGGCTCACCTCAACGCACGGCTTGGAACTAGTCTCCTGGAGAAGGGCTGGACTCTGTCTCAGTCATGAGTTGCCCTTGGTGAAAGATGCTGGGTGAGTATCCTAGTATCCCCTTCGGCTTGCTGCCTGTACTATGGTGTTTCTCTTGGTGGACGAGAGGGTTTGTTCCCTGCACCTTTGGGTCGGAGAATGTGTCCTGACTGTCGTCTGTGCTTATGCGCTGGACGACGGTTCAGAGCACCCAGCCTTCTTGGAGTCCCTGGGCAGCGTGCTCAAGGATGCTCCACCTGTGGACTTTGCTGTACTACTGGGAAACTTCAACGTTCATGTGGGCAACAACAGTGAGATCTGAACCCGAGCAGCATTTTGTTGTTGTTTGTCAATAATGAACACCATGTCTGAACTTAAGGGTGTCTATAAGTATATATGGCACTAGGACGTCCTATCGGGCTTGGTTAGCCCGTGGGACTTCGGAGGCAGCTGATAGGTACCAACAGGCCAAGCGGAACATGGCTTGGGCAGTAGCTGAAGCAAAAATTTGGGTGTGGGAGGAGTTCGGAGATGCCGTGGAAAAAGACATGCGGATGGCCTCAAAGAGATTATGGCAAATGGCCAGGCGACTCAGGAGGGGAAAGTGGTGCTCTACCTGCACTGTGTATAGTGCGGGTGGAGCGCTGCTGACTTCAACTGAGAACATTGTCGGGCGGCTGGAATACTTCGAGGATCTTCTTTATCCCACTGGCATGTCTTCCGTGGAGGAAGCAGACTCTGGGGACAAGGCTTCTTTCTCCGCAGGTGAGGTCACTGAGGCTCCTTGGTGGCAGGGCCCCTGAGGGATGAGGTTCGCCCTGAATTCCTGAAGGCTCTGAATGTTATAGGGCTGTCTTGATTGACAATCCTCTACAATGCTGCGTGAAAATCAGGGGCGGTACCTCTGGATTTGCAGACCAGGGTGGTGGTTCCCATCTTTAAGAAGGTTGTGTTTCAACTATAGGAGGATCACACACACTCAGCTTTGCTGGGAAAGTCTATGCCAGGGTGTTGGAAAAGAAAGTTCATCCATTAGTCAAACCTCGGATACAGGAGGAACAATGCAGTTTTCGTCTTGGTTGTGGAACACTGGACCAGCTCTTTACCCACTCAATGATATTTGAGGGTGCCTGGGAGTTTGCCCAACCAGTCTAAATGTGCTTTGTGGACTTGGAGAAGGAACTCGACCGTGTCCCTCAGAGTGTGCTATGGGAGGTGCTACGGGAGTATGGGGTGTCTGACCCATTGCTACAGGCCATTTGATCCTTAAACAGCCGTTGCAAGAGCTTGGTCCGCATAGCCATAAGCAATAAGTAATCGTTTCCGGTGAGTGATAGACTCTGCCCATTGTCACAGATTCTGTTCGTAATCTTTATGGACAGAATTTCTAGGTGGAGCCAAGTGGCGGAGGGCTTTCATTTGGGTCGTCTGAGAATCTCATTTCTGCTTTTCACAGATGATGTGGTTCTGTTGGCTTCATTGGGTGATGGCCTCCAACTTGCACTTGAATGGTTCACAGGCGAATCTGAAGCGGTGGGAATGAGAACCAGCACCTCCAAGTGTGAGGCCATGGTCCTAAGCTGGAAAAGGGTGGAGTGCCCACTCCTGGTCAGGGAAGAGCTCCTACCCTGAGTGGAGGAGTTTAAGTATCTCGGGGTCTTGCTTATGAGTGACGGGAGAAGGGAGATCAACAGGGTGGTGATTAGTGCTGTGGCTACAGTGATGCAGAAAAAAGCGAAGCTCTCAATTTACCGGTCGATCTATGTCCCTACCCTCACCCTATGGTCACGAGCTGTGCGTAGTGATCAAAAGAATATGATCGCGGAGAAAAGTGGCAGTAATGAGCTTCCTCCGTAGGGTGGATGGCCTCTCCCTTACTGATAGGGTGAGGAGTTCGGCCATCCAGGAGGTGTTCAACATTGAAAGGAGCCAGCTGAGGTGGTTTGGGCATCTGACATGGATGCCTCCTGGGCGCCTCCTGGGCGAGGTGTTCTGGGCATGCCCCACCAGCAGGCGGCCCCCCCAGGGCAGAACCAGGACACGCTGGAGAGATTATATCTCTCGGCTGGCCTGGGAAGGCCTTGGTGTTCCCCTGGACAAGCTAGAGGAGGTGGATGGGGAGGAGGAGTCCTGGGCTTCTCTGCTTAGGCTGCTGCCTCCACGACCCAGCTTCAGATAAGCGGAAGAAGATCGATGGATGGATCCTAGAGTATCTGTCTTCATAAGATTATTATAACGCTAGATATATATACAAAAGGACAATGTATATCTGATATGTTAAGTCTCTCAAAAAGAGATTGCATCTGTGATTATGACTGCAGCCTGTGGCTGATGATTACTCAAGACTTTGGCTGTGCTATTATTCTTATTGCTGCAGCATAAGTTGCATGGTTGTAATACATATACATGCAACAGCTCCGTTTTGATTATACTATGTTAATAAGAAAAATTCTTTCATAAAATCACTGCATCTTCCAACAGTCTTGCATAGACATACAGTATTCACAGCACCACACACTGAACCACAGCTGAAGTCTATATCCAGCCACAGCCAACAAGATCAACTGCAGCTGTTCACTGATTGGAGACGCAGTTTTTTCACTGTTCACTGGAGATCAGCTTTTTAAAATGAATGAGGAGCATTAAATGCAACACAAAGTGTCACATGACGTATCCAATTGTGCTAAAACCAGGAATTAAAAAAATAGAAGCTTAAAATTAAGTTGCCAAATGAATCATATAAGAATTGTTTTTGGACATCACCAAACGCTGTTTCCTCTCTTGAGATGCTCTGCTATGTGTTTAGTGCAGTTGCTGTTTGATTGTGGATTTCTCTGTCTTCAGTTTCGCCTTCAGTAAAATGAAAAACATCTGGTTGGGTTGGCGATTAAAGGTAATTTCAGTGCAATTAGAAACTTGGTTTGCTTTTGCAGTATGCTTTGAGTCAGTCACACTGTGTGAGTATTGCCCTGTACACTTCAGATTTCATCATGCCACTTCAATGAGCAAGCACATCATTATTTAACAGTGGTAACCTGGTTTCACTTGTCCATGCCATAAGATTGCCCGTACCATGGCAGAGGATGTGATATACTTCAAATCATGAGCTATTCCTCATCTTCCCAAAGGTGGTGACCTTGGCACACTATGTGCCTCAGCATTTCACGACTGGACTTCTTGCACAGGTGGTGTCCTATCACTGTAGCACACTGAAACTTACAGAGCGGATCATTCTTTTACAAAGTCTACATTCCTAGGTGCTTGATTTCATACACCTGTAGCCATGGCAGTGATTGGAACACCTGGAATTCATGATTTGGATGAGTGAGTGAATACTTCTGGCAGTATGTGCATATGGGTTAAAGTGGGATTTGATAGGCATAGAGACTGTAAGAGCAGCTGTAGTGGTTGCATGTGCGGAAAACAAATAAGACTAATTTCTAATGTGAGCACAAGTATATTTTGTATAAAGGCTGTGACCAGCTAAAATTCACTGCTCTTTTTGGATTTAGCCAACTGACTTCAACAAGGTCTAAGTAGATATTACAAAGGGGAAAATAATGATGCTGAATTTCTTTGCAAGATTGCTCCCAAAGAAACGGATGGTTTCTAATTTAAATGGTAGTTTCATTTTAATGGAGAGAGAATATCAACCAAAATTCCAGAAAAACACATGAAAGTCATAAATTGATCTGTAACTGACTGAAATAAGTAATTGATCCCCTACAACTCAGAATTTTCAATGAAGAGAAATCCTTAATATGAACCAAGTAACAACATCCCCACGGTCGAGTACGGAGGTGGACACACTGCTCTGGGCAGTGGAGTGCAGATGGAAACGAGCCACACACACAAGCAAAGACATCGTCCTCCGCTTGTTAGCAAGATAAACTGGATCTGTACTCCACATGGGCAGTCTTACCTTTCTGCACTCCTTCCTGACAGGAGATTTGTGAAATATCATTACGTTTATTGTTAAAGAAATAAATATATAACCAGAAAAATATTTATTATTAGCTGAAAAAATAAGTCGTGGAAGTATTTTTCTGCTTAACACCGAGAAGACCAAGGAGCTCATCGTGGACTACAGGAGGAATGCTGACCCACATCCACCCATCCACATTAAGGGGACGGCTGTGGAGCGTGTGAGCAGCTTCAAGTTCCTGGGAGTCCACATCTCCGAGGATCTCACCTGGACGACCAACTTCTCCAAGCTGGTCAAGAAGGCTCACCAGCGCCTCTTCTTCTTGAGGACTCTGAGGAAGAACCACCTGTCCTCAGACATCCTGGTGAACTTCTATCGTTGCACCATCGAGAGCATCCTGACCAACTGTATAACAGTCTGGTACGGGAACTGCTCTGCCTCGGACCGGAAGGCGTTGCAGAGGGTCGTGAAAACTGCCCAGCGCATCGCCGGAGCACCACTTCCTGCCATAAAAGACATCTACAGGAAGCGGTGTCTGAAAAGGGCTGGGAAAATCATCAAAGACCCCAGTCACCCATCACATGGACTCTTCACCCTCCTGCCCTCTGGGAGGCGCTACAGGAGCCTCCGGACTAAGACCACCAGGTACCGGAACAGCTTCTTCCCCACAGCTGTCAGACTCCTGAACTCTGCCTCCTGACATCTGACCCACGTTAACACACGGACTGAACATACACACACACACAATGGACAACTGTACCCTCAAACACACAATAATAACATGGAGTGAACCACCACTCACAACCACTAGCACTTTATATAGCCTCTGTAGAAACTATCTACACCCTCACTTATCTTAACTGCACTACTGTATAGCTCTGTGTAAATAATCATTCTGTACATTCGATAATCTTTAATCCTACAACTGTTTACAACTTGCATAGTTCCCATTTCTGTATAGCTGTATATCCCAGATTCTGTAAAGTTATTTATTTCATATTCTGTATAGTTTTTCATATTTATATCCTGTACATAGCTTGTACTCACTACAGCCTGTACATACTTATAGTTATAGAATATTCACAACATACTTCATACCGTGTACATTATAACATAATAGACCCATTTCTGTAATATACTCACATATCTATATTATTGCTAATATATATTGTAATATATCTATATCACTAAAGCACTTCTGGATGGATGCAAACTGCATTTCGTTGCCCTGTACCTGTGCATGTGCAATGACAATAAAGTTGAATTCTATTCTATTCTATTTTTCAAACCATTCCTTTAGGAAACAAACACCTTACAACACATCAGTGTTTAAAAGATTAACATTACTGCTACACATGTTTGAGCTCATTCTGAATACTTTATGTCTATATTATATTTAAAATGTCTAGTTTTTCAGCCTAATGATAACTTCCTCTTTCACAGTGAAAAGCTCAAGTTTCATTTGTTACAAAATAAAGAGGCTGCAGACCTCAAAAGGCCATGAAACTGCTGGCAGTTCAAACTAACCAACGAGTTTTGAGCCTCTGAATGGATGATTACACCTGCTGCCATTCCTCAACAGTTAATACAAAATTTGGGGGAAAAATCTTTGAATTAAAGCAACTTTTAGAAGCTAATACTGGGTAATGTAGCATAAATGAACATGCTAATGTGCAGAGCAGAATATGCTAAAGCTCTAAATATCTATATAGTTATATATATTATATATAGAGCTCTTTAGAACTCTTCAATACTGCAAATGACTGACAGTTTACCTGTGATGTATGTTTGGCTTCCTGCATATCCAGTTACCACTCCAAGAAAATCTTTAACAGTATGTCACTCCTGGTCTTTTGACTGAATTCTGAGTCAATCATTTGTTCCAAAGATTCCACAAAATATCCCAGTCAGTCTCTCCCACAATGCAATGCTCGAGATTTTGTCGATGGCAGTAATTGTGCTACTCTGTAACGCCATCAGCTGCAGCCAGTAAGGGTTTTTAATAGAGAAATCGTGGTCCCGTAGGACAGACGTGATCCAAGAAATAAAACCGATCAGTCTGAATTCATGCGTCATGCAGGTTGAGAACCACTCCTGGAGTCCCACTGAGACACATCCACCTGTGTGTGTGTCTACAGGTGTCTGCACACACGCACACATACTGAGGTTAGGACAAAGAACATAAACCGAGTGGGGCGGTGGAGGCGAGGGGTTTTGGCACACACATAACATCACCAGTGCGCACCGTCGGCCTGCTTTACTCACTTTGCCTTTCACCACAGGGTCGGACGAGGCGAACGGGGTAGGAGGAGTGATTTCTTTGGGCTTACGGAGAAGGCCATTCTCCTGACCTTTGACCCCTACTGAGAAGGCATCCTTGTCTTCAGCGCGCTTCCTGGCACGCAGTGTGTTCCACGACAGAGACTTCCTGTACAGTATGGGAACAACAAACATCAACCAGCCAATCAAAGTGAAGCTCAGAGGTGTCCAGCTGAGTCTGGCTGCAGCAGCAACGTACCTGTCAGGTTGCTATGGTGACAGCTTATGACATGACGTAATGCTTCATAAGGTGAATAGATACAGACAAGACCACAATAGTATCGATAAATTATCTATTGGGGTTTGAACTTTTGTCATCTTGGACTTGTTGTTTTCAGTTTATGAGTTATTGTAAGACTGAAAGATGTTTACATACATTTGGAAATCTTTTAGGAAGTACCCGAAGCATCCCAAAACTGCTCTTCTGGATGTTAGCCTCCAACAAAGCAAAAATACATTCTCTACAAACAAGACAATGTAGGCTACTGCAATAACCAAAACAAACAAAAAACACTTTTCAACAGAAAGAATGGCTGTACACCTCGAGTCTGAGAAAATCCAGACAGGACCAGTGCCTGAATCTGCAGCCAGACTCTTCTGGTTCATGAAGACGAACATTAGAGCAGATGACAGAGAGTTCGGACTTTATTGACACAGCTGGACTTCTATGTACAAGAATTAGTGCAATGATGTTTTTAATTTGTTAAATTCAATCTTTTATAGTTCCTGTAAACTTTAAATACATAGTTATGATTAGTAGGACTTCCCGTCCACGTCGATGCGATGCAGCTTAAAAAGGAAAGTTACATAAATCTCTTTTGTTCACCTCTAACCTTGTGTTAGTCATTTTGATTTATTCCAGTGCAAAGTTAGCTCAACTCCTAAAAACACATCAAGGCGAAAAAGCAGCTGAGAATAAACCACAGTTATTCTCTGAGAAGATTTTAAAGGCTTTACAGTTTGTTCAGTTACCAAATGCTGCTACATTTATTCAAAGCTCTGAAGTTTAAACCACTTAAGTTTAGAGTTTGTAGCTTCTGTGGAGTGTCAAACCGTGAGGTTAGTGAAAACTGAAACGAAACAAATCAAATGTAACAACATACACAAAAAGCTGAAATTAACCAAACAGGAACAAAACGCTGTAAAGGGTTTATATACCTGAATCTACAGTGTGGCTGTGGGGATTTTTGGTTCTTGGCATTAAAACCTTGACAGAAATCTTTCATCTAGAAACTTCCCAATAAGCAGAGCTGGAATCAGCACAAAGTCTGCTTGGATGACAACTTTGAACTAGTCTGATATTTCTGTGTCCATGAACTTCTTTCTCTCCTGTACACCAACCTAAACAATGCTGACACGTCTCAGGTTGGACTCAAAGTGGTATTCTGTACAGTAGTATTTCTATGTATGTATTTCAGCTTCAGGTGTGGATATGAGATCGCCGTCGTTACTTCTTCACGTTCTGCTAATATCTGTTGATAGTTACATTTATTTTTGTCACAAAAACGTGTCTCTGTGATGATGTTTGGCTCATTTTAAGAGAGCTTTACTTCTAAAATGGTATAACAGTGCAACACACATGCAGGCAGACACTCGGGTTCACATTTGCTGTTGTGGTTTATTTACAAATATTAAAAACTACTACAAACCGTCACCCATCATCAGCCAAATGTCAAATAAAACATCTTCACCTTGACACCGCTTTGTTAACTCGTGCTCAAGTCCAAAAGGTTTATTTAACAAATTTAAAATCAGTATTATTAATAGACTACCAAGAGTACAACGCTGACCTTGCCACCAAACATATTGCACAGCCTGACTTCATTCATATTTTTCTTGTCATAAATAGTGCAAAAGGTTTTTTTTAGATAAAAAACAAAACAAAAACAAACAAACAAAACAAAAACAGGAATGTTGTAGAGCCTCAGTCAATGTTTTTACTCTGTACAGTGAACTGCCAACATAAATTCAACACAAAAAAAGAATTAAATACAACTTTGTCCGTGGAATAAAATAATTATTAGTAGGGCAGCAACAATAAGAGGAATAAACAAACATCTGTGAGGAGAACAGGACTGAGGCCACCGCAATGACCCAGGTGAGGTGAGGGTTTTGTTTTTTTTGTTTTTTTTACAGAAAGCAGGAAAAATTTAAAAAAAAAGTACAAAAACAGAAGAAAATGCAGAGTGTTAGGAACTGAAGTAAAAAGTCGGTTTTAGCTCCACACGAGTACTTTTCACTTTCTGGTTTCCAGTTAGGAACAAGGTACAAGTTTTTTCTATCCTGTCTATTTCTGTGGGAATCACCTCGAAGTTTTCAGCTGTTTTTCTTTCTTTTGTTAGTTTCAAGCCTCAAAACCTTTTTTTATTTTGCTTTTTTGTTTAAACGTCATCGCCACAGAGCCGATAAGTGACCGGCTCAAGAAATCAAAGTCATTGCAGCAGCTTGATGGACAGTTAGAGAACAACTCTGTACCTTCAAAACAAGAAAAAACAAAGTCCAACATTTTTTTGTGTTTGCTTTTTAAACACAGGACGCAGACAGCTGAGGAGCTGGTGATGGAAACAGAGTCAGAACAAAAACATTTAGACAGACCTTTGTCAGCTTAGTCCTCTCATTCAATCCGAATACTTGGTTTCAAGCCCAACCAGAAGTGCTTCAGTCTGCAGGGAAAGATGTGCGGGGTGGGTGGGGACTTACTTGATGTTGTTGGCATCTGTTACGGCTGCTGAGAAGGAGCAAGTAGAAGAAGAGTCTTTAATGGGCTTTGTGAGCGGGCCTAAGACGTGTCCTGGCACCCAGCCCTCCGCGGCAGGCGACTGGCTGTTGGCTGGCCGGTAAACGAGGTACATGTTCTGCTGATTGGTGGCCATGACCTGAATGGTCTCTCCTTGACTGACACAGATCTCATTCTCTTTGAGCGCCGAGTAGTCCTGAGTGACCAGCATGGTGGAAGTGATGTCGTTGTTGTCCTGCAGACAGGAGGGAAGGAAAGAATGGCCGACAGGACGAGGGAAAGGAAAGGCAGAAGAAAAAGAGGAGCAGGATGGAGGAGACACAATGTGGACAATTGAGGATGAGGTTAAGGAGCGACTGTGGGCTGGATAACAGAAATGCTGTGATACAGCTGGTGTCAACCTGAGGAGGAGCAGAGGGAGTTCAGGGCTGAGGAGCAGGAGTGGAGGGAGAACAGCAGTGAACACAGGTTTCATTACTTGAATCAGCAGCACACGCTCATTTTATTAAAATCAAATTATTATTATTACGAACAATAATAATAATTAACAAAGAGGCATAACTGATCCAATACTGTGACGAGGAGATGAGGAGTGGGGAGCCGAGTCAAAACAACGAGAAGAAAAATGAACAAAAGCAGTTTAGTTGTAGTTATACTTGGTTTCAAGCCCAAACTAAGGTGCTTCATCTGTGGCTGCATTGAGCATCGTTGACACACCTGATGGTATATTAGAAACTTTATTAGATCAGCTGTTTGCAGAGAGTGCTAAACACGATCTGCAACAGCACTTAGGAGGGTGATACGTAGCCAAGGTTCTGCCCAAAGCAACGGTCTCGGCTTGCCTTCCTCCCACAGTGCCAAGTGTTCCCTATCAGTGATGCACATGCACCTGGACACGTGCATCACTGATGTTGTGTCAATGAAAACGTGATTCATCAGACTGATGTGCTGATGCTCACGTGCCCATTGTTGCCCCTATCATGGTGGAGCTATGGATCAGACCCCACGGGCCGGCCTTCATAACCAAAGCCATACCAGCTTTTACTGGTTTAACAAAGTCTGTGTCAGGTATGGAGGAACCAGGACGTATGGATGAAAACTGGGCTATTAGAACAAATCATACATGGACAAGCCGACATACACACAAACTGAACTGCTGCTACACCTGCAGTAGCCTACATTTTGACTTACAAAAGTCTGTTTAGTGCCCCAGTTTAGCGAGTGCCTGGTGCAGTCTGCAGGCTGTGCTTACATGACACCAACACAAAATTCTAAAACTAAATAACCAAAAACAAAACAATAAAATCCTCAAATTGAAAGTAAACAAATTTTAAAAAATAAAGGTAAGCTGATAATCATATAACCTGCACACACTCACCATGGAGTCAAAACACGATGAACCTCCATTAGAGGTGGAGACTTTGACTTGGCTCTTCCCCTTCTCCGTACTGCACAGGCCGACCACTGACGAGGGTCGGCTGTGAGAGGACGCGGTAGTTTGATTCCCTGAGGACGAGCGGTTTCTGGTCAGCGATGAGCTGTTGCCTCCTCCACTCTGCTGATTGTGGTAGACGATGGGTGACTGCAGAGCTGCAGACAGAAAAAGCACTTTAGATGAGGCTCATTTAAGTACAACAGGGGACATATTTCAGGACATTTTGTTATAGACACACACAAACTGCATTTCTGTTAAAGGTAAGACAGAAAACACGGGGGTCGTTATTTTTGTTTGGATGGGTTGCCTACCTTCTGGGAACGAGCTTAAGGAAGTGACAGATATCAGGCTTTATCATGTTTCCACCTAAACTACTTTATGATCATGGCAGTTTTATTTTAGGTGGTGAAGGCACCACAGCCAGAAAGCAACCGTCTTCTCGTTTATGTGCCAGTTTGTACAATCATTTTTTAAAGCATGCTAGGTTAAAAATTAAAAGTAGCATCCTTAAAATTTAGGAGAAAATAACAAAAAACCTGTAACGTGCTTTCACAAACGTGAAGCTCGAGTGAAAACAAAGTAATATTCTGCTGAACACAAAGACCCTCAGTGTTTCCTCACCAGACAGGAAGTTGCTTTGAGCATCCAGGAGTTCCTGAATGTGTTGGACCCAGACCTGCTTAATGTCAACATTGGCTGCCTGCAGGGTGAAACGCTCCGATGATCCGCGACTCAGCAACACAAACTTACAGGGATCATTATCCACACTGTCCTCCAGACCCAAGTAGGATACCTGCGTGGAAAAGATAGTTTACAGTGTTAGACCAACACCATCTCACAAACCACCAGGTCCTCTCCTGCAGGAACCTGGAGGAGGGCGTGGTTCGAGGAGCTTGCTAGGAGGTCTATGTATATTCTCATTCTTCAGTATGACCTGCTCATATACACTTCATTTAAAGCACAGTCTGCTGTGTCTTTGTGATGAACATACTGCATGCACACAAACATGGGCACAGCTTTATTGCAACCATCTACACACACGCTCCTCTGTGCTCTCCAATGATTTTGTCCAACATGATCAAATGTGGATGAAAACCTGGTTTTAAAGACTGAAGTCAGGACATGTGTGAGCTTTTGTGTTCTTCATGAGATTAAACCAGTTCACTGATCACAGACCTTTAACCCACTTTTTGTAATACCTTAATGCTCTTTTTGAACTGGTAGCCAGGTGTGGACGAGCCTTTTCTCAGCAGCTCACTGAAGATCACGATTTGCTCAAACAAGAAGACTCGTCGTTCCTTCGAGCGGGACAGGACGCCGGCGTCTTGCACCGTAACAAAAAAGGTTTCCTGCTGCAGCAGTTTGCCCTGACTGGTCAGTTTCCCCTGCAGAGAAACCAGGTTGATATAAACATTACTCTCTTAGGCTTTACAGCACGCCACACATGTCATAGTGTGTGCAGCACATGTCATTGTGAAGACCCACAAAACTTACCTCAAATCCCTGCAGCCGACCCAAATTCATCATGTCATTACACAGTTTCGGGACCTGAGACATCAAACCTACTGCTTTCTGTAAAAGTCATGGACAGAGATATTTAGATAGTTTTTCATTTGAGGAGGATGTGTCAGCACAAACATGCCGGATTGAAAAGCATTTTACATTTTTACCTCAATTTGTTCACAGTCCATTCCTGCCTTTGAGCTGTACTTCAGGAAATCCTGAGGAAGAAGAGAAGCCCAACTTTAATCAGTCTAACCAAGCTTGCTACCATCAACACTTTCATCTAATAGGAAAAACAACAAAAACAGCAAAAACGGCAAAAACAGCAAAAACGGCAAAAACAGGAAAAACAACAAAAACAGGAAAAACAACAAAAACAGGAAAAACAACAAAAACAGGAAAAATAGTAAAAAAACAACAAAAACAGGAAAAACAGGGAAAATGGTAAAAACAGCAAAAACAACAAAAACGGCAAAAACAGGAAAAACAGCAAAACAGTAAAAAGAACAAAAACAACAAAAACAGTAAAAACAACAAAAACAGTAAAAACAACAAAAACAGTTCCTCTTGGCCAAAGAAATGTTAAAGCTTCAATATGCAGAAATGTAAACGATAATGTAAAGGACAGTAAGTCAGGTTAGAGTAACATGTGGAGCACAGTTATGCTCTTTGGCATTTTCTTTTGTGATAAGGAGAGACTGTGTGTGTCTGTCACCTTCAGTAAAAGCTGGTATTTGGTGATTCTCTGGATTGGTTTGATGAGGAAGTCACTGATGGACAACCTGGACTGGATATCTTGTTGGATTCCCTGGAAGAGAAATAACCGAACTGTGTGTCCTTTTGTCCACTTCACACAAATACTCCCAATAACATCACACAAAGACAGTATCAGTCCAGATAATTGAGGGTCGTCCCTGCATTTCATATCGAGGATGAATGTAAAAGAACATTGCCGTTTAGATCACACTGCACACCTTCTGCTAATGATGAAGAGAATCAAAGCTTCACCTACATCGAAATACGTGTCGTATTCTGCCACGATGAACTCTGACTTGGGCTTATTCTGACAATAAACAACATACATGTGGAGCCTTCTCTCCTGTAAAGACAAAGGAGCTTTGATTAGAGAGCAAATCACTGGGACAGCAGAGATTATGTACTCTAGTGCGGTGACACAATCACGACACAGTGTTTATCTAACGTGTTTAATGAAGAGCTCAGGGAGGTGTTCATGGTCATCCAGGCATTTCTCCAGTTCTCCTACAAAGAAACTGACAGATAAAGATTGTTACTATCCCCTCGCCTCGTCCTTCACGCCATCATTTCCAGCCGACACTCGACTTACTCTCTGTGCCAGTCATAAATCTGGTGGATGTTCCCAAACACGATTTTGTCTTTTCCTTTCATGTCGTCTGGGACGCCCTTCTCCTCGATCCTCTTCATGAACCCCTGCAGTCAAAGTGTTGATAACTTTTGAACCCAAATGTACATTTCCTGATGCCCTTTGTTTAAATGGCAGGAGACCGCTGCACAGAATGATTCTGCAGAAGCACTCACCTCCACCACGATGCCCAGGTCTTTGACATAGTCCTTCTCTGTCTGAATCAGCTCGTTCAGAACAAACCTGTGTTAAAAAACAGCTAAGTTAACACAGAGCTCCTGTTCCTGCTGCAACAGAGGACTAGTGCCTTAGTGAATGCTTCACACTGTAAACATGGTTATTTCTTGAGGTTCCAACATCTGCCTCCATCTCACTCTCTCCTTAGGGCAGAGGTGTCCAACTCCAGGCCTCCAGAGCCGGTGTCCTACAGGTTTTAGATGTGTCCTTGGAGAACATCTAAAACATCATGTCTTGAAGTTCTCCAGAGGCCTGGGAGTGAACTAATTATTTGATTCAGGCGTGCAGGGTGTCCAGGGTGAGATCTAAAACCTGCAGGACACCGGCCCCAGGAGTTGGACACCCCTGCCTTAGGGTGAAGTGGAGACTGTAATCTACTCATTGCTGTCCCTCCCGGTCACTCCCACTCTAAGCATCTTCAGCTCCGCCCCCTATAGCTTCCACATGTTTTTTGTCACTACCATGTTGCAAAGTTTCACTTTCATTCTTGCTGCTATCCTGTCACAAATCACCCCTGACACTCATCTCCACCCGCCTCCAGCCTCTTCATCTCTTGTGCACTGTCTGTTACTTGGTTGACCCCCAGCTAAACTCATCCACCTTCAATACCTGGACTCTAAGATAAGATTGACAATTCTGTCTGTAGTAAGTTACACTGAACAGAATCGAGAGTCGATGCAGAAAAGAGCTGGCAGTGATGCCAACAGATATCGCAGTGATTAGGTCAGGTGGAGCATGAAGTGCTATGGTGGAGGTGGCTTGTGCATAGCATAGCATCTGTGGACCGGATCAAGCAGTACTGAGATCAGCTGAGCTATGGCTGTGCTTTTGTTGAACAAAGGCTACCCTCCATTTTCTAAATTCGAAGCAGTTCAAAGTAGAAGAAAGAGTCGCAGTACTTACATCCGTCCTCTCATAGCTTTTGCTCTCTGCTCCTGTTCAGGGTTGCGTGGCTGAACAGGAGTGGTTTGTTCAGGCGGACAGAGGGGGGTAAACCCCGGGTACACCCCTGGTTCTAGACTCTGCAGACATGAGAGGATCAGAGTTCAGGTGATTATGTCCCACTGATTTCTATCAATATCAGTAACGTTCAGCATACTCAGATGTTGAAGATGTAACAACTCCACATAATCAAACCACACAAACACGTGTGATGCCAGCAGAGGGCAGCAGGAGCTTCAAACATGCGCGCTAACAGCTGCTGTCTGTGAACACTGCAGCAGCAAACTGACACTTCTGCTTTGTTTCATTGCAAATCGTGTCTATTAGATGATAGCAGAGAGTAATCAGCTCAGCAGTAAATGTCTCTGCAAGTCTGTCTACGGAAACTCCACAGCACATACAGCATTTCATACATGCAGCAGTGAAACATTCAGAGACATGCTGGGGTCCAAAAGACACTTTTATTCTTTTATTCATTTTCCAGAAAGTTTCCTGAGATTAAAATCTGTTATTGAAGAAAGACGAGGCCAAGAAGGAACAACGTTAAAGCTTAAGCCAGCCTGTCCCAGGAGTCTCTCTACTCTGTGCCGCTCTCTCGGTTTGGATCTATTCCTCCTGTTTCTCATATTTGCCGTCTTACTATTTAGATTTTAATTGTGCACAGTTAGTGTGGAGCACCCACAATTTCCTTGTACACGTGCAATGACAATAGAGGGCTATTCTATTCTGTTCTATTCTATTCTATTGTAGAAATAGGGCAGCTTTAAAGGCCTTTCTTACTTGCTTCACTTGTGATGTCAACCTTTTATGTACAGTCTATGACAAAGACAAGTCCGGATGTTTCTGTTGTAGTACCAGGTCCACATGAACACACTGCCAGACTGTGGACCTCCATTTATCACAAACGAAAGCAGCTGAGAATGAACATGAATTTTTACCATCACTTGGTTAACAGACTACAAAGTGCTTCAAAGCTATGTTGCCAGAAGTATTCCCTCACCCATCCAACTCGCTGAACTCAGGTGTTCCAGTCTGTGCTGTGGCCACAGGTGTAGGAAAACAAGCACCTGGCGTCCAGACTGCCTCTGCCAACAGGAATGGTCGCTCTCAGGGGCTCAGTGAAGTGTACGCAGTCATGGTCGAGCACTACAGACCTCCAAACTTCATGTGAACTTCAGATAAGCTCAAGAACAGAGCATATAGAGCTTGATGGATTGGGTTTTCATGGCAGAGCATCCAAGCCTTACATGACCCAGTGCAATGCATCAGATGCAGTGGTGTAAAGCAGGCTGGACTCTAGAGCGGTGGAGACGTGTTCTGTGACTAATCACACCTCTGTCTACCATAAGAACAGCATACCAAGATGCTGTCATGCACACCGCTAAACCTTGTGGAAACCACTTTCTCAGAGTGTTCCCAGAGCGAGCTGAGGGCTGGAGGCCACCGACTCAGTCTTGCTGTCAGAGACAGTATAGTTTTCTAACTGGAGTCACATAAACCCCAGCAGGGTGAGCAGTCATCATATTAAACCCTGTGGATGTCACTCAAGTTCATACTTTTCATAACATAGTGTATTAGTGTTATTAGACAGCAGACAGGCTGGAGTGGTCGGCACATTGCGTGCCTTCACTGTGTGGACGTCACAAGTCATTTTAAAATGAACAAAGAAGAGCACCTGTTAGACCGTGCTAACTAACACACACTCACCATCTTGGTTTTAACCAGTTTCTCTATGGCGCTAACTAGCTCTGCAGCACTGGGCACCTCAGAGGAAGACTGCAGAGAGGTGAGCAAGGACGAAGACTGAGAGAGGACAGGGGGAACAGAAAGTATAGGTGTTTATTAAATATGAGAATGATAAGAAAGAAATACAGAGAAAACCAAAGAAACGAAGAGCAGGAAGGAGAGAAAATCTGTTAATCGGCAGAAGACAGCAGCTACAGATGGACACGCTCCAAGATAGGAGTGCTTGTGTGAGTGGGCGAATGAGGCATGTTGTATGTAGAACAGCGCTATATAAGAATCAGTCCGTTTACCAAACCCAGCCCCGTTTATTAGACAGCAGATCGAAGCAGACGAGCAGAACGTGGTTCAGCTGGTCACACAAAATCATCTGTTTTTATACTTTAAGCAGATCCAGCTGATCAGAGTAAACCATGAGTGTAAGTAACAGCATATTTCCCACAGGCAACACTTGTGTAATTACAGGCTGACCTAAGCCAGACCTACAGCAGCCTGTCTGGGAGCCTAACCTAAGGGAAAAACTCTGCTGGGCCGAATTACCTTGTCATCAGGATCTGATGGGTCGTTGATGATCTTCATACGGGGAGGCAGAGGGGTGTGGGCGTCTTCATCCTGCTCCTCCTCCCCACCACTCTGCATCCCAGACGTCTTAGACAGGATGTTGCCATCTCTGCTGATGACTCTCTGAGAGGAGACACACAGCATCAGCAGCTGGTTACGTACCACGTTACTGGTCCCACTGTGCCATCTATGAGCCACATATCTTTTCACTAATAAAACAATAAAGTGGCAGCTGTTCCTGGAGAGTTCAGCTCTCTATAAAACCAGTCTGACATCAAAGACAGAGCTTATTTCATTTGCAGAAGCAATGACGAATCATAGGCTCTCGTGCTTCATGGTTCGGGCTTTTAAATAAACCTCGTTAAGCAGTCGAAGCTTATTGTTTTTCCAAATCGATTTATTTCTGTGGATCCTTTCACGGTGACACTCAGTCACGTAGAGGCTCAGAAACACTGATGTTATCATATTTTTTGGCTAACACTGCGGATACAGGATAAAACGCATTCGTCCATCAGGGAGGGAGCCATGGCTGTGATCACGTTTGTCTGTGTGGGTGTTTTCGTGCGTAAGAGAAGGAAAAACTTTTCACACAAAAAGAGGAACCTCATCTATTTACCACCTGTTATGTGAATCATGTATATCTTAGGATAGCACCGACAGCAAAAGCTTTTTTGTCACATGCATTTCTGCCCCGGTTCATGACTTTCTGCAGTTTAAATAAATGACACTGTTGTGTTAGTGGAGTGTTACACCTCTCATCAGACAAAGTCAAACTTAAGACGAACAAAGTTTGAGAAAGTTTACTGAAACACGTGTGTCATATTTCAGGATAAATGCTCACACAGCTCTGCAGTCAGTTTGTGAGTGACAGGCCAATCAGGTGAAGCTGTACCTGTTTGCATCCCAGCACCATCACACGATCTCAGCACTGGGAATGTTCAGTGCTTCAGCAGCCACAGTGTTTGTAACACAGATCAGGAAACCACCCTCAGTGCTTACCTCACCAGTGACATCATCCTGCAGGGTAAGGTCAGGCTGACCCAGGTCGATGCTCTTCCTGATTTCCTCTTTTCCTGTTCCTGGCCCTGACAACAAGTCGCAGCCAGTCAGTCACAGAATCACTTTAACACTCAAACACACACAGATGTGAAGATGTGTCAGGCATTGTGCGCACGTCTTAGTTTTCCTCTCTGCGAGTGCCGTCAGCTGAACTGTGTCCTCTGCTGTCACAGACTTGTTCACAGCTTAAACCAGTTTCTCGTCACCAGCTGCAGCGGTTTTTCACCCATTCTGTGTTCATTTTCACCACTAATCAGTGGATTACTCCAACTTAACTTCTCCTCCCACAACACTACATTTGAGCTCGGGTTTTTGGACTTCGCTGTGTTTTCTGGTTGCTGGTCTTTAACTCCTTGTTTGGAGTCCGAGGGTCATTTTTACATTACTCTCCAAACATCCAGCAGCACCTTTTCAAAGTTCTTCAAACATTGTCATTTACAATTGATGCTATGGAAGCCCGTTTCCGCCACAAAAAAAAAGGATCCATAACTTACAATTTCGAGTTACTTTCTCGAAATTTCGAGTTAATGTGTCGAAATTTCAATTTATTAAACTCACAATTTTGAGAAAAGCAACTTGAAATTTCGAGTTAGCGCTGCCAATCAGTAATCTACGTGAATGACGTCATTTCCTCGTTACCCAGAAGCTGAAGCCCTCAGCTACAAATGCCACAGCTAAGCTACCGGTATTACATCCAGTCGTGAATGCACAGATTGCTGAGTGCTTTCAGCCTGGCTTCAAAAATGATAAAATCCTTGTGTTATTAGCTGAATCACATGGTGTTGCTATCAGCAAACGTACTCGCCAAAGCGCCAATTTGTTGGGATCCGTTTTTGAGTGCGCGTTCCTCTGCACCATATGCTTCCGGGTAACAAGAAAGCGACCTCATTCAGGTATATTTTTGATTGGCAGAGCTAACTCAAAATTTCGAGAAAATAACTCCAAATTTCGAGTTATGGATACTAGCTGTTTTGTTTTTATTTAGTGGTGGAAACGGGCTTCCATACGATGCAGCTGCGAGCATGACAACGTTAAAAATAACTGAAGGAACAAATGAAAGCAGCTTTAATGTAACTGAAACCGTGTTAGCAGGAAAGCTGCTGCAGTGTAATAACAAGCTAAAGGAGCTTCAGTGTGGAGAGTGGGGGTGTTTGCAGCACATTAACATGTCATCATGACCGTTTCTGCCCCTCTCACCTGGCTTCTTCTGTTTGTGATTAGGAAGTTTCTTAACAGAGCTGCCACTGAGGCGGCGGACCGGACTGGTCAGCCACTTCCTCAGAGTGTTCCCAGAGCGTTTGGGACCAGGAGAGCTGGACTGCAGGGAGCTGAGGGACGGCTGCGGCTGAAGGTTGGCCACCGATTCGGTCTTGCCGTCCGAGCCGCCAACAGAGTAGTTTTCTGAAAGGAGTCACACAACATATGATTTTTTTAAACACACACCATCTGTTATGTAACCTGTTGCTTTGACTTCAGGCTGTGTGCTCAACATACTAAAGTGATGTGTGGATTTAAGCTCTTCAACACTAATCAGTAAGTTTACACTGTAAACAACGTGACAGGGCCGTGCACTCGTATCAGAACATTTTTATTAGTCCTGTATCCAGGTAAACATCTCATTGAGATTAAAGCCTCGTTTCCGAGGGAGGCCTGGCATCGTGGCAGCAAAAGTAAACAAACAAACATACAAAGTCTTTCTTTGTCTGCAGAGTCGGTGTGTTTCTGGAAAAATATCAATCCTGCTCATCAATTTCTTTATGGTAAAAAAGAGGAACACCTGGTCCCACTCTGCACTCAGCGTATACAGCTGATAGGGAGAAGAGCCCAGCATCATCCTGCAGTACTGACATTAATCCAACCAACACATCAGGTCTGCCTAAACGTCCTGGTCTGTGTTTGCACCACGATCCACACGTCACATCACCTGACCCAAGACTACAGTCATGTGAAATTATTTCAAATACTTCTGACAGCTATAAATATCTGCTGTGATGGGGACAAACGTGCAGGCACAGGAAAGCCAAGCTCTGTGGCAACGGACGCACTCAGAGGTCCAGATGAGCGAGTCTGTCACAAACAAGCATCTGTGCAGCAGCTGCCATGTCGCACACACACACATGCACACACACACACGCACACACACACACATGCACACACACATGCACACACACACGCTCCCAGGTGGCACTCACACTCCTCCTTCCTTTGCTGTGGTGTCACATTAGTTTTCATTTTAATCGGTTTTTGTCATTTCTATCGCTCGATCCAACTCTTCGATTTGAGCATCGAGGGTGGGACGGGAGTCTAGGACAGTCGTCAGGGTCCACCCTCGGACAGGACAGCCATTTAACAACCATTCAGATTCACAACTAAAGGTAATGTAGCATCACCAGTTAACCCTGCATGTCTTTGGACTTCGAGAGGAAGCAGACACATGAGACACGGGGAGAGTGCAAATTTGCCTGGATTCAAACCCACAACCTTGTTGCTATGAGGTGAATATAAATGAATAAACGTACACATGGTCTTTTGGTTGTGCTTCCTGTCGTATTCATCTTGTACAGCCAGAAACATCAGACTGTGTGAATGACTTGAAGAATAAATAGCAGTCACGCGTCAGGAGTTGCTGCATCAGCTGCTCTCACACACACAGCTGGCAGCAATGGGTAGAGGCTGTATGTGCCAGATTCCCACAGGAGCTGAAGGAGGGTTAAAGGTCAGGGGTCTCCTGAGGTGTTCTGCTGTAGCATAGGAGCTAAGTTAAGAGATTGGAGGAAGAAAAACTCCTATCTGGTATTTGAATGTGTCATATTTATACACAAGCAGGCTGTTTCTGGGCTGCAGACGCTAAAACATGTGACAACATGTCACAATCACAGATATTACATCAGACCTCAGTACGACCAACAGCGTGCAACAGCGCACACTAACATACACACTGCTGTTGAGTGTACGGTTCAGTGAGCACTGTGGATCAGGCTGAATGAAACATTCAATCTATTTGTAGATCTGGATCAAAATAGTTATAGTTTGGAAACAGAAGGTTGGGTGTGACGTGGTCAAACATCCTCATACGTGCTAATGAAACCCAAGTTTCACTCTCAGAAGTGTTTGCTTCTCACAGCAGTACAACACACAGGGTGTGGTTGCACGATCTGATATCCTCGTGTTGGTGTTGTTCCCAGATCATCATAGTAAATGTTGCTCCAGGATCAACATTGCAAGTGACCAATCAGAATGTTGTGACGTCATACTTTTGCGACTTCGGGAAAAACCGGCGTAAAACAAAAAACTGTACTTAAGCTGCGAGAAACCGCCTCTGTCCGCCGATCAACGGACCCTGACCCTGACCCGTTAATAAACAGTAAGCAGAACTGATATTGTCCTTGCAACATTGGAATTTCAGAAATGCACGAATGGCTTGGCGCACAAAAGAATAACGTCACAACAATGTGATTGGTCACTTGCAATGTTGAACCTGGAACAACATTTTCATGATGGTCTGGGAACAACACCAACACGAGGATATCAGATCATCCGGGTGTGGTTAGCCAGCCAGCTGCTCACTAACCACAAAACACTGATTGCAGTTCACTTCACAGCCGTGGTGTCATCAGGAACAAAGGTGTTCTGGCCGTTACAGCGAGATATTTGAAAGCAGCTAAAGCCATCATGTTTATTTTACAGCAAACGTGACTACATTGCAGCTCTAACACAGTCCTGTGGGACAAAGATCTTCTTCCTGAAGTCACCCAGCGAGCAGAGACAGTGTGGGTTGGGGAGTGTGTACTGGAGGTTATTTAACTTGTTATTCGAGATAACTGTTAAACACAGGAGCCAAGGTCACCTGCTGCAGCGGGGCAGCTGTTTCTCTCTGATAGAAACGCGGCGGCGCTGGAACTTTGCTACGTTTATAGCTTTGGTCAGTGTGCGTGCACAAGCTCCACTCTGACCACTCATCACTGCTGTAGGATAACGAGCCCAAACGGTCACCTGACCTCGACCTCACTGAACAGTTAAGAGGACACTTAATGACATCACTCCAAGTGCTGTGGGGCAAAGTCAGTCATGTGTTTCTGAAGAGTCACAGCTCACCTCCTCACCTTTGTGTCTCAGCACAATCAGTGCTCGTCACCGGGTGACCTTAGCATGTGGTTAACCACAGAAACCTGTTATGGACTTGAGTGCACGCACACACACACACACACACACACACACACACACACACACACACACACACACACACACACACACACACACACACACACACACACACACACACACACACACACACACACACACACACACACACACCTCAGTGTGCTGCTGTCAGCTGAATAGTCAACAGGAACAGGTGGTAAAGGAGTATAACACACAGCAAACACACAGCAGCATGACAAAGAGAGGACAGATAAGCCTGCATTACAATTTATTCGGCATTTCCGTCCAGACTGTGTAAGATACAGCTAGACTGCTTCAGCTGTTTTTACATATAAAGCTGAGAACTTAAGGCCAGCTGAAGCAGAGATGTGCTAGTTGCTTAAATGCTAGAGCTCATCATGCACACTGATGTTTCTAAAGGAACAAGGTTACTCACACTGGTCATGTTTTGCTTGGACAATGATAAAGTAGAGCAGCGAGTGACAGGAAGGCAGAGCAACAATGGTGCCAAACCCCAAGCAGAAAGACTAACCAGTCTACCTTAATGTCTGAAGATATTTTCTATTATATAAAACACTTTATTTTATTATCACCCTAAAATGTCATCATACTCAAATATTCCCAGCCTAAAGTTTAGTTTTACGAACAAAACTCGAATTAGCCAGTGATTATAAATGATTAACAGCCCCAGTAAACCAGTAATAATACAGTTGGGCCAGCATTCGGGATAATGGTGGGGACTACACAGAGCTGTGGTGTCGTCCTGATGGCCAAAGTCAGGTGAGAACTCACAAGGAAGTCATTGTTCTACAGAGAGACAGAGTGACTACTGTTAAAATCCCCATCACTCACTATATTTAATCATAGTCTCACACAAACACACACCTCGGGTCCTCCCAGTACAGATTAAACGAGCTGAAGCAGCAGAACAAGGTTTCGGTTTCATTCTCTGCCTCACACTGTGCTAAACACCACACACATTCACACTGTGTCCATGAATGCTTCTATTGATACAAAAGTACTAAAACTCAGACCCATTACACACACACACACACACACACAAAGCATGTCTCCTGTTATTACTCCACTTCCTGTTTTCTCTTGCTGAGCAGAAACTTCACAAAAGCTGATGGCGTATGATTTAACAGCTGAGCAGTGTTGGGGAGTAACTGAGTACATGTGCCGCCGTTACGTATATAAAAATATGAGTAACTGTATTCTGTTACAGTTACCGCTTAAAAAGATGATATTCAGAATACAGTTACTTTGTTGAACTAAAGGGATTACACGGCGGTACTTTCCTGTTTCATAAGGCTATAGCCTCTATTTTTGGTAATTCCACGCCAGTGGAAACCCAAACAAAACACGCTACAGGCCCTAATGCCCGCGTCTCAATCCCGCGTCTCATAATGATGTGAAGAAATATTTTAAAAAAGATTTAATATGAAGGCAACAGGCAGAGTGTTACAGGCATCGCCCTAAAGCATGCAGGGCAGTGTAGTCCGTGCTGCAGGGAGGATGGACTGTCATACCAGTTATGTGTCTGTGAGCGAGGAGGGAGAGAAAGGAAAAGTACGAGCTGGAAGCATGTAAATATAATAATAACCACTGCAGCCAAACAGAGAGCCTGACGAGCCCAGCTGTAAGTAAGCTGTTAAGACTCGACTGTACGCTGTGTTCGTGTTTTCCTCTGAAACAATAAGCTCAGTTGCAGCAGCCTTTCAACGCCTCTCTCTGTCTCTCACTAGCAAAGTCGACCCACACAACAAAGTAAAGCTAGTTTTCAGCTACGAGCCCAACACGAACCCCACGTATCAGCCAGAGGTCTCTTTACTACGGTTCCCAGCCTGCGGCTCCACGACCTGCAGGCTGGGCCGTAGGGGTTTGGTTTTTAGTGGATCGGGTGGAAGTCCGAGACGGAGGGCCTGGCACGCCGATTCCCGGCTTCTGGAATCTTATCTTCAGTCTTATGGTGCTTTTGCACAGTATTTGAACCCCACTAATACTAATGTAGTCATCACCAGGAGCTGTTGCATAAAAACAGAAGAAAGAGACAAAAGTGTGCCATAGTTAGCAGTTAAAGTGGGCCGGTGTGGCACAGCACCAGAACGACTGCAGGTGTCCATCAGTTTCGGTTGTGGTAACTCAGCATCCAGCTAGCCGAGACTGGTGAGAATAAAGGGAATAAGATGTTTTCACAGGTTGTTTCAAATGCAATGTTTCTATCGGCTCAACAAACATCAGCAAACACACAAACTGCTTGTGTGCAGTTTGTCGTACAGCGTGTTGCAGCCACAGGTCCAGCTGCTGTATTTTAGAGAGCGCTAACTTCACTCAGAGATGGAGAAAGAGAAGAAAGACGCGACAGGAAGAAGAGAGCTTAGATTCAAAGGGAAGGATGCTCGGCGGGGTTTGACAGTCCTCATGTTTTTAAACCAGATATTGGGTTTGTACATGTGACATTATGATTTTACATAGGGCTGGGCGATATGACCCAAAATTCATATCTCGATATTTTTTAGCTGGATGGAGATATAAGATATATATCTCGATATATATTTTTTAAAGCCATAAAGTAAGAACAAAAAGAGAGTTCTTAGTCAAAGTTGTGTCCCAGATGTCACACAGGCACTTTTATTAACATAGAGCATAGATGTACATAAAATTTGCTCAAAAATAAATTATGAGCATTTATTAAATAATAATGCTCCATAAATAAAAGAAAACAATGTTGTTTTTGTGCATAACAAAAAGCTCACAATTGTGCAGTCAAAATGTAAACTAAAAGACGCTGAGCACAATAACAAAGACAGATTTCACAGCTGCTCTGTTCCCAACTTGTACTGCGTGACTGACAGCCTGGAGTTTGAAATCCGCTTCGCAACCACGTCTCTTACAGGTGCCATTTATGGTCCTTATACACAGTAGGGTACTATTACGTTGAAGCACAGTACGTATCACTCCGCGAGGCTCAGCCGTAATGCTCCGACAATCCATCAAGCGGTGCAGCTCCGTAGCTTAGCAAAGTCGTACTAAAACATTTGTGACAGATTGCTGAGCGCTGTGTACCACATAAAATCGGTTCGCGGACATCAAGCACAACCAGAATTCATACATAAGGCGCGCTGTCAACTTTTGAGAAAATGAAAGGATTTTAGTCCGTGCAGCACCTCTGGGCTGCATGGCGTTAGCGTGGTTAGCTCGTTAGCGTGGTTAGCTAGCTAACACGTTGACGCCGTCCAGCCCCACGCACGGGGCGATGCGCAGTAACTCGTTAACGGAGATTTGCCGTGTCCATCTTGTCGCTTCCTGCAGGTGAAGCGATGGGGGAGGAGGGGGAGTTGTGTTCAGTGAAGGAGAGGCGAGGCCGAGTAACGTAGAGACGAAAGTGGACGAAAGAGAGGCAAACTTGCGGCTCCACAAGTATAATTATAACGTAACATAGACTATATTGATATAAAAGATATTGTCACATCTTATATCTCGTATAAAAATATATCGATATTTTTTAAAAACTCGATATATCGCCCAGCTCTATTTTTACATATTGTAAAACAAACTACGGCAGACTAACTGTGTTGTGTAAAGGCTGCACTATGCAGGCAGTGCAGGATAAACAGGTCAGTTTGCTGTACTGATGGATTCAACTGATCTGAAATCTACTGGAGCTCTTAATAGAAACGACTTTGAGTTGCGTTTCTTTCTTTGAGCTGTTGAATTGCACTTTCAGCTCTTCCCTACTCGTTCTCTGTAAAGCAAAGTCACCCTTTCCAATGTAGCAACAGAAAAGAGGCATTTTTTATTTTCCTTCTTTTTCTCTGCTGATCCGAGTCGAGCTGAGAATATTCAGAAAAAGTTTGTATCGCTAACACATTAAGCTAACTGAACCGTCGAGGTTGGTAGAAACGTCCTTCAAAGAGCTACTTTTTACTTTGCTTTGAGGACATTTCAGAACATGTACTTGAATCAGTGCTTCAAATACAGAATATCTGTACTTTTGCCACCTCACATAGTTTGTGTGTTGCCTGTTCTACTCCCATCATGTGATTTTATCAATGACAGGAAGAGACACTAATCTGCAAAGACTTCATTCCTCTCATACCGCTCTCTAACCTGAACCCTTCTACAGACACAACTGCCACACTGACTGCTGCGTTCGATGTGAGTGAAATTCTGCAGCATTTAAGTGTCAAACACATTTGTGTTGTTTTACAACTTTATCCGGATTTTTCTTCGTCGTTGCACGATCAGGTTTTCTAAGACGGTCAAACTGCGAGTTTCTTGGCTGCAGAGCTGCAAAGATCGAGTGGTCAAAGCAGCAGCATTACACGACTGTACATCGCAGATAATTAAGTAAAGATCAGATCGATCCTCCCATAATGACTCAACAACATCTTTGTGTTGCATTAGACACTTTTACCCTGTCAGTGGAAATATCTACTGATTGACCGACAGCAGTACCATCAGCAGTGGAGCTCCACCCTTTCTTAAAATGAAGCAGCTAACGCAAAATCGTTTTCAGCCTTCTCAGTGAGAATGTGTCAAACGACAACATGCATGAAAGGAAAGCAGCATCACATCTGTCCAAACTGCACAATGTAGCGATTCATTTGTGACCAGCTGCTGACGTCAGACCAGTCTTTTTTGGCTCTGACAAACGGCACAGGACTGGAAATGCATATGTTTTGTACTGGAACACAGTCTGTGTCACAGCTACTAAAACACTGTCAAACTTTTTACCCACGTTGTTTGGGTCTTACACGCTGACAGCTCAGCTCAGGCTTTGTCAAACTGGATGAGCTGCACCAAAAGCATAAGTAGGACCAAAGGAGAACACAGTATCCAGCTTTGTTCAGCAGAAAAGCACCTCCTCCAAGATCGTAGCGACAGTCTGCAATGTCACTATCATCTGTACTCCTAATTTTAAAGACTCATTGGCCGAATGTGGCTGCAGCCATGTTTGCTTTTATTGAGCCCCAGATTTGATAAAGTGAAGATCTGTTAATGCTAGCAGGGTTGGTTGTAAAGCTGGCTCCAGAGACTGAGCAGGTGAATAAAACGTTAACATGTTGAAAACATCAAAGACAATGTTGCTTTTTTTACAGGTTTGTCAGTAAAATCATGTCTCAGTGAAAAAAGAGAAATAAAGCAGAAGCTCTGTGTGGTAAGCAAAGAGACTCTGATGCTCTTCACTGGAATTCAATTTCCATTTGATGTGTTTTACTACGAGTGTTTCTCGTCGTATCTGGGAGCACGATAAGCCCACAACAGATCCTTCACTTCAGTTTGCTGCTCACGCTCTGAAAACATGGAATTCAAAAAATCTGTCTACCGTCACTACTCAGTCATCTCTGTCACCTCCATTTGAACCAGATATCTACTCTTTCATCTCATTTCAAATGTATGAATAAAGTCAAAGTAGAGTCAGCTGTGTTTGCATCATCGATGAGACAAACCCATGAAACAGACGAAGCGAGGCTTCAGCTTCAGGTTGGACGAGACCGAAAACATCGAATCTCAGCTGATGAAGCAGCATAATGTTGCCTCTGTCCATTATCTCTGCTCAGAGACTGTGTGTGTGTGTGTGTGTGTGTGTGTGTGTGTGTGTGCGTGTGTGTGTGCGTGTGCGTGTGTGTGCGTGTGTGTGCGTGCGTGCGTGCGTGCGTGCGTGCGTGCGTGCGTGCGTGTGTGTGTGTGTGCGTGTGTGTGTGCGTGTGTGTGTGCGTGTGTGTGTGTGTGCGTGTGTGTGTGTGTGTGCGTGTGTGCGTGTGTGTGTGTGCGTGCGTGCGTGTGCGTGCGTGCGTGTGCGTGTGTGTGTGTGTGTGCGTGTGTGTGTGTGCGTGTGTGTGTGTGCGTGTGTGTGTGTGTGTGTGTCCCTGAGGATCAGAGTCGTTTCCTGCTCATTTTCAGGTTTAATGGCCAAAGGACAGGACGCAGGATCACTTTAAGACCCCAGAAGTCAATTATTTAGTATTTCCACAGTGAATGAGGAAGTGTCTCTGTGTGCATGTGCCTGTGTGTCTCAAAAAAAGGACGGCATAGGAGTTTCCCATTTCCTTACAAGAGATGAGACAGTTTTCAGACTCTGGTGTCCTCAACAGTTAAACTGAGACACGGGGCCCTCTGCAGCCGCTGAGACGGCCTGGACCGTGGACCGCAGAGCTGCGCGTCTCTGGGATCTAATGCGCCCGTATTATTTGAGTGGCATGTATAAACCTGTTAAAATAATGAACTGGAACTAGTGTGACCAGTTCGGCTGCATGCCAATCGGTGCACTCTACACAGTTTTTAACATGAAACTCAAAGACTTGTTAGGCCAAAGTCCACAGTGTGTCCTCATGCACGCACACACACACGCACGCACACAGTGCAGCGACACACTGATTGCTCAATCGAACACTTGACTTTCCAGACAGAGAAGAAAGAAAGTGGCCTTTCACACTCTGCCTGGCTGACACACGGCTTCCTTTTGCACTCTTCATTTTCAATTCAAATCAGTTTCCAAAAAGACTAATTTCCATCATCTGTCCACAGGACGGACTTATTCAGTCACTCAAATCTGTCAAAATCAACTAATCTGTCTCTCACACACACACGCACGCACGCACATAGAAAACACGAGCCAGTGTTCAGTGAGCCTCACAGAAGTCCAGTGTTGTGTGTCTGTGTCGCACCTGTGCCGTTGTAGCAGCAGCAGCGGGAGAGGACCCATCCACAGCAACGGCCGACTCTCTTCATTCTTGCTCACACACACATCCTACACTCACACACAACCTCAGACACACCTCCCTTCAGTACGTCCGACTCGGTCGCTAACCAGTTCGTCAGCTTGTTCCTGGGCTGAGTGTGAATTTCAAGAGTTTCGAGTCCTCACTGCCCAGATTCAGCAAAGAGAGAGAGTTTTAGTAATGTGGGAGGAGGAGATGGGGGAGGAGCACATTCTCTGTCTCTCTCTCTCAGGCAAAGTTGTTCAGTTTCTCCCTCTACCTCCCCTCCCCACGCGCTTCGGCTCAAAGGAATACGAGTCCCTGTTAATTATTTGAGCGGGCACCTTCCTCGTTGTGGAGGGCAGGACTGCACAAAGACACGGGAGTGTGTTTGATTCAACAATGTAGCAAAAACGTCTCTTTGCATTTAAAAAGACGAGACGGCTGCCTGGTATGTGAACATTCACCAGCAGCAAACAACATGTCCTGTACCTGAGTGACAGCAAAAGTTCCACTGACTCCTGACGTCTCAGTGCCTACAGTGTGGGAGTGTGTCCACTGACAGCACTCATCAGAACTGCAGAGGCTGCTGGCACAGCTAGAGCCAAGCAACTTTATTATTAAAATTAACTTGCATTTATTTTCTGATCTTCCTTAGTGGGTCCTCTGCATCTGAACGAGCAGAGGACTGTAAACAGCTTCCTGCTGTGTGTGCACTGCAGCAGCAGGTAAGCACGCGCACTTAGCCTAGATAACGTGCTTTCACCAGCACCTTTTCCCTGCAGTGTCCCATTTTGTTCATCTTGTATATCTACTGTCGCTACGCAGCAAAAAGCAAAGAGAATGGAACGATGCTGCAGTAAAGTGCCAGTTAATTATTTTCAAAAAGCTTTCAGAAAATGGAGATAATCAAGACAACGTGACACAGATATAAACTAATGTTCCCACGCTCTGTGTGTGACAGGACGACACGTTCATGAATGCTGTAAAATCTTAGGTACCTTAGACATTCAGTGTTCTTAAGGGAAAAATTAGTTCTCAGGAGAACTCAGTGTTTAAGATCAGTTCAAGGAATTTTCCAGGAATGGAGGAGTGCCCCAAAACCGTCTCTAATGTGATGCGTCGCAGCTCTCAGGTCCTCTGATGTCCAGCAGGTCTGACTTTCAGTTCAGTTAACATTAAACCCACACTTTCTTCACAGTCTTTCAGAGGACAAGGAGACCTACTTTACAGAGCAGTCACAAGACTCGAGACACACAGAGGGAAGCTTGAAACAGCTCGGCGGGACTTAAACGGGTTAATGAGCAGTTTTGACTGATTTATTAACAAACTGACGATTGTTAATGACAAACCCATCAGCTTGTGGCTGCCTTTAATTATCCTATTGTGTAAGCAGACAGGTTCAGTCACATGATACAGGAGGAGTCTGCATTGGAGGCTGATGATATATTTGTCTGGACCTACTCTGGAAAAGTCAGCCCCACCGTCCGGGATGGGAGCGCCTCCTAAATGTGCTATATTTCCATGTGTAGCGGCTGCAGTTGGCCAATTTGCATCGCTCCGCACAAATACAAAGCGCCCTTGTCATTTTCTCGAAAGCAGGAAACACTGTGGCTGCAGCAGGCAAATCAGCTGATTCTGTGTCTGTGTGAGTGCAAGTGAGACAACAGTGCAGAGCTAAGCTCCTCCGTGGTGTCCGCGAAGCTGGAAACAGACCGTCAGGAAGGACGATATAGAAGGAAACCAAAGTGCTGTGACTCAGTGCATTACTCCCATTTCTCCTCAGCACACACAGAGATGACCTGGGACAGATGCAGGAAGAAGGCATTCCAGCAGCTCCACTGCTCCCCCTGTAGGACACACATCAGACTGCAGGTGGAAGGATGGAAAGCTGCACCGACAGGATGCACAGGAGAGCTTCTTCAAATTTTGATGTTGCGTCCCACGGCTCACAGAATTTCACCGTCTTTGTTCTTGGCAAAGTTAATGGGATCATTTCATCATTCACATTATCAGTCATCTCATCTCTGTCAGACATTACTGCTCAAGTTCACAGCAGAGACAACAGGCAGGCTGCCACTGTGGGTTACAGCAGGACAGAACAGATGTTTGCTTCGCTTTCAGAGCCGTTACACATGCAGGATCATCCTGGATCATAAACGCACACACTCCAAATTCAGACATGGCAGTAAGAGAGAAATGAAGAGCAGCATTTTGGAACGCGTTTGAATTACACTCACAGTCAGTGAGCACACTTCCCCAAACGGGGGAAACACCAGAGTGACTTTCCAAAACTAACAGCCACACTTTCCACGTTCCCTCCATGTGCTCGGGCTGTGTGACAGCCTTCTGTGAGAGCCACACCTCAGTATGACTAATGCCCTCATCTCACCAGCAGAGGTCAGCACAGACCAGCTGTGCCTCTGTCAGCCTGGTTAAATATAAAGACCAGTGAAGAAGATAACATGTCATTGTTTGAAATTTACTTTATGTTCTTTCCTTTTGCCACAGTGTTGCCAGGACTCCCATATAAAGTTACCAAAACAAAAACAGTGCATAAAGACATGCAAGAGATTAAGAATTGAGGATAAGTAGGAGATTTAAGGCTGCTTAGAAGCTGATCACCCTATAGTGCATATTTAATGACAGATTTTTATCCTTCGTCTTGGTTCCTCCTCAAAAAGCATTGAATACGAAGATATGTGACTCGTCTTCCTACCTTTCCCTGAACTGAAGAAACAGTCCATCTCCACACTAGAACGTGAGTGGGAAACACAGAGGACAGACGTGGGAACCAGTCCCTCCTGCGGTGGGCTGCGGTCAGTGGTTCGGACTAGACACCATCCGGGCCGCTCACTGGGCCGCTCCAACAGCTCCACTGTCTGACCTGGAAGGTGGAGAAGATAAAAACTATACTACAAGGTATGGAAGACAGGTTTGAATACTAAATGTTAAAGAAAACAGAAACTTGGATTTAGCTCAACCTAAAAGATGGATGAAGCCTCCACATCTGAAGACTGAAGCAGTGGTTGGCGTTTAAGGCCTTCATCTCTGGTTTTAAGTGTCACTGAATAAAGGATGAAGTTTATTTTTTCACTGATGGTCGGACTAAAATAAAAGAGTCTCCTAAACCACACAGCTGTTTCCTTTACATATTAAAATAACTGCCCAGAGCTTTCACCACAGTGAATCTGAATAACAGACTCGCGTCCCAGGAAGAGCTCATTAGGAAATGTGTTATGTGGACCTGTGTGTGTTGTATATAAAGTTTGTCCTTTAAGACACGTGAGCTCTGAGTGTGGGGGATTAAATCTATGTATGAATAAAACACACCTGTGCTGACAGACATCTCTGTGCCGCATCCTGCTGCAAAGTCCTGGAGAACGACAGTCAGCTCACATCCACCGGAGAGCTGCAAACAGACGACACGTGTCACACGTCAGATCATCAGCAGTTTAACAGTCGAGCTTCAAACTGAGCTGTGTTCAAAACACACGTTCTGTGCACAGTTTTCACTTTCAGGCATCTTATCTGCATTTAAGCTTCTGAAGAATCCGCTGCTGGTGTCAGAGAAAGAGAAATGTAATCCAACCCTGAGCCAGGACCAGCATCAATCCCTGTTTACACCATAAACAGCAAGAGGAACTGGAATTCAGGAAAAACAGGAAAAACCAGGACAACCACATCCAGTCCTGATCTTTCTTCTTTACATGCAGAGAGAAAGTCATGCAAGTTCCAGGCTAGCATCAGTTTCTGGTGTTAGAAAAGGGAAGGTTCTCCTTCCTGTGTATTATTGTGGAATAGACGGCGCAGAATGTGCACAAAGTCAGGAACAAGGTGCCACAGTCTGGCAGAGGCAGACTGTGGGGGGTGAAGAAGCTGGACCCAACACACGCAAAATAACAAGACGTAATATTAACTGAAAACGAGCCGTTTATTGAGGCTGATCTTAGCAAAGAAAAACTCACTCCGAACCTAAACTGGGCGAGCCAAACATAACAAAACATGAACACAGAGGCCTGGCATGGACACAAGGTGGGACACAGATGCTCGGACCAGGCATGAATGAACACACACAGACCAACAGCACACAGGAGGTGAAGGGGAAGTGGAAACACATGGGGAAAACAGCTGACACAAATCAACATAATGACATCACAGTAGAAGAGTAAAACTAAACACAACGAACACAGGAACACGTGACCTCTTCAAAATAAAACAGGAAACATAATGAGACAACATGAAACACAGGGGAGACTTAATACTGATCGTGACACAAGGTCAGAGAACTGCTCTGTGTAAAAACCTGAACCAAGGTTGTTCTCGTTAAAAGTCAAAGACCAGCTGTGCACTCATAGAATGAACTGAAATCAAATTAAACACATTTGTTTAGTTTCTGTTGTTTGTAGAGACCAACTAAACTAAAGTGGACTGAAACAAAACCTCAAAATGAAATAAGACTAAAAGCAGCGACCTGGATGAACTGGACCAAACTGTGCGATGACTCACTGATACACTCAGTGTATCATAACTGTGTGAGCAAATTCTGCATCAACTACCAACGTCACGCAATGGTTGTGTTATCAAAGTTAATAAATAACAGCAAAGTCATCCACAATTGGAGCCATAAAGTGTTCCCGAACCAGATTATTGCAGCGGCTTCATGAAGCTGACGTCGTGCTGCAACAAACCATAAATGGAAGACGAACTGCTCCTCGATTAAACGTCCGCTGCTGAACTGAAACCTGCTCATTCACAGACAGCTAGAAACAATCTAATCACTGCCAGAACTTAGTGACACTGTCATTAGTCATATACTTCAAGGTGGCGAAACTCATCATTAAGAGTACGGGCGAGGAAAATGTTAGCTTTATGAGGAAAGTTGGGGAATATGTGACTCCTTAAAACTTTACAAGGTTAAATGGACTTGACTGCTACTCAGATGGATCCACTTTCAGGTTTCTGGGCTGATCTCACCTGGACCCACATCATCACCACCCTGGTTGCACTTCCTCCGTGTACTGAGGGACAACAACCTGCACCAGTAGCTGGTGCTGGTCCTGCACAGAGGGTAACTAGCACCACCCAGAACATCAGCGTCTGCCCTCTGCCACCCCTGGAACATAATACATACACAATCCTTTTGCTGTATCCCGTCTCTGGTATTCATGCTTGATGTCCTGCTGTTTCTATTCCTGCACAGCTGGTTTTGTTGTACATGCACAATGACAATCAAAGGCTTTTCTACTCTATTCTGTTCTGTTACACTGAACTCAACACATCACCTTATCCTGCTGCGCATACTTGGACATACAGATGGAGGAGCTGAAGCTCGAGGCGCTAAAATTCTACATTTTCAGAAAAGTAACATGAACTTTTTAAATGAACTGGTAAAGTTTCACTATTCACTGACATCTTTACAATATTCAAGCGAGTGTTTTCTGCTGCTCGTCACCTCGTCTGCTTTGGAAAATGTCAGGGACCGTGTGCTAATGTGAGCAAGCAGCTGGGATAAATATCTCCTAGCAACAAGGACCCTGTTTCTATAACCGTACAGGTGAATTTATACCTGACAGATGGTCTCTCACACACACACACACACACACACACACACACTCTCTCTCTCAGGTTTAAGGCTATGATCATACTTGAACAATGTTATTTGCTCCAGCCTGACACTTGTCACATAGGAGCTGGAAGTGAGGTTTACAACTGAGTTTAATCAGAGACCAGCAGGAACTGGAGATTTTATGTGTTAGAAATAAAAAAGATGCTTTTGCATCACTTTGTTTTGCACATTTAATGTCAACTTAAAGTTAAAATTTGCCCCTCAGTCATGCATGAGTGAAAAACGTGTGAAATAAAGGATTAAGTTCATGTCTTACAGTGTTGCAGCTTTTCTGTTGGTTTTGGAAGTCCCTCGGTTTTACTCTCAGTCTTAGACGTCTGTCTGACAATACAAACTATATATATAAACATCATCAAATACTAACAATTGAGTGTTCTCATCCAGTAGCAGCAATGAAAAAAGTCTGTGTTTAGCGTGTGCCTTCATCGCTGATGCTGTCTGTCATATGACCTCTCCCTGTGCGCTGAATACGCACATGCACGCGCCAGCTTGTGATGATCATATGTTCAAGAAGAGGAAGACGGCGTTAAAGCGACGAGCAAAACAAATGGAACCTGTTGTGTGTAAACAGGAAACTTTCACCACATTCATCAGGACACTGAAGACTTTCTTTCTTACGTCAGCAGCAGCTGAGCAGCAGTCAAACATGAGAGCAGCTGCTGGGTCCTTCACAGATACCTTTCCTAGCTTAAGCCCGACAGAGTTGTTGAACATTTAGGACTAAATGTGCTGTTAATAAAACAAAAAATATCTTAAAGGTAGAAATGAAGATTGGTTCCCTTTATAATCAAACCAGTCCGAAACACTGAACACACCACGGTCCCGCCCCCCCCGCTGCTCGACTGTCCCAGGAGTCGTCCTGGTCAGCACTGATCAAATCTGGGTTTCCCCTTCTGAAAACAGCCCAGCACATACAAGCAGTCGTTTTTGTCTTTTTTCATTCTAAAAAATTACTTTCAGGCCACCAAGCGAATGTCTGTTAAACAATGACAGTGGATTGAACAGGTTGTTTTCTACAGCAGGAAATACTCACTGTTAATGCTCGTTTACGGCATCAACAGTAAAACTGAAAAGGAGGGTGAAAAATGAAAAAGCAAACAAACAATAAATCATTTTAAAAAGCAGGCTGCTGTTTTTGAGATCATACGACTTGAATTCGTCTCAGACGTGAGTTTCTGTGAAGGTGTCAGTGCTGCAGCAGCTTCCAGGTGCTGATGAGAACTGAATCACACAGACCAAGAAGAGTGACACTGACATCTAACATATGGGCAAAGATTCTGGACCACTAATCCCATCTCCAAGGAATCACTTATGAACCTCATATGCAACTTATTAGATTTACTGAAACATCCTTAAACTGCAGCACAGAGCAGTCAAGCTGGAGCTGCTGAGCAAACTCAGCTGATCCAAACATACTCGTGCAACACTGTGTTTGCGCAGCAGCCTGCAGATATATGCATTTCAGACACACACCTTGCTAAGACGCTTCACTACACAGTTTGTTCCAGGAGTGGAAGCTGTGAGCAATCCCGAGCGCCAGACTGCAGGCAGCAAGCACACGTCTACGTCAGCAAAGCTCTGAGCAGGCATGTGCACGTCCAAGGCTGAGGTCTGAACACCAGGGTGCACTCTGCTGGTAATTTGTCCTCATAAACTCTGGAAATGTATTTAGTCGTCTTTTCGTTTTTATACGGCGAGTAAGTCGGTGCTGAAGTTGTAACTTTTAGGGTCTGAAACAGCAGCTCCCACTTGATCCACAGCTGAGACAAATGAAGTGACCCCTCACTTCTCTGTTTGATTATTCATAGATTTCTGTAAGCGTCACACTGATCTGTGCCGAATGGAAAACTAAGTCCAGAGGCGATGCAATTTCATGGAAACAGACAAAGCAAGTGTTATCATCACTGTCATTCCATGAAATGTGCATCAAACACTAATATATTCACACAAGTGTTTAATGAACATGCAGAATACTACACTGTTCCTGAAATGTGGAGACCAGCACCGCGGGGCAGCTGCTGTTGTGATTTAGAGCTACAGATTACAGATGCAGTCCTGGCACGCTGCTTTTCTTTATATAAGGAACCACGTTTGCATCGGGGTGTCGCAAGAGAGAAGCCTGACCCACAGCAAACAGAAAACACAACAAAGGGAGGAGGAACATTTCACAAGCAAAACTGTCCAAGGAGGAAGGTGGAGCAGCAGCTTTGTGTCCACTTGGATGGTTAGACTGATTAAACACCTCAAGCTGACAGGATGAGATTCAAACATAATTACCAAACTTGCTAGCATGCCCCGACAATTAGTGTCTGCTTGTTTACCTCCTCGACACAGTTTGAATAATGACCAGAGACAAATTGTGTGGGCTGAACCACAAGTGACAAGTCGGGCGGAGGACGTTCTGTGCTGGGACGGCCGCTTACTTAAAGCAGAAGAAACAGTCTGATTGGCTCGTTTTGTCAGGACCAGACACAGTTTAAACAAGCACACATTAGACACTCAAATCACCACTGAAATCTCCAACTGGCCAAGGTGGTGTTGTGGAAGCAGAACCGCATCACTGAAACCAGCAGGACCAGTCAACCATTGTACTGGCAGCTGTAAACAAACAGGAAAACCAGCCTGAAACGTTTTCGTCCCCGTCCTGGCTCCCACACGCGGTCGTCATATTTCCAAAAAAGAAAAGAAAAATGTTTTGATGCATTTCTTTGGCTTTCGTTGCTGTGCTGAACCATGAAACCAGAGTTCATACCAAACCTCGCCTGTTATTTACTGTTCCAGCACTGTGCAGTGAGGACACATCAGCGTGACCGAGTGTGGCAGCGCACTGAGTCAGGACGTTAAAATAGTCACTTCTTCCCTCTCTAAACAGCAGTTTAGCACAGATGTAGTTAAGAAGTTAAATAAGGGACTGAGCCCACGAGTGTGTTTACACTGTTTATTCTGAGCCACTGGTCTGCACACAATCAGTCTGGACGCTCACTTTTTTATTTATCCTGTCTCCACGTAGCAGCTAATGGTCCATTTCCTCCCCGTCAGCCTGCCGCACAAACACTCACACACCCTGTTTAACCATTAATCTCCCTCCTTACACATATTCGCTTCTGCAGTGAACCTTTACAACACTAAGTGAAAGTGAGCAGGACCCTCTGAACCTGCTCATACAATCGGCTACACATTCAAGCTGCAGGACTTGCAGGACGCAGCGTGTCCACGCTACAATAATGAAGGAAGAACAGACGAGGAAAAGAAGTCGCTGCAGAAGTGCCCCTCTCCATAGAGCCCCGTGTTAAACTGTCAGAACTGTGACTAATCCATGTGGACACTACTAATGAGATGATAACAAGATTAGCAACAGAAGAAGAAGAAGTGTTATTGATGTAGGCCAGTTTATCGACAGACACACACACACTGCTAGCCGGAGTCAGTGATCTAGTCCTCTCAGGTATTTAAGCAGTCAGCTAATAAAAGCTTCAGTGACACCACTGTGGCTTTGTCCATCATTTATATACAGTCTGTAGCATTAGCGCTCCCCACAGCAGCTTTTTCCACCTGCATCACAAACATGCAGGTGGGGAAAACAGCAAAACCAGCTCTGCACACAGAAAATGACCCTAACCAGTCTGCACTGTAACTGCATCCTGACTCAGACGGTGCAAAGTTAAACACTTGAGCAGAAGCTGCCAGAGCTGCTCTCAGGCGCAGGGTGACAGTGCAGCAGCAGGATGATCACAGTGTTCACTCTGACCAGGACAATGACCTCGTCCAGCTCCTTGTACTCACTCTGCTGCTGTCTTTGAAGAGTTTAAAGTTCATCCACTTTGGCATGTCGACCTCTGCTCGTGCGTCTCCCTCTGACTCTGTCGCTCTCGCCGTCTTCAACAACTCCCTCACTTGTGTCTGTGAACACGCCCTCTCTCTCTCTCTCTCTCTCTCTAGACAGCCATAGCTTTGTGCTTGATGGGAATGCCACTCAGCTTGGGTGTGTGTCTGTGTGTGTGTGTGTCTGTGTGTGTGTGTGTGTGTGTGTGTGTGTGTGTCACTGCATTCACATTTCTCCACTTTCTGTAATCTAGTGAAGCAGTAAAATAGTCAGTTGCAGGACTTGTAGTGCGTGTGTGTGTGTGTGTGTGTGTGTGTGTGTGCCCGTGCGTGCGTGCATGCGTGTGTGTGTGTGGGGAGTGGTTAGAGAGCACATGCAGATGAGTGTGTGACACCACAGTCATATGATCAGCAGATGGCTGCTGTGAGGCTTCGGTCTGAGTGTGAATGCATTCGATTCATGAGAACACGTGTAAACAGTTGCTGCTGAGGAAGGACGTCCTCACCAAGTGATCCGGTCCAACTTTTATAGACATTTTATACATTTACAATCTTATATTTTGATTATATATTAAAATAGTCCAGACACATTTCTAGACGTGTCTGGACGTACTGATAGTACCAGTGAGTGTCTTCATGGACTGGTGCAGTCATGCTGGGACAGGAAGGGGCATTCCCAAACACTCCTCCCAAAGCTGGGAGCATCACATTGTCTGAACTGGATTGTAAGAGTTGCTTTCAGTGGAGCTGAGGGCCAAGCATAGTGCTGGTGTGCTTTAGATCACTGCATCTGAGAGCTGGTATGGAAATCTTGGATGCAGCTGCTCAGCCACAGAGACCCAGTCCATGGAGCTCTCTGCACACCGCCCTCAAGCTTCTCTGAAGCCTGGAGGTTACGAGTCTGCAGAAGGTCAGATCTCTGAGCACTATGCACCTCAGCGCCCACTGACCATGATTTTACGCAGCCAATCACTTTGTGGTTGAAATGGTGTCATTCTCAGTCCAGTCCACTTTGTTATAATACCAGTTACAGTTAACTGTGGAGTATTTAGTCGAGTTGTTGCACAGGTTGCATCCTGGCTCGGTACCACACTGGCATTCACTGAGCTCCTGAGAGTGACCTGTGTAATTGTGAAGTGTAATTTTACTTGTGGCACTCCAGACACTGGAGATCATAGCTAGCAGCTATGCAGTGAGCTGTATGCTAGTATGCCTCCATGCTCACTATTGTCTCCATTACTATTGTCACTGCTATTATTAAGCGGCCCGTCCAACTGTTGTTTGGGTCTTCATGCAGCGTACATGGATCAAAGACAGGAGGATTCTGCTCTGAGGGGTTTGTGTCGTAGGCACTGATTGGTTCACCGCCAAGGCGTACACTTCCTATGATAACCCAGCCCAGGTCAAATCTCCCGGCATCAGGCGGTCGTGAGGGTTGTTGTTCTGTCAGTGGATTTTATGTACGCTGATATATTCATCTCTGCATGTGCAGACTGCGAGGACGCATTACTGCGCCTGGCTTAGAAATGAGAACCATGTTCAATTAAAGTAAAAGTTCAGGATAAAAACGTGTCTTCACTGCTCTGACAGCGGAGCAGTGAAGACCAAGTCATCAGCCGCTGGAACAATGCTTTAAATAACTAAACCACAGTGACTCACTATATCAAAGCAACATCACAGAACGACTCCAGAGACTGACTTATATACCACGACGTTAGAGATGACCTCGCTCAAACTAGATACATGTAACTCAGATAACCAAGTTAAAATGAATAAAATGACCGTTTCACAACTAAATCGATGTAAGAAAGAAATCAGCTCAGTTTATGGATAAAAGGAAAAAAATAATCATGACTATTGTTTGCAAACCTACAATTTCCAACCTTAGATTTGTGACACTGACAGTTTGTCAGAACTAAACGACGCAGCCATTTGCGATACTTACAAGAGGCTGCTTAGACCCATGAGAAGTGCCTTTTAAATGAGCCATAGAAGAAGAAACCCAGCTTACCACAGGAAGTTAAAAACTACTGTCATGATGCCATCACATCAAACTGGTGAGGCTGTGTTTAACCAACAAAGACAGTGTGGCTGTGTTAAACTGTGGTTTGGGCTGCCTTTGTCTTCATTTAAAACAAAGAGCATAAATATGACAGAGCAATCCCTTACAAGCTTCCATACATGATGAGGGAGTGACAGACCCATGGTGTAGGTGTCACAGGAACAACAAGGAGCCAAGCTGTCCTAAGAGAACCCTGACAGGCCCCCTCCACCTCAGTTAATCTGTCAGTGTGAACGTACGTGCCAGTTTGTTGTTATGTGTTTAAACTAATCTGGTGGCAAAAGGAAAGTTTGAAGCCTAATCTTAAAGCAGAGATCGTGTCCGTGTCCCAAAGCGTCAGCTGTTTCCACACAAGTCTGAAAGTTGGAGGCTCTGCTACTCTAGGAACCACAAATACATCGACAGCGTGAGAGCGAGGTGCTCTGTTGTGGTAATATGAGGTCTTTAAGATAACACGGCCCTGATCATTCAAGACAATGGACAAGTCAGATTTAAATCCTTTCCAGATTCAACAGGGAGCCAGAGAAAGAAGCCGAAACAGGAGAAATAGGCTCTCTCTTTAGTCCCTTTCAGTACTGTTATATACTTTTATGGAATTTTTCTAGCACTTTACAACCCTGAGCAGCCTGTGCTTGGGCGAGGCTTTCACGTGTCCTGTACCCACACTGATAATGGGTCCCATTCATCAAAAAAAATTGCATAAAAAGCTTAATATCTCAAAAAGTATGAAAGTTATCAGCACCAAAAGATATAGCTGGCGTTAGCAGAATGAGCAGAACAGCTTAAAGTTGGTGAAAATCGGATAAAAACTGAGGGAGTAGTGAAGCGGCAAAGAAACGGAGCAACTAGAATAAGGTAGAAGAATAACGAGAAACAGGAACACAACAGTGTGATTGGCTCACGGCAGCAGTGACTCAACTCTTGCTGACATCATTTTAAGATTGTAATAACAGACTTTGGAAACCCCAGTGTTTCCGTTTTTATTGAATAGTATCCCGTTTGTCTCACTGCACTCTGAAATGAAAGCACAGCACAAATAAACACCTGCAGTTAAAAAAGAAACTACGGAATAAATTTAGATTTCATTTTAGACCAAACCGTATTCTAACCTTTGACTCATCAGTAGCACCTTTGGCAGATAAGAGCTGAACACAGCCGAGGCTTCTGTCTACAACAGACATCAGATCTTCTCCCACATCTGTAGCAGAAGTTCCCATAAACGTGGACCTCGTAGGCTGCTTTGCTTTCCCTCTTCTGTCCAGTTCAAACCAGCTCGATGGGGTTTCAGTCTGGAGGCTGTGCTGGACACTCCACGTTTGCAAGCTCACAATCTTGTTCTTGTTCCTGAGGTAGTTCTGGCACAGCTTGGACTGATGGTTTGGGTCATTATCTTGCTGTAGGATGAACCCCCGACCAACTGGGTGCATACCAGAGGGTGCTGCATGGTGCTTCATGGTGCTGTGGTAGCTGTTTAGGTTCAGTCACTGACCCTGGATCAGCAAACAGCCCCAGACCATCACCCTTCCTCCTCCATGTTTGACGTTGATGCCACACACTGTGGAACCGTCCTTTCACCTTCTTGACGCCGTACAAAGATCCTGCACGATGAACGAAAGATTTCAAGTTTTGATTCATCAGTCCATAAAACCTTCAGTAGTCCAGTGTGGCTGTCTTAACAAGCCTCTTTGTTTTATTCTGGCGTCTGGCTTTCTTGCTGCAGCTTGAAGTCTTCACAGCTGAGACTTTCTCACTACGACCACTATGAAGCTGCTTGAAGCTGTTGTCCTGTGAGCCGCCGTCACACAGCTGCTAACTCTCAGAAACTTGTATGTAAGTGCAAAGCCTGATCAGCTTATTTGCCGAAATCAATTAACTTAAAAATGTCTGTGACAGTTTGCTGAAGTGTTTACAGACTGCACACAGCCGCCTGCTGCCAACGATCAGTCAGGTTTGAGGCGTACATGAGAGTGAAAATCCAATACCACACGGTAGAGTTACCAACCCTCTACATAGAGCAGTGTTTCCCAACCTTTTAGAGCCACAGCACATAGGAAATTCACACATCACCAAACAAAAATGTCCCAAAAAGCAAACTGGTCCCTGCCTTTGTCTTTGTCCCCTGAATTGGTCCCTGCGCAGCAGGCAAAGCGGGATTGGCTCGGTTTGTCCCCAGTTACCTTTCTTCCCTTCTTCTGACCACTACTCATGCTGGGCCTTCATCTGGGTTGGAGCTTTCTCCAGGACTGGGTCAGACTGACTACTTTATCTTTTCTAGGGACACTACTTCTTGCTTACAGCCGTTCACTTGCATGCTCTTCCTTGCGTGATTGACTGAATATTTAAAAAACTGCAAAGACAGTTCCCAAAGAAAAACGCAGCCTGAGTGACAGATTGTAAGAAGCTTTCTAATGAATTCAGTCACATTTCACACATATGAAGTAATGAGATTTGATTTGAGAACATTTTAGTGCTTCAGACTGCTGATGGAGAAGTTTGAGAGAACCAATGAGTACACATTAAGAACGACTGCTGTACTGAACAAACATGTCTGCTCAGATCATTGATTTAATACAGTTGTCTCCACGATACACAAGGGATTGATGCACTTGTATGATAATAAATCCCTGCGGGTCAGCAGAGCCATGGGAACACAACAAACGATTACAGCATCAGCCTTGACACATGAGCAAAAAACAATGTTTCATTGTGCTTCTGGGGAAAATACTCGTCCAGCAACTACAATCATGAACTGCAAGAAAAGACAAACAGCTCTAAGCAAAGGACTTTAGCATGAAAACTCACAGCACTGTCCCTATTTTACCACCAAATTACAAAACAGCTCAATGTAAAGACTCGGAAACCAGAAATAAAGACATGTGACTCTCACGGTTGAAGCTGTGAAATAAATCAGAGCAAACTGCAGGACAAAAGCTTTTTTACTTCTGAGGTTTGGTTTTTTGGACAACAGCAGACGAGGCTCCAAAAATAGGCAAGCTGGAGTTTTCTAAATCCTAGAAACAATAAACCAGAGCAGAGCAACAACACGCCCACACTCAGAAAGGACTGGAAAAACTCATTCTGTTTTCATTGGACAGAAAGAGGTGGGGTCCACACACATGTAAAAAACACAGGTCAGAGCGTAGCTGCCTGTGGGATTGATGGCGTATACATGCACAGTGTGGACGCATGTTTCAGACAAACCGAGTCTGGTGTGAGTCTGTGTGTGCTGCTGACATTTAGAGGCGAGCCAGCGTGTAGGCGTGAGGGCTGCACTGTGAAAAGGACACACCATGTAACTCTACAGCAGGAGGCCATGACTGACATCTGTGTCAGGTTTTCCATGTGTGTGTGTGTGTGTGTGTGCTGACAAACAGCCAAGACAAGAATCGCACCAAACTCATGTCTACGATTATGCCCTTTTGATTGTTTGCTCATATTCACTGAGCTTCCTCATATAAGGAGCTCATCCTCGTGATGAAGTAAACATTTTTTAAAAAGGAAAAAATAAAACAAACCGCCTAAAAAGCTCTCAAGATGGAGATCTCGTAGCAGAGGAAAGGCTCAAGAGGCCAAAGTTTTTTCTGGCAGTGAACGTGTACGAACACACCTCCACCTGCGACTGACACAGACGGAAATGAGACTATCATCTATCTGTGCAGTTGACCATGTGATCCTATGCTTAATCATCGCTGACAAACATAAAACTGAGCTGCAGCGAATGTGATGTCATCAGTGCACAGAGTGACAACAGTTTGGAGCCAAGTGTCCGTCCTCAGTCTGAGTGTTTGTGTCTATGGCTCCGAGTAACTGGACAAGTTAAACATAAGAATGTGAAAAACAGCGATAAGATAAGCCCTGGATTCTGCACCTTCATACAGCTAAAGCAGCAACACAAAAGGTCTTACTTTGATGTCAGAGGCTGCCTGGTAGGAGTCCGTGCAGGTGCCTGCACACAGCCTGAAAAGGGCTTTCACAACTGATTGTTTTTCTGGCAGCATTGTTGATGACTTCTCGTTCACATGTGTGAACTGAACACACACTCCAAACAGTGAGCATGCCCAGCCCCTGCTGCTGCTCATTTAAGCTGCACAGGAAACCCTGTAGCGCTGATACAGCTGTGGGTCGTCAGCTCGTCAGTATCAGATGCTCAGCGACGGTGTTTCCTACCTTGTCGCTGTCTACAGTGTTCTGGGATGTCCTGGATGCAATTGAGATGGTGTCTGGTTGGCTGCTGCCGTCTCCCTGACTGTCTCCGTCTTCACCTCCCTCCCTGCAGAAACACACAGCACAACCAGGATGAATGTGAAAGGTCTTACTGACGAGGCTAACAATCATTTTTTACACATTTCATATCATTCCATGTCCTCTGTATGTCCTTTTGGTCCGATTCCCGTTCCACCCAGCAGAAACGGCTAAGCTAGCTCTACTCATGTGATGCACATGTGATGTCACAGAATGGGTTGCTGTTAAGTTACAGGACTTTATGTCTGTGGCACACTTTAAAATAACTGCTGTTTATCTGAAACCTGTAATTGGATCAAGACAACAACATGAATACAAACATTGGTCTTCATTCATCGTGTAAATTAGAACCCATTCACTTCCTCCTGCTTATCCAGTTAAGGGTCAGGGGGCCTGGAGCCTCTCTCAGCTTCCACAGGGCAAGAGGCGAGGCACACCTACGCCCAGTTTACGGCCTAACCCCACTAACTGCATGTGTGTGGACTGCAGGTACAAGCCGGAGTACGCCCACACATAATGCTCCACACAAACCCACGATATTCTTGCTGTGAGGCTAACACTGAGTCATCGCGCTCAATGGTTAAAATAAACGCTGCTTATTTCTCTATTTTTCAGCAGCTTCAGTCTTCCACATATCTGTGACGGTAATAACAGGACAGTCCTACCGCTCCCTTTGTGCCCACGCTTGTGTTTCTGTCACGGTGAATCCACGGTAAATGGTAAATGGTAAATGGTAAGTGGCCTGTGTTTGTATAGCACTTTACTAGTCCCTCAGGACCCCAAAGCGCTTTACACATTCAGTCATCCACACATTCACACACTGGTGATGGCAGCTACATTGTAGCCACAGCCACCCTGGGGCGCACTGACAGAGGCGAGGCTGCCGGACACTGGCGCCACCGGGCCCTCTGACCACCACCAGTAGGCAACGGGTGAAGTGTCTTGCCCAAGGACACAACGACCGAGACTGTCGGAGCCGGGGCTCGAACCGGCAACCTTCGTCCATCAATCTGTGTGCTACAGTGTACTATAGTAATCCCAGCAAAAGTATGTGTTTCTTCACCTTTTAGCATTATTCCTGGGTTTGGTCAGTGCTGGTGTTTTAGGCAGGTGAAGCGGCTCCTTAAGCGCCCCCTTCAGGTGAGTCATCCTCTCCTGGATCACCTCCCTGATGTTCTTAATCCAGTCTTGTTTAGCTTCCATACTGGATGCCTGGAGAAGTCACAGCTTTAATATCCCAGCTGATGAAAGCAGAGAGCCCAGACTTTCGTTTACATTTAATTTCACGTACTTTCAGCACAGTTTTATTATCAGAGGATGGGGTTCTTCCAGCCCACACAGCAAATTTACAAGGGTCGCCCTCAATGTGCTCAGTCACCCCCAACTCTGACGTCTGCGGGAAGAGTAAGGGAGGGGGTACAGTTAAAGCAACAATGGCTATTTCTACATGTATGTGGACACAAACACAGTGAGAACATCAGTCGTGGCTGAAACCACCCGCTCACCAGTAGTCTGTTCTTGTACTGGTACTTGGTTCTGCCAGCTGAGTCTTTGATCTCTTTGCTAAAGACCAAAGAGAACTCAAACAGGAAGAGGTGCCGGTCCCTACCCTTCCTGATGAGCGAGCGTGGATCCCAAACCTGAAAACTGTCCTGCAGGATCAGCTCACCCTGCACCTCCAGGTTCTCCTCAAAGCCTACAGAAGAGCCAAGCATGAACAACCATGTTTCACATCAGTGCTAGGAGGAAGTGTGCGAGGACGGTCTCTTACCCTCTAACATGGCGAGATGCATGGCGTCGTTTGCTCTCTTAGGAACGCTGAGCATCACCTCCAAACCGTCTTTGATCTCTCCCTTTCCCTCCTCGCAGCAGGACAATAACTCCTGCAGGAGGACAGGACGAGATGTTAAAACTGATGAAAGGGGATCGATCTATAAATATTTGCTCCATTTAAACCACACGTTCTACGAGTTCCCACTCAGCGCGTGGGCGGATTCACCCACACTGGTTCTGTTCACCTTTAGCAGTAGTTGGTACTTGGTGATCCTCTGGACCGGTTTGATGAGGTAGGAGGAGATTGAGTTAGCCAGTCCTCGTCTCTGCTGAATCTCCTGCACACAGCAGAAATGTGTATATTAAATGTTCAACACTTGTAAACGTCAGTGCAACAGCACCATCTGCTGACAGAAGAGCAATTACACACTGTTTGTGCGTACAGGGAGAAATGACAGCATGCCACTGAGTCTATTTGTCTTCCACATGTGCTCGACAAATGAACCCGGCACGCTGAGTGTAACACAGCGAGTGTGTGTTGATCCAATCAGCTTCTTTAGTATAAAAACAGCATCAGGTACACTGAAGGAGCTTTTAATGGGGTTAAAAAACCGTGACCATACTTTGATTTCCAAAAAAGAGGCCGATTGGTCCAGTCATGAAAAACTTGTAGCTCAGGCAGTAGAGCAGGTCATCTACTGATCGCAAGGTTGGTGGTTCGATTCCTGGCTTCCTCTAGCCTGCATGCCAAATATCCTTGGGCAAGATACTAGATAGCAACTTGCCCAAATTGCTATCCAATGCAGTATGGGTGTGAATGGGTGAATGCACAAGTTGAGTGCTCAGAAGAGTAAAAAAGCGCTATCGGTGCGGTTCATGAAATAAAACATGTCACTCAGGCTTTTACAGCAAGTGCAGAAAGAGGACGATTGGTCGCCCGAGTTTAAAGGAGCCCAGAACGTGCCAGCTGATGCTGTAAAAATGCTAAACAAGCATTTGCAAATGAAACTGAGAAATCTGACTCGTTCTTAGAAAAGTACATCGTCATTTATAAAGTGAAGCTTCCTCCTCTTCATCAGAGTGTTTGGGAGCTGCAGTCAGCTGCTCTATGTTTTCACAAGCTGTTCAGTAACTAACTCAGCAAGTGTCCTGCATCGAAGCCACTTTAATATATCAAACATAAGACAGATGTTAGCTTCACAAACATGGAGATACAGATGTAACATGATTTTATATTTTTTCCCAGAACAATCAAAAGAAAACAACAGGCGGGGACAAGAAGCGTCGATGGTGCTGTGATACTCACATCAAAGAAGGTGCCTGCGTGCTCCAGGATCAGCTGGCTGGAGTCTGGTTTGTTCTTGCAGTAATCCACATATATGTGGAACTTATCAGCCTGGAAAAGGAGAGGAGGCAGCTTTACGTCCTGCTTACACTTACAGCTACCTGGGACGCCAGTTCAGCTCAGTGTGACACGTGGCCACAGTGCAGGTTTGACTCACACCTGCAGTCCTTTGTCTTTCCCCCTCTCTCCCCACTTTCCTGTCTTTCATCACTGCTCAACCATCCAACAGCCGCATAAAAATGCCCCAAAATAACCGTGATAGAATAAAACAGCTGATACTGTGTGTGCACACTTTGCCGATGAAGGTTAAACAGATAAGAAGCATGACTGCAGGACAGTGTTTCATGCATTCACTGAGATCCTGTCTTTGCTCTGCTTTAATGGCTTCTTAAATGGCTGTTTTATTTTTTGTGTTGCCGTGTGGGCGCTGCTGACCTTCAGCTGCACCGAGCAGCAGAGCTGTAACATAAAAACCTCTCCACTGCAGCCACTCTGTGCTTTGGATGCTGCATTTTAAATCTTTTTCTTGCTTGTTCTGTTCCTGGTGAGCTGCAGAGTCACAGCTCCATCATTTCTTCACTGTGTGCCAGTTTCCTGTGAAGATGGAGGTGCCTGTAACTGCCCAGCATGACCTCGAGCACAGTCATTTGCTCACACTGTGCCCAATCCTAGCAGTGCTTCATGTGAACAGACCGAAGCCTCGCTGTGGACAGAAGCAGTCCTACCAGAACAGATACGCTAACTCGCTGACCACAGCGCCATCTTCTGTTTTGTTGCAGTATCACACAAGAATACAGCCTCCTTTCAACTTTGATGTCACAGCTGTCCTTTCTTCATATTCTGCTGACAGCTTTCAGGAAGTTTAGGGGCTAACCTGCTCTTTGAATGTAGTCCCAGCCTAAAATAACACTTACAATGTCGTCACTAGGAGCTACTTATGATACTCGAAAGCTTTCTGAACAGTGTTTCCACTGTGACTCTCACCCAGGTGACAAAGCAGTGACCCACGTCCTCTGGAAGCTGCTCATAGTTTACCAGCTCCTTTAGGAAAATACTGCAAAGACACAAACAAACAGACTGTATATTTTTACTGTAAATCACTCAAGTAACACAGACATTGTTCAGAATGGTGATATGTGAAACCTCCAGATGCTGTGAATGAGTTTAAAGCGTTGCTGCTCATTGAACTAATGCGTGGGTTTGTGCAGGGACCACAAAGAGATGAGACACAAATGAGTTTGTCGTGGACAGCTGGGGGGTGTGGCCCATGCATGAACACACACAGTATATTAACAGGGTTCAGAGCTCAACTGAACACACACACAGACAGCACATTCAGCTGCAGACCTAATCTAAACGTCACTCACTTGCTGTGGAAGTCATATATCTCCTGCATGTTACCAAATATGATGTGCTCTTTGTTAGCAATGCCAGGTGGGATCTCCTCTACACCGATGGTCATCTCCAACAGGTACGTCTGACGGGCACACAGAGCCGTCAGCCACACAGCACAAACGTACTAATGTCCACAAACAAACTCGCTCGTTGTTCTCACCTCTAAACACTCCTGAAGGTCTCTGACGTAGGTCTTCTCTGTCTGCAAGAGCTCTGCCATGATGAACCTGAGACAGGAAAAGACTTGAGACTAAAACGCAAACCAAAGACTGATCCTCAGAAACACGTGACGGCAAAACGACTGAAAGCAGCACAGCTGTAAGGATGCATTCACGTCACGTCAGTGTGCAGACTTTGGTTTAGCTAACGTGTGACGCTTCCACAGACAGCAGCCACTCTAACAGAAGACAGCTGAAGTCACTGCAGTAATACCCCCACCGAATCTGTATGTATCATAACTTTGTGTTGTTTTCACACCCGTGACCTGTACAGGAGCAGAGGCGACCTCGTCTGTGGAGTGGATGTGAGTGGCTGCGATCGAACGAGGTGAACTACTGTAGTGACACATGATGATGACTCGGTCCTCCTTTCTTTCCAAACTCACTCTTTCTTCCTGGCAGACTTCCTCTTCTCCTCGTTGACCTCATGGTTGGGGTCACGCAGTTTGACCTCCGGGTCATCTGTCAGGCTGGCAGGGATGGTGTCCAGTTCCAGGTCTTTGTTGTCCTGCACAGAGAACATCATTTCTGCCAGTAATCAGAAGATGTTTCTGGGACTGCACTGGCACAAGTGTGTGTTGCTGTTTTCACCTCAGAGCTCATTCCCAGGCTCCTCTCCAGGCTCTCCTGGTATTTGCCCATCCGTGCAGAGAAGTCACGGTACCTGCGGTCCACCGTGCTCACCCAGCGCTTCAGCTCCAGCACGTGGGCGTGCCCCTTCTCCACCAGACTGTCTGCCAGCTGGATCAGCAGCTTCACCTTCTCCTTGGTTTGCTGCAGGATGTTGTCAGACACACAAATTACAGAAGCTGAGGAGTCGCTGATGTTCAGCATCCCTACGTGGCCCTTTGTGAAACACACTAATACCTTGTGGGACATTTGTAAGTACATCTTTGAATATCTCGTATCTGTTGTCAGGTCCCACTCTGTGTGGGCTCATTATGACCGCATATACATCCTTCTGCACAAAGATGAAACCAGTGGATGTAGCTGCTTCTCTTCTGTCACGCTGGAGATGATTCACTGCAGGTGTTCACGTCTATCTGTGGAGTGTCTGCATTTATCAGTAACTCCAGTTTTAGCAAATTTAGAATAGAATAGAATTCAACTTTATTGTCATTGCACACGCACAGGTACAGGGCAACGAAATGCAGTTTGCATCCATCCAGAAGTGCTTTAGTGATATAGATATATTACAACATATATTAGCAATAATATAGATATGTAAGTATATTACACTGGCTCCCTGTAAAATATCGAGTTTAAGATTGAAAGTTTTTAATAATATGGCGCCCTGTTATTTAAATGAACTCCTCAACATGTGTGACAAAAGAGCACTGAGATGCTCTTAGCACAACCAGGTCTGGAAGCACAGAGGAGCTCGGGCAGCAGCAGCCAGACTGGAAGAATCTGCCAGAGGAGACTCGTACGTCAGACTCGGTTCAGTCTTTTAAATCGCGTCTTAAAACTCACTTTTTGACCCTGGCTGACCCTGAGTACCATCAGGCCTGTTTGATGTTTTTCTTGTTAATTCACTGTCGTCTTATTTTTCTGAATTTGTTCCTCTATTGTTTTCTCTTGTTTTAACTGATGGTGAAGCACTTTGGTCGACTCTGTTGTCCTTCAGTGTGCTCTACAAACACATTTTGAGTTGAACTGTAACATTTTCCCATGTTTGACCAGGAAATCCTGCTCAGAGTGTTTAGTTTTATTAGAAGCAGTTAACAGTCTACTCATCCTCTAATATTAATCACTATTTTCACTATATTCAGATTCTTTCCTGATTTTGCACTCTTTACATGTTGAGGGTTGATTATAATCATCCCTCAACTGCTTGAAAGCTGTGAGGTGTCGATGACCCAGCACCACCTCACCGCTCTGCTGTCAGACTCCCACGTGTGAAAGTGGAAAATTACCAAACAATTGATGCAAACCAAAACTTTAAGCCTAGTAAAGTCAAAAGTTTGGGCACGCCTTCTCCTTTAATGGTTTTTCTTTATTTTCATGATTATTTACATTGTAGATTCTCATTGAAGGCAATGAACACACACATGGAATTATGCAGTAAACAAAAAGTGAGCTGCATGAGGTCGTCGCCTGAAATGGTTTCCAACAGTCTTGAAGGAGTTCAGAGATGCTGAGCACTTGTTGGTCCTTTGCCTTCACTCTGCGCTCCATCTCATCCCAAACCATCTCCACTGGGTGTAGGTCAGGTGACAGTGCAGGCCTCCATCACTCTCCTTCTTGGTCAAACAGCTCTCACACAGCCTGGAGGTGTTTGGGGTCATTGTGCTGCCCTGACATGTGGCTGCAGGATGCTGTGGTAGCCGTGCTGGTTCAGTCTGCCTTTAGTTTGGAATAAATCTCCAACAGTGTCACCAGCAAAGCCCCCCCCACACACACACACCATCACACCTCCTCCTCCATGCTTCACAGAGGGAACCATGCACGTAGAGACCATCGTTCACCTTTTCTGTGTTGCACAAAGACACGGCAGGTGGAAGCAAACATCTCCAATTTGGACTCATGAGACCAAAGCACAGATGGTCTAAAGTCCATTCGTTGTGTTTCTTGACCCAAACAAATCTCTGCTTGTTGCTTTTCCTCAGTCGTGGTCTCTCAGCAGCTGTCTGACCATAAAGGCCTGATTCACACGGTCTCCTCTGAACATGCAGAGATGTGTCTGCTGCTGCTCTGTGTGGCATCCATCTGGGCTCTGATCTGAGCTGCTGCTAACTTGTGATTTGTGAGGCTGGTGACTGGGATAAACGTATCCTCAGCAGCAGAGGGACTCCTGGTCTTCCTTTCCTGGGGCATCCTCATGTCAGACAGTTTCATCGTAGTCTTGATGGTTTTTGCGACTGCACTCGGGGACACATTCAAAGTTTTAGCAGTTTTCCGACTGACTGACCTTCAGTTCTTAAAGCAATGATGGGCTGTTGTTTCTCTTTACTCAGCTGATTGGTTCTCGCCGTAATATGAATTCTAACAGTTGTCAAACAGGCCTGTCAGCTGTGCACCAACCTGACTGCTGCACAACACAACTGATGGTCCCAACGTCATTAAGAAGGCAACAAACTCCACCATGAACCCTGACAGGCTCACCTGTGAGGTGAAACCTGAGAGAAGGTTTGCAGCGCTGTCAACAAAGAAAGAGTAGAGTCTAAAATATGAGACTTTAGAGTTTTTTACAGAGCTTTGCTACATAATTCTATAAATCTGCTTCAGATATTTGATGTCTTCAGTTTGTATCTACGATGCAGAAAGAACTAAAAATAAAGAAAAACCATTAAAGGAGAAGGTGTGTCCAAACGTTTGACTGGTAGTGAAGTTCAAATACAAATCAGAGTGTGTAGGGTGAACATCTGTCTGTTCTCACACACACACACACACACACACACACACACACACACACACACACACACACACACAGGACATACTTTGGCACAAAGTCTGAAGTGATGGTAGTCATTGAGAAGCTGCTGTGTTTCCTCGCTGCTGTCACCGGGTGACGTGTGCGTGGCCAGGTAAACCTCACCTGTCTCCTGGATCCAATCCAGTGCCTGCACACAACAACACAAAAACACCACACATAGAGTTGATCCTGCCCCTTTGTGTTAACTGTGCCTCTCATTCCTGGTGCCAGAGGATTGTTGGAAAAGGTGATCACGAGGGCAGTGGACCCCGGGGCGGTGGCCCGATGTCCATGATGCCATTAATGGACATAGAAGCGCTGAGTGGGCCGAGGAGTGACACAGCGCAACGTATGGTGACCTCTTGACCTCGTGGTCAAGAGACGGAGTGTGGAGATCAGGGAAATATTTTACAGCTACTATTCATAACCATCATTACCATTACATTAATGATCATTTCATTAAAGCATTTATTCAGTAGATTACACATGTTCTTAGTTATGATTATTACACCTATCACAGAGAGTCTGGTAAAAGGCCAGAAGCATCAACGGGCGGGGTGAGGCCGAGTGCATTTTGAGGTCGAGACACACACGCAAACAGTAGTTGGACTCATGTTTAGGTAAGAGTTCAAATATTCAAATAATAGTTTGCAAAAGCTTGTAGCTGCAAAATGATGTCTGCATAAGGGACAGTTTGCTCCAGGAGATAAGCGAGAGTTAGAAGATTAATAGGAAGCACCTGGCCTCGAGACGGAGAAGATGTCCTTTTAGATGTGTCGAAAGTCGTCAACAGAACATCTGTGCTTTTGAAACTTATGCATGTGTTGTATCTGCTTTGACGCATGAGGGGGCGTCATAAAAGTAAACCCTGATGGTATAAAAACAACTGCTTGTGTATCATTGGGCGGCGATCGATGCCGTCGGTGTGCAGTGTTCATCTCCCCACGCGTGTGTTCATTACAAATCATTGTTTGACCGACTCTCCAGGACCAATTGTTGTTTTTGTGCTCACCCTCAATATTTGAACAGTGGTAACACTTTATACTAACCAGTATTAAAAAGCTGAACGTTCATGAAACAGGCTGCTGCTTAACCATCAACGATCTTTATAAACCATTAGCAACATTTTAATTTATCTTTGTTGTTTTTGTGAAATCAAAATATTTGACATGCACAAGGTTTCCTTTAGCTTCTATCTTGTGATGCAGTATTGAGTCTCACACCACACTGTAGTGCTGAAAACAAACAAACAAACAAACAAACTTTACCCAAATCCTGATCTGCTCCTACAGCTAACCATGGTGCCCAAACCTGACAGCCAAGGTAAGCTAAAGAACTACAACGTGAGAGAAACAGGACACAAACTGTGCTTTCTAGGACTTTCCACCACTGCCACCCTCAACATAGACACCAATGCAAAACCTCCTAGAACCACCAGAGGGCGTCGATCCTCCACAACAGCAGTAACAGCAAACAGGTTACTTCGTGTCACAATTTTGAACAAAGCTTTGACCGATGATTTAGATCAGCAAACTATACACCGGCTACCTCATAAGTGAGTATAGAAGAACATCATTTGGATAATGATGCATTAGTTATGCTGAAATACAGGAGGTATAAGAAAGAGACTCGATGTTATTGCACTTTGAAACTCACAGTTTCAGCTACAACAACACAGTAAAACACAGCGTCCACAGCACCAGGCTGCAGCAGACATTCAGCCATTCATTTAATTTTCTTAAACTCAACGAGGATAAAACTGAAATCCTCCTTGTTGCTCCACAGTTTCCCTTCTCCTCGGGTTCAGAGCCTTGGTGTCATCAGACCGTTCACTATGCTTTAAATGTCACATCAATAATCTCACTGTTCTATTTCCATCTACGTAACATTAACAGATTACGTCCTTTTCTTTCCACACAGCATCCATTCTTGTCCACAGTCTCGTCCATAGTCTCCCGCATTGACTGTTGTAATTCCCTCTTGCATGGTCTCCCCCATAAACCTCTCCATCAGCTTCAACAGGTTCAAGACTGTGCTGCTGACATGATCAGCAGAACCCCTCCTACCAGCACATCACTCCTGTCCTGCAGGAACTTCACTGGCTCCCTGTGAAAATCTGGATAATATACAAACTTCTTCTGCTCACCTTCAAGGCCTTCATAACCTCGCTCCTGCTCACCTCTCTGCTGCAGGCTGTGGAAGTCTCTGCCCACATATAAGAAACACTGGTTCCAGTTTAAATCTCTGCTCATCTGTTCGAATCTGCATTTTCGCTGTGAACTTATCGTTTATTTTATCTTCTGCTTTTTGTTTTTCATTGTTCTTCGTTGACATTGTTCTATTATGTGTTTTACTGTGAAGTGTCCTTGGATGTCTTGAAAGGTGCTTTTAAATAAAATAAATGCATTATTATCCTCTCCCGTCCGCACTGCTCTGGACTGTCTGCAGCTGGTCTGACTCTGCTGCACACTTCCTGCTTTATTTGCTCACATCAGTTCTGGACCCTGTGTGCAGCTACGGCCCCTCACTGCTCTGCACAGCCAGCTACCTGCCCGCTGTAGCCCGTCTCATTGCCCAACACATCTTAACAAACAGCCAAAATGTGTGCAAACAATAAGTGTTGCTAGGCAACGCGGACTATAGTGTTAGAATGACAACCCTGTACGGCTCGAAGCACAACTGGTTGTATGAGTTTGAAAACATCCAAAATTCCCAATATACAAACACATATTTGAAAAAGTCATGAAATATGAAACGATGTGTTTTTAACAGCGTTGCATGAACTTAACTCAAACAGTGTTTATAGGTGCACTGCAAACTCTACTCATTCTGTGCAACGTTGTAATAATCACCCAGTGTTTACAGTACTAACCTTTGTCATTTTATTGTTTCATTACTGCAAATAACTATCAATGTGCTACTTATTAAAAAAGGTTACTATAAAGCGTTACCCAGAGCTACGATGAGCCTCGTGTCAAAGCTGAGCGTTCGTTCTTTGGACTTCACACACTCACCTGTTTGGCGCTGCGTTCAAACACCAGATACTGCTGACACTGGTCCAGCCGTCGTTTCTTTAATGTCCAGAAGTGAAGGACTCTGTTCTCTCTCTGCAGCAGCTCGTTCAGAATAGCTGCGCACACCAACACAGATCAGGGACAATAATCACAGAGTTCATCCCTAACTGCTACACAACCTTCCTAACTTGCCTATCATGGACATGGACACACACACGCTGCATCAGCAGCACTGACCTTTAACCTGTTGCTCAGGTCCCCTGGTGTGACCGGCAGCTCCAGGCATGCTCACATTGTTCCTGTGAATGTACTTCAGAAACACCTCTGCATTCCTCCGGGCCAGAGTGCACGCCTGTAACACACCAACATCAGTAAACATGCTGCTTGTCTGTGCAATGTCTATGTGTTTGCTAATAAGTGCTCAAAGCTGTCAGGGACATCCAGATGATCAGACCAGATAATGTCCCTGACGCGCCCTTTCTAGGCAGGAACACCAGAAAACACCAGGATCCACAGAGGCTGGGTCTGAAACACCCGGTGTAAAGGTGCTGCTGAGACAGTCCAGCACCAATGTTCCCTCTAAGCTGCACACTGCTGGCAAATTGAAATGAAAACGTTAACAATCCTGTTCTGCAGTGTGAGTCAGTGACTGGCTGCTCCTGTATGGGATCAGAACGATGCCACCTTATCCCACAGTCCAGCCAATGATGTGATTCACATTCGTATATACGCAGCTAATCAACATCGCTGACAGGCTCTGACAGCGTCCTTATGTGCGACACCGGTGTTTTAGCAAAGCGGCTGATGTGGAGTGAAGCCACGTTAATGACAACGTGTACAACCATTGGAGATGTGAGCAGGACAGACGGAACAACTGACGGACAAAGTGTGGACTTTATACCAGTTTTTAAATTGTGTTGATCGGCCACGTAAAACCAGAGTTATGATAAAATATCTGCAATGTTTGTTTTTCTTCCTGAATACTGTCGTTGTTTATACTTTATATAGAAACTGCGTTTTATAAGGAAAACACTCAAAAGCCTGTGAGCTAAAACAACACCAAAAAAAACCAGCCTTTCCTATTGGTGGAAAAATGGACCATGTGGACCAATCAAAAAATGATATGGCAACATGGCATTTAGATGTTTAGGGAGGGGGAAGTTTTAGGAGTGACGGCGTGTTTGAGATGTGACAGATTTGCCACGTTTAGCCTGTTTGGAGTCTAAAGTTAGTGTGTTGTCTTGTGTAGTTAGTGTGTAGTTAGTGTGTAGTTAGTGTGTAGTTAGTGTGTAGTTGGTGTGTAGTTAGTGTGTAGTTGGTGTGTAGTTAGTGTGTAGTTAGTGTGTAGTTGGTGTGTAGTTAGTGTGTAGTTAGTGTGTAGTTGGTGTGTAGTTAGTGTGTAGTTGGTGTGTAGTTAGTGTGTAGTTGATGTGTAGTTAGTGTGTAGTTAGTGTGTAGTTGGTGTGTAGTTAGTGTGTAGTTAGTGTGTAGTTAGTGTGTAGTTGATGTGTAGTTAGTGTGTAGTTAGTGTGTAGTTAGTGTGTTGTCTTGTGTAGTTAGTGTGTAGTTGGTGTGTAGTTAGTGTGTAGTTAGTGTGTAGTTGGTGTGTAGTTAGTGTGTAGTTGGTGTGTAGTTGGTGTGTAGTTAGTGTGTAGTTAGTGTGTAGTTAGTGTGTAGTTAGTGTGTAGTTAGTGTGTAGTGTAGTCAACAGTTTTGTTGTGTGTCAGAACAATGAGGCGACTGCTGAGTGTTACAGGTGTTACAGCAGTGATACATCTGCTGCTGTCAGGCCTGCAGGTATCAGGCTGTTGTTCTCCTTCATCTCATAGTGGACAGAAATTATTTTTTGGAGCGGCACAAATAATTTGTGTGGCATCAGATTTGATGCAGAACAGCTGATTGTTCTGTAAATAGTTTGAAATGTTTGTTTAAAAACGCCTTGGCTGCATTTTTAGGTAAACAGCTGCAAAATACTTTGTTGTTTGCATAACTCAGTTACTTTTTTGAAGAAGTAACTATATAATTAATTACCCAACATTGGTCATTATATATTATATTTTGCAGACAGAGTTACAGACTCTCTCCCAGACCACAGACTCAGACTCATAATACAAGTCAGAGCTTTTAAAAAATAAAAAAAAAAGTTGTGTTTTCAAAATTGAAGTTCAAGTTATTTTTACTTCCAACAGTGTTAACATGCTACACAGGTGATGAACAAGATTTTTTTAATTTTCATTGTAAGTGGGCTAAAGCAGTTACTTAAAAGTAGTCTAACATAAATGCTGTAATCTGATTATTTTAATAAACCATGTAACTTGGATGATTAGATGCTGGCGTGACTACAGTGCACACGTCTGCTGTTGCTCACAGTGGTCCAAGGGACGCTCAGGGAGACACATGAAACATTACAGGGAACATTGTCCAGCACATTACAGCAGGGTGCAAGATGCTAGCAGGCAGGGTGTACATGGAACGCCATAACCAAGTGGCCGGCATAGTGTACAGGAACATCTGTGCCGAGTATAACCTGGAAGTCCCGAGGTCAAAATGGGAGATGCCCCCAAGGGTGGTGGAGAATGACCGAGCTAAGATCTTGTGGGACTTCCAGATACAGACGGACACAATGGTGGTGGCTAACCAACATAGTGGTAGACAAGCAGCCGCTGTGATAGGTGTAGCTATACCGAGTGGTAGCTATAGCAGGGAGGAGGAACATGAGAAGCTGGAGAAGATGTGGAGGATGAAGGCAACAGTGGTCCCCGTGCTAATCAGAGCACTTGACCATCAAGCTAGGTGAGTGGCTGCAGCAGGAACAACATCTGAGAACTCTGCGATGAAGAGCACAGTCCTAGGAAAAGACCCTGCAGGACTCTCCAGCTCCCAGGCCTCTGGTAGAGGACACTAGCTTGAAGTACAAAGATGCCCGCAATGCAAGTGGGAAACTTTTATACTGTATATACATGTTATTAGTTGTGTAGAACATGATGGCATCATCTGCATACGTTATTTATCAAACAAAACAAGCCCAGCAGCCTGCTTTGTTCTTTTAGACAGTGAGACATGAAATCACCTTGAGGAAGGCTTCTTTCTGCTCCAGGTGCTTACTGATCAGAGGCAGGAGGTGGTCGCTGTCGGATGAACTTCCCACTTTGTCGTGTGTGCCGCACCAGTCTTCATCGCGGCGGTACTCCTGCTCCAGGCTCTCCAACACACTGCACACCTGCACAGACGCACAAACAGTTACCTTCCTGTTGCTGATGTAAGAAAACAAAAACAGCGACGGTGGAGTTTGCTTGAAGTGCACCTGTTCAGATGTCTTGTAGAAGGCTACGGATGCATTGACCAGCTTCAGACGGTCCTCCATCTTCAGCATCAGTTGCTGCCAGTGCACGGCAACCTTCTCAGCACAGCTTCGAATTGCCTCTGGATCATAATGACTCGCCTGTAGCATCATCTGACAAAAGCAGCAAAAGAGGTCAGAGCTGTCAACTACTGACGACGGAGAAATGAAGGGAAACAGTTAGTTAGGCATTAAAGAAGATTCACCTCAGCTTTTTGTTGGACCTGCAGAGCACTCTGATGTGTCTTCTGAAGAGAGTTAGCGTGGAACAGAGACTGGAAGAGAGGAGATTTGGTTATTATCTCCACTTTCACTCAGTTCAATATACCATTCCTAACATGCCTTTGTGGAGGTCTACACAAACACAAGGCTTAAAGGTTAAAGGGCCTCTAAAACTTTTAAAATCTCTTCCAGGCAAAAAGAATCTTTAAAGTTCGACTCTGTGCCAGAAAAGATCATTTACAGCTTTGATTACAATTCTGATGATTAAGCTGTATTAAAATGATCCTAACATTTCATTCACTGTTTTATTTAAGTTAAATACAGCAGTAAGGAGGCAAAAGTTTATTTTATATTGTTGATCATATTGTTGTGCACGAGTGCGTGAGCCTGGGTACACAGCAGCACATCAGCAGGAAGATGCAGGAGTCATATCATCAAGACACACACACACACACACACACACACACACACACACACACACACACACACACACACACACCTTCAGACTTCTGTGGTCAGCTATTTAAAGTAACACCACAGTGACAGCACTTAAAGGATTTACTGTGTGTGTGTAAGTGTGTGTGTGTGTGTGTGTGTGTGTGTGTGTGTGTAAGTGTGTGTGAAGCAGCTGTAACTGTTCAAACTCAGAATGTAAACGACTGAGGTAAGCCTGGTTCACACACACACATCACAAAGAGCACCTCTGTGTCACTGCGTGCACATCTGCTACGATTCAAACCAGCACACACTGAAAAATTATTACTCCTGTACAGTAAATAATTAGGCCGTGTGTGTGTGTGTGTGTGTGTGTGTGTGTGTGTGTGTGTGTGTACCTCTATAGCCATCTGGAACTGCTCATGCTCCCTCTGAAGCTGCTCGGCCTCAGACAGCGAGCTGGCGTTGACCATGCTGGCGTTCAGCATGGACTCTCCGTTACGTATCCAACCCAACACCTAGACAACGAGTCAGACACCATGACAACATACGACTTATATAAACATGCAGGTGTATACACGCTGTGGCGGGAAAGCCTCCCTCACTAAAACCATATCTGTACTAATAACATGTAATACGTGTGCGTGTGTCTGCAGACGCTGTGGAGCTACACGAGTGAAGCTCGGGAAACTCCAGCTTCAGTCCTGCACGACTAACACGCGCAAACATCTGGGAGCGTTTATCATGAGTAATGTTTTTATTGACACACTTACTGAAACATCTTTAATAATGTGTAATCAGAATATCAGTAGGACTACACCTCGGATCTTTTGTGTGACATGCGTCATTCTTAACAAAAGGAAACTTACAGCAGTGAAAGGTCAAAGGTTATTTTGTGCAAGTACAAATAAATAGACTGTTTTTGGCTTTGACTGATGTCTTAATGGACACACTTGCACTACACGCATTATGTTAGTCAGAGCTTCAACTACACGACACACACAGCTTCTGAGAGTTTACAACAACTAGTGTTGATGCACCTGTGACATGCATGTGCTCCTCGGGTTACATTTCTTTGTAACACGGTGAAATCAACGCGTTCACATCCCAAAACCTAACACATGACATCATGTGACTGTGGCAGGTAGGAGGCACGGCCCGACCCCGATTCACCGCTCAGTGACATCTTCCCTCGCCGGCTGCAGCTCTCCGCTCACAGCTCGACATCCACATCAACAACAATCATTTACGTGCAGGGGGGAGTGATTTCGCTCAGGCGCGCCAACCTCCAACCCCATTCTGTTGGTTCAATCCAATCACAGGGACGCGCAAGGTTGCCTCAAAACATGACAACCTGTGAGTGTTATGTGTGTTTGGAGTGAGAGTGGTCCTGTGGAAGATGACGTTAGCCATGGCAGACGAGGTGCCTCATCTATTCAAGGTTGTGAACTTTACTGACGAGTGATCTCAGACAGGATAGCAGTGAGGGTGTGTGCCTGCGTGTTATTAGCACGTTGGCATGAGCTTAATAAATGATTCAGCTGTATCCATTTGCAGCAGTAGCAGTGTGTTTCCTGTCTACACACACAGCCTGGCTGTTGTTCCTGTCACTTCTCCAACATCGAGCAGCCTGTTCAAAACGAGAACAGTTGATAACAACGTTGCTCTAGTTGGACTAGGATCCAGCTTTCTCTGAGTCTCGATGTTTTCTAGATCTGGGACAACAAACTGAAGCCGCATAGCAAAGTAGGTTAAAGATGGAGTCGTCCCTGTGAGTGCCATGCCTTCACCTGTTTAACTTCTCCCTGCAGGTGGCGCAGCTGAAGAGTCTGCTCCAGCCGCGTGTGCGTGTGCTGCACGTTGACCTCCACCTCCTGCTGCTTCTCATGCAGGAACTCCAGCAGCTCCTGAACCTGAGAGGCCAAGTCCAAGTCCTTCTCTCCCGTCAGCTCGATTCCTGTGACAAACACACACGTTCTGCTTCTGTCATGTCAACAAATTAGTGTAAAGGAAGTTTTGGAGAACCTCAGAAACCAGAGAAATGCTGCTATCTAAGAAAGGATAAACAAGCCAAGCCCTGTTTTCAGGATCAGAGAGACTGTATTTATCCCCAGAGGGCAATTCATTTGTAATTTGTATGCATTTGGTAAAAATAAGAAATAATGGTAAATGGCCTGTGTTTGTATAGTGCTTTACTAGTCCCTAAAGCACTTTACACATCCACCCATTCACACACTGGTGATGGCAGCTACATTGTAGCCACAGCCACCCTGGGGCGCACTGACAGAGGCGAGGCTGCCGGACACTGGTGCCACCGGGCCCTCTGACCACCACCAGTAGGCAACGGGTGAAGTATCGTGCCCAAGGACACAACGACCGAGACTGTCGGAGCCGGGGCTCGAACCGGCAACCTTCCGATTACAGGACGAACTGCCAACTCTTGAGCCACGATCGCCCACGTGACAAAGTATGAATTGCTGAATAGCTGCAAACAGAAAAGATTCACCATGTTGCATCTTAAGGATGCTATATTCCCATTTAACTTTTTACTTTCACTGAAAGTGATTTTGGGCTTCAAACAGAGCGTTCAGTTTGTGTGGCGATTCAGAGAGACTGATCCCACCTGGGACCAGAGTAGCACTCTGTTAGTGTCAAGGTCAAGTTTAGTTATGCTGCACAAAGTGCTTTCCCAAAGTCAAATGCACAACAATGATGGAATCCAAATATAACAGAGAAAGATTAATACGACTAAAACAACAAGGACTAAGGCTGTGAGCACAAAAGTGTGTGGCTCAGTGTGCGCTAAAGGCAGTGGATAAAAAAGTCTGGACCTGCCACAGAAAGGCTCTGTCAGATTCAAGTTCAGACCTCATGGTTCACTCCTGCGCGCTCATAGAGGAATCATGTGTGCGTCCCTTACCTGAAGCCTGGACCTCCATGATGTACTGGTGCAGATCTTGACCCTGCTGCATCACCTCATAGGTCATGTTGTTCATGGCTGCTTTCCTCTCTGCGTGCCGCTTCAGCCGCTGTTCTGCCAGACCGATATCCTCTGAGCCGGCGGACGAGGCACTGCCTCCCCCGCTGCTGCTGCTAGCGCCCGAGCGGCTGGTGTCATTCAGCTGACGAGACAGATCCTCGTTCCAAGCGTCTAGTTCTGCCGTGACCTGCCAGAACGGGAAAAGCGAGCAATCATAAAGATTCAAGTGAACAACAGAACACAGCGAGAGCCAGACCTGGTCCAGCAGCTGATCTGAGCACTTGGTCCTGACAGACTTGCTGACAAAACCTCAAAATTAGCAAAATATGTTTTTCTATTCTGCTCGGTGAAAGAAGGCGCATTGATTGGCGTTAACACATCACGTCTAGTTAACTGTACGCACTGAGCCAACATTCCTCTTGCCTGACCTCTATCGTGTACTGCTCAAAGATGCGAAGCTGCAGAAAGATGTCCAGCTTGATTTTGCGTTCATGGAACAGCTCCTCCATCTGGCCCTGGGCTTCATCCAGCTGCTGCAGCACACCCTGTATGTGCGCAATGGAACTGCAGTGTGGCGTCTTATTGGTGGACATGGCTGCATCCCTGCAAAAACACAGGATACAGGAGGAGACGATTCAAAATGGTCCAACTCGTCTCCAAACTCGAGGATGCGTGTGCTCCTGAGAACACCAGTACAGAGGTCATATTTCTCTGTGTTTAGAGTAGCATGAATGCTGCCTGCTCCACTCTGTGTGTAGATGAAGAGCACACACACACACACACACACACACACACACACACACACACACACACACACACACACACACGGCCATGTCTGTTATCTTTGTGAGCGCATTCCCAGGCTTCTGCAGCTCTTTGCAGACCCTACAGAGTAACCGAAGCACCGCCAGCATTCGTGCTTGTGCACGATGCACTATGAGTTTATAACCTTGTGGTGGTGTCGTGTTATTTCATATCCAGTGCCAGAACAGAAAAAAATACAAGTAAAAATAAAATAGGCTGAGTATTAATTAAAATATTATTGATCATTTGGAGAATAAAGCTGTAAAGACACTGTTGCTTCAAGACAAGCGGCTGCTGTTCCCTCTGAGTTACTGAAATCATGCTTCACAGTTGGTTTGAGTAAGGAAGTGTGGCGGAGGTGTGGTCCCGGGCGCGGCTGCAGGGGAGGAGTGGTGCAGTGGGCTCAACGGGGCGGTGCTGGAGATGCCGGTGAGAACAGCTGATGGCGATTTGGACTGATAATGGTTTCCTTCCCTTTTTATAGTGAGACGGAGAGGAGCGGAGGGAGAGGGAAATCAGCTGGGACCGACAGCTGTCAGACTGTGTTCATATCATAACCTGGGAAAACTATGAATAAATGTGGAAGCTGGTGATAAAGACCTGTGTGTGTGTGTGTACCTGTGTGTAGTGCATTTCACAAGTGGTGCCGAAACCCAGGATCCGGCCGGCGTGGGGATGTCCGACCCACAGGCTGCGCCGACCCACAGGCTGCGCCGCCCGCCCAGCCTTTGCAGTTTCTGGTGAAGATGTGCCAAGACCAAGCGGCGGCCCAGCGGGCTCACCTGGCTGCGCTGCAGGAGTAGGCGGACCGGCAGACTCTGGTTCTGGAGCAGCTGGTCGGAGCCGCTGCCCCGCCGAAGCCTCCGCCGCTGTCGGTGGCGATGCCCCGGATGGGGGACGACCCCCAGGTTTTCCTGGAGACTTTTCGTGCCACGGCGGAGGCCTGCCAGTGGCCGCAGGGGGAGTGGGCTCCGCGTTTGCTTCCTCTGCTGTCGGGGGAGGCTCAGACGGCGGCCCTGAGTCTGCCGCCGACCTCGAGGAGCAGCTTCCAGGACGTGAGCCGGGCGGTGGTGGACAGGTTGGGGCTCACCGCTGAGGATCATCGCCGGCGGTTCCGGGCCTGTCGGCTAGCCGCGGCGGATTGGCCGTTTGCTTGGGCCCGGCAGCTGCATGACGCGGCGGTGCGCTGGCTGCAGCCGGGATCGTCAGAGGGCGAGACGCTGCTGGTGGACAAGGTGGTGCTGGAGCAGTTCGTGGAGGGGCTGCCTGCGGAGACGGCGAGATGGGTCAGGTGCCACCGTCCCGCGAGTCTGGAGGTGGCGGTAATGTTGGCGGAGGACCACCTTGCCGCTAAAGCAGGGGAGCCCGGGGACAGCGGCCGGAGGCCGAGCAAACAAGCCCCAGTGCCGGCACCGAGGCGCCGGGTACCTGCGCCAGGGCAGGCAGAGCGGGCGCCGGCGCTGAGCCCCACTAATCCTTTTGCTGCGTTTGTGCCTTCCCGGGGATCAGACATGAGCAGTGCCGCCCCTGAGCCACGGAGAGCAGCACAGACACCGGGGCAGGAGTGCTGGAAGTGCGGGCAACTGGGACACCTGAGGAGGGACTGTCCTCTGATGGAAGTGGGGCAGGTGTTCCGCGTTGCCGGTGCCCCAGCACCCTCTCCCGGTCCAGGAGGGACATACAGCATTCCGGTAAGGACTCGAGGGGGTATACACCATGCTTTGGTGGACACGGGCTGCACGCAGACCCTCGTGCACCAAGGCTTGGTTCGCCCCGGGGCATTGCTGGAGGCAGAATGGGTGGAGGTGAAGTGTGTTCATGGTGATGTTCACAGGTATCCCATAGTGCCGCTGTTATTAAAGTATAAGGGCAAAACGCATAGAGTAACGGCTGCGGTTAGCCCGCGCCTGTCCCATCCCCTAATTCTGGGCACGAATTGGCCAGGGTTTCATCATCTATTGGGACAGTATGCGGGGATGCAATCACAACCGTTAGTAGCATGTAGTGTGCGCGGCGCTCAGCGGTGACGCGGGGTCATCCGACACTGACTCCGGGGAGGGGGAGACGGCGGGTCCTTCATGGGAAGCCCCGCCGGCTCCGGAGGTTTCCCCCACGGGTGATTTCCCACTGGAGCAGTCTCGTGATGGCACCCTACGCTCAGCCTTTGACCAGGTGATTGAGATTGATGGTCACGTGGTGCGCCCTGAAGCCGTGCGGACCTACCCGCGCTTCATTTTATCAAAAGATAGGCTATATCGAGTGAGTCGTGACACTCGCACGGAGGAGACTCACACCCAGTTGTTGGTGCCGCAGGGCCGCCGGGAAACGCTTTTCCAGGCAGCCCACTATAACCCCATGGCAGGGCATATGGGATACGAAAAAACTCTGGAGCGAATAACAGCCCGATTTTATTGGCCGGGCATCCGAGCGGATGTGCGCCGTTGGTGCGCGTCCTGCCCGGACTGCCAACTTGTTAATCAACCGGCCATACTAAGAGCGCCTTTGCGCCCGCTCCCACTCATAGAGGTCCCGTTTGAGCGCATCGGCATGGACCTCATCGGGCCGTTTCACCGGAGTGCACGCGGCTACCGCTTTGTATTAGTCCTGGTGGATTATGCAACGCGGTACCCGGAAGCAGTTCCGCTGCGCACCATCTCGGCTAAGAGTGTGGCCCAGGCACTGTTTCAGGTCATCTCCCGAGTCGGAATCCCGAAAGAGATACTGACTGACCAGGGCACGTCGTTCATGTCTCGCACACTGCAGGAACTGTATGAATTACTGGGCATTAAATCTATTCGGACCAGCGTCTACCACCCTCAGACGGATGGGCTGGTGGAGCGGCTGAATAAGACTTTAAAGTCCATGATTCGTAAGTTCATTAACGAGGATGAACGCAATTGGGATCACTGGCTAGACCCTCTGTTATTCGCAGTGCGGGAGGTGCCCCAGGCCTCCACGGGATTTTCTTCCTTTGAACTACTGTTCGGCAGGAAGCCGCATGGGGTGCTCGACCTGATTAAAGACAGCTGGGAGGACGGTCCGAGCCCCGCCAAGAATGAGATTCAGTACGTGTTGGAGAAACTCCACACTTTGGGGAGGTTGTCACGGGAGAATTTGCTCCAGGCTCAGCAGCGTCAGCAACGCCTGTATAACAGAGGGGCTAGACTCAGGCAATTTTCACCGGGAGACAAAGTGCTTGTATTACTCCCTTCTTCCAGCTCGAAGTTGCTCGCCAAGTGGCAAGGACCCTTTGTGGTCACACGGCGAGTCGGGGACGTTGACTATGAGGTCACTCGGTCGGACAGGGGAGGGGCCACGCAGATTTATCACCTCAATCTCCTTAAAGAGTGGAGAGAGGTTGAAACCGCTTCTCTGGTAAGCCTGGTTAAGGAGAGAGATGAGTTGGGGCTGGAGGTGCCAAATTCCATCATTCCTGCCTCCCTCCCTTGTGATGACCATCTCACACAGGCCCAGAGAGCGGACGTTGTCGCGTTACAACAGCGGTTTGCAGATGTGTTCCCCCCCCTGCCCGGCCGAACGTCTCTCATTGAGCATAATTTTGTAACGCAGCCTGGCGTGACGGTGCGTTCACGGCCCTACAGGCTTCCTGAGCATAAACGGCAAATCGTTCAGAGGGAATTGGCTGAAATGCTGAAAATGGGAGTGATAGAAGAGTCGCACAGCGCCTGGTGTAGCCCCATCGTTCTTGTGGTAAAGAAGGATGGGTCTATACGGTTCTGTGTCGACTATCGCAGGGTGAATGAAGTGTCACGTTTTGATGCTTATCCCATGCCCCGGGTCGACGAGCTCCTGGATCGGCTGGGCACGGCCCGTTTTTTCACGACACTGGATTTAACCAAGGGCTACTGGCAGATTCCCTTGTCTGCCGAGTCCAAGGAGAAAACGGCCTTCTCCACTCCGTACGGGTTGTACCAATTCGTTACGCTTCCGTTCGGCTTGTTCGGAGCCCCTGCCACCTTTCAGCGCCTCATGGACCGGGTGCTGCGTCCGCACGTTGCATATGCTGCTGCCTACCTGGATGACGTGATCATCCACAGCGACACCTGGGCGGAGCATGTGCCGCGGTCCTGGAGTCCCTGAGGAGGGCGGGGCTCATGGCCAACCCGAAGAAGTGTGCGGTTGGACGGAGGGAGGTACAGTATCTGGGGTACCACTTGGGGGGCCGGCAGGTGCGTCCACAGGTGGAGAAGACGGCGGCTATCGCATCCTGCCCGCGCCCCAAGGGGGGGGGGGGGGGGGGGGGGGGGTGTAGGGTCGGCCGGACGGCCGGAGGAGCGGAGGGAGAGAGAAATCAGCTGGGACCGACAGCTGTCAGACTGTGTTCATATCATAACCTGGGAAAACTATGAATAAATGTGGAAGCTGGTGATAAAGACCTGTGTGTGTGTGTACCTGTGTATAGTGCATTTCACAGGAAGGAAATGATGTTTCATTAGCACATAAACACAGAGTGCTGATCAGTATGAAGACGGGACATGAACGGCTGGTACTGGACAGATGCAAAGGCACAGCAGTTCCACCCTCCTGCAGTAAAGAGGCATTTTATAAATCAACTGTAAACTCTGGACTTTCCCCCAAAGATCATTTCAGCTTTTTTCTCAAAATGATCGTTTTTTCTTTTACTGGTTTCTTCCAACCAGTTCACTTTTACAGCTTTCCAGCTGGATGCTCCAGTTAGTCCAACACTTGTCTGTTGTCCTGTCCCGGTGTCCGACAGGATGGATGGAGATCAGCTGTGCGGGTCCTGACACCACCCCTGAACTCACTGCTCCACCCCTCCTGTTTCTGCTGCTATCACTGTTTCTGTTATTGTGCTTTGATTGAACATTTTGTGTAGTATTTATGTGTCTGTGTGTTTTTATGACATTTGCAGTATTGATGCTACAATCTGAGATGCTCTATTAACTTTAGAAATCCTCATTTCACTACTTCAGTTGTTAGTTGGTGTCAGCTTCTCTCTTTCGCTCTAATACTGCCACAATAAGAAGAGTATGACTGTTACCTCAGCTGCTGCATTAGTTCCTCTCCCTCTTTAATCACATTGAGCGTTGCCTCCAGTGTGGCTGTTTGCTGCTGCTGGAACTGCTGGATCAGAGTCTGAACTGAGTCCACAGAATCGCAGCACACATCGTCCAGCAGCTGCTTCTGCAGCTCCTCCATCCACGACCATAGCTGGATGCAGACACGCAGACAGAAATGATCGTCAATGCAAAGAGAGTGAATAACTTCAGGCTGATGCTTCAACACACATCTATCACCTGTCTCTACATGGAATAAATAGCAAAACTGTCCCCACCTCCTTAGTGTGTGTGTGGAAGGAGACAGACATGTCAAGCAGCAGCTTCCTGTGTTCCACCCGGCGGACAAAGTCCTGGATTCGCACTTCCAGGTGTCTAGCTGCCTTGTAGATTTCCTCCGGGTCACACTCTCCTGTCTGCGCAAGCTGCTCGGCTGCCTCCAGCAGCTTGTCTGCGTTGGTGTAAGTGTTCTGCAAGGTAGAGAGAAACATTCCCTTAGTTTGGTATAATGAACCACAGCTGGCAGTGCACGATACCAAAAAGCTGAGCGCAACCGTTTTTTGGTGCAGTTTTCCAGTTTTTATACTTCAATGTTTTTATCGACATTTCCAGCGTTTTAAACAGTCGCCCTGAGCAAACACATTCAGATACAGACCAACAATTGAATTCTGCACTGCTGTCCAATCACAGTCTCCATACTTTTTCAAACCCTCTGCCTTTCCTCTGACAGTCCAGGTCAGTTTGTCCAACATAACATGTGACCACTTTTCCTTTTGTCTCCAATGATTGATTCTTCCAGCCCCTAAAAGTCCAAAAATCAATACATATTGATGAAGCAGGGCTCTCTGGGTAGATGCCCAGCAGACAGTGTTTGCACCACCTGTACTCCAACTGTCACGATACCCGGAGACAGATCATGTGTTTTGTGTGAGGAACCAAACGCCGACCACAGGACACAGACTGAGAGGAACTGAGGGCGTGCCGTTTATTAAGGCACACTTACAAACTGAGAAACACCGACACTGGGAAGAACTTATACATAAACACAAAACCCGGATCACTAGGAAAACCTTGGAAATGTTGACATAAGAAATCTCGCAGTGCAGCAAAGGTCAGGGGGAAACTCGCACAATATACACAGACAGGAGGTGATCGGGGAGTGGAACCACATGGGGAAACAGCTGGGACAAATTAAGAGTGAGGAGACAGAGGGAAGCTCAACAAAGACTGTCAAAATAAAACAGGAAACACAGAGATGCCGACCTGAGACACGTGGGCACGACATGGAGGCAAAGCATGAATCATAATGAAGGAAAACCACAAAACTCAAATATATCAGAAGAACTCAACTCGAGGTTCACAGGAGCTGGAACCAAAGACCCAACAACGTCTGCACTAGCATCTGTCAGGATTTGTGGAGCTCCGGACAGTCTCACACACACTGACACAAAGTACCCAAATACTTCAAACAAACATCAGGAATATCAGGAGACCACCAATTCAGTTTTCAGGGGTAAGGTCTCATTGTCATTGACTCCTGTAATCATCTCAGTCTTGTGTGAACGGATTGTTCCCGGGCGTTTAAACATCTTAATATCAGTTTTCATTGCCTGTAACCTGTTACTGACAGACTCTTGGTCAAAGGCAGCAGTTACATTATAAACACTGAAATGTGTCTTTCTTTATCGTTTGGTCTTCACGGTGTAGGAGCTGTGGTTCAGATGTGAACGACTGATGTTTGGTTTAAATAAACTGTCTCAACTGCAGGGATTTGAAAAAAGAGCTTCTTAGAGATATCAAAGTTTAGACACAGCCGATCATACGGGTGCTGTTTGAATGAAGAGCTGCTATGTTCTGAAGCCTTTACTCGCCCATAGTTTAAAGGCTCCTAAAGCTCTTCCTGCTGAAAAGGATGCATTATTGCATCAGGATAGACTGGTGAGAAAACACGGTTTGGTGAATCCTTAAAATGTTCAAATGGTTGTTTTTATATCGGGTTTAATTCTTAAAAAATCATGAACATGAATCAAAACATGAATCCTCCTTTTGCATTTTTAAACAGTGATTTTGTTATTTGAGAATCTCTTTCCTCTTGATGTAAATATAACATTGATCCGTCCGTTCTCTTCCACTTATCCTTTTCCAGGGTCGTGGGGAGTCTATCCCAGCTGTTTCAGGGTGAGAGGCGGGGTACGCCCTGGATAGGTCGCCAGTCTGCTGCAGGGCTAACGGTGTGTTCACACCGTAACACCAAGACACAGACAACATTCACACTTACACTCACACCTATGGGCACTTCAGAGTAACCAATAACCTAGCCCCACTAACTGCATGTCTTTGGACTGTGGGAGGAAGCTGGAGTACCCGGAGAGCAGCCACACAGCAGGGAGAACATGCAAACTCCACACAGAAAGACCTGATGCTGGAATTGAACTCAGGACCTTCTTGCTGTGAGGCAACAGTGCTGACCACTCATGATTTTGTATAATTTATTCCGAAAACTGTCCAAATGCATCACTTTGTTTTATGAGGTTGAAGATCAAATTTCAAATCAAATTCAAATTCAAATTCAAATTTTATTTGTCACACACACACAACCATACACAGTATGACATGGGGGTGAAATGCTTGTAGCTGTACAATGCCCGACCATTAAATGACAGAAGAAAAGTTTTACAATATTTACAATTTACTACAAAAGTTTACAAATTAACTTAGGAATTTACAGTAAAGAATGTGCAAATAGCAGAAGAGATTATAAAGATAAGGATTATAAATTATAGGAATTATAGGATTATAGGAAATGTGTGGTGGTGCGTGTGGTGACGTGTGTGAGAGTCCAGTCCTACACCTGGTTCAGGCCCCGAATAGCCTGGGGGAAGAAGCTCCTCCTCATTCTCTCTGTTTTGGCCTTAAGGGAGCGGAAGCGCTTCCCAGACCTCAACAGTGAGAAGAGTCCATTGTTGGGATGGGAGAGGTCCATCATAATCTTCCTAGCTTTGGACTTGCACCGCTTGGTGTAGATGGACAGCAGGTCAGGGAGCTCTGATTGAATGATGCGTTCTGCCGAGCGCACCACCCTTTGCAGATCTCGTCTGTCCTGCTTGGTGCTGTTCCCAAACCAGGTGCAGATGTTTGCCGTCAGGACGCTCTCGATGGTGCAGGAGTAGAAGTTCTTGAGCACCTTCAGTGGCAGATGGAAGTCTCTAAGTCTTCTGAGGAAGAAGAGACGCTGACGGGCTTTCTTAACCAGGTTGTTGATGTGGCAGGACCATGACAGGTCCTGAGTGATGTAGACACCCAGGTATCGGAAACTGTCCACTCTCTCCACTGGCGTGCCACTGATGATGAGGGGTTTGTAATTCCTTGCCTGCTTTGTAGTGAAGTCCACGATCAGCTCCTTAGTCTTGCTGATGTTTAGGAGGAGGTTATTCTCCTGGCACCAGGTCTCCAGGTTCCTAATCTCCTCCAGGTAGGCCGTCTCGATGTTGTCGGAGATCAGGCCCACAACAGCAGTGTCGTCAGCAAACTTGACAATGGAGGTGGTGTCGGATGTGGCTACACAGTCATAAGTGTACAGTGAGTACAGCAGGGGGCTTAAAACACAGCCCTGAGGCACTCCAGTGCTGAGTGAGATGGAGGGGGAGACTTGTTTTCCTACCCTCACTGATTGGGGTCTGTCTGTGAGGAAGTTGAGGATCCACTGACACAGTGATGAGCTGAGTCCTAGATCCGTCAACTTGGTGAAAAGCTTAGAGGGAATTATTGTGTTGAATGCTGAACTGTAGTCCACGAACAGCATCCTAACATAATTCCCTCTGCCAGTGTCCAGGTGACTCAGGGATGTGTGGAGCAGGTGAGATATGGCATCGTCTGTGGAACGATTAGTCCGGTAAGCAAACTGAAGTGAGTCGATGGTGGGAGGAAGTGAAGAAGTGATGTGATCTCTCATCAGTCTTTCAAAACACTTCATCACAATTGAAGTCAGTGCTACTGGACGGTAGTCATTGTGGCAAGCGGGCTGTTGTTTCTTTGGAACAGGAACAATGATGGACTGTTTGAAGCACGTGGGAACCGCAGCTTGGGCCAGGGAGAGGTTGAAGATCTCCGTGAACACCGGTGCTAGTTGATCAGCGCAGGCTCTAAGGACCCGGCCAGGGATTGCATCTGGTCCTGCTGCCTTCCTGGTGTTCACCCTCCTGAAGGTGTTCCTCACGGCATGCTCTGTGATGACGAATGCATTTTCTTCACTGGTGCACTCCGAGCGCGCGCAGCCGTTTGTTGTTTTAATTGCTGCGGCGTCGAAGCGAGCATAAAACGTGTTCAGCTCATCAGCCAGTGAAGCATCGGCATTCATCATTGAAGAAGCTGGTCGTTTATAGTCCGTTATAGTCCGCAGTCCTTTCCACAGGCTCCTAGAGTCGCACTGTCGTAGCTGTGACTCTAATTTTTCCCCGTAGCTCCGCTTTGCCTTTCGGACCGCGCTGCGCACGTTGTAGGACGCAGCCTTGTATAGGTCCATATTACCGGAGACAAGCCCTTCATTGTAGGCAGCGGTGCGTGATCTCAGAGCGTCGCGGATGTTTTTATCCACCCACGGCTTCTGGTTGGGAAACGTTCGGATGATAGTTCTTTCTGCTGTGTTGTCCGCTAGTTTCCCGATAAATCCCACAACCGCTTCCGTAAACATGTTGATGTCATCAGAGCTGCGCCGAAACATGTCCCAGTCTGCGTCATCCAGTGCGTCCTGCAGCGTGGCCACCGATTGGTCCGTCCAGCGAGCGACCTCCCTCCTGATTGGTGGTTGCTGCTTTAGCCTTTGTTTGTAAGCAGGCATGAGGAAGATGGCGGAATGGTCCGATTTTCCAAATGCCGGCAGGGGCTGAGCCTTGTAACAGTTCTTGAACGGGGTGTAGCAGTGGTCTAATGTCCTCGTGCCCCGGGTGGGGCAGTTGATGTGCTGGTGAAGGTTGTGAAATGTCCGTTTGAGATTCACTCTGTTAAAATCTCCCACAACAATGAGTGCGGCATCTCGGTGAAGTGTTTGTTGATGTGTGAGAGCCTCATGTAGCTCACATAAGGCAGTGTCCGAGTCCGCGTGAGGCGGAATGTAAACAGTGCAGGCAATGACCGCAGTGAATTCCCGAGGGAGATAGAAAGGGCGACACTTAACGATCAAAAGCTCCAGATTGGGCGAGCAAGAGCGTGTGAGTGGGGAGATGTTTGTGCTGTCGCACCATCTGTTGTTCACCATCAAACATACTCCACCACCTCTTTTCTTCCCCTACTCCATTGTCCTGTCCATGCGGTAAACCGAAAAGAACCCCGTCGGCTGCACGGCGTGGTCTGGTATCGCTGGGTTCAGCCAAGTCTCGGTGAAGCAGAGGAGGTTGCAGTCCCGAATGTCTCTCAGGAACTTGATTCTGGCTTTGAGGTCATCAAGCTTGTTCTCGATGGATTGAACATTGGCTAGCAGGATACTGGGCATGGGTGCGCGATGTGCGCGAGCCCGTAGCCTGTTCCTGATGCCGGCTCTTTTACCTCGAGGCCGTCGCTTAGGGTCGCGTCCTTTGTTCTCTCTCAGGATCTCCTTTGGCCAGTTTGGGTCCGGAGTTAAACATGGTGAAATGTTCGCGTATTGCAGACCAATAGAAACCAGAATGTCTCTACTGTAGCGGATTTGTGTGTTTTGCATGATGCCCATGCAAGATTATCGCAGATATAGCAAAAAGTGACGAAAAACTGCAAAAAGTGGAGAAGTTAGGGCAGAGCATCCAGCACGGCAGCCGACCTCACCGGCGCCATTTTGATGTATTTAGATACTGCCAGATAAGAAGAGGAGAACATCATCGGGGTAGAGATATATAAGATGCACTTGTCATTCATTGGATCCCAGTCAAAGCTCGGTGTACTCTCAGTGCTCCAGGCCGAGGGCCAACAGCACTGGTGGAGGAGGGCACCCTTGTTGGGCAGGTCGCTGTTATTGGTTTAGAAGTCATTCCATTTGTTATGCCTGCCAATCGGCTCTGTGTATAAGATTCTGATCCTCTTGAGAAACACAAACCAAAACCCAATCTGGGAACCACATTAGATGGAACCGGCCGTTCAGTTCTATCGAAGGCCTGTTTAGCATCCAATGATATCCAAGTATCTTTAGTATCAGTTTTCTGACATTATGTGTAGTAATTCTTATATTATGTAAGAAACTTTGAATAAAACCATTATGTAATCACCTTCAGAAGATTCCTTATACATTTATAGAAGAGGGCGTAACCTTTGTTCTTTGAATTTTTCAGGTCCTGGTGTTTTGCCACTAATGTGCAGTGTCTCTGCAAGGGCCTGATGTCCACTTACGAGGACATTACACTGCCACAGACTAATGTCCTCTTATGTGGATCTCATTTTTCTCAGAAACAAATATCAGGTAAAAAAAATAAAAAATCAGGTGATTCTTTGTTTTTACATTCATCAGGTGCCCATCAGCCCAAATGGCACAGAGAAATTAAAAATGCACTCAGGTCTTAGGAGCTTAACTATGCATTTAGGTTACACGCTGTGATTCTGCAGGTGTTCATATGTGTGCGACTGTTTCTCTGTGTTAGCTTTATGACTGCACAGGGTGGACCCGCGTCTCACCCTACAGTGTGGAGGGGCTCCAACCCCCACAGAGAGCTGGACAAAAGGTCGACTGATGGTCCGACACAATAAATACATCAAATAAATGCTCCCACACAGAGGCTACGTTCACACTGCAGGTCTTAATGCTCAATTCCGATTTTTTGATCAAATCCGATTTTTTTACAACAGTATGTTTGACTGATGGCCTTAATGTAAAGACTTCAGACTTCACGTTTCCCAATTTTTGCTTTAAGTTATTTTGTTATTTACATAATAATGTCGATAACCTAATAATGATCCTTATTGCTGTTTTAGAGGAGCGCTGCTTCAAAGGATAGCTGCAGATTTCTGTCAGAATCTGCAGAGACAAATAAAATGTTCACGTTTCTCCAACGTTGTCTTCCCAACAGTTTCACTGGATGGCCAGGAAGTGTTCGTGATGTCTTCTCCGGCGCTGATAATTGGCGTCTGTCTTCTGTCAGTGACGTAAAAGACGGATTTAATACGACTTGACCATCAAACGCTTTCTGAAACATCGGATATGTATTGGATTCAGGACCACATACGAAAGTGACCCAGATCGGATTTGAAAATATCGGCTTTGTGCCGTTCACACTGTCACACCATGATCGGATAGATGGTCGCACAGGGTCAGAAAAATCGGATTTGATGCGCTTTCGCCTGCAGTGTGAACGTAGCCTAATGTAGACTCCATACAAAAGGCTACAATGTTATCTTGTCAATAAGCTGCAACAACCAATCACCTGTAATAAGCCTGTAACTGCTCATGGACAACCAAGTGAAACAGACACAATCCACATACCAAACGTTGTACACACATATTTGCATTGTTAACAGAGTTTTCAGTGTCATCATATTTCATATTAGGACGTCCTAATCAGCCAACACGTCTTTGTAGTGAAGCAGGCGACTGAGCCAACGCTCTCTGAAGAAATGAAGGCTTAAAGCCGGGAGGAGAAGTTGGAAGATGAAGACTTCAGCGGGAGTAAAATAGTATTTGAGTCATTCTGTTTGATGTTCGGGAGGCTCAAATGTTCCTAATCAGATGAGGAGAGCAATGACACAGCAGCACATCACAAAGCAAGACTTGCAGACATGTGCCACGTCTTTCTGTTTGTGCAAATATACTTAGATATTCATCTGACATGTGCTAAATGTATCCATGTTGCAAAAAGGAGAGTGAACTAACGAGGGAAGGGACAGAGAGACATGTAAACACTGGTGATCTGAAGGATAATCCTAATCCAGAGTGTAAATATCCGATCATACAACTACTCTTTATAGGATTACCACTCGCTTCTTTATGGGATTATCCCTTTACTGTATTAACCAGTGTAATAGATTCCAGTTACACCGATGCTTCCTGGTACTTACAGACAGCTCTGACATGACTGAAGTCAAAAAGGGCAAACTTTTAATAAAAGATCAAAACTTTTTTCCATATGAAGAGAATAAAATGACAGAGGAGAGATGACAAAAAGAGAGAACATCGCAGCAACAATAATGTTGTACAAGGACCTTTATTGTCTGAAGCCTAAAAATAAATCAGCCCTTGGACTTTACGCCACACGGCCCCGTGCACCGGCAGACGAGGGGGCCAAATCTGACCGACACGCGATCCAGTCTTCACAACTTCAGCTGCATATAAAGTCAAGTCAACATCCATTTTCATCTCACATTAAAACCAACCACAGCCGACCAAAGCGCCAAAGTTAGGACTGCAAAAATAAACACACAATAAAAGATAAAGTTAGGCGGCCGAGTGAGCTGTTCATGTGAAGTTTCACACGTGCACGAGATTAGGAGCAGAAAGGCTGGACTGATCGTCTTCAGTACCAACACTCGGCTGTTTGTTTAACACATGACAAACTGCAGCGGTGAAATTGAGGAATGGATGTGGATAACATCTTCTGCAGATCTTTCAGAAAAGCCTTTGACCATATATGGTCGTGTAAAGGCATTTCCTAATGCTTCCACCAGCAGACACGGTGGTTTAGAAAATTTGGAATTAATCAGGGCAGATAACTAACAGATGTTTGCACAGTGAGCAGATAAACGTGATTAAAAACTGGGCTGATTTTTTTGCTTCTTCTAGGCAAAGCTGACCTTTTTTTATTTCTACTGCTAACAAGACCTGGACGAATTGGACCTGCTCCTTTCAGCTAAACTGCAGCACAACATAACAAAACAACAGAGAAGAGGAGCCTTCAGAGTAGGATCAAATCCAGTAACTTACCTGAGCTACATCTTCGAAGTCGTCGTGTCTCTTCTGCAGGGCTCGGGCTCTGTGGAGGGATTTCCCAACGCCCGTGTGTTTGCTGAGGAAAGCCTCGCCATGGTTTTCTATCCAGTCCATCACCTGGACGGGAGAAAACACCTTCTTTAGATCATCCCGAAGACACAGCAAAGATTTAAGGTCACCTGCTAAACCTCTCGTTGCTACTTCCAACTCTTATTCTGCCGACATGTGTAGAAATGCACAAAATGGTCTCAGAGCTCATGAATAAAGAATGAAATCAATGAAACCTTCATGATCTGGGTGGGAAATGTAGGTCAGTGCAGCTGAGAAGAGCAGGATGTCTCCATGCCATGTTTTTCATATACGAGTGTGTTATGAGCTGTTAGCTCTGTGGCTTTTGTAGCCTTTTCTCCCCTGGACAGTAACCCCAGTACTGGTTCCAGTTCATCTGAGACTGGGAATAAACAATGAAAAAACATGTTTTTGGCCCTGTAAAGGTTTGAGAGCCACTAAAACTCTGACTAAAATAATTTGCTGAAAGAAGTTGTGATTTCTTAAAATATATTATTGGCTATTAAGTGGCATAGTGGTGGTCCCTCCTTTCCACAAGGGGGTAGTGGGTGACCTGCCCGTGGAATTTCAATGTACAGACTCCAGAGTCAACCTGCGCCTCCACAGTTTGGTTAACTGAGAAAAGTCCTACGAGTGTATGGTTCCCTGCAGCTGACTGGTTACTTGTTCACTTGATTCTTGTATCTGGTGACGTCAGAATGTTTCCACTGCTACCACTGCTGTGTGCCATGTAAGATCAAACAAATCGATGCCTCTTTTTTAAGGCACAAACATGATGTAATCAGAGTTTGGACATGAAACCAAATGTTGGATCTCTCACTCATTACCCTCTGAGTCTCCTGCAGGACAAATATATGTATATATAGCTTGTACATAGCTGTGTAAATACAGTGACAATAATTTGAAGACATTCAGATCTCCAATGATAAATGGAAATGAGGTGCACGGTGTACTAACAGAGGCCCATTCTTTCCATTAAATGTTCATACTGAAATATTGACACATCTTCATTTCTGCATGTTATGCATGACTGCTGCAATAAAATATGAACCCAGGCAACCCATCTTCTGTCCAGTAAGACCAGCAGCTCAGGCAACCTCTGGATCCTAAGGATTAACATCCAGCCTGTCGCACATTAGCAAATTATGTGTTTCAAGGCCTTGAAGCAACAGCGTGCACTCATGATGTCAGTGCAGCAGCTGGAGCCACAGAGACGTCAGTGTAGGGTCACAGTGCACAGACTGAAACTGCAGCTGGACTGTCTTTGGTGATCTGCACACATCGTACGCTCAGCCTTCACGTCTGCATCTCTCACTCTTCATCTCTGGGGTCATGTATATCCTGTAGCATTAGCACTCGTGCAACAGCCTTTTCTAGTGATTTATGCACGATTGTATAAGGTCGCTCTCTCACTTTCTGTGCCTGTGCCTCTCCCTCTGGGGGCTCATAGAAAGTGATGCATGACAAGTACAACTTGCAAAGCTCTGCTTTAAGTGAATTTATAACCCACTGATATGATCTCTTCTTCAGTCTGTCTCTTTGTCTTCTTACTTCTCTTAAACACTCTCCCACAGTCTCCCCTGGGTTAAATAAATATTTGCATGGCGCCAAAACTTAGAGCATTCATCTGTGAGTTTGCAGCTCTAACTCGTTCTGCCAAGGCCTGTTTGTACATACACTAAATGCATCAGAGCTGCAGATACATCAGGCCTGTGCAAATGAATTCAATGTGCTGATATGTGTCTGTCCTCCAGAAAAGTTAAAGAGTGTGTTTATATTTCCCCAAAGAAATATAAACACACATATGTACAGCTGGGCCTTGCATGAAAATTCAACAAAATGGGATTCTTAAATAAAACCTCCTGTACTGTGCAAAAGCTTCACCACACATCATCACACTGACCGACCTGGCCAGCTTTTAGCAAACGCTGGCACCACCAGGACCTGCATGTTGTCAGAGCTGAGCTGGTAAATGCATTAGTGATTCCAGGCCAGTCACCGTCCCAACCACCTGCGTGCTTATAGCCAGCTAGCTTTCATGTGTGAGGTTAATTTGTAGAAGCTCAGACGTTCAGTCTTTGGAAAGCTGTACGGAGCTTTCTCCTGTTTGGTGCGGCTCTTCCTTACAGCATAGCTCTACACTCAGACGTGGAAAATACAACTGAAACATGGAGTAAGGTGCAAGAATGCCACCCCTCACTTTCTTTATTTAATAAAAATGGGAAATACTAACAGTGACACATAAATGGAAATAAAGAACACTGACTGCTTCAATAAAGACTGAAAGTGCTTCACTGTGTTGCTTTCACTTGATGGTTTATTCCTTGAGTTTGGGACCTTTTTTTGCCTGCATGACTCATAGGTCATAGGTCAGTGTTGAGTGGATTACTAACCTCTCTTTAGTCCACTACTGATTTTAAAGGAAAACTATTGCTCAAGTCCACTTACATTAAAGTCAAAATATAAAGAAATGTGGGGGAGGCTGAGACTTTTGCACAGTAATGTTTAACCATGTACCTGCTGTTCCTTACTGAACCTATAGGTGGCACCGTCTGAATTGGATGCATGTGTTAAAGCCCAGCACACTATTGCTGAAGTTTGATGCAGAGACACTGAAAGTCGTTTCATGTTAGTGATTTTATTTAACAAAGAACAAAAAGCTGCTCAGGCAGAATTCAGAGATGAATGATGCGGTGCTTGGTTGTATCTCACTCCTGGTGCCTCACTATCTGACGCTGGGCTTACACCAGAGCACTTTGTCACCACAATGTTCCCACCACACACGTGGGAGACACATAAGGCAGCAGAGAACGTGTGGTACGTTCATCACACACACATCGGTCATTGCTGTCGGTGATGCACGAGTGTCAATGTGTCAAACTGGAGCCACAGTGAAATGTGGGGTCCCAGACTGGGAGCCCATAGAATGGGCTGACTGTGGACCGTCCACACTAAGTAGAGTCTCCAGTGGGGCCCATTGTAGGCCTGCAGTGTATGTATGCACAGCATGCCCACACTCTAGATGTGGACTGCAAGCTTGCCCACAGGAAGCCATGTGGGGGGACCCCCAAAACTGCTGTGGGCTTTGCATTGGCACGCTGAGTTCCCTGCCCACACTGCCCGACAGTTACAGCTACTGCTACCCACTGTTGGCCAGCACGGGGACGTTTGCTAGGATGGGATGAGAATATTTCCATCAAAATCAAAACTGTAATCATTCTCCACCCTGTAGACATGTCCAGGCACGCGCGCCATGATTTCACCACACAGCTCAGGAGATCACAACAGAGGCGCAAGTGCAACGGGGCAAAATGGGTCTTCCACTGATAGATGGAAAAATAGCAGACCATCTGAAAAAAGAAGCTGGTCTTCAATGAGAAAAGAAGGACGGAAATATAACGTTTTTATGGATCTGTTCTCAGAACCTTTTGGTCACACCCTGAACATTGCTGTGTGTTTACCTGTTGGACATCTTGCTGGAATACACAGAGCTGCAGTCTCTGGTGCAATCGGACCTTTCGATGTTGCCAAATGTTCTCCAGACGCCGCTGATGGTGAAGAACCTCATGAACCACGTCCAAGATACAATGCACCTACAGAGAAACACAAACGTTAGCTTAATCGGTAGATGGTGTAGGCATGTTTCCTATTGGTAACACAGGGACACTGACCGCTTTGGAGTAATTTGCAGTGGCTGTAAGAGATTCCGAGTTGCCTGGACTGAGAGGCCTCTGGAGGACATCCAGCAGGGCTTTACCATCCTGACTCACCTGCAAACACATAAATCACATGAATCACATGAGCAGCAGTCACCGGTGCTCCAACTGTAAAAGTCTTAATATGTTTCTAGGATTTAAAGTATGGTTGTGGTCATTACAATAAAACAAAAAGACGACTCTGCCACCTACAAACTGTTCAACCTGAGCGCTCAAAGAGCTTTATACAACACGCCCCATTTAACCAGCTGCTGTTGTGATTTGTCACCATGACCATGAATTGAATCCCTGACCACCAATCACAGGATTATCTTATTTGTGACACTTTAACAGATTCCCCGACGACAGTGCTTCTTTGTCCGCCATGCTTTGCACAGTGTGTAGAGGTCACCAACTTTCAGCATCAAATGCTAATGACCTCCAAACTTCATGTGGCACTTCAGATTAGTTCGAGAGCAGTTTGTAGAGAGCTTAATGGAACGGGCTTCCATAGCTAAGCAACTCTGAGGCTTTACATCACCAAACACAACGCAAACCATCTGATGCAGTTGGGTAAAGCACACCGGCACTGGACTCAGTGGAGACGTGCTCTTTGGAGCGTCGAATCATGCTTCTCCGTCTGGCGATGGATGAATCTGGGTTTGGAAGCTGTCAGGATAATGGCACTTCTGACTTGAGCATGGAGCAAGTTAGATGTGGAAGAACTCTGACTAGCACAGAGTCCTGACCTCAACCCGATAGAAGACCTTCAGGGTGAAATAGCCGGGACCAGACCTTCTTGTCCAACATGTCTGAGCTCTGCTAAACATTGTGGAAAACAATCACTCTCAGAAGAGTGGAAGCTGCTGTTGCTGCAAAGGGTGGGCCATTAAAGCCTTATGGATTAAGAATGTGATGTCACTCCAGTGCATCTACACACGTATGTGGGTGAAACCAGAAACACACATTTTCCTTGAAGAAATAAACATGTAAGTAATAATAAACTTTGGGGCAACAGTCAGATGTCTGCACTTTCCTCACCTTAAGAACTCCAATACCAGTGTCCTGAACTGCAGTGACAGCAGTCCTTGTTCCCGTTGAGTCTGGCACACAAACCAGTTTGTTCTCAGCTGTGGGTTCTGGTTAGAGTGGTGTTCTAGTGTGCAACAGATCTGACTATGAGGCAGAACAAGCTAAACTGTCCCAGCAGCTGCAATCCATGACTGTGAGACTCGAGACTACTCACAGCCATAGGGGACCACTGCAGCACAAATCCAACACGCTCATTAGCAACAACTACAATGTCAAAAAGAGGTCGCAAAATATATCTGATGCACCTGTACAGCCCACCCAAGAGAAAGGCTTCTATAAATGAATTAGCATGGTGCATGTCACATTTGCATAAGTATGCAAAAAACAATGTTTGTCACATGGTTGTACAGATTATTGAAAACCAGAATCCAAAGGATCTGAAGCCACTGCAGGCATGACTGATCCCACTAAAGAGGAAGTCTCTCCTCCTTTAAAGCAACCATGGGACTATCTCTCACCTTCACTCATTTAACCCCCGTCTAAAGATAAAACTCCAGAATGCTGCTGCGAGCACAGAATACATTTACTGAAGTGTCTTCACACAACAGCTTGAAGGGTTAGTGCAGCAACTGCCCGATGGCACCCTGTCATCACAGCCAGTCTCAGTCCGCAGTACTGGCAGCATCCACAAGAGGCTCTGGAGCCCAAATATTTCAATGTTTTTTACACGTGACATCATTTACAGCGAAGTTTCTGGACATTAAAGATGTTTTAAATCCTAAATGTTTTCCAGACAAACAGGTTGTGGAGTGACCACATTACCAAAGTGATCAGCTCTTCACAGATCACAGACGCTGCAGGCACACAGCGGCGTTGTGCTTTGTTTTTGTGTGATGTTTGTCAGCTTCAGCTGCCGCTAACATTCATTTGAGTGAGTAGGTTGGGCGGTTTACCTCAGTGTACGCCTGGGTCACTTGCTCGTAAAGGCTCTGGTGACGGTGAATGGCAATCTCCAACTCCTGCATCTCAGATGGTAACCCGCCCTCGCTGCAGACTTTACACCAGGTCTCCACCTCAGACAGAAACTTATGAATGAAACAGACACAGATGGATTCATACAGTGCGTGCATTCATGAGAAGATTCATTCAACAAAATGATGTTTCTCTGGTTCCTTGACAGTATCAGATATTCTGGGTCAGCTTTGGTCTGTTCCATATAACCATGATCAACGTCCTTTTGTGGCTTACTGTCCGTATGGGAGCGTTTAATCTACCCTTCTCTGCATCACTACAGTAATGCTTCAAACTCTTGATGAAAGTAGAACAGTTTTCTTCATTTTTAAGGTGGTAGTGTTGAGATAAAGTCCTGCAGTTCGGACAAATATTGGGCCTAACATCAGGCAGGTCAAGGTCAGCCAGAGTCCAGATGTGGCAGGACTCAGTGCCTGCTCACATGAGCTATAGCTAGACTAATACTGGTCTGCACGTTTGGGAAATCTCATCAAATCTGCCTCTGAACCAGGTCACCGTCTCAACCAGGGTCAGAGTTGGGAGGCAAATTTCCAAAAATTCTAACATGCTATATATTACAAGATTTTCCAAAGGAGAATTCATGGATAACTTTAAATATAAATATATAAACAGGTGGAAATTCTGCAGAAAGTGCTGAAATGATCCAAATGATGGAAGTGTAAATGATCAACCCACAGAGGCCTGAATTCAAAGAAACGCCAAAAATGATGCAGCAGCCAAGTCCATGCTCAAAATGGTACTCATGGCGTCCTGGACATCTCCTCCCACATCTGGACCAGGGGAATACCAAAGCTCCTGGGATCGCCGTATGGACCAAAACTTAATGTCCCAGATGGTTTAGGTTAGACTATCAATTAGCTCATCCTCCACACCCTGACACCCTGCTCCAGCCTGACAGTGGTTCTGACCCATGTCTAATGCGGGACCCTTTCACATGTGCCACAGTGCTGAGGCTGAACCTGCTCTGACCTGTGAAGAGCACAGGGTGTCTGATATTCCACAGCAAATCCCAGTCATACAGTTAACCAATGCCAGCGAGGCGATGTGGCACTTTATAAATAAAGCTGAACTGACCTGTGAATCCTTTTTTATTATCTCATTATTTCATCATAGTTTTTTGTTTACATGCGTTCTCAACAGCCTCTTTAGAACCGTCTACATGGCTTAAAAGGAAGACCCACTTTATCTCCTCCCTGTTTTTCACACTCTACTCTCACTGTATCCTTTCTGTAGCTTTGCCAGTTTTCTTTCCATTTTTCCTCCTGAGTCAACACGTATCTGCTTTTCTGTTGGAGTCAGTGTCATCCAATCCCTCTCCTGTCCCCACTTCTCTCCCTGTCTTTCATCTCGTGCTTTCTCAAATGTTCTCTTGTAGCTAATGTCAAGGGCCCAGCAGGAATCAAACAGGTTCCATCTGTTGCCATGTCAACCTTCCAAGAATCAGCAGTAGAGCAGTTTGATCTATTAAATATAATCAGACAGCATAAATGTCCCATTTGCATGTTACATTCTAGACATGTGTCTACTGCAGAGAGACTTTTAGATTAGACAGTTCCCCGATCAGTCACCAGTAAGAGGTGCAGCTTGTCCTCTGTTACATCGGTTAGAAAGGGTGGCCGACGTCCCCCCTGTGAAGGCTGGGTAAGTGAGTATCTGCTCAGAAACATCTGGGAAGGTTTTCCTGGGATCTCACCTGCTCAGCCTTCTGGTGAAAGACAGATGACATGGCCAGGATGGTGGAGCGTTCGTCAAGTGCAGCAGCAAAGCTTTTCCAGTCCTGATCCAGCTGTCCTGAGATCTGTTTAATCTGAGTGGAGGCGTAGTGGCCGGCCTCCGCCAGACGACTCGCCACCGACATGATTCTGTTGATGTTTACGTAGGCATTCTGGGAAGAAAGAGCCTCCATCAAAAGACTGTTGCTCCAACTGTCAGCAGTTTACACAGAAATTAAACCAGTTGACCTGCCAGTCATTTTTACAACACGATAAATGATAAATGAGGTTTGCAAAGAACTACGAAGGCGTCGTGTACCATGGAGTTCATGGCGAAGTGATTGTGTTGAGTCTGTAGCTCCACAGCGTGCTGGTAACCTCGGCCGATCTCCGTGTGGCTCTGCAGGAACAATTCCTTATTGTGGCTGATCCAGTCAAACATCTGCAGGCAGACCACACAGCAGATCAGTGCAATGATTCACACCACATGTAAACTCGTGATAACACAAAACATTATCAGTAATGCACCGAATCCCTCCAAATCCAAAGTCCCAAAGACTTCAGTGCAGACACAGACATACACAGCTGAGTGTCTACAGTGTGGAAAGTTAAGAAAAAGTTAGCCTACCCTGAAGGATGATGAAGAATTCATCCTTTCACGCAGATACGGGTTGGTTATTGTGCCTCGCGGTAACCACGGCAACCAAGACACAGCCATTTTTCTTGCAGCGTTTTCCACAAAACAGACGCCTCGTCAGGCCTGAATGTTTTCCCGGCCCGACCGCGAGAGCTGAGTGATTCCCGGTGTAAACGGGTCCACACACCCCCACAGTGCCTCGCTGTGACAACACTGATGTGGACAAAAACCTTCTCTTTTTTCTCTGTTTGCTTTACAGTAAATATTTATCTGCATGTGGATTTCTGTATGGAGCAGCAGAGCAAGCCGCCAGTGTCTGTCTGTGTACGAGAGGGGCGCTTTTATGCTCCCATCAACAACACAGCTCTGTTATCAGGAGGCAGAGGTACAAGCTGACAGTAAGATATTATAAACTGTGCCTCCATGAACATAAAAACTGCAGCTTTCCTAGTAATTACTGTATTTTAATGTAGCAGGACCTGCCTGTGAGCCTGTACAACAGTGAGGCCAGTCTTTGTATCCCCATCACCCGAGCAGAATAACAACTAAAGTAAGTCATAATAATCACCTTTGCCTTTGAACAATAGCTACAGTCTGGTCCTGATATGGGAAATGTCCATATATAGCATTTTGGACTGAAACAGGAGTAGCTGTTGTAAACAGGCTGGTATGTTAATGAATGGAATGACGGGAATTCTAACATTCATTCACAATTCCAACTAACTCGGAGAAAGTAAAGCGATGTTGGCTGATTTTCCACTGGAATAACTGCGACTTATTCCTGTGTTTAGAGAAATGCCACAGGCTGATTCATCCAGGCCACAGTGGAGTTTCCCAACACAGTGACTGTACAGATGTAAAGAGCAGCTGCTTGCAGCTGTGCTGAATGAAGTAAATCTTCTGTGATTTTAGGTTATTTTTGTCAAAGTGCCTGAAACTATTTTTAGATGGCAGCGTCTCATTATGACGTGTGACTCAGTACACAGAGGCTCCATCACAAAGGGACAGTTTATTCATAGATGTTGAGCTACACTGCCTTTGGTGTTTACACATCATCTACTTCTCAGGACGAGAAGCCCGTTCTATCAGGTACAATCAGAGGTTTTCAGGTTTTAATGGTGATTTACCTTTTACATCACCATGGTAACTTACTGTATACGGCACAGCTCTGGAAGTACATAAGAGAGTACTGACCAATCAGTTCTCTAGTAAACAGCATGACCTAGAAGATGAGGTGTGACCTCGGTGTGCAGACAGTAAGAGGGTTTTTAGTCATTGTCTTTCCCGAGTAACTGTGTAAGTCTTGAACTTCATTCATACTCAGATTTCTGCTTCCAAGGAGCTGATCTGTCATTTTTAAAGTGGTGCTTTTTCACTCGTCCTTCTACCTGAACATTTGATTTTTAAGCAACTTCACACAAACTATGAAGCATTCATGCACAACCTCGAGGAATAAAACAGACAATGTAGCATCAGTTTTAGATTGTAGTTTTAGGCATGTTGTTGCTAGCAGCTAGACTATAATCATAAAAAGCATATTTGCACCAACAAGGTGATTCTGAAGAGTTATTAAAGTCCGGCATACCTCAGTATGAAACGCAAGCAAGCGACAAAGTGTGTCCTGAAATTATCTGAGGAAACTTGAAGGCAATTGAAGGTTTGCCAGGCCGAAACAGCAGACGAACAACATATTATCCAGCTGATAACTACAGTGGGGCAAAAAAGTATTTAGTCAGCCACCGATTGTTCAAGTTCCCCCACCTAAAATGATGACAGAGGTCAGTAATTTGCACCAGAGGTACACTTCAACTGTGAGAGACAGAATGTGAAAAAAAAATCCATGAATTCACATGGTAGGATTTGTAAAGAATTTATTCGTAAATCAGGGTGGCAAATAAGTATTTGGTCAATAACAAAAATACAACTCAATACTTTGTAACATAACCTTTGTTGGCAATAACAGAGGTCAAACGTTTACTATAGGTCTTTACCAGGTTTGCACACACAGTAGCTGGTATTTTGGCCCATTCCTCCATGCAGATCTTCTCGAGAGCAGTGATGTTTTGGGGCTGTCGCCGAGCAACACGGACTTTCAACTCCCGCCACAGATTTTCTATGGGGTTGAGGTCTGGAGACTGGCTAGGCCACTCCAGGACTTTCAAATGCTTCTTACGGAGCCACTCCTTTGTTGCCCGGGCGGTGTGTTGTGGATCATTGTCATGTTGGAAGACCCAGCCGCGTTTCATCTTCAAAGTTCTCACTGATGGAAGGAGGTTTTGGCTCAAAATCTCACGATACATGGCCCCATTCATTCTGTCCTTAACACGGATCAGTCGTCCTGTCCCCTTGGCAGAAAAACAGCCCCATAGCATGATGTTTCCACCCCCATGCTTCACAGTAGGTATGGTGTTCTTGGGATGCAACTCAGTATTCTTCTTCCTCCAAACACGACGAGTTGAGTTTATACCAAAAAGTTCTACTTTGGTTTCATCTGACCACATGACATTCTCCCAATCCTCTGCTGTATCATCCATGTGCTCTCTGGCAAACTTCAGACGGGCCTGGACATGCACTGGCTTCAGCAGCGGAACACGTCTGGCACTGCGGGATTTGATTCCCTGCCGTTGTAGTGTGTTACTGATGGTGACCTTTGTTACTTTGGTCCCAGCTCTCTGCAGGTCATTCACCAGGTCCCCCCGTGTGGTTCTGGGATCTTTGCTCACCGTTCTCATGATCATTTTGACCCCACGGGATGAGATCTTGCGTGGAGCCCCAGATCGAGGGAGATTATCAGTGGTCTTGTATGTCTTCCATTTTCTGATGATTGCTCCCACAGTTGATTTTTTCACACCAAGCTGCTTGCCTATTGTAGATTCACTCTTCCCAGTCTGGTGCAGGTCTACAATACTTTTCCTGGTGTCCTTCGAAAGCTCTTTGGTCTTGGCCATGGCGGAGTTTGGAGTCTGACTGTTTGAGGCTGTGGACAGGTGTCTTTTATACAGATGATGGGTTCAAACAGGTGCCATTCATACAGGTAACGAGTGGGGGACAGAAAAGCGTCTTACAGAAGACGTTACAGGTCTGTGAGAGCCAGAGATTTTCCATGTTTGAGGTGACCAAATACTTATTTGCCACCCTGATTTACGGATAAATTCTTTACAAATCCTACCATGTGAATTCATGGATTTTTTTTTCACATTCTGTCTCTCACAGTTGACATGCACCTCTGGTGCAAATTACTGACCTCTGTCATCATTTTAGGTGGGGGAACTTGCACAATCGGTGGCTGACTAAATACTTTTTTGCCCCACTGTACCTCAGTGTGAAAACTTAGCCTTATCTTTCAATGTCAAACCCAAAGAAGAAGAAGATAGCCTCGATATGCTGAACTGTGGCTGCAGCTCAGGAGGTAGCACAGGTCAGCTAAGGCTGGTCATTCAATCCCTGGCTGCTCTAGTCTGCAGGTCAGGTATACTAACCCCAGTGCGTTTAACAGAAAGCAGTGCAGGTGAATGAGGCATGCATAACAGCATTGTATCAGAGCTGGTGCACACGCCAGCACAGGCCCCTGATGTCTTTGTACTCATCCCAGCCTCGTCCTTCCTCACACTCTCATCATATTTAGGTGTAACTCACTTTTTCTGCATCCTGTTCAAAGAGGCGCAGCTGGAAGCACTGGTCCAGCTTCAGTTTCCTGACATGCCACATCTGATGGAGATGTTGCCTGGTGGAATGCAGCTTATCCAGCAGACTGGCCACCTGTCAGGAAAAGCACAATGTGTCACATGACAACAGCAAGCTCATCGAGTGTGTCTTACATTTCATTCAGCACATCACTTCTGATCTGAATGTGATGGCAGGTTTTCTTTGGATTGAACCAACAGTTCATTACGTCTGTCTTTTACACTGCTGTGTTACTGCTGTGTTTAGTACTGCAGGTGCACAAGTGGGGAACAAAACAGCACCTGCATGTGTATAATTCCACAGTTTAGCCTCACCTTCTCACTCGCATGCCATTGGCCGGTTTGATATTGCCTTTATGATCCTCTTTAATCCAAAACGTAAAGCACAGATTTAAATATGAAAGATGTCTCACACTCATACATCAATGTAAATGCTGCTCACGCAGGCAATGCACATGTACTTCATGTGCTTAATGCAAACAAGTTCTGCACTCAAATTTTCCCTGTGGAGTCCTTTGGCTAATGAGCTAATATGCAGCCAGCACTTGTCAGATAATGAGGGTTGCTAACGAGCTGGCTAATGAGAAAAAATAAGGCTGTGGACTGAATCTTGTGTTATGATACCATGTGCTTTAAGCATTCAGCAGCTGGAAGGATGTGAGTTTCATTTAGTTATGAACAAAACTGTCAATAATCATCTAGACTCAGTTCACTTTTATCTATAGCACCAAATCACAACAACAGTGGCCTCAAAGCGGTCAACGTTACTGGTCATGTACGATGTGGGCCCTGATTATGTAGGCATGAAAGTATACCTGCAGGTTTGCAGTTAATATTCCAGTAAGTACTCTTATATAAGGCCAAAAGCATCTGCAAGCATCATGCATGGATGCATTAGTATCTGAATGTGCCACAGCAATTCTCATGTCTAGGTTCAAAGTTTTGTTTGCATCAGAAAGTATAGATAAACCACAACAGAAGCTACTATTCTTGTTTGGGGCCAGCCTGTGTTAACCTTAGCTTAAATAAAAAAGTGTATGCTGGGAGATCTTTGCTGGGCTGGACGTTGCTTACCTTGGGCACAAGGCTCTGAAAGTCAGCTGAGCCTGAGATGCAGTTTCTCCCTGAAAAGCCATCACTCGATCTGATACACTGGAGCAGCCTCTGGCCTTCCTGGTCTAATTCCTCCACTGGAGCCTTTAGCACCTGCAGGAGAGTAGCTTCAGTGGCTTTGCACAGTTCAAGCCTCTCATTAATAGTAGGAGAACACTGAATTGTGCTGGCTTTAGCACAGCTCGATCTAGAGCGATAACAAAGTCTCTGACTGTGTCTGCACCTGTACTGATAGTGACTCACCTTTTTCTTAAGCTGGGTGTGTTCCTCTATCAGTCGCCGAGAGCCTTCCACATCTGCAGGAAAGTCCTTCTTGGACAGGAGCTCCTGCAGAAGACAGGAAACACTGGTCATATCGGCCATAGCAGTTACTCCCATTCTTTGAGCCTTTGCTGCCCCCACCTGCAGATCCTCCAGTCTGGACAGCAGATGAACAGCATTGGACATGAACTCCTCCAATGACACCCTGAGATCCATCCACTCCTCGTGGTTGTAGTCCAGCGAGCCTTCAAAGTCGTCTGTGAGCTGGGAGGGATCCACTAGCTTGGCAAGACCTTCAACTGACACCATGTTGGTCTGTTCACACAGACACAGGTTAGACGTGAGTTCTGACTACCTGCGGTGCTTCATGTGCTTACTACAGTGTAGTGACTGCAGCGTCTGTGCCACATATATAAATACATGCGTAAATCATGATGGCAGCTTGTGGAAATCAAAGATGCCTGAAAGTATTATTAGTTATTATCAGTTTGCCACACAAATAGCATTACAGCACTAATCTCTAATCATCTTACTGTTAATAAGGTTTCCTTTGAACGTGTTTTGGGTAAAACACACAAAGCCCACTGACCTCAAAAGAGAACTTTGCACTCCCGAAGTTCGTCTTCTGTTTCTGCCAAAAGTTGTCGGGCTTAATGATGAGAGCCACACAGATCTCAGCTGGGAAAGACTCCTGCAGCGTCTTGAGCAGAGGCTTAATCAGCTCCCACTTTGAACCTCGCATGTCAATGATGACAGTGAAGCCACGTTTGCATACGTCCTCGCTGACGGGACACAGACAAACAAGATGAGGAGGCAGAAGAGGCTCAGAGGAAATGATTAGTATCCCTGTTATACGAGACTTAAAGTGAACCAGACAATGCAGTTGTCTGCTACAGACCAATGTCTCAAAACCATCAGGTCCATTTGTGGTTGCCCCACAGACGGGGAGCGCCTGAGGCGGCAGCCTTGTTTCACTGGTGTCGTCAGCAGTCTGAATATGTTTGATATTTAAAGGAAACTTTCAGAGGGACATTTAGCAGAAGACGTCAATCTTATTCTGCTCTGCTGTGGCCTGTAAGTGACAGTCACACTGCAGGTAAAACATAAGTGCAATCCCATCAGATAATCTGGATGATATATTCCAGCATGGACGTGTTTGACGTTCTGAGCAGGTAAACTGTTTTCTGTTTGCAGAAGAAACTAAACACGCTGCAATAAAAGAAGAAGCTGCAGCGGGGGGCTCTGCAGGAATGAAACGTACTGTTTCTACGAGGAACATTATGTTTCCAGCTGAAACACAAGTAAGCAGGAATCAGGGGGAGCTGTACTTTAATATTGAGGTAACAAAGTGGCAGTTTTCAGTGTTTTCCTTTCTTTCAGTGCAACCAGATGTGTGCATGTATCTACCTCTAGCACAGCACATCCACATGCAGGCGTTTGTTGAGCACAGCTCAAGTGCTGGACGATGGCTTCTTGAAGCTGACAGTTGAGAAGATTTCTCCCAATCAGAGCCATAAACAGACAGAAACTCAAGCAGTTCAGTGCCTGACTCAGAGGAACTGCAGCATAACAACTGAACTGAACCCAAACTGCCACAACTCAGTGCCTAAAATTCAGTTACTGCAGCTGATTCGAGTGCCACAGCTCCACCTTCAGTAACATGCAGAGTCTATTAATACAAAGTCAGTTCATCCATTATAACCTGCAGACAGACCCCGTCACCCTGGAAACAGCAGTTCGATTAGCAAAAGTGGGTAAATGCATTTATGTGTGCATTAGTCTCTGACAGTACAGATTATTGTCAAAGGCCCTGGTTGCAAACTTTCTATAACACGTCACCACCGTGTCACATTTCCTTCTTCAGCAGTCGTCTCTAAACACAAACTGGCCGCCCTTTATCCTCGGGCTCACTCACATGTGACGGATGTGTTTGGGGTCCATTCTGAAGAGTCTCAGCTACACGCAGGACGGCATAAAGCCACTCTCACTGCAGTCCTCTACTGTCACATGGTCTGATCTACCACCACCCATTGGGCTGAAGCATCATCTTGACAAACCTCTCAAATTCTGGCATCAGTCTGGAAATGACCCGGCAGTGGTCTCGGCCCTTTGCACAGCTATTTTTACTTTACATTTTGAATTCCTCTGTGCACGACTCAGTGAAATGTGGGTCTCGAATGAGTTCAATCAAATCATTTCGATCAAGTTTGTGCAGATATTTACCAGATCAGTCAGACGGCTGAATGATGCTTAACACTGTCAGCACACTGTATCTGAACAGGCAGCATTTTATATTATGTGTGTTTACAACATTTCACTGTATAACTCAGTTATTTTACTCAAGCTTTCATCCTGATACGTTTTACATTTAAAATGATTCTGGACAAACTTTAGATCCATCCATCCATCAGCTTCCGCTTCTCCTTTTCAGGGTCGCGGGGGGCGCTGGAGCCTATCCCCGCTGTCACAGGGCGAGAGGCGGGGTCCACCCTGGACAGGTCTGTCGCAGGGCCAACACACAGGGACAGACAACCAGTCGCACTCACACCTACGGGCAATTTGGATTAATCAACTAACCTATCCCCACGAGCTGCATGTCTTTGGATGATAAATAAATTCATGCACCCCACAACTGCTAAAAAGAGACTGCAATTTAATTTTAGCTTTAAAAATCACCTGCTAAAAAAAACTACTACTAACTGAACATATTTTAACTGGATTTTTTTCCTGTGGTCGTCTAAATGCTGCCTGCCCCACAGTTTGAGAACCGCTGCTTTAAATCAACTTAAACTGAAACGATATTAAAAACTATGAGACCAAAACGAAAACGTTCCTGTGTGCAGAATGACTGGGGCAGGCCTGTGCCTAATATTTCGACTGCTTTCCTTGTAACACCCTCAGACTGTGTGAGTGCTCACAGACCGGCTCTTGTGTGCTGCAAACACTGCAGCTTTCATGCTGATGCAAATTAAACACTGGTCTACGCCTGCTGTTGTAACAGACTACAAGGAAGCACTTAATTGCTTAAATGTCCACTCCAGCCTTCACTGCTTCCTTAAGTGCCCGTCACACTTGAGTCTAACTAAATGTCCTAATAGAGCGGCTGTAGAAAGAAAAAAGATGATACCTCTAACGTGAAAATGAAGGCAGGTGTGTGTGTGTGTGTGTGTGTGTGTGTGTGTGTGTGTGTGTGTGTGTGTGTGTGTGTGTGTGTGTGTGTGTGATGGCATTGTGAGTACCTGGGGACAGTAGACAGGTAGGTTACCAGCCTCCTCAGGTCCTCGGGTTTTATTCGGTCATGGTTGCTCCTGGCAGGAAATGTCAGAATTGGTCCTCCTCGTTTATCTCGTCCACCTGCAAGTAGATGCACAAGAAAAACCTTAAAGCCAAAACACACGTGTTCAGGCAGGTAATCCAGGGTGAGTTTACATCTACATGTGAATCAGTGGAATGGCGTCCAGCGACACTTAAAGTGTAACTAAAGTGTTACCACTTTGTTAAGTGACCACAAAAAAAATAGCTATGAAAAAAAAATGGACCAATCACACCTTCACAAATAAACCAGCTGACCAATTAACATTTAACGAGGTGGTATTGGCTGATTGGTTAAGCCACAAACCGAATAGGTTCTGGACTGAACCACTACAGGTTAAAAGGGGAGACAGTCAACATGTGCTCATCCCACAAGCTGCGACACATCCTGCTGGTCATCAGCAGGGGCTGCAGACGTGTTGAGCAGCAACGCTGCCCTCAACAGTTCTGTTGTTCAGGTGTCGCACAGTTTTCTTCTCAGTGTCTTTTTAACATTGTTGGAATGGATCAGAGTGATGCAGGTTTCAAAATAAAAGCAGGGAACAGTGAAGCACATGGTCATCTTCCAAACTTCCAACGTTAGATTGCTTGTTAAACTATGTGTAGGAGAGTGTGCCGGCCACACTGGTGTGTTGTTTGGATGTTTGCTTTGGCAGTGAATGAGCTCTAAGGGCAGAGGAGAGACGTTCCCATGGTGTGAATAGATTGGATGCCTTTCCTGCCTCAGGATGTGCGTGAGTCCAATGAGCTTTTCACGTGTGCAGATATGTGAGTAATAATATACTCGACTATATTCTAAACAGGACTGTGGACAGTCCACGGGACGTTCTTACTGGTCCTTTTCCTTATGACTGAAAAAAATCCCATCTTTTTGTCTTCAACATGAAAAGATTATATAAATTTCAAAACATTCTTAACTATCAAACAATGTTACTAAACATGAAGAATAGCTCCTAATGCTTCAAACACCTCTGTGTTCGTCCTGCATGACCATGGTGGTGGGGACAGGCTCTTTGCTGTAGGACACTCAGGGAGCTGATGTAAAGTTCTCCTGAAACAGACTGGAGGCTTGTGGATTTAACGCCAACAACACTGACTGACACTCACCTGACACAAAGGCAACTTTCTCCTTTAAAATAGGAAGAACATCAGAGGCCTTGATGCCTTCAGTCCTGAAGGGCCCTGGAGAGATGCAGGGAGAGAGAATATCAGCATGAATCTCACCATTGGATCACCGTTCCTAGGAGACACACCAACACTGTAATCTGTTACGGTTACATCACTATAAGCATTTCACATCTTAATAACTCTTCAGTAGATGTAGAGCAGAAGTAACTTAAGTTAACACACACAACATTAATAACAGCAAGTCAGCAGAATCCATAGAAAGGGGAGAGGGAGGGATTATTTAAAACACCTTCACTCTGTTTGAGAGAAAGACCTTTACAATCACTTCACAGTACATCGTCCCCTCGCTCTTATTGTGCTTTTCACCTTCTGTCCTTGATATTAATCAGCTGCATCTCCCCTAAACACCGTGGAACAGTGAGTGTGATGGTGACGACACAGCGTGACACATCCATGTGTAAACGTAATAGTAACCCACTGAGGCCTGGAAGCCAGAGGTCGCCCATAAACAGGAACAGACCAATTAGCTTTAACGATTCGTGTCACTAAAGGTTAACTATGTAATTGATTGGTTTTATGCCTGCGGTGTGTCAACAGCATTGATTAAACTTGTAAAGTTCTAGTTCCTTACTGATATTCACATGTGCTTATAAATTTACATCTTTGTAGTTTCCTTGGCTGCCAATGATTTAAAGTCTCCATGTGAGAGATTCATGACATTTGTTTCAGCTCTACAGTTTCTATAATCTCCTCTGAAAACTTTCATTTCAGACTTATTCCAAACTTTTTACAGATGCTTTTTTAAATTGCAGTAATTTATTAATAATAAATTATAATTACCATTTCATTGTTTGTTAGCAGTAAATTCTATCTTGTCTATTTTGTAAATCTGGGTCATATCAAACATGACTAATGACTCGTGTTTGTTTCAGCCAACGAGCACGTGGTCTCACAGTCCTTCGTGCACGTGGTTTTGGCAGCTCCAGCCATGTTTTTATCGTCTATGATGCAGACAGACTGTATGCTTACTTTACCTTTTGTGTCTTTATCAGGATCAATAAGACTTTCTCCTTCTTTCCAGTTACTGGGAATGTAAGCAAGCGTAACCATGAGTGTGCACTAATCACCTCACCAGGTAAGATTGTTCCTGGTTTTACATCTTCAGTCTTTATATTGTTTGTTTTTATACTTTAAACAGAATCAGGAGGCTGAACAAATACATCAGCTGGCATGACGTTTGCACCTTTTGTGTAAAATAAATAAATGCACTCAGATTACTAAGACTGGGGTGTGTCAGCTTCATCATAGCAGGCTAACAGGCTCGTACTAAGCTGGCAGAAATGCTGCGTTAAGAAGATTACACAACATGTCCGTGAAAGGGCATTACTGCTATGTTAGACAGTTTAGTTTAATAGAGTGTCTGTTTTTATTAAGAGTGCTTAGCAGTAACAGAAGCAGTGATAGGCTGTGTGGTTATGGCTAATTAGTCGGCTTAAGGCAAGCTGGTCTACTGAAAACTACGATTTCAATGTGTCAGATACATAAACATGTACGGAGGACCAAACAAGAACACCACGTGATTTCCAAATACTGACAGACTGTTAGCATCGCAGACAGTGTTAGCCACTGATATTATAAATCAGCTTCTTTTCCACAACACATGGGTGTTTGTAACTTAGAGGAAACATAGATGTGTCAAACAATAACCTTATACAGGTGATCGCGTCAAGAAACAACTTGGCCAAGTTCTGTGAAGCTGAATGTCCTGTAATGAAGTCAGACCAAAACAGATGACTCTGGATTTATGTCTTTATATTCACAGGACTGGAACAGAAAAATAGGTTGTGCTCCAGGAAACGAGGCAAAGAAGAGAGAGAAGCGAGTGTGCTGCCAAGATCAGCAGCGTTTTCTTCAGACCGTTAAACATACAGCAGAGGAAGCCAGTGTGTGTAAGGACGTAACACTCATCTGTCCTTCTGAGGGGAAACACACAGGAACCTGTCAAATGTGCTGATGCTTTTCACTTTTCTTATGGGAGGAGATTTTGATCATTTGCTGAGCACATGATGGTGAGCGAGGGTTTCTTCGTCCGAGCAATCAAACAACCTTAGACACCTGTGATGGACGTCTTTACACAGAGCTGGCCCAACATTTATGTTCATGGTTACGTGATTATTTTTATGTAACACTTTCTCTTTTTGTTTCTTATCTTGCTTTAGTAAAAACTTTCAGACGGACAAATGTGACACGAGTGTCGAGTAACAACGTCCAACGTTGTTTGACATATAATTTGTGTAAATGATGATGTTTGCATTTTCTTAAACCTCTGTGCTGAATTAACTAAAGCATTGCTGTAAACTGAGTACATATGTGTGTTCATTTCTAAGTGATGTTTTTAGGATGTCCAGCAGACATGTGTGGGTTTAGGTCGGGGGTGATGTAGCTTGGCGTGTTTTTGGAGACATGATCACAAGATTACCTGACTGGTGGTATGCACGTGTGAGATGTCTAACCAGGAATCCCTAATTCAGAATCAGCATACTTTATTAATCGCTAAGGAAATGATGTGGCTTACAGTCGCTCCAAGACAGCAACAGTAACAGACTGAGCTGACTGCATAATACAATATGTTACAGATTTAACAGATAGCAGTAATCTATACAAATCACTCAATAATAAACATCAATATGAATATTACAGAGGTGAGAATATATATGACTGACATTGACTCTAACCTGTGAACTTTGTCATTTGCTGTGTTACTGTAGAGCGTGTGCAGAAAGGTGTAACTATTGCAGTGTGTTAGATGGCGTTTACAGGGAGATGACCACAGTCAGGAATGATTTCCTGTGTCATTCAGTGGTGCATTGTGGGTAATCTCAGTCTGTCACTGAGCGTGCTCTTGAGCTGTTATATGGCCTAATCTTACCAAATATTTGTGCAAACGTTTGCATGAACACTGTGTCTCTGCCTCGCTGTGTGTGGAGACGCTACAACCCCCCCCCCCCCCCCCCCCAAACAAAGGTATTAAAATGAGAATGTAAAAAAACAAAAACAAAATTTTGCTGAAACAAACATGCCTTAGTTATTCAGATGTACTCCGTGCTTTGGCTGTCATACTATCATGTATTCTGGCTCTTCTGTAACTGCTGACACACACACACACACACACACACACACACACACACACACACACACACACACACACTAATACTATCTAACACTAATTGTATCACTTAAACCTGAATGGCTGAAGACTGCGACTGTGCAACAAATGAATGAAGTTTGCTAATAATAGTTATAATAATATAGATTTTGTAATTTCCTACTGAAAGTATCTAAAACAGACTAATAGCCTATTTCTTCAGCCTGAGAGTTCAACTCCACAGCTGTGCACAGCACTGTCGTTCTTATCCCTTTGCCAGCAGGACCCAAAGATGGGGGCTCACTTCACAACTGCAGAGAGCTTTTATTGTGAAATAACTAAAACTCACAGTTTGAGTAGTGCACCCAGCCTTAACTGTCATTACTGTGCTCATGTTAGCAGAAGCTTGCCCCTTGAGTTGGATCATCGTGTGTTATTTTGAACTACTTTGGATAAGCGTAGTTAACAAAGAACAAACTCTATGGCTGCTGCATTGCAAAGCAATACCTAATGTATGTAATTGCCTAAACTGCTGAAAAATGAGCACATGAAGGCAAAGAAAAACAATGCAGCAGTTGTGAACATGAATCTTCCACTCAGCTGTCTATAAAAGCGAGCGTGTGCAGCGAGTCAGCCTATCCAGCAGGCTCACAGAGACACACTGAAATCACCAATGCAATTAGACAGCACCTTAGACAAAAGATGTTATCCTCTGCGGCAGTTACTTTTTCAAAAGTAGCAACGACGTATGTACAAAAAGATGGGGAAAGAGAGACAGCTGCCAAGTACTGTGGTACAGTCCAATCCATCATGGAGGTACACTGGATGTGTTTCTTCTTCTATTCGGTGAATACGGACTTTATTTTGTGCATAAAACCAGTACATACTCAGCATGTTCTCTCTTTCTTTGGCCACATTCACCCATTTGTTTTTTATCCTGTGCCGTGAAACACTTTTGGGCAATGTGTTGGAGATTTATGCTGAATTCAAGGCAACAGATAATGAGCACAGCTACCACAGTGTCCTGCAGCAACGCGACACACTCTGGTTTGAACTTACTGGGACCATCAGAGCATGAAATTCAAACCAAAAGCTCTGCCCCAGGCTCTTAGGACTGGGTTTTGTTTCAACCAAGAGCTAAATACACACGTTTTCAGGAACTAGAAGTTGTTACATGTTTAATTAAGTCTCATATATTTTGGTTTTTGTTTTGGAAGCTTTTCTATGCAGGTGTTCCAAAAAGACAAAGATGATGACCAAAGAGTGTGACCTTGTACTATGTTGTTCATGTCACTATCAGTCTGAGTAGGTGCAGAACAACAAGTGTGAAAATGAACCATAAGTGTCGGGCATGGTTGGTTTGATGGTGGCTCGTCTTCATGCTTTCAGTCTGTCACACACCTTTAATCTAACGTGAGTTTTCCTCATCTCATGTCATTCTATGGTAGTGACACAGCTGTGGTTACAGAAGCATGTGGCTGTTTAATATGCATTTATGTGTGCATGTGTGCGTCCTTACAGTTACACTGAAATTATCCAGAAACCACCTGAAACATTTGCTAGCTGCTACTAATGGAAGAAGATGTGTGCGTTGTGTTTAAGTTAAGTGAACTGAAATTTCAATTTGAAGGGCAGGCACAGCACAACAAAGTAGGGCTGTTCGATATAACGATATATATCAGATGACAATATAAAAACGTCTGTCGTTTCATTTTACGCTATCATTTGTTTCGTGGTGTCGCAAAATAAACTGTTTACAGCAATATTTTTCATGTTCTGATGTCACTGTAGTTATTATTAATTTCGTAAAGTTCAATCTTTCTCTTATATTTAATATAACCACACTACGGACGGACAAGCGACTGTTTTGTTAATGGGTTGTCGTTAGCAACAGCGACGGTAACACCATTGCGTGTTCCACATAAACCTTTCACAATAAAGCTCAAGATCCTGTTGAGACTTTTCAAAATAAACTGAATCACCTGAAAGATGCAGATTATTTACGGATGAGAAGTAAAAAACGAGACGGCGGCCGTTACAACTTATGTCAAAAAATGTATCGTTTCATGCGTCGGTTAAAACACTCGACTCCAGCTACACGACGCCCAGCAGGAAACACTTCACCTGCCCGAGATTCACAGAGTTTACAGAAAATGTTACATTTTTGTGATTTATATCGTTATCGGACGATAGATGTTTTATATCGGGATATGAGATTTTGGTCATCCCTACAACAAAGTCTGCATTTAAAAAAGGACTGTATTGAATTAATATACGAACCTTGGCAAAAACTCAAATGTTGATGAAGGGTACTCAGCTTCAGATAGAACAAGATACAAAGCATTGAAACACATTAAGACAAACTTAATGAACATTTGGACCCAGAAGCAGGGTTCATCATCACTTAACAACCGGATTAGAGGAAACTGACCAACAGCCCCCATGCACACACACACACACACACACACACACTTTTTCAAAGCATTCTGTTGCTGCTGCCAAAATTTATGGATTAAACTTGGAAGGCTATGTTGGTGATAATTGCTCATCTGGCAAGATGCTAATTTGTGACTGTGACTCCACCTTTCATTAAAAAGGCACCCACTTCAGGGCTGGGCGATATGGCCTGAAATCCATATTGCAGCATAATGTGAAGAATGTGCGGTAATGATATATATTGCCATATATTCTTTTCTTCTGTATACCGTATCTTCAGGTCCCAAAAGTCACACAAACACTGCAGCATCACTGAGAGTTAAAAACTGTCTAAATTCTTTCATCTTTAATAAAATGATCAGCGTTGCTGCTTTACCAGGTGTAACTATGAAGTTAAACATCCAGGCATCCATGAAAACAGGATTTATTAAATATAACAGAGTTAGAAGTTAGCAGGAAGTTAGCTCGCTAGCTTCCACCTAAACATGATATAGCATGTTCTGACTGAGAGATTTCTGAAAAATTCAAACGTACAGCTCTGTTATCACTTCCAGCATAAATGAAGACAGAAAACTAAACAGCAGTGACGTTTGTAGGGTTACTGAAGTTGGGCTAGCTGGTATATAATGATGTGCTATGTGACCGCTAGCAAAACAGCTATGTTAGCATAACATAAACACAGTGAAGCTGGAGGATGAACGCTAACTTTTTTCCACTCGATAAAAGTTAACGTGAGGGTTCCTGATGGTTAGGCACAAATGCAATCGCATGGCAGGATGCTGTAAACAGACCAAACTCCAGTCAGGAGAACAACTGAGATAATTCATCCACAATACAAAGTTAGTCATTAATATACTGCAACAACATGGGAATAGAGCCGCTGTGAGAGAATTCAACATTAAGGAATCAATGTTACGGAAGTGGAGGAAGCGCAGTTTTTGGCTTTCCTCATATTCCAAAACGTGCTTCGTCTCTTCCCTATTACTGTCGTGTGGCATATTTTGCAGATGATGTTTTGCTGCTTAACATCTGACTGCTTAAACCCAAACCAGGTGCATATGACTGACGTTGCACCGGTCTTCTTTATGAGCGCCTCCTCCTCCTCCCCACATGTTAGCTCAATGCTTGCAGCCGCTGCGATGCTTTCGATCAAAACAGGCTCAACTTGATGACACCATCAACATGCGCTACCACTACCGTTTACGGTTTATACCAGCGGTCTCCACCCTTTTTTGCGCCACGGACCGGTTTATGCCCGACAATATTTTCACGAACCGGCCTTTAAGGTGTCGCGGATAAATACAACAAAATAAAACCAGTACTGGTACCGAAAAAAGAAGATTTATTCATAACACACGTGAAAAGACCCAGGAAAACCGAGTAAATGATAAAAACCCGAAAACCATACATTTCACACCTTAGTCTCAACTCTCGCGGCCCGGTACCAAATGACTCACGGTACCGGTCCGAGGCCCGGGGGTTGGGGACCGCTGGTTTATACCATAGTTTAGATTTATACAATCTAAACTATGGCTCTGTCTTCTTGGAGGCTTTGTGACATTCCTCTGACTGAGGAAAGAAGAGTTGTGAGAGTTTTGTGTCTCCTGGTTGATTTGGTGTGTGTTCACGTTCACCTCTTTTTGTGTGTGTGTGTGTCTGTGGATTTATTTCTGCAAGTGAAAGAATGAGTTTGTAAAGCATTTAAAGTCATTTTCTATTGAAAGTATCTAGACGATGATTCTTGCAGCCCTACTTTGGTTCATGTATTTAACCAGTAGTCATGGTTGCCAGGCAGGTAACCAGGAAGACACTAAAAACTTGCCAGCACACATGAAACAGGAACTATGCACATATGGAAAAAAATACACAGGTTCCATCATGAAACATGCTTCACTACAGTGTTCAACGTCACACAGCCAGGAAGTGATGTCACTGGTCTATTCTTAACACACACACACACACACAGGCATAGCTGGACTCTTCCAGATGTTTAGATGTTAAAGGTCAACATGCAGCACAGTTGAAAATCTTCATACTGTTTCCTTCACCATGCACACATGACGTGGACTAAACCAACTCACAGGCAGCTTCACAGTAAGCACTGATTACTGAAATGTAGCAGCGATATCAGCATTCAGACACTTACAGCTTTAAGTCTGTTCACGTAGTAACTGTCCAGACAGTCTCAGCAAACAGTGAAGGTGACACAGAGGATGCTTTCAGGGACCACAGTACAATGACCGTTCATTTCAGTTATTACACCAAACAGGCTCATTTCCCAGATGAGCACAGGAGCCTGATGTGTATCAGGACGATAGCCTGTATGCGTGCTCTAATAGTTTTAAATAACAATCAGCCAGTTCAACAGCTTTATGCAAAACCTGTCATGTGCACGACTGTGAAAGGCCGTAGTATAACACGCATTCACATACACGCTGAGTTTGTGTGTCTTCACAACAGGTGAAGCTATCAGCACTCTGGCAACAGCTGCCTCAGCTTCACGTGTTGCCACAGTGACACATGGTGGTGTCTATCGTGTTTAATGCCGCTACGCTTACATGTGAAACTTATGCAACGTGAAACTGAATCCCTAAAAGTTCGGCTGAGCAGTAATTATCCCTTTTCCAAATCAATCAGTTGGCATTCTAACCATCAGATGAAAGTCCCATTTCCATCCTGTCACGCTGGCATGTGTTCGCTGGCAGGATTGGGTTACATCAGCTGTTTGGATCTATTTGTCCATTTGTGTTAAAGTCCTTAACAAGCTCTTGGCATAAAGTTTCCAAGCGACAGGGATGTCTTAGGAAGTAGAGCTCTCAGTGATGTGTCACATAGGTACTCTGGAAGAAATAAGGCTGCACAAGGCTGTGAGCCGAATCAGGTCAACAACACATTCACAAGTCATTGGGGGTCCTTTTGTCCCTCTTTGGGGGGAAACTCCCACTGGGTTTAAATCTGGGACTCTCCGCCATTTGACCTTAGAACTGAAGAAGCTTCTTGGATGAGAGGTGAAACGTCTTCAAGCAACTTAAAGAAGTCCAGACGCTTTTCTTTGCAAGCTCCTTTGACTATGATGACCTGGATGACTGAGAACCTTCACAGACACAACGCATTCACAAAGATTCTGCTACAAAGATGTTAGATCACCGTTTGAGGTTATAAGGGCCGTTTGAGGCTTTATTTTTTTTCCTGAGCTGTGATACACTTTGGATTCTAGCCAATCATTTTACATTTCCGAGGATAGTAGGCGGGTCCAGGTACGTACGTTCTTTTAGAGCAGAGCTACAGATTAAAAACGCCCAAGGCGAAGCGGTCAAAAGTCTGGCTGTACTTCACAGCAAAAGATGCAAACTCAGCAGCCAGCAACAAGTGCTTTAAGCTGATACTGTGATACTGTCAAAGGAGGTAACACCTCAAATCTGATGAAACACCTGGCGACGCATAGCGTTTTTTTAAAAGCCGAGAAATGCACCGAGTTAGCAACATCCCCCAAGAACCCGAAGAGGAGAGTCCTGGCCCCTAGCCCTGCCAGTGTAGCAGAAATGATGAGGATGATGATGCAGCAGCAGCCGTTCTTCTCTGCGTGAGTAGCTTAATGTTGTTCGTGTGTAATTTACGTTGAGTAGGCTAACCACGTTATTACATTAATGCATGTAAGGTGAACTAGCAAACATCATCATAGCTACATGCGGCTGTCTTCTTGTTTGATAGAGTGAAACCATATATGCCCTATAGCTGCAGGAAAGGCTATCATTGGTATCTTTTTACAAAAAAACAGCTAAACATGAGAGGTTTTAGGACAAAGTTTGTGTTTTTCATTGTTTAAGCACCGGTTCCAACCAAAGCAGGTATGTTGTATCAACAGAAAAGGCTAACTTGGTTATCATTTTGCAGAAAAAAAGAGACTACTAAAAATAAAAACCGGCACCGTTTCAAAAGTACCGGTTTGCAATGTTCCCTGTAATGTTTCATGTGTCTCCCTGAGCGTCCCTTGGACCACTGTGAGCAACAGCAGACGTGTGCACTGTGGTCACGCCAGCATCGAATCATCCAAGTTACATGTTTATTAAAGTAATCAAATTACAGCATTTATGTTAGACTACTTTTAATTAACTGCTTTAGCCCACTTACAATGAAAATTTAAAACAATCTTGTTCATGACCTGTGTAGCATGTTAACACTATTGGAAGTAAAAATAACTTGAACTCCAATTTTGAAAACACAACTTTCTTTTTTTTGTATAAAGCTCTGACTTGTATTATGAGTCTGTGGTCTGGAAGAGAGTCTGTAACTCTGTCTGCAAAATATAATATATAATGACCAATGTTGGGTAATTAATTATATAGTTACTTCTTCAAAAAAGAAACTGAGTTTTGCAAACAACAAAGTTTTTTGCAGCTGTTTACCTAAAAATGCAGCCAAGGCGTTTTTTTAAATAAACATTTCAAACTATTTACAGAACAATCAGCTGTTCTGCATCAAATCTGATGCCACACAAATTATTTGTGCCGCTCCAAAAAATAATTTCTGTCCACTATGAGACACCGATGAAAGACCGGTGTCGGCACATGAGGAATGCTGAACATTTGCCTGTTTAAATCATGAGACCAGTCACTACACAGAGATGTGCTTCTGAATGTGGACGATGTGTCTTCTGCTGCAGTGATGCAGTTCTGCTTGTGTTGTGATGTAAACAACTGATTGATCTAAACGCTTTAAACGTCAAAATTGATCATTAGATTTTTTATGACACAGCAGTGGTGAGTGTTCCCACCTTCATGTTTGTGCACCATATTTATGCAACTGTGTTACCAAAGATCACATTTTTGATATTTTTCAAACACTTTATGCACAACATGCAGTAGAACTCTTTGAGTCCCACTAATCTTGTGGTAGTATTACACATTGTTAGCAGAAAGTGGTAAGAGTAATGCTAATACAAAACTAAAAACAACATATCAGGTCGGTGTGAATCAGAATAAACTCAGAGCACATAGTACTGATTGGTGAAACTGAGTTTACAAGACTCACTTTTTGGTATTTGGCTCTACTGATATTAGTACGTGATATATAAATGGCTTAGCAGATACAGTAGACAAAACCCATCATATCAGTATCATGGTTCTGTCCAGTTTTTCCCATATGTGCTGAAAACTCCATTACACAGACACCTATTTCACATTTCAATAATATCTTATGTACGCATTTCGCATCTAGATTAACAGTTCAGTGCGTCTAGAGGCACTGTTAATTTACAAAGTTGTTAGACTCTAAGAAGGCTGTCCTTCCACCTGTGTTCCTGCCAGCCTATATTCCTGTGCCATCAATCTACTAATGATCCATTTTCAGCTTTTCCTTTTCAGGGTCGCGTGGGGCGCTGGAGCCTATCCCAGCTGTCATGGGGCGAGAGGCGGGGTACACCCTGGACAGGTCGCCAGTCTGTTGCAGGGCCAACACACAGGGACAGACAACCATTCACACTCACATTCATTCGCACATTCACACCTAGTGGCAATTTGGATTATCCAATTAACCTATCCCCACAAGCTGCATGTCTTTGGACGGTGGGAGGAAGCCGGAGTACCCGGAGGGAACCCACGCAAACACGGGGAGAACATGCAAACTCCACACAGAAAGACCCCGGCCTGATGGTGGAATTGAACTCTTGCTGTGCGGCAACAGTGCTAACCACCGTGCCACCGTGCTGCCCGTGTGTGGTTATTCGTGGCTGCTTTCATTTTGTGTTGTAACAGGCTGAATAATCATTTTGGGTTTGTGACTGTTGTACTCCTTTGTGTTGGTCACATGGTACTTTTTGTGTGTGTTCAGTGTGGTAACTTCAGATCCTCATGTAGGGGCATCCATGCTTAAAGATGCCAACTAAAGAAATGTGAGTATTTAGTACTAAGGAGAGCTGGTAATAAAGTGCTCAAGCTTATTTTTGAGGGATGAAGGCTTCAGAGGGGCTTTTAATAAATTTAGGGGTCCTAGAGGAACCCTTTTGAGGGAGGAGGTGTTACGTGCCTCTGCATCCCCTAATCTCCTCAATGTTTCCAGCTGGTGCTAATTGGCCACACCTAGTCAGGTGTGGATAAAAGCATACCTGAGGCAAGCTCCCAGAGAGTTCACTTGTCTTTGCCTTGGTGGCATCAGCCATTTTAGCCAACCTGGTTTTCCATTTTAAGATAAAACCTCTTCTCACCCATACTCTGGTATTCGTCTCCTTTTTTTTTATGTTGTGGCTTTGAGCCGGGTCGTAACAACATCAAAACCAAGCTGTAGCCTCCAAGGTGGAACAATAAAACCAAAACATTAGCACCAACAACTGCAGTTCCTCTAGCAGCCACTTGAGGCTGGCTTTAAAACCAAGTGAGTCCCCATGGACTCCAGAAATGACAGCGTCCTAAACTGAAACATAGCATGTTTGAACCTGATGTTAAAACAATTCAAGTCTCTGTAGCTACACATATAGAAAGTTTCATAACCTACATTTGCATGAAAGCCCTCTGCAGGATGAACAGGTGAGTTTGCTGCACTGTGATGGATTTACAGTAAATAGCAGAGTGTGACTGCTGCACAGTGACTGTGGTGCTTATGGTCATAGTTGGGTTACATCAAGTGTAGCAGAGATTCATATGAAGTTAAGCTGATGATGCTCAGATGCACTGACTGAATTCCACTTTCATACCAACTTTATTTCCCACCCTGAGCCACAACAGCTGATTTTGGGGTTCCACACCTGCTGGATCCACTTTAACTCGTCCCTTCTCATTTTCCTGTTAGAGCTAAAGTCACCCTCTACAGTGGAGCAGCAGAAAATACAGATCATTTTGATTTTCCTTCTTTTTTTTCTGCTCATCTTCTACTTAATAGATTCAAGCTGAGTGCCTTCATTGGAATTAAAATTAAGAGTCAAATAAAGTTTGTATTCAAATCTACTCATATTATTATTACATTAATATAGCACAAGGTTCAGGTAGCTTTGCATAGAAATAGGTGGTAGAAATGTTCTTCAAGGAGCTACTTTCACTTTCTTACTCTGAGTCAGTACGTTTTCACTTTTACTCAAGTAAAGTAGTTGAATCAGTACTTCAACTTGAGTATTTTTTTAACACTAGTATCTGTACTTCAGCACAAGTACACCATGTCTGTAGCTGTGCTGAAGAGGACCTCTCCATTGCCCTTGTAGTTAATTCTATCATTTAGCGCCACTTCCCAATATCATCACGTTTGGCTTCATAATCCCAAACACTGTGGTGTCGTATTCATTATATTCATTTTCTAGTTAAAACCAACATAATAATGTTTGAGGAATGGCAACATTTATAGTACTTTGTGCAGGTTTTCCCACTATTGGTTCCTCATAAGCTCCTGTGGAAACAGTTTGTATGAAATACAGTTATTATCATGTTATTATTGACTAATGTCCTTCTTGTTTGACTATAAATCGTCTGTTCTGAGATAAGTTTTACCAAAGTGACACTTTGGCACAATTTGAAAATGTATGAACTTGTGATGAAGGTCATGTATGAATGGTTCTTCTTTCACAGGCAATTCTAATTGAAATCAGAGCTGTCTGATTTATACCACAGCATTCAATAGTTGTGTAATTTCACTGTAATGTCACGTGCCCTGCTGCTCCATAACTAACAGCATTACACTGAACATAAATCACTTATTGTTGTCTCATTATTTCAACAGATTACCTGCGTAAAACAGAGCAGGGTAGGTTTCCAGCGCGAGCCTCTCACATACGCACACATGTGCATTTGAACACAAGCACATATTAATGGCCTCGCCTCCAGTGTTCCCTGCAGAGGAAAACCACATCCATCAGTCCTCCAACACAAACCACACACTGCTCTCTCATAACTATGCTCAGAGCAGAGTGAGAGCTAGTACAAGCTAAGTGCTTTCCAGCCACCACACTCAGGTCGCACTAAGACAGAAGCAGGAGATGATGTATTCTCCACAGGGACGCTGCTGCTCGGTAAGGGACAGCTGCTGGAAAAAAGCAAGAAACGTGATTAATAGAGTGTTGTTTTATTTCTTTGTTTTTATCTGAATAACCTTTGTTTCCACTTGGGCAACATGTTTCAAGTAAAAGAAATATGTATGATCACATTTCTGTCAGTGTTTGTCTTGCAAGGTATCTGCAGCTGAGCAGCTTCCAACTATCTTGGGTGAATAGACTTTAGAAAGTTCACTTGGAGGCTTTAAATCTGTCCAAGCAGGAAAGACATCTTCACCTCAATGACTCCTGATGGTTTTACACTCGTGTTATGACGACACTGTACTTCATTGTTTCCAGTGGCTTCTGCCAGGCCGTGGCAGTTTATCGGTGTTTCACACAAACAACACACTAGAATAAGTACCCGTGTGGACGGGACGAACGAGGCATCCAACCAGGCACAGAGGACAGAAATGAGGACGAGACGATACTGTGTGTGTGAATCCTCTGATTTCTATGATAAAAATTGGTGCTTTTCTTGATGTAGCTGGAGGTAAGCAGGAAGTTTTGTCAGGTAAGTTTTAGCCATCAGTCAGGTAGCACAATACTTGTGTAAACGTAACTGGCAATGCTCACAATGCTCTCATATTAGCTGCCAACCTACTTATTTAATCCTACTTGGATACGTCCACAGTGGAAACTTTCCTTTTTGCTATGTGTTAACAGACCTCTCTGCATTGAATCATATCTGTTATTAACCTCTGTCTCTCTTCCACAGCATGTCTTTATCCTGTCTTCCTTCTCTCACTCCAACCAATCACAGCAGATGGCCCCGCCCCTCCCTGAGCCTGGTTCTGCCGGAGGTTTCTTCCTGTTAAAAGGGAGTTTTTCCTTCCCACTGTCGCCAAAGTGCTTGCTCATAGGGGGTCATACGGGTTTTTCTCTGTATGTATAATTGTAGGGTCTACTTTACAATATAAAGCACCTTGAGGCGACTGTTGTTGTGATTTGGCGCTGTGTAAATAAAACTGAATTGAATAGAATTGTTATAATTCAATAAATCTGTGTTTGTCTGTTCATTGCATTTTTCAAGCAGCATTTCTCTGATTTATTTCAAAGTTGGTGGAAATATTGCTTTAAACACAAATATGTACACTGTTGAGTTTGAGTTTGTATCAGTGAAAAGCTAAATGTCTTCTGTTTTTTATGCTGACCCTGCAGTGACTACTTCCTGTTCAACTCTGCTGTGTGTGTGTGTGTGTGTGTGTGTGTGTGTGTGTGAGAGAGAGAGGTGCCAGCAGAGACTCTACAGAAGAAACAGGTCATAATTGTTATTGTTACATATCAATATAGAATCTGTTGACCCACCTCGACAGAGAGGCAGTCGTGTCTGCCTGTTCATCAGTCTAATCATTCCTGATTTCTTTCCTGCTGACTGAGTCCACCATGATAACAAAAACCTTTTCCTCCTCCTAAAGTCTCAAGGCTGTCAGTGCATCCTTGGTTAGAAGGCCATAAAAACAAAATACTCACATCTACTAAGGAAATTATGTAAGAGCTTGAATATGTTCGTCCTTGCATGTATTTACCCTCAAAAAGCAGTTTCATGTGTGTCACGCTTGTGTGTGTCCTTCCTTCATGAAGGTTTCTTTGGCTGTTGAATTATTTGCATTTTTACTTTGCTTGATCACATCACAGAGACTCTGCGAGGCAGCACCACGTGGTCGTACTCGAGGCGCACACAGCGGTCTGTTACTGCAGTATTAGCTTGATAATAAACTGACTGCATATTTTATTTTTCTCTCATCCATCGACACCATCTGACTCATTTGAGATGAACCAATCACATCAAAGCGTCTGTTTGAGGGTGATGACATCATCTGTGGTGCATGCCAAACGCATGCAGCGATGCCATCTGGAGGGTGCTGACTCAGCACAACACTCACACACACGTCTGATCACTCCAGCTCACACACTCGTGCACGGTAGTCAACGACACTAAAAACCAATTTGTCTGATCTGGTTCTGGTAGGATCCACGGAGGTTTCTGCCTACACGGGACACTTTGTCAGCACTAACAGCATTTTATTCAATTTAAGAGAGCGTATCTTCCAAAGAACAGCATCACATTTACAACCTTTACAAGGACTTTTACCTCAGATTAGAGCCAGGAGTGTTTTTGGTTTTCCCACATTACTCAGCACACACACACACACACACACACACACACACACACACACACACACACACACACACACACACACATTTGTGAAATATGTTCTGGGACCTTCAGGATTCCAAGCACAAGCGTGAGAAGCATGAGGGCTGCGGTCTGTATGAAGCAGGATCCTGTCTTATTCAGTTAACTGCAGAATTAAACACTCAGTAGCACAGGAACAGAGCGGGAGGGAGAGAGAGAGCCAGGGACAACAATGTCACATTAGAAAGGTATAGTAATCATCCACAACTATTTTCAGTTGCAGATGATAAAGGATTCAGAAAGTTTATTCATGCAGGTCCATATGACAGAGAATATGCAACTTCTTTTTGTTTTCATATTATAATTTATATTTAATTGTGTTGTGGTTTGCAGTGTTTTGTGTTCTTTTCACTTTAAATATGTTGAAAAGGAAAAAGCTGAAAATTTAAATAGTTAAAAGTTGAACTGTGACTAGTTGGTTTTTGTATTACATGATTTGTTTATTACATTTTATGTGGAGTGAATGAATAAAAGTATATTTACGGTGGCCCCTAGACACACAGCACGTACAAACACAACAGGAGTGCTCCAGGATGCTAGGGTGCAGTGTTGAGCTTTGGTTCCCTCATGGCTACACAAGCCAGCAAGTACCAACGACTGGATTTGGTGTGTGGTAGTAACAAGTGAATGAACTTTTTTTTTTTTAATTATTTGAATATATATGAGTGCCTGTGTATAAATACACAAACAATACACATATGCTTTCAGTTGTGTAATTTAAGTGATCTAGGTAGCTCTGTTTCGAAGTTCAGTTAATGCTAGAAATGTGCTTTGGAGTTTGTACGTGTTTTGTCTCTAGGGGCCACCGTAAATATTTATATATAAACATTAGGGGTGCAACGATACTTGTATCGATATTGAACTGTTCGATACAGTGCTTTCGGTTCGGTACGCATATGTATTGTCGAGCACAGATCCACCGAGTGCAGATCCACTGAGCGCAGGGCAAGCTAGCAAGACAGAAGCTAAGTTCGTTGCAACATGGCAAATTGAACCTCCCCCACTCTCATTCAGATCTGGCGTTTGGAATTATTTTGGTCTTCATGTGACGTATGACCCTGAAGGTAAGCGAGTCATGGACTAAAGTAAAACAGTATGTTGGATGTGCCATGCAATGCTCAATTACATGGGTGGGAGCTAGTGTGTTAGCGCAGTTAGCTCGTTAATGTGTTGACGCCGTCCAGCCCCACGCACGGGGCGATCCGCGGTAGCTCGTTAACGGAGATTTGCCGTGTTGTGGCGTTAACGTCATTTCAGATTAACGCTGACAGCACTAGTGGGAACACAACGAATATGACTGCACATTTACTCCGACATCATCCTAGTGCAAAGACAAGAGGAAGCAGACAAAAACAACAAGCATGCATGCTACAAACTTTACCCGAGTCATTTAGACAGCCGTTAGCACAGGATTCTCCTTATGTTTAATGATGATATGTTTAATATGCTGCTGAGAATATAGCCCAGAAGAAGCGTATAGTATAGCTTTTATTTTGGAAAGAGCCATTTCTCTGTAATAAACTCTCTTTTCCAAAGATGAGTGATTTCTCAAGCAGATAGATTTATTACAGCATTAAATTTAAAAACTGTACTTTTGAGTTAAAATATATATTCATAATTTTAATAAATGACAAATTGAAAAGGCATGAACATTTTTTTGTATCGAAAAAATATCGAACCGTGACACCAAAGTACCGAACCGAACCGTGAATTTTGTGTATTGTTGCACCCCTAATATATATATATATATATATATATATATATATATATATATATATATATATAAAGGCACTTTTTTTTACATTAGTAATTCCTTTTGTGCATAATTTTATATTATTATTAATAATAAATTAATTAAAGCAACAAAACAACCTGAAGACCCGGTTCGGAGCCGAAAGAGCCGGTTCTTTAAAAAGAGCCAGAAATCCCATCACTACTCGTTTGAGTTTTAGACCAAATGGATTCTAGGATATTGCATTTCGTCAAGTGCAAAAACTGAGGGGGGGCTGCTGTTGTGTGTGTGTGGATAATAGCAAACACTGAAATACAGTTTTTGCACGCAGCAATGAATTTGTTCACTCAAATTTAGCTTTTCTTCGCTCAAAATAAATTTCTCCTCAAAATGCAACACTGCAATTTTTGTTTTTATGTGCGCTCAGAATAGTGGCACAAAAATAACGCCATACAAGTTGTGTAAAAGTGCTTTGAGTGCTCAGAGTAGAGAAGCTTTATATAAGAAGCAGTCTGTTTGCTGTGCTTCTGGATCTATGTTAATGTCAGCTAGGAGGAATCAGCGTCAATCAGAGAGAAATAAACAGTTTTTAGATAGAAATAATGTTGTTAACCTGTTCAATCAAAATTATAACATTACAGATGAGCAGTGCTCTCTTGTTTAATTATGAGCCAGAGCCACTGCCTGCCATTTTAATAATAACAGATGGCTGGTGTGACTTTTACACACAGGTACCTTTAGCTGCTGCCAAAGGTACCTGACGCAGCCAAATGTTTGATTTAGCAAAGGCTTTATTCTAAATCCAGTCTTAGGATGTGCACCAGGAGCACAGTAGCTGTTAGAAGGTGCTGTTGTAGTTGAGCAGCTAATCTAAGAGCTTGGAAAGAAAAGCGACTGGACATTTTTAAGTTTCTTGAAAAGTTTCTTCAGTTCTAAGATCAAACGCTGATGAGACCCAGGTATCTCAGCCCCGGTGGGAGCTGTCCCTTCACAGGGTTGATGACCCTCATCACATGAACCAGTCTGAGACATTTCCTCACCCTGTCACGTGACGCATTGAGATCAGCTGACTCAAGACATGTTAACATTTAAATCAGGACATTTACTGGCTTCTCAAATTTCCTTATGATGTGTTGTTCAGTGTTGTGCAGGTCAGCTACTCCAGCTGCTGACGAGGGAAGGTTTGTGTGTCTGCCTGTTTGCAGCAGTGCTGTGTGAAGTTGTGTGTCAGCTGGGGGAAGCAGACAGCAGTCTGATACTGTTGAAAATGTGTATCTAATCCATTTTTGTTTGTAATATCGGTTAGTGTCTGAAAAGCTGTAACTCTGCTGTGTAAGTGAACAGACGTATGCAGCGCTATCAGATACCTGAGTATGTGATGAATTGTAATTGAGTATTTCTTTAAATTATGTTTCCGTTTGTGTTTTTATTCTTTAAAGTGGAGTCCTCCTGAAAGAGCAAACTGTACAAATAGGTGTTGCATTTGAGCATCATATGTAAAGCTTATAGAAGATGCTGTAAAATTGGAGCCAAAATGAAAATATCAGGAGATAAATTTGAATTGAAGAATTTATATTTCTTACTGATGCACATAAAGGAAACACAAAGACATTACATGCTATTGAAAACGTTACTGTCTGTGTACTCGTGTCTGAGGGATCTTTCAGATATGGTAACACTTTCCTGCAGAATGATTGGTCAGGAGGCGATGATTCAAGACCACTGAACACAACATTTGCAGCCTATTCCTGTGGTGATATAGGCCAGTGAGAAGTGATCGACCTGTATTGTAGAGGACCCCCCTCTGCTCAGCGCAAAGCACAAGGCTCACGTGCGGAGTGAAGCGGAAAAAAGTGCGAGAGAGAGGGTGAGAGAAAGGAAAAAAAAAAAAACACGGCTCGCAATAAGGAGACAGCTCGCGCCATTCACGTCAAAGATCCGGCTCTAAGAGCCATTTCGTTTGCAACCGACACATCACTACAAACGAGGCAGTGGCGGAGGAACACAGAGGGGCGGAGTTTGAAATATTACTCTGTCTGGGTCACAAAATAAACTTTTAAGATATTTTCATGTGAGAATGTTTCTGTGTAAACTTCAAATATCTGCTCGATTCATCAAGACATCACATATTTGCATAAGTGCTCTAATGTTTTCAAACCCACTCAGAAAAGTTACCCACCAGCTGACTCGGGTTAAACATAATATATAAAGCTGAACTGACAAAAAATCACCGACTACACCACCAGGTATTACAGGAAAAACCATAAAGCCTTTGAACTACAACAAACGCTGTTGTGACAGTGATGTACAGTCTTGTTGGTATATATGTATGATTTGTATCACCTTCATGTATCCACACCGATATCATGACCATCAGCTTTACAGCTGTGGCTCCAGCAAACATCAGCTGATACTAGAAATTAATATTAAATAAATTCTAACAACAGCTGATCAAGCTTAAACGTGCTGCTGCTGTTTAACGCGACATCCGCTGGTTTCCTCTTTCTGGCGCAAAGTGGGAGATAAACAAACAAGAGAGACGATCAGCTGATCATTGATCAGTTTCATAATTGAAGTAGCAACAGGAGAGGGAGGAGAATGAGAGGAGAAGAGGCAGCTGACAGCATAAAGACAGAATAACTCCAGCTTTGTGTCTTTTTCATTGTAGCTGAAGTCCGGGACGAATCGCATCAGTAAAGAGTTGAGCGTGCACGGGCAGAAATATTGAGAGCGCGAGCAAGTGCAAAACCTGAGCGAGAGGGGCTGCTGTTGTGTGTGTGTGTGTGTGTGTGTGTGTGTGTGTGTGTGTGTGTGTGTGTGTGTGTGTGTGTGTGGATAATAGCAAACACTGAAATACATTTTTTGCACGCAGCAATGAATTTTGTTCACTCAAATTTAGCTTTTCTTAGCTCAAAATAAATTTCTCCACAAAATGCAACACTTGCACCTGCAATTTATTTTTACGTGCGCTCAGAATAGTGGCACAAAAATAACGCCATAAACTTGTTCATTCACCCAATCACACCTGCACTTTCTCCTAAGCTGTTCGCTAAGTGCTTCCTATCTAACATTCATGCTCTGATGGATACATCGGAGAGCAACATGGGGTTAGTATTTTGCCCAAGGACATGCAGAAACTGGGATCGAACCACCAATCAGTAGGTGACCTGCTCTATCACCTGAGCTACAGTCTGTCACGGCTGGCGGGGTGAGCCGTGCGGTGTTGGAGGAAAAGGAGGACCCAAAATGCGGCAGTGACTGATGATTCGAGTGACGTTTATTTACAAGTGGTGGAGTGGCAAAAACAGGCAGTGAGGCATGACAAAACAACTGAAGAAACCTAAACTGGGAGAACTAAATGACAAACCTGAGACCATACAAAAGGGGTGCGGGGCAGAGAGCCACAGCGACAGGAACGAAACACCATAGAACACAGACGAGCCGACGACGAACACACTAAATATACACACACAAGGTAATCGGGTAATCGCACACAGGAGGGAAGAACAGCTGATCTGAATACACATGATGACTGGAGGACACAAGCTGAACACAATGACAACAGACACAGACCTTCAGAATAGAACAGGAAATCCAGAACACGAGCCTTCAAAGTAGAGCAGGAAACACACAGACTGAATTACAACACAACACAGGGACATGAACAGAGCACCGAGGACAGACACAGGTAGGGCTGATAAAACACTAAACTTCAGGTTCAACCCTAAACTAGTACAAAATCAGAATAAACACAAGGCACAAAAATGAACTTCAAGGAAACACAAAACGCTGGGTCAAAATGAGCCAGGACCATGACACAGTCAAATAGCTGGAATGAGTGTAACAAGCATGTGCATAATATGTTGCAGCTGCCAGCTACTACTACAGGGCACTTACCGTTGGACTTACTTTATTGTCACCATTTCTTCCTTTTCTTTCGACTGGCCCCTTTAATGGTCACCAGAGCAGATCATCTGCCTCCATCGAACCCTAACATCCCCTATCACCCAACCCTCTGATATCCTGTCTGTGAAGGTTCTCAGTCATCCAGGTCATCGTAGTCTCAGGAGCTTGGAAAGAAAAGCGTCTGGACTTCTTTAAGTTGCTTGAAGACGTTTCACCTCTCATCCGAGAAGCTTCTTCAGTTCTTCAGAATCTTCAGCCTCCAATATCCTCTTTCATTAAATCCATGAATCATCTCTGCGGTCTCCCTCTTTTACTCCAACCATGGAACTTCACATTTTCACACTTTTCTCTCTTGTTTAGACACTCTCAAAGTTCAAACCTTCGTAGAAAAATGAGTCCATTCAAAGGCACTCGCAGGAGCCTTGACTGAAAATATTCAGTTCTGCCTCCTCCAGCTCCGTCCCCACACCAACCAGCAGGTCTCACTGTCATCTTGTAAACCTCACCGCTCTCTCTTGCTGCTCTCCTTTAGTCACAAATCACCTCTAATGCTTGTTGCCACCCGCTCCACCTTACCTGCAGCCTCTTCATCACCTGTCTTTTGTACTGTACTTTGCTTTAGACTCTTGATGCCAGGTATGTAAATGTCTTCACATGCGTATGGACTTGAGACATCCCATTCTTAATCCGTAGGCTTTAATAAGATGTTGGCCCACCCTTTACTGCTATAACAGCTCTAACTCTTGTGGGAGGCTTTCCACAAGGTTTAGGAGTGTGTTTTTGGGAATTTCTGATCAGGTGAATTGTTAGGTCAGACAGTGGTGTTGGATGAGAAGGGTCACAGTCTCCACTCTAAATTCATCCCAAGGTTTTCTATCAGGGCAGGACTGTGCACAGGCCCAGTGTTTCCACACCAACCTTTCTTTATGTATTGTGATTCAGAGATGTTAGAACAGGAACATCCCCAAACTGCTCCACAAAGTTTGGAGCATTAAATTGTGCCGTACTATGCCGAAGCATTAAAAGTTCCTTTCCCCGGAAGTAAGACGCCAAGCCCAACTCTTGAAGTGGAAATGTCTCAACTGGACGTGTTGCACAGCTGGCATCATATCAGGATATCACACTGGAATTCTTTGAGTTCCCGAGAGCGATCCATTCTTTCACAAATGTTTGCAGAAGCAGACACTGCACACCTAAGGGCTTGTTTTTATTCATCTGTGGCCATGAACGTGATTGGAACATCTGAATTCAATGATTCGGATGGGAGAGTGTTTACTGTAGGGAATATAGTGCATGCTTCTCTAGATGTACACAGATACATGGCAGC